>NC_054469.1:155861352-156473151 GCF_017639515.1 Carcharodon carcharias | reverse complement strand
TTCCATCTTTTTCTTCCATTCTGCTAACTTGTTTTTATACTGGTCTGCTTGTTCAAAGGCTGAAACTTTCTCTTTAGAAACAGTTTCAATACTTGCAGAGAACTGATCTATTTGGTCCAGCAACTTTTGTTGTTTCACTTGGTATTGTTTGTTAAGCAATGAAATAACTTCTTCCTTATCTGAAAGGTAAACACTGTGCTCAAGCTGCAACTTCAGATCACTTATTTGTCCCTCCAAGCTCAGGATCAGTAATTCTTTTCCCTTTAGCTGTTCTGGGATGGATTCATGCACATATGCACTTTCTGAAAATTCTTTTCTATACTGTTCAATGCACGTCTCCTTCTCATCTAATACTTGACTGTGATGTTTTCTTTCTTGCTGGAGTGTGTATTGTTGCGCAGTAACATTTTGTGGTTCAGATTGCAATGCCTTAAAGTTTTCTTGCTCGTTTTTCAGTTGTTGAGTCATAGGCTGTACTGAATCGTTCAATAAGATATTTTGATTTACTACCTCTTCAAGTTTAACTTCTAGTTCACCAGCTCTATTGATTCCTTTTGCAACTGCCATTTGTACCTTCTTAATTTGACTTTGGTAGCCTTTAATATGCTTTTGAAGGATAATGTTCATTTTCATGAAATACTGTTCATTTTATCAGTACACCTTATATTAAAGTCATTGGTTTGTAGCTTTATTTTTGCATTTGCTTCATTAAAATAAGTAATTAATTGCTTGCATTCAGATGTTCAACAGACGTTTCTTGAAGCTGTTTTTCATATTCCTCAGTTCCCTTCAACAAACTGCTAAGCTCATGAATCTTACCCTGACTCTGCTCACCTGTTTTCGCAGTTCACTTAGATGGTTTTCTAATTCTGTTCTTTCCAGCAAAGTTTTACTGTTAGTCTCTTCAAAGGTCTGCAATTTAGCTTTAAGGGCTGTTTAATTTTCTACCAAAGTATCAACCTGAACTGATACTTCCTTTAATTCCTCTTGAAGTTGCTGTATTTTACTTGCTCGTAGAGCAACCCTCTCTGTAAGTTCTGTTATTTTCATGTACATCTCTTTTCATTATTGGAGGCTTTGAGGCTCTGTTTTAGCTCTCTCAATTCTTGTTGCTTGTGATTAGATTCCAGCTGGATCACTGTTTCATTAATCCCGAGACCTGCGTGTACCATTTCCACCAGCTTCTCATTGAACATTTGTTGCTTTTGAACAAATTCCTTCTGCTGCTTTTCCAGCTCGGCTTTTAATTTAACCTCCTGTTCAGAAAGTTTCATCTTTATCCTGCATTTCAGTTCCCTTTTTTTAAAACTTCCTCCAGTTTCATTTCAAGTGCTTTTATTTTCCTTCCATATTTCTCATGAAGTGAAGCAATTTGTTGCTTACCTAATTTTTGATCTTCTGTTTTTTAGTGAAGACTTCAGTCTCAGTTCAGTGTGAGCTGACTTTGCTAACTTGTTTAACTCTGGATCTGCTTTCTGAGCCTCATTTAAGGAAGACCTGCCAAACACTTCCTTTGAATTATCCTCATCCTTAAAGTTTCAGCTACTCTAACATCTGCTCGTGGTATTACTTTGACAAGGACTTTGTTTAGCCATTGCTGTGGTCACCATACACGATGGAGAAATACTAGGAACTTGTTCTTGTAACTGCTCCGTCTCTTTAGCCTCTTTCGGATTTTCTATGATTATGAGCGAAGCGATAACCTCCACTCCTGCCAAATCATTCCCCAGGAGTAGATCCACTCCATCCACAGGTAATTTCTTAACCACTCCTACAGCCACCGATCCAGACAACAAATCACACTCCAATTGCACTTTGTACAATGGAACCGGGATATGCTCTCCACTTATCCTGTTTACGATACTTTAGTTTCCATTGAAATCTTTGGAAGGAAAACCAGATCCTTCTCCAGCAAAAAGGGTTTGAGTAACTCCTGTGCCCCTTAATATAGTTATGGTTTAGCTACATCATTTGATGAAAAAGGGGTTATATTCCCTTTAGACAAAAACCCTTTAAATTTTTCATCTACGTTACGCACTTCACCTGCATTCACAGCAGTGGTTACCCCTAACCCTTATTTGTAGCTAAAGCTAAAATTTGACCCATGGCATTTTTTTTTAGTTCCCTTTTTGGACTCACTTTTACAAACCCCACTGAGTTCCATTGGCTTTCCTTGCAACTTCCAGCATTCTGAACGAATGTGCCAACTTTATCACAGTGGTAACACTTCAGCCTTCGAGTTTCACCTCCATCCTCAGTACCTTCTTTCCTGATCTGGAGAGGAGATCTCAAAATATTCCCAGTTGTCCATTCTTTACCCTGGCTACTCACCTTCCTTTCACTCTCCCACTTTCTATCCTTTTCAAATTTATGGGCATGATGGAAAAAGGTTTGGTTTTATGGATCAGCTCATAATTGTCAGCCATTACTGCTGCCTGTCTGGCAGTTGCAACCCTTTGGTCTTCCACATGGGTTCTTATTACAGAAAGTAGGGAGTTTTTAAAGTCTTCCAAGAGAATAATCTCTCTGAGAACTTCATAGGCAGTTTGAAATCCTAATGCTCGTACCCGCCTGTCAAAACTGCTTTGTTTAAGCCTTTCAAATTCAAGGTAAGTTTGCCCCGGCTGGTTTCTTAAATTTTGAAACTGCTGTCTCTATGCTTCAGGGGCCAAATCATTTTCAATAAAATGTCCTTTTTTATCACACCATAATCTCTAGAAACCTCCTCTGATAGTGAGGCATACATTTCCTGTGCTCTGCCTGTCAATTTGGTCTGCATGGGCAATGTCCAGTTTTCCTTTGGCCAGTTCATCTGTTTAGCTATCTTCTCAAATAAAATAAAAAATGCTTCAACATCTCTTTCTTCAAATTTTGGAAGAGTTTGTACAAATTTAAACATCTCCCTACTGGATTCTGATCTGGAAATAAGTCCTGCCTCACCTCCTGATGTCTCATTTTTAACCATCAACATTCTAAGTTGGAATTCTCTATCCTTCTCTTTTTCTCTTTCCTCCTTTTCTAACCTCACCATTTCTAATTCCTTTTCTTGCTTTCATTCTCTCTCCTGCCTTTCTGCCTGTTCCCTTTGAAATGCTTTCTCTTTCCTTTGCTTTTTCTTTCTCTGTTCTTTCTTTTTCTGCTGCCTCTAGTTCAAGTTTTTTCATTTCCTTTGCTTGTTCAACTTCAAGCTTCTTCATTTCTAACTGAAATCTCACTATCTCCAGCTGTGACTCGCTAGTGTCAGGTATCACTTCTAACTTTAAACACTGAGCTGTACCTTCAATTATCTCTGCCTTCCTAGCTTTGCCAGGCAATCCTACTCTTAATTTACTTGCCAATTCGATTAACCTAGGGCAGAATTTTCTGCCTGTCGGGCGGGCGGGCCCAACCCAATCTCCGGCGGGCGGGGAGCCGATCCGTGCCAGCGAAGCGGGCCGCACTGCCATTTTACATGGGTGGGCCCATTGAGGTCTGCCCAGCGTGACGTCCAGCGGGCAGGGGGGATTCACTAAAAGCGAGAGTGCGCTCTTTTGCGCATGTGCACGAAAGAGCGCACATCTCCCTGTGGCTAAGTGCAGTCTCAGGGAGATCGCTTCCACTTTGAAAAATATGAAAAATAGAAAAAAAAATTCCCTTACATGTCCCTCTCTTGTGACATGAGGTGGGACATGTTCGTAATTTACACAATAACTTTATTAAAATTTTTAAAACCCTGCATGAAATCTCATCCCGCCACTGGATGAGGTTCATGTTTTCTCTATTCCGCCGGTGTTCCTGGCCTACCCGCCAACCTTAAGTTTGATGGGCAGGTCCTTTAATTGTTTAAATGATCCTGTCAATGGCCTCAATTTATGCATCGGTGAGTGGGCCCCATCCCCTGCTCACCGACGGCAAAACTCTGCCCTTAGCTTTTGGGACCCCTTGTAAAATTGTCTCTTCCATTTGCAGAAAGGTTTCAAGTTTCCAGTTCAATCTTATTTTTGATAGCTCAAACCTGGTGTTTCCTTTTAGATTTTATTACTTACTAAATCTAATTTTTTTTTGCAAAAATATACTTTATTCATAAATCTTCAAAAACATTTCGAACCATTTCAAATCACCATTACAAAAAAACAATCGGGTTCAACTTTTACAACATGAATCACAACGTGTATCAGAACAAACAATGAATATTTCAATCATTGGCAGACATTCATTTTAATCTGTACAGCCTGAGGGGCTCTTTACTGTTCCCAGCCCCCCAGTGCACTGTGGCAGAAAGGTCTTAGGCAGCAACCCTTCCCCATTGCGCCTTTGCGGCGGCTGCCCCAAGCTTAACTGTGTCCCTCAGCACATAGTCCTGGACCTTGGAATGTGCCAGTCTGCAACACTCAGTCGGGGACATCTCTTTGCGCTGGAAAACCAACAAGTTTCAGGTAGACCAAAGAGCGTCTTTCACCAAGTTGATGATCCTCCAGCTGCAGTTGATGTTTGTCTCGGTGTGTGTCCCTGGGAACAGCCCGTAGAGCACAGAGTCCTCTGTCACAGAACTGTTCGGGATGAACCTCGACAGAAACCACTGTATCTCTCTCCCGACCTTCTTCGCAAAGACACAATCTACAAGGAGGTGAACAACGGTCTCTTCCCCACCACAGCCACCTCGAGGGCAACGTGCAGAGGGGGTGAGACTCCTGGCGTGTAGGAAGGATCTTACAGGGAGGGCCTTTCTCACCACCAGCCAAGCTACATCTTGGTGTTTGTATTACTTACTAAATCTACACCAGCAGGCTGGTGGTCTCCCAGCACTTGCAGTCTGTGGTTTTCTGGTTGAAACTTGCTTTTCATTTCTCTACTGTTGATTTTTCCCCTTTTCCACTTGACCGGGGTTTCTCAAAGGAAGTAAGATACAGCGATGCCAGCTAGCTACGATGGCAGGATTACTGGAGTCTTCCAAAACACAGGAGAGAGAGGTTTCAGGTCTTTGTTCTTTTCAGGCTAGGCGCTGATCTACAGCACTATCCTCACACAGAACCTGGCCACATGCTTCAGGAGCCAATCAAAAAGCTGTCGCTAGGCAGTTCCCTCTTAAACCAGGACTCCGTTCCAGCACTATTCTGTCCAACCTGGCACACATTGTTCCATAATAGCAACATTGTAGATTTTCTTTTTCCTGCTCCATCTTTTAAAATGCAGCCATGGTAGTTTTTAAAGCCACAGCCCATCTTAAAGCCACAGTCCAAGAAAAAATTAAAATATGTTCTTTACACTGAAAAAGTGAGTTTTTTTTGGTGGGGGGGGTGGTGGAGGTAAGGCTATTTTAACTGTGTAACCGTAATCTTGTGTGCTTAAGTCTCCCTTTCCTCTTGTTAATAAATTTTTAAATGTTTAAAATCCCAAAAATGTTACTGGAATTCTATGCTACTGGGATCAGTAGGTTTCTTCTCATTTTCAGAATACAAAAAAAAGGGCTATTGTCAGTAAGTCAAGTTTCCCTCTGGGATTTGGCTTGCTCAGTGACTAACATCTGCTGTAGTTGTAACAAGATCTTGGTTAAGGAGTTGATAAGGTAGATACAGAGAACCTATTTTCTCTGGTAGAGGAGTTCAGAACAAGAGTACAGAATCTTATAATTAGAGCTAAGTCATACAGGGGTTGATGCCAGGAAACACTTCTTCACATAATGACAGTGGAAATTTAAAACTTTCTTACCCCCTCCCAAAAGCTGCTGAGTCTAGGACAATTGATAATGTCAAAACTGAGATTGATAAAGCCTTTGCCGAACAAAAATTTAAGTGTTACAGAGCAAAGGCGGCAAGTGGAGTTAAGAAACAGATCAGTCAAGATCTAATTGACTGGCAGGACAGGCTCAAAGAGTTGAATGATATCCTGTTCCATTGTTCCATCAGCGTATTATGGATAGGAAAGGGGTTAATTTAAACATCACTAATTTCTCCTCTCACTACATATCTGTAAACAGAAAGGTGTTTTTATTTATTTCCCTCCATATATGTGGTGGCGTATTTCCAATCCCTCAGTTTTGGTGAGATCCAATTTTCTATTCATAACACCACAGCAAACTCGAGATAGGATGAACTAAAGAAAAGGTTGGTTTATTGCACACATTCAAACTGCCGAAAGGAGGGTCACAACATTGCCTCCAAACTCAGACAGTAAAGAAAGGGATAGAGAAAAGAAAGGTTTACAGTACAGAGACTACAGAGAAACTAAATATTGGTTCATGTGAGTTCCAGAGTCCAGAATCAAAATCCAATGGGACGTTCCTTCATGGGGGTTAGTATACTGAAAACCGATGTTGTAGAATTCACTTTTCCAGTGGTGTTGACTTCACAAGATGAAATAAACATGCAGAGATGAATACATCTTGCAGACGATGGTGCAGAATTTCCAGCAGAAGCAGTGTAGATGGGGCCAGGTGTTCAACCTAAGCAGAGCTCCTTGTCTGTGAGAGTGCTAGTCAGATGAAAAACAGCAGACTGAGCTTTTCAGCTCAGCAAGGCAATATTACTTGTCCCATAAACCAGAGGCTCATATCACATGACTCCTATCTCGTCACCATATATTATAAAGAATGTGTATCCATCTTCTGGATCCCAATCACTGTTAAATGTCTCAGCCATTAGGAATTGAAAGGAAGGTTGCAGGGCCTTTGTCTTAGCAGACGATACATCTCCTTCTGTCCAGGCTGGATTATTAAATGTAGATGGCCTCTTTGAAGTTGGGCTGTGTAGACCACAGGGGGTCATTAGTGGCTCCTCAGAGTTAACAAGGTATAAGTTTTCTGGAAACTGCCAAGTCGCTTCTTTTGTTCTTTTGTTCAAGGGTCACAGATACAGTTTCAGCCATTTTAGAGGTCTTTATTCAGTTTCAGTTTAAAAATTATTTCAGTTTAAAATTTTTTAGAAATAACGATGAGCATATCTGTATATATTTTATTAAAATATACAGTGTAAGGTCTTAGTGTCTCACAAGCATCATCACAATATTTCCGTATGCCCCATATTCCTTAACTGCAGTGACCACATTAAACAAGTTGTCTTCTTCTACAAAAGGTCTTCCTGCATCATGGATGATCTCCACTTCAGGTTTCCCCAGTCAAGATTTATGAGTTTGATTTTCCACAAGTGCCCATTGAAAATGAATGAGAGACAAATGAGGGTATCTTCTGAGGCCGCTGACTACCTAAACAATGTTAGAAGCTATTATCAAAGGCACAAAGGTGCAGGGCACTTGGATAAATTCAAGGTAATCAGGCAGAGTCAACATGGTTTTGTGAAAGGGAAATCATGTTTAACCCATTTATTGGCATTCTTTGAAGAAGTAACATGTGCTGTGGACAAAGGAGAACTAGTACTATAATTAGATTTCCAGAACTATATTCAAAGGTTATTGTGGAAAATAAAAGCTCATGGTGTAGGGGGTAACATTTTGGCATGGATAGAAGATTGACTAGCTAATAGGAAACAGAGAGTAGGTATAGATGGGTCTTTTTATGGTTGGCAGGATGTGATAAGTGGTCTACCACAGGTATCAGTGCTGGAGCTCCAACTTTTTACAATTTACATAAATGACTTGGATGAAGCAGCTGAAGGCATGATTGCTAAATTTGCTAATGATACAAAGGTAGGTAGGAAAGGAAGTTGTGAAAAGGACATAAGGAGGCTACAAAGGGATATCGAAAGATTAAGTGAGTGGGCAAAGATCTGGCAATTGGAGTATAATGTGGGAAAATGTGAAATTGTCTGTTTTGGCAGGAAGAATAAAAAAGAAGCTCATTATCTAAATGGTGAGAGATTGCAGAGCTCCCAGTTGCAGAGGTTATCTGGGTGCTCTAGTGCATGAATCACAAAAGGTTAGTATGCAGATACAGCAAGTAATTCGGAAAGCTAATAGAATGTTATTGTTTATTATGAGGGAAATTGGATACAAAAGTAGGGAGGTTATGCTTCAGTTAAACAGGGCATTGGTGAGACAACATCTGGAGTATTGTGTACAGTATTGGTCTCTTTATTTAAGGAAGGATGTAAATGCATTGGAAGCAGTTCTGAGAGCTAGACCAATACTTGGAATTTCCGTATCTCTCTTTTGCCATGTTCACCTTCATTGCTTTCCATTTCTCTCCTGGTGTTTGACAAGGTGTTTACTAAAACCCGCATTCACAGCCATATCTCCTTTCTCAGTGACTGTCTCCGTCTCCAAATTACCCCACGTGGATTTCAACTGAAATTCCACCCCTCATGTTTTGAACCCACACAGGATTATCACTGCTTGCTTGTCCCTACAACCACACCCCCCCTCCACTTCTCTCCCCCCACCCAACCCACCACTCCACCCCCCCCCACCCCACACACACACCCACACACACACACACACACACCTTAAACCAGCTTATATTTCACTCCTTTCCTATTTCTACTTAGTTCTGTCGAAGGGTCATGAGGACTCGAAACATCAACTCTTTTCTTCTCTGCCGATGCTGCCAGACCTGCTGAGTCTTTCCAGGTAATTCTGTTTTTGTTTTGGATTTCCAGCATCCGCAGTTTTTTGTTTTTATCCTGGAATAGGAGGGCTGACTTATAAGGGAAGATTGGACAGGCTAGGCTTATATCTACTGGAATTAAGAGAAAGAGACAACTTGATTGAAACATATAAGATCCTGAGGGGTCTTGACAGGGTGGATATGGAAAGGATGTTTCCTCTTGTGGGAGAATCTAGAACTAGAGGTCACTGTTTAAAAATTAGGGGTCACTCATTTAAGACAGAGATGAGGAGAATTTTTTTCTTATAGAAGATCATGAGTCTCTTCCTCAAAAGGTGGTGAAAGCAGAGTCTTTGAATACTTTTAAGGCAGAGGTAGATCAATTCTAAAGGGTGAAAGGTTATTGGGGGGGTAGATGAGAATGTGAAGTTGAGGTTGCAATCAGATCAACTATGATATTGCTGAATGGTGGAGCATGCTCAAGGGCTAAGTGGCCTACTCCTGCTCATAATATATATGTTCATATTTGTTTACTTACAGTTTGCTTCAAGTCTTACATTGCTATGTCTTTTGTACTTAACTTTAGTTTTGAAACTATAAACTATTCTAAATACTTCATGATTAACATTACAACGTTGACAGCAAATATTAACAATGCTCTTATTGCCCATTTCTCCACTTCAAACCCTTGACCTTAGAGAGGTAGGTGGTCTAGAGGTCTTACATCCCTTTCGCTCCTCGTTTGCTGTTCAGTCAGGAGAGTGGCAGTGTCTGGAGGTGCTTGCTTTTGCCGTTAGCTTGGCAATGGCTCTGGTGTCTGGGCATCCTGATGAATTATGCTATCTTTCAGTTGGGGAAACCTGGCCAAGGAGAGGGTGGATGCTCCTCCTGTTGCTCCTGACTGTACCTTCTGGCATATTGATTTGGTGGAGCTGTGGTTGGTCCTTGTTTAGGCAAAAGACCGTGCCTTGACTCCCGAGGTCTGGGATCCAAACTTTGTCACCCTGTTGTAGCTGTGGCAGGTGCCTGGCGTACTGTCACCTATTGTGGCCAGAGGCCTGTTTCTGTCTGTAGGCCTGCTCCTTCTCCCATATAGCTTGGTAGGCTTTGGTTACCAACCCTGGCTGGAGTTTCTTCAGCAGAATCGGAAATTGGGTGCATAGTTCCCAACCCATCAGAGGCCTTGATGGGGACAGACCTTCCTGTAAGGAGATGGACCTGTATAGAAGCAAGGCGGTGGGAAAATCCCCTTTTTTCTTCAAGAGGGCCTTTACACTGTTCTGCTTCACCGTTGGACTGCTGATACTATTGGGAGCTGGTATAGTGGTGGAATCTGGCTGCTGCTGCAAAATGCACAAAGCATTCGTTAACGAACTGGGAGCCAATATCAGAAATGAACTTGTCTGGGATGCTGTGACTTGAAAACATCTCCTTGAGTTCCTTGATAACCGTCTCCATGGTGGTTGTGTGGAGTTTCTTTACCTCCATCCATCTGGAGTAGTAGTCCACGACAATCAGGAAAGATTTGCCATTGTAGGCGATCAGGTTCATCGCCAACCATTCCCATGGCCTGTTGGGAAACTGTATGGGAATGAATGGCTCTTTGTGATCCTGGCAGTACAATGTGAAAGTGTAGCAACTGGCAGTAGTCTCTATTGGAGATGCCTGGCTATCTAACTGCAGATTGGGCCAGTGCCCTTGTTATGATTTGGCAGGTGGTAATTGCTAGGCTGACCAAATCTCAAAAGGAAACTTGGCCAAATATCACAATGACTTGGAATTTGTATTTTTATTATGAGAAGGTATGTGCACTGAAGTCAGAAGTAAAGATTCCACTCCCACTTTTGGGGATTTTAAATATTAAATTAAAACATTTATTAACAAAAGGAAAGAAAAATTAAACACACAAGATTACACTTACACAGTTAAATTTAGTCTTACAACATTTCCAAAAATATTTCTACTTAGCTAGACTCCCAGATAAACACCCTTTGTCCAGAAAACAGCCCAAACAGATTCTTAATCTGTAAAACATCCAGTAATATTACCACAAGGCACGGTTGCTATAAGGGACATATTTCACAGCTTCTCTTTTTCACTCACTCGACAATAGAGATTCCAAGGCTTTTAACAAAATTTTGCTTTCTGCAACAAACAAGCACTTCTCTGGGGTGGCTAGAGGCTGCTTTTCACAACTCTGTCTTTGCACAGCCCACCTTTCAAGATCTCATATGGCCACTCACTATATGGCTTTCAATCTTTCCTAAAATATATTTCTCCCTTTTGATCTTTAAAGCTCACTGTTTTAAACTTTCTTTGGAAGTTACATTTCCTAGAATATAAAAATCTTTCATGTTGTCATTATGGCCAGCACTAATGGGTAAATAAACTTAATAACTTTGCCTTATTTATTTAAAATTTTTCCAGTTGTAAAACTTCTGGTCATGTCTCTTTGAAATTCTGACAGCTAACACTTCACTCTTCATTTATCTCTTAATGCAAATTCCTATTCATACTGTATTTACTGGGATCTCATCTCAGCTTACCCATCTCCATTTCAAAATGCCTGCTTTTACACCTAACCCCTTTGATGATTTAATCCTTGCAGTGTGACTGTTTTCAGTTTAATTAAATTAGTCATGCACATGCACACACAACACACACAACACACACACACAGCCCCCAAAAACCTGCTTCAATATCCCACAGTAGTATTAAAAAAAATGATATTTTCTTTATGCCCTACATTTAGTCATCCCGAGATGCCACTGGTAGATTCATTGGAGGATGATCACCCACAGAGGGGATGGAATGATTGCTGCTCATCATAGACCAGCAGGTCATCTATGACTATGAAGTGGCTCTGTCACTCAAACCACGCTTTGGCTGAAATACCATTTGGCCACTGACGAAGTCATCCCTGCAGGCAATAGGTGCGTGCGCAGGTACACTCTTCATTCTGGAGCTGTTCTTGGCTGAGTTGTTGAAATCAGGTCGTGTTAAGACCACAGCAGATGTTGATTGCTGAGCAAACCAAATCCCAGAGGGAAACTTGGTTTAGGGGCCACACCCTTTTCATTTTGCATTCTGAAAATGAGAAAATGCACTGATCTCAGCAGCAAGTTGTGCAGTAACATATTTGTGATCTTAAAAATTATAAGTAGTGGTTTTATTAACAAGAAGAAAAGAAAACTTAAGCACACAAGATTACTGTTACACAGTTAAAATTAGTCTTACAAAACATTCCCCCAAAGACTCTCTACTTGGTCAGACCCACAAGTAACACTCCAGGCAACACTCCCTGATAGATGTTTAACTATAAGAATCCAGTAATATTACCTAAGGCAAACTGCTGTCGCTTTACTAAAGGCATACAACAAAACCTCTTAAACTCTCTTCTGCTCTGCTGTGGAAATCCAAGACTTCAGAATAAGACTGCTTTTTGCAGCCTAAGACTTTTCTGGCTTGACTGGATGGCTGATTGAAACTGCATTTTCTCCTAGGCTAGAGCTGTTTCTAGGAAATCTTTCTCACACAGCCAACAGTCAACAGTCAACATCCAACAGCCTACCAGTAAGCTCTCCAAAGTAACTCTAAAATATCTTTCTCCCCCCTTTCATCTCAGGTTCCGTTGTTCTCACACCTCTTCAAAACTCAAATCCTTCCCAATATAAAATAATTTATGTTTCTATTTGTTTATGCTTTCGGGCCAATAAAATGTAATATTACCTCTTCTATTTACCCATGGAACACCTATAAGATACAAAAATGTTTCTTGTTACTTCTGACTTCCCTTTGACATTCAAACAAATTCTTAACTTATTTAAAAATGCATATGTTACATTCAATCTAATTATTTGTACTTCAAACCCACCATAATATCTCATCACAAATGCATGCCTAATGCCTCTCTCCTGTCATGTCTTAAACCTCTGAAACAACTTGTCTCTGGTGGCTTTTCCCCAGCTTAATCAAATCATTACACACACACACACACACACACACACACACACACACACACACACACACACACACACACACACAAACACACATATATTTTAAAAATCCATTCTCACACTGGATGGAGGCTAGTAGTGGCCTAGGAGTAGGCTTACACTTCATTGATGAAGGTAGCCTCATGGTCAGTTGGAAATTCTGCAGTGGCCCTTGAAAGGGCATCCGCTGTCATCTGGTTCTTTCTCTGGATGTAGACGAGTGTCATATGTGAAATGCATGAGGTGTAGACAAAATGATTGACTCTGAGGGAGCATCTTCATGAGCTCTTTCTCATTTAGCAGAGAGACTAGTGGCTTGTGGCCTGTCTCGATGGTGATTTTGAGGCCAATGATGTAGTCTGAGAACTTTTCTCAGGTTCATGTGACTGCCAAAACCTCTTTTTCAATAGTGGCATACCTGGTTTCCATGTCAGATAGTCCTCTTGAAGTTTAGTAGACTGGCTGGCATGTGCTGTCTGATTGTTTCTGAAAGAGGACAACTCCAAGCCCCGTGAAGGAAACATCAGTTGCAATGATGTTGTGTAGCCCTGGGTCATAGTGGGCCAGAATGTCTGTAGAGAGCAGCATCTCCTTCATGCAGGTGAACCCCTGTTCCTGTGGGTGAATCCTAAACACAGGCTTGGTCCTTCCTATGTATGTGCCTCAGTGGTTCCATGACCTGTACTAGGTGGGGCAAAAACTTCACCAACTGGTTCACCATGCCCAGGAGTTGTTGAAGCTCTGGAGTGGGGAAGTCAATGATTGCCTTGGTTTTCTGAGGGTCTGCCATGGTACCACTGCTGCTGACGACATGGCCTAGAAACCGGATGGAAGTTTTTGAGAACTCACATTTTTTGTTCAGTGTTAGATCTGCCCTCTTGCTGTACCAGGACCACTGCGCGCCACTTGTCAAGCTCTTTACCATGAATCCATGGACCAGAACATTGTCCAACTAGTAAATAAACCATTGAAGGTCCTGCAGGATGTCTGAAATTGTGCGTTGGAAGATCCCTGGCACCGATGTGATCCCAAAGGGTAGACTGTTGAAGCAGAATCTACTGCCAGGGTTAAGTGCTGGTTAGGAGCTGGAAATCCTCATCCAGAAGGGATTGCCAGAAGCTGCTGTTAGCGTCATTTTTTTGAAAAAAATGGTGCTGCGTGAAAGCTTGGTCAGGCTCTCATCCACCAAGGACATGGGTGAACCTCCCTGGTCACTGTCTTGTTAAGCTGTGTGAGGCCGACATAGATGAGGAGAGAGCAGTTCAGTTTACGAAATGGGACCATCCCCGAGCACCTTGTGATGAGTTGCTTCACTGGGGAAATGACTCCTAGATTCACCATGCTATCGAGCTGGCATTGTACCTTGTCCATTAGTGGCTGGAGAATCTTCCTTGGAATGAAGAGGCACACTCGTTTGGAGGAGTGTAATTTTGTAGGCGCCCTTGAGGCAGCCTAGACCTGTGAAGAGATTCGGGAACAGGAGTCTGTATTTTGAGCCTGCCTGGAACTGGTTGACCTCGCCGATGTATTGTCGGAGGTTAAGCTCAATACAGGTGCCTCATCTTAGTAGTGAGTAGTCCTGGTTGGGGAGCACAAAGAGGGTTATATGAATTGATTTGCCCTTATCTTGCAGTGTAGCTTACAGGATGCCCTTGACCGTCAGGTGGAGTCCTCCCACTGCGTGAAGTGAGGTGCCCATTGGCTGGAACTGTAGGTCCTTAAGCCTTGGTACCTTGTCAAACAGGGCAGTTACTAGTGTCTAATTTAAAATTGGTCAGGTGGCTGTTCGCCAAAATGTCTGCTTTCCAAAATGAAGCGCTGCACCGTCTGATGTTACCCAGGAGAAAGGCTGGGTGTCTACTCAGTGGTTGGCCTCAACTTTGTGGATAGCTGTCGGGTTGTCTGTGCAGTGCTGAAGTCTCGAATGGTACAACTTACTGAAGTGTCCCTGTCAGCGGCAGTGGAAGCATGTGGCAGCACTCACAAGACATTGGTTCTTTCTGTGAGTGCGCTTTGCATTGCAGCGCTGGCACAGTCATTCAGCTGGGCGGTTAGGGGATAGCTTATCCTGGCTTGGTTGGTCCCTGTGGCTGTGTGGCTTGCACCTGCCCTGTGAAGTGCTGAATCCCTGTAGGATAGTCCTGTAGGTTTGTTTGAGCAGCTCCAATAGTCTACTTCTGGATGGCCTTGTTGAGGAGACAGAAGCCTGTTGGTAACAGGCCTGCAGCCTTTATGCTGGGGTCTGGAGTAAAACTGTCCCTTAGAGAAATTTTCGTGCAAAGGCCCAAGTTTTGAGATCCTTCAGCGTCATCGGTGAGGCACATTGTTGGTGGTAGTGAATAATTATGTTCTACCTTTAAAATATTTTAACATTTGGAAGTCCTTTTAAGAGTGAAGGGATTTCAAGTTGGCATCGCCAATAATGAAAAAGATGAGACTTTTGCACTCTTTGCAGTTTTGGCACGAAATTCAAAATGATGGCAGGATCCGCTGGGGAAGAAGAAGCCTCAAAATGGCCACAGATTGGGTTGCTGCTAAGAGTTGTGTTAGTTGTGATGACATGCTGCAGGTCAGGGACAGATTGGGAAGGCGGAATTCTCACTAACCAGGAGGTCGAAGAATCGCAAATGGCCAGATTTTTAAAAAATTCCATTGGTCTCTTTTTAAATATTAGTTTTGCGATGTTATGGATGTGCAGAGTGTACCTAGTTGGAGTTTGGGTTGCAACAAAACTCACAATGAAGTTTCTGTCTGACTTGAGTTTTAACAAAATGGTTCCGAGGACTAGCTTGCCTGGAACTTTAAAAGGATTTTTATCTCACCCTGCAGGTTGCTGGCTGCTGATTCTGTTTTGTTGAAGTGATCTTCCACATGGATTCAGTGGAGACTTTTGCTTGAACTTCACTTCTGCCTTTTTTCTGCTGTCAGGCTCTTGTGTTTCTGGAGCTTCTCAGGTGAGTTTTCTCAGCATCTTGCTGCTTGAGTGATGTTGTTTCCAGGCAGAATCATTCCTGGTGTCCTTTTCCTGAGAGTTCTTCAGTCTTTTAGAGAGGATGTGGATCTTTATCCCCTGCTGCCACAATGATCTGTTCTGTTGTTGCTACTCGTGATGCATACTGCTTGGACACCATGAAGCAACCTTGTTGAAGTTACAAAGAAGTCTTTAGCAATATTACTGAACTATGTACATATTTACAGTAGAGGGTAAAGTTATGGACAGGACCCCATACTAGGTACTTACATGTTGCTACCTATCTCTAGACTGCCCATAGCTCTAGGTCATGTGCCTTCTTACATCAGTGTGTGGGCCGTACTGTATTCTATCTCATGTTAACCCTTTAGGTACCACATCTTTCTACTGCAGATCTGATGCTCATCCTCCTCTTCTGAGGATACTGCTTGCTCAGTCCTTCCCTCTAGCTCCAGTGCTATTCCAATGAAGTGCAGGTCGTGCAACACGCAGTTGGCATCAATGATGCTGGATACCACCGAGGGTGCATATTAAAGGCTCCCCCAGATGTATTGAGGCATCTAATCTCATCTTCAAAATGCCAATGGCCTGTTTGATGATGGTCCTTGTAGTTATGTGGCAATGTTTATATTTGTCTCATGTCTGTCTGTTGGAGTTGCATATGTCATAAGATATGTCCTTATTGGATACATCTTATTCACCAGGATCCAGCTATGAAGGTGCTCGGTTGGCCTGTACTGCTAAGGCTTTTGGGACTGTCTAAGGAAAAATGCGTTATGGCAGCTTCCCTGAAACCTTGTAGACAATGATGTCTGTTTATGGTGGTCGCAGATGAGTTGAACATTGAGGGAGGGCAATCCTTTCCTGTTTGCAATGGCATGTGGCTGCTCTGAGGGAGTCTTGATGGCCACATGAGTACAGTAAATGACCCTAGGGCCATTGCCCTGCAGACAACAGCCCTCTTGGCCTGACACATTGTGAAATGACATATTGGCCAACCCAATGGTACATGACATCCTTGACCCCCTTTATGTACGATAGGCCGCTAGCTGAGAGATGCTCATAGATCTCCAGATGATTGCTGGCATCAAAGTTCAGCTCCAAAATCATCTTTAATGCTTAAGTCTTTGGGTGTCCGCCACTTCCCATTGGCATCAACTCCAGCTCCAGCAGACCACACAGCTCCGCCACCACCTGCCTGGAGAGATGTAAGTCTTTGTAGACATTGGTGCTTGGACATCTTGATGAAGCTGAGCCTCTGATGGTTTACCCTTTGCGCTGGGTAGAAACTTCTGTGACAATGAGGCTGCCACCTTGCCTCTGGTCCTCGTCCAATAGCTTCCTCAAATGACTGGGGCTCCCCTGGCTACTGCACAGATGCTTCATGCCACTGCATCCATGGACTGAATTTAATAGTTGGGGGAGAGGGGGAGGTGGATGGGGGTCCACCAACTGCCCAAAAAGCATGGGGCAACCTCGCTTTGGCACTTAGTGGAACCCAGGGTCTCATCTTGTCAGCAGCAGCCAATTAATTAATTACTTAATTAATCAGAGGGCTGGCAGCTCAGCAGAAACACTGGGAGCAGTGGCCACTGGTGAGGATGCACGTAGGAACATAGGACTTAAAATTCCGACCCACTGCCTCCATTCACATCTCCATGAAGCCAGCAAAATACTGCCCATTCTTTTAGGAATTCTTGGTGTGAATTGAATTGAAACTTAGAAACTAAAACTTTCCATTTTATATCAATTGAAACATTAATAATATCGACCTGATAGTGTGGTTCAGAGCCAGCAGCTAATTTTCCCAATGTTTTCTGCAGAATGCAGCTTCTGGAGAATGTGTATCTATGGTCTGAATTTTATGGGCACTATGGTCCCCACTTGCCTTCCACGGACTAAAAAGGTGGTGGGGGAACCCACCCACAACCTTGATGGCTACCCTGCCACAATTTAATGCTGGGAGCAGCGTTAATTGCTTTAAGGTGAGACTTCTGCCCCTATCTCAGGAGGAAGTCCTGCCTTAGAGAACTGTAAGAGCTGGCCCCATTGGATGGCCAGAAGCTTTGTAGCCCCAGTTGCACCAGTTGGGAGTGGTGGCCATTCCTGGGAAGATAGACAGTCCCACCATGCCGAGGAGCCCAGGAAAATTAGGGGGTGGGGGTCTTGGCAAGGGTGGTGAAGAGGGTGAGATAGGTGGGGGGCTGGGTTCAAGAGGCTGGGGGGAAGGGTTAAATGGGTGGGTGGGAATGACTTTGGGGATGGTGAAGTTGTCTCCGATGGGCCCAGGAGCCTGCAAAGGAGGCCTTCCCCCCACTTGCCCAAAACCAGCTCTCACAGCCATAGCTGCCAGGCACCTTGCATGGCATGGGCCATTAATTGGCCTTAATATTCCCGAAGGAAACAGGCAGCCCTGGTGCCTCCCCTGCCTACTGTAAAATTTCAACCAGATCAGTCTGGACAGGTAGATTTTATGATAATGTTTCATATCTTTTGGCTTGATGACTTTTTAATGCCAATAATTAATTAATTAAGTATCTGCTGTCTGGACATGGAAGCCTTGGTTGACCCAAGCAGCAAATAGGTGATATCTGCTGCTAATGCTTAAATTTAAAGTTGTACAACTTCCTGCAATTTTAGTGTGTACTTATTTTTATTCTAGGGATTGAATAACTCATTAAAACATACAAAAATCTCTTTTGTTTGGAGGATATTGAATTTAAAATAGTAAAATGCATGGCAAATTGATTTATAAGTTGGCTAATTATGCCAACCTATGATGAAGGAAGGAAAGGGTGTCTTGACCTTGGGACTAAAATGGTTCAAGAACATGAGTGAGAATGTAACAAAACATGGAACAAGAGAAGCCTTTTTGGTCTATTTCTGCCAAGAGGTCATGGCTATTCTAAATGGTCATCCATAAACCTCAACTTACCCTGAAGAATATGTCTAGGCAGGAGTATGAATTGCTGACCTGTTGCCGAAATTGAGCAAGAATTTCAGGATCTCACTGTTAAATTACAATGACTATTTTTTTCTTTATCCTTTCATGGAATGTGGGTATTGCTGGCAAGTCCAGCATTTATTCCCCATCGCTAATTAGCCTTGAACTGTTTGGCCTTTTAGGTCATTTCAGAGGGAACTTAAGAGTCAACCATATTGTTGTAGGTCTGGAGTCACATGTAGGCCAGACCAAGTAAAGATGGCAGATTTCCTTCTCTAAAGGATCTGAGTGAAACAGGTGCATTTTACAACAATCGATGATAGTTGTCTTGGTCATCATTACTGAGTCTAGCTTTCAATTTCAGATTTTATTAATTCAACTGGAGTTCCACCCGCTGCCATGGTGGGATTTGCACCTGTGTTCCCAGGGCATTAGCCTGGGCCTCTGGATTATTAGTCCAGTGACAATACCACTACATCACCGTTTCCCCCTAAATTATTTAACATTGAGCTGCTGTAGCCCATAGCCTGAAATTTCCTGTCGGTGATTTGGGGGCGGGGCCTGCTCGCCGACGGGAAAATGATGCGGGATGACATCGGGAGGAACCCCCCGACGTCATCCCAGTCCCTTTAAATTTTTAGGAAGGTGGGCGGACAGCGAAATCAGCTGTTCACCCGCCGACCTGCCAATGGCCAATTAAGGCCACTGACAGGGTCATTAAGATAATTAAAGACCTGCCCATTGGTGGGCAGGCCAGGAGCCCAGCGGGCTTCCGATAAAGCATGAAACCTCATCCACTGGCGGGATGAGGTTTCATGTCCGTTTTCAAAAAGTCTAATAAAATTTATGTCATTTTTATTAACATGTCCCATCTCGTGTGACATTGTCACATGAGGGGGGCATGGTAATAATTTTTTAATTTTTCTATTTTTTGACTTTTCTTACCTGTCACTAATCTCCCTGAGACATTGGTTTGTCTCAGGGAGCAGTGCGCTCTTTCCCGCGCATGTGCAAAAGAGTGCACTTTAGCAGTTGGGGATTCCAACCCCCCCCCAACCCCCGCACAGGAATGGCATAGCACTTCCCGTCGGGCAGCCCGCTGGGCAGGCCTTAATTGGCCTGCCCACTCAAAATGGCAGAAGGCCCTGTTTCGGTGGCAGGGTTCGGCTGCCTGCCCGCCACCGAGCCGGTGGGGCCTGCCCACCCATCCAAGGACAAAATTCTGCCCCATGTGTCCAAAATATGAACCATAATGTATTGTAGTATTTCATTTTTTTTAACCTGTACACATTTTATAACTTTGATTGGTTCTTAACCAGATATTCACCTAACTCTTAAATTCTGTAGCTGTTAATCTCTGGGAGAGAAAAAAACAATTGAACTCTTTTTTCTGTGGGATCATAAAATAAAGTTTAAATTCCTTGTGTAATTTTGGCAGTAGATCTGTTGAAACCATTGTGAAATTGTGCAAATGGTTGTGCATCTTGCAGATAGTATACACTGCTGCTACTGTGCTTCAGTGGTGGAGGGATTGAATGTTTGTGGATGTGGTGCCAATCACAATGTGGGCTGTTTTGTCTTGGATGGTGTCGAGCTTGTTGAGTGTTGTGGGACATGCATTCATCCAAGCAGGTGAGGAGATTTCCATCATACTCCTGACTTGTGCCTTGTAGATGATGGACAGGCTTTGGGGAGCAGGGAAGTGAGTTATTGATTGCAAGATTTCTAGCCTCTGACCTGTGCCAAAAATTGTCAAAATGTGCAGTTTAACCTTGCAGGTTATGTGTTTTTCAGCAATGTGGAAGTGGGAATCTAGGCTGAATTTTCTTTCGACCTAGCTCAATGCCACTAAGGCTAATTGTGGTGCTCGGCCACTGCCCAAAGTTGGAACAGTTAACTAAGCACAGATCACAGATTGAAACTGAGACCTGTGGATCTAGGTGACCCAGTACTACACCAGTAGGTGCATACACCTATGGAACCATCAAGTCTGTCCTAATATGCTTGTCCAAATATCATTTTCTTACTACAATTTATATAGGTTCTTAGTGATATCACATCTGGAGTTTTGTATACAGTTTTGGTCGCTTTACCTCAAGAAGGATATACCTGCCTTAAAGGTAGTGCAATAAACATTCACTAGACTGGGATGAAGGGATTGGCATAGCAGCCACTCCACTGGTGAGCAAAGGTGAAGAGAAAACAATGTTAGTGAAAACAACTGGTGGTGAAAAAAACTGAATGAAATTTTATAAATTTATATACATGGTTTTGTTTTTGATGAATTTGTTAAATTTGATGAACTCAAATCAATGCCTCTCTCCATGGAGGTTATTATTTATTTATTGTGCTCCTTTAATCCTGGCCTTTTGTATGTCCCCAATCATAACCGCTTCAACATTGGTGGCCGTGCCTTTGGTTACCAAGGTCCCAAGCTCTGAAACTCCCTACCTACACCTCTCATCCATTCTACTTTGCTTTCCTTATTTAAGACAATTCATAAAACCTATCTCTTTGACCAAGCTTTTAGTCATCTCCTTATGCTCTTCAGTGTCATATTTTGTTTTATAATGCTCCTGTGAGGGAGCGTTTCATTGCTCGTAGACTCATAGACATCTACAGCACAGAAGGGGGCCACTCGGCCCATTGTGTTCAGCTGGTCAACAAAGGTCTGATTACATTAATCCCATTTTCCAGCACTTGGCCCATAGCTCTGGAGGCCATGGCAACACAAGTGAATATCTAATACTTCTTAAATATTGTTAGTGTTTCTGACTCAACCACCCTTTCAGGCAGTGAGTTCCAGACTCCCATCACCCTCTGGGTGAAATGATTTCCCCTCAACTCCCCTTTTTAGCCTTCTACCTCTTACCTTAAATCTATTGACCCCTTTGCTAATGGGGGAAGTGCCTTCCTATCTACCCTATCTATGCCTCTCATATTCTTATACACTTATATCAGGTCCCCCCTCAACCTTTGCTGCTCCAAGGAAAACAACCTCAGCCTATCCAATCTTTCCTCAGAGCCCAGACCCTCCAGCCCAGGCAGCATCCTGGTAAATCTTCTCTGCACCCTCTCCAGTGCAATCACATCCTTCTTATAATGTGGTGATCAGAACTGCACACAGTACTCCAGTTGTGGCCTAACCAGTGTTTTATACAGTTCCAGCCTAACATCCTTGCTCTTGTATTCTATGCCTCAGCTAATAAAGGCAACTATCCCATATGCCTTCTTAACCACCTTATCTACCTGCCCTGCTATCTTCAAGGATCTGGGGATATGCACACCAAGGACCCTTTGATCTTCAGTACTTCCCAGGGTCCTACCACTCATAGTGTAATCCCTTGCCTTGTTAGCCCTCCCCAAGCACATTACCTTACACTTTTCTGGGTTCAATTCTATTTGCCACTGCTCTGCCCACCTGACCAGTCCATTGATACCCTCTTGCAGTTTACGGCTATCCTCCTCACTATTTACCACCCTACCAATTTTCCTGTCATCCGCGAACTTCTTAATCGTACCTCCTACATTTAAATCCAAATCATTTATGTACACCACAAACAGCAAGGGTCCCAAAACCGAGCCCTGCGGAACCCCACCGGAAACAGACTTCCAGTCACAGAAACATCCCCCTACCATCGCATTCTGCTTCCTGCCTCTCAGCCAATTTTTGACCCAACATGCCAATTTGCCTTGGATCCCATGGGCTCTTACTTTCTTGACCAGTCTGCCATGGGGGACCTCATCAAAAACCTTGCTAAAGTCCATGTAGACCACGTCAAATGCATTACCTTTGTCAACACTCCTGGTTACCTCCTCAATAAATTCGATCAAACTTGTCAAACACGACTTCTCTTAACAATTCCATGCTTGACTATCCCTGATTAATCCATGTCTCTCCAAATGCAGATATTTTCTGTGCCTCAGAATTCTTTCTGGTGACTTCCCCACCACTGAGGTTAGACTGACTGGCCTGTAATTTCCTGGTCTAACCCTTCCTCCCTTTTTCAATAATGGAACAACATTAGTAGTCCTCCACTCCTCTGGCACCTCACCTGTGGCCAGAGAGGATTTGAAAGTTACTGCCAGAGCCCCGATATTTCTCCTTTTGCCTCCTTCAGCAGCCTGGGATACATCTCATCCAGGCCTGCAGATTTATCCAATTTTAAGGCCTCAAAACCTGCTAGTACCACCTCTATATGTTAATTTCCTCTAATATTTCACAGTCCACGTTAAAAGTGCTAAATAAATATAAGTTGTTGTCATTGTTGTATACCAATCTGTCACCACCTCTGGTGGGTCTATCCTGCTGGTGAGGCAGGACATGTCTGGCAACAAGGATGGAGGTGTCTGGGACATTGGCTGTAAGTTATGCTTTGCTGAGTATGACTATGTCAGGCTGTGTCTTGACTAATCTGTGGGACAATGGCACAAGCCCTCAGAGGAGGGCTTGCAGAGTTGATTGGCATGGGTGTGCTGTTGTTGTTTCTGGTGCCTATGTCGATGATGGGTGATCCATCAGGTTTTATTTTGATTCTGCCTTTAGTACAAACTTTTTGTTACAACTGAGTGGCTTGCTAGGCTATTTCAGAGGGAAGTTAAGGGTCAACTTAAAAATAAACTTAATTTTAAAAGCCTCTTTGAAGACCTGCAAAAGGGAGCAGTTGGTGAATATTCTCAGCAATGATGAATTCGGAATGGGGGTGTGGTCAGTTTTGTGGGCAGCGCTGCCTTCTAGTGCAATGTGTCTTTAAACTAGTGCAAAAAATCACAGAAACTCAATTTGCAATATTTACTCAGTGAATGAAGTGGACAAAACAACTCATTATGAGTGGGTTATAACATCAATTCTCTCTACTTGATATGCATAACATTTAGATTAATGTATTGATGAAAAATAGTGAGACAAATATTAAATAAAAGGACAGACATGCTAAATGGATAAGTTCAGTTGGAGTGTTGTTGGAAAATTGTAACTTATGGAATGGGCGATTCAATCCACACTAGCTGACTGTTGCTGAAAAAATCCTTTTAATATTGCAAGGCCTGTCAAATATAAGCCTAGTTTGGATGTTCATCCAGCTGACAGATGTCAATGTCGGCAGGGTGGGATGGGGTTGGAAATGGAACTTCACACATGATGCAGCTACTAAGTAATAGCCTTAGTCTTATATCATTCTGTTTTAAATTTTAATGATGTGTAGCTAATGATAGAAAAAAACATCCTAGGCAGGATTTTCTGCTCATTTCCATGTTTTTCTTCAGCACAATTTGCCTGAAATTGGCCAAGCCAGCACAAAAGATAGCAGAACTTTGCATTGGAAGTTGAACTTTAGTTGCTGGTCCTTCATTGTAGCGGATTAAAATTCTGGAACTTAAAACTACCTTACTCACATGGACCACAGTTTCAACTTGGGATTGACAATAAATGCTGGTTGTGTTAGCGATGCCCATATCTCAAGAATGAATGAAACAAAAAAAAAAATAATAAGGGCTTTCAGTAATAAAAACAGATAATGCTCGAAATACTCAGCAGGTTTGGCAACTTATGTGAAGAACTCTGTTTTCTGCTTTCATTTCAGATTGCCAGTATCCACAGGATTCTGTTTTCTTACATAAAGTTTAGATCCCAAAGGTAAAAGGGTAAAGTGCCAGCCTTACCATGCCATCTCCCTCAATACCTACTTGTACCTTTTTAATGATAACGGGAGTGACCAAAGGTACAGTGAAGCGTTGCTTTAGTTTTGCTATCTGTCATTTTTGAGGATCATTGTGATTGGTATAAAACACATGGAAATACCAATTTTAGATAGGTTTAGAATAAAGGTTGAAATAAGATTCGCTGAAGAATATTGCTGAATTAATCAGATTTTTTTCATGCTTCTTATGCTTGTTTAAATGCCTTTTAGCTAACTGTGTTACAGCTATTTTAGAGATTGACAAAATGATATTTTGAAATGCTGCTGGTTTCTAAAGCTAATAGATAGCTGGTACATTCAATGATACTTGCTCAGCATACCAACTAACTCAGAAGAATAGTTTCTTTGTAGACAATGGAATAGGAATTGAATGCATGTTTACAAAGTTGTCAGCTAAAGAACAAAGAACAAAGAAAAGTACAGCACAGGAACAGGCCCTTCGGCCCTCCAAGCCTGCGCCAATGATATTGCCCGTCAACTAAAACATTTTGCACTTCCGGGGTCTGTATCCCTCTATTCCCATCCTATTCATGTATTTGTTAAGCTGCCTCTTAAACACCACTATCGTACCTGCTTCCACCACCTCCTCTGGCAGCGAATTCCAGACACTCACTACCCTCTGCGTAAAAAACTTGCCCCGTACATCTCCTCTATAGTTTTCTCCTCTCACCTTAAATCTATGTCCCCTAGTAATTGACTCTTCCAACCTGGGAAAAAGCTTCTGACTATCTACTCTGTCCATGCCACTCATAATTTTGTAAACTTCTATTAAGTCCCCCTCAATCTCTGTCACTCTAGTGAGAACAATCCGAGTTTCTCCAACCTCTCCTCATAGCTAATAACCTCCAGACCAGGCAGCATCCTGGTAAACCTCCTCTGCACCCTCTCCAACGCCTCCATATCCTTCTGGTAATGTGGCGACCAGAATTGCACGCAATATTCCAAGTGTGGCCTAAGCAAGGTTCTATACAACTGCAGCATGACTTCCCAGCTTTTATACTCAATACCCCTGCCAATGAAGGCAAGCATGCCATATGCCTTCCTGACTACCTTATCCACCTGCGTTGCCACTTTCAGTGACTTGTGGACCTCTACACCCAGATCCCTCTGCCCGTCAATGCACTTAAGGGTTCTGCCATTTACTGTATAATTCCTGATAAATTAATAAAGAGCAATGACTACCAGATAATGACTACCAGATAATCCTCTAGAAATTCAAATTTAACAGCCTGATGTATGCTACATTTATGAGTTGGCCTCAACTTATCTCTATTAATCGATTTTAAAGATGCCAGTGTTCATTTCTGGTGATCACCAGGGACCACCATTACCAGTGTGATGAACTCCATTTTTTAGTGCGCATTTCCAAGACTGAACATCCAACTGCAAAGCTTATAAGTCCAACTCTGAATGTGCGCTCCAAAATTTGTCAGGGCATAAAGAAGTTCCTATCCTTACAAGTCCCATGCAACAATGGGAAATAAATTTCAATGTTAAACAAATTCTCCAAAAAGTGGACAGGGAATAGTTTGAAATATCAAGCTGTCAAACTTCTTCACTTAACTTGCTGCGAACATACTTTGCAAAATTCTGCCCAATTTTGACCCATCATTAGAGTATTAACTCAATGATATGTTGCTCTTTAGTCCTTGGACAAACCCTAACTCAATTGCCACAGCAAATTAACTGTTCAACAGATGTGTGAAGGAGATACCTGGGAAGTGAAATTATATAATATAATAGCATTAAGCATTTTATGAATATGAAAAAGGATGAGCAAAGTACAATATAGAGTAAGTCCCTGTATAACACTGCCCCATTTAATATTGTTTCACTTGAACGTTGGTCAGTTAATGGGGCATGTATTCTCATTTAGAGTCGTGAGTTTTGTTTTAATTTTGTTTCGTGCCAGTTTGATGTAGGGCCATGTGACCCAATTGGTGCCATTTTGGAATGGCCTCTCTTGCTGCATAAACTACCCTCTCACTGACAACTCCAACTTGCAGCCTCTCCCGCTCTCTAACTCACCCTCTCACTGAACCTCCTGCCTCTCGACTTTCCTGCTTGCTGCTTTCATTTAAAGTCTTGATTTTCAGGAATCCAACCATATCTTTAAGTGAGGACACAACATATAAAACCATGTGCAATCCCTTATTTGTCATTCAAATTAGGTCATGTGTTTTGTCTTGCAATATTAACAGTTGCTTGGTTGTACAGAACTTGATCATTTGAAATTTGCCATTCATGAATTTGTCCTGATAAGAGTAAGATGAAAAGTTTCAGCAGGGTGGAGGGAGTAAGGGGGAGGAGGGAGTAAGGGGGGGAATGTCCAAGTGAATGTGCAAGGGAGAGGTCTGTGGAGTCAATGAATGCTTCCTGGGGAGTGAACTGAAGGTGGGCGTGGCAGGAGGGAATGGTGAGCATGAGAGGGAGCAGAGTGAGCCGGTAGGTTGGGAGAGTGAGAGTACAATGGTAGCGGTAGGAGGGACAGCGAGGGTGGTTGGTGGGGTCTTTGAGGCAGAAACGGGCCATGGGGTGGGAAGGAGGAGGTCGGGGAGGTCAATGTGGATGGGGGTGGGATTCTCAGGAAGGTAAGGAATGGCATGTTCACCTGGACACCCTGGAAAGAAAGGGGTTCTGGTTGGTAGGTGATGGTGGGAAGATGGAAGGTGATGCCAGGGGGTCAAGAGTGATGGGGAATAGGACATGGGCGACTGAAAGGGTGGGGAAGCTGAGAAGAAACTTGACGACTACTGAAATCGGAAATGAGAGAAGACTTGTGTTGGACCAGCACAGGTGCTGCATGGGAGTGTGATCAGTGTGTGGGTGGAGATACAGGCCGGCTCAGATGGATAACTGAAAGAGGACCCCAGCAGGCAGCATTGAAAATGGTCAGGACGTTGAGATGAGTGTGATGGGGAAAGGATCCATGTGCTTGGGAGAGTGCTTACTCGAGGCTCTGAAAGGCCCTGCCGCATACACACTCACGCCTTCCAGAATCATGCGTGGGCCAGTTGTGTGTAGCTGAACTGCTAGTTGGGTAGGAAGCAGGGGGAGGATTCGTGAAGCTTGTAAATTAAGCTGAAAGACACCATTGCACATTGCTCAGTGAAAGTGAATATATTCTCAGCTAATAAAGTGACAAAATGTATTCACCCGTGCAATCACTTGTGATTAGAACTTTTCTAGGCCTACCACTTCTTCGAGGTGCTGCCCTGACATCCACAGCAGGGGTGGTGACAGCCTGTGCAATAGTTGGCCCTGTTACCTCTGATGACTTTTGTGTGGGTCCTCTAGAGAACCGAGGCCTTGAGGGCCCTGGCTTGCTTTGGCTGTTCTCCTGTGGGCCAGCCACTCCCTTTGCAGTGACAGAGAACGAGGTTGAGGGGATCACAGGCAAAGGAGAATCGGAGGGAGAGGACAGCCTCTGAGACTCCTGAGTGGATGAAACAGGGGAGCCCAACTGCCACTTTTCCTCCCTTTGGATGCCCAAGGGCCCCGGCCTGACTCATTGAGGGGAAGGACCACCTGGAGGAACGTCGAGGTGTCCTGTTTCCTTCTGCGTTGTCACTGCAGGAACGCACCCATGACTACCACGATGGAGAGCAGGTCTGCATGCATCTCCTCATTCTGCTGGACCAGGGCCTCCATGGCATCCCCATCCTTCCCATGGAGACCTCCATACATGCACATGTGGGCACCACTTCATCAGAGAGCAGGTGGATACACTGCTCTGACTCTCATGCCACTCTGTTGAGGAATTCCAGCAGCTCTGTGTGAAGTTCCCCCGCCGCTTGCTGACTCTCCATGATGATTTGGTAGGCCAAGTCCAGATGCTCATCATCTGACTCGGACCTCACAGATGCCTCTTCCCCATCAGTCCTCTGAGTCCCGGGGCACTCAGCTGAACCTGCCTCCTCCTGCTGCGGACACGTGTCCGTGTGGTTCCCACCAGATTGTGAACCCCAGTTTGTTCTTGATCTAGATCCCACCGGGGTGTGTGTCTCTGTACTGGTGCAGAGTGTGGGTAAACACTGTGATAGGTCTTCCAGGCTGCTTATTTCCAGCTCTTCAACGGAGGAGGTGTCCTCTTGGCTGGAGGTGAGGACCTAGATGGAGCTGAGGGACTGGCTGGCTGAGGGTGTCGGTCGCTTGGCAGAGCTCCCTGTGAACCCAAGTAGAGATGATTAGTGCATGGCAGCAGAGTCAGAAGCAGGTGAGAGAGCACATGACAATGTTAGAAATGCTTTAAGAATAAACAAGGACAGGTTTCAGAGTGATTTGAGAGCAGGTGATGCTCATTGAAGCTTGTACTTAAGAGTTGGGTTTTTCCCTCATAAGAGGGTTTTAGCTTCTAGGCAGGAAAAGGACCCAGAAGGGAAGAGTGGAAACTGGTATTTGTGGTGAGCTATAGTTTAACAATAAAACAGGTGTGATTCACAGAATGTCTTCTGCTGCCTGAATCAGTAAATGGATATCCATCTATTAAATGCATTCACAGTTGCGTTGAAGGAGGGTCGATGTGGACCAGGATCCTCATGTGGGTGTTCGCTGCCAACCTAACCATCATTGCAGGCACGGTCCACGTCCTCGCCAGTGACTGCGATGGCATGCTCCTAAAAGTGAGTGAGGGGTCTAATGTGGGCCACTCCACCCCCAGTCCGGGACCTCTCCCTGTTGATGTGAGCCAATTTCTCCTGCATGAAATCAGTTGGAGAGAGTGTGAACAGGACACATGGCACTGCATGGAATGTTTGTGTGGTGAGTGGAGCCATGGACAGGATGAGGATGTGAGCTGGAGACGGTATGAGCCTGATGGAGAGGTGAGGGTGTGTGTGAGAGTTAATGGTGTGAGATCTCTGTGCATGTGTGATGGGTTTGTGGGGTGTGAGTTGAGAGTAAAGAGGTGGCTGACTTACCCTGGTGGAACGGATGAGAGCATTCATCCTCTTCCTGCACTGGATAGCTGACCTCCTCTGTGCTGCGGTGGCACTGACCATCACTGCCCTCATCCCCCAAGCCAGATTGGTGACTCTGGTGGACCTCCTACGGCCAGAGTGGAGGTAGAGGACATCACAGTGGCTTTCCCATGTGTCCAGCAGGTTCCTCAGAGAGGCGTCACTAAATTTGGAGGCTACTGTCTCCTTTGCTTTTGGGGCCATCTGTTGCCTGGAGCAGTCCTGGTCTGTAGACTTGAAGTAGGCTGTGCTCTGGTGCACTTTAAATATGGCGCTCAGAGTGAGGAAGCACTGAGGTCACAGCGTGGTGGGCAAATCTGAGTCTGCTTGTCAGTGAGTCAGCTTGTTTCCCGTAAATGCATTATTAATGAGGCAGGACGTGCCGTGAATGGGATGTTACAGCGTGAAAAACCACCATTGTGGCCGGCCGGTAAAATGTCATTTTTCCTGCTCGCTACTGCATTTAGTGCAAATCTGAGATGATTCCACCATTTGTTTTGGGTTTTGCAAGTGCAGGCTAGTTGAGTACAGCCTGCATTCTGCCTATTACAAGCAACTGGAAAAACATGCTGTTTGATTCGATCAGCCAATTGCTGAGACATTCGGCCTTTACACCTGGCATCAAGCTGGCACTGAAGTCCATACATTCTATTGCACTCCATTTCTGTGCCAAACTTGCAAGGTGTGCAAATGTTTAGGGCCCTATTTACAATTGAGTGTAACACTCAAACGTACATGTAAATACCTATTTCACACCCAGCAACTCCTGGTCACATTTTGGTTTAATCAATGCTCATCAGCGGGATAATATCACATTTCTTGTTCTTTGAATTCACTTACATCAGTCCCATTTCTCTTGCATTTAAAAGATCATTGCTAAAGCAGACTCCAAAATATCCAAGTGACTAATACGAAGTCTGAGTGTACTTAAAATTGTCCTACATTTATCATGCCACATTTCCACTTCATCCATTCATGTCCTTATTGTTGATGAACTTGTTTAGATATAGTGATACTGCAACCAATTTAACATCTTGGGGAAGCACATCCATCCTAATTCAAGGTTGAAATTATATCGTCTGAAACTCAGCAATGAGAATATATTAAAACTCACAATGGCAAAGCTGAATAAGCACAATAGCTGAGGCGAAATCTGGAATTAAATGCAATGTTGGTGTCTTTTCTCAGTTGCAAGAAATGTACATCATAATCAAAAGCTTCTGATAATGTCATCAACTTCCCCAAGATAATGTTATCCGACTTTGAAAATGCCCAGATTTTTTATTTTTTATTATTTACATTGGTGGAGGTCTCATGGCATAGTGGGTAGCGTCCCTCTGGCTTCAAGTCCGACTTTAGAACTTGGTGGCCACAGAAGGTGCATTCATAACATGGCCAAACAGATTATCAGCCTGTAGCTTCTTCCAATGTGCCTGATGGCAGGTGGTAAGAGCAGGAGAGTTTCCTAGTTAGCCATACTGCAGAAGGCAACGGCAAACCACTGTAGTTCTTTGCCAAGCATAACCATGGACCAATCCAATGGCAGTTCATGGTCACCAATGCCGTCTTACAGCACGGTACCTAAAGGAAGAGGACTTTGCATTTCATGACATGAGTGGGCCTGACAGAAGGAAGTGTAACATTTCAACTGTTGAGTTTGAACTCATTCTAGTGTAAATATTTAAATCAACATAACACATTGCCATGTCCTAGAATCTTTTCAATTACCATGGCTAAGCAAAATATTTTACATTTTTTCAGAAACATCAATATGTTTGGTTGCTGTGAGAATTTATTGAAGATGAATATTCTGCTTGATGTGTCAAATGATGGTGGTGTTTTTGAAGTTGAGAATACTTAACACACCACAGGGAATGAAGGCTTCACAATGCTTCTGATGCTGGACTGTGTGACAGGACTTCAGTGTTTGACTAAAAATATTATCCTCCATTTGGAATCCTTATATATTTTGTGGGATGTAAGAAATAATCAGAGTGCCACATCTCATTAGTTAGCTTAAATTCTTTGATGAAGTGAATAAATTATGGAAAGATGGCTATCCAGTGGACATAATGTCCCATGGGCAGCTTTCTTTACTGAAGTTCCTCAAATATGAAGATCTAAATTAAGCTGTTGATGATGAATGAGTCTGGTATGAACAAGATGGCTGACACACTGCAAGCTATCCTGTACAGATCCTTGCATCATCCTGAAAGCCAATATCTGATGTCTTGCTGATGGGTAAGCTCTAGGGCTTGGCAGCATACCTGTTGATAAATATTTTGTAGAGGCTGCTTATAAGACTGTTAAGGGTTCCAGGAAGTGTGCAGCTGAAGGGCTGAAATTCTGCACCTCCAATTCATAGTACCACCGTTCATTAGTGTGTGATGTACTCTCATGCTATGGTCAAGAGGCTGCTGGCATTGCACACACAAATTAAATAATAAGGTGTTTGTTTATCATAATACTCCTGAACAGTTTCTAGTATTTTCTCTAGGAAGGGCCCAAAACTGCATTTCTCAGTAATCTAATAACTTAATTGTGGCTATCCCCTATGGTGTGACAAATTAAATGGGGTCTCTTTGCTGTTAAATTGGCTCCATGTTAGTAACCTGGGAAAATAGAATCTAGTCAATTTCCCAAGGCAGACTCACCACTAGAATGCCTGGACTATGCAGCTCTATAGCACCACAGGGCACTGTTAATGGTTTATCAGCCAGCCTGCATTGTTAATAACATCTAAAGTAATAGATCTGTCACTGCAGATTTTGATTTTTCCTACTCATCTACAAATCAATACCCTGGGTAGGAAGAAACAGCTCTACCGATTAACTGCATGGTTTTAGCTGGTTAATCGCTAACTGTTTGGGGTCCCTAAGGTTTGGCTGTTGACAACCTGATTTTTGAGATTAGGTAACTGAGATGTATCCCTACAGCCAGAGAATATGCACTCTATGTTGGACAAGCAGAATCTCCAAATATGTTCTTTTCTCAGCGCCTTGATTTGGAAATCCTTCAACATAATGATGGCTTTCACACATACTACATTCTCAGTTCATCCAAAGAGAATATGTTTTAAAGAGTATCAAAGTTCGTAGAAAATCATCTAAATGCAAAAATCTCAGTTTGAGGGAAAGACTATAATGATTTGTCCGCGGCTCCTGGCATTTACAATATGTTTAAATGATTGGGAGATGTTTATATTCACTATGTGGAGCAGACGTTTCATTGAAAGCTTTCATGTAAAGGAACCCATTATAATAGCTAAAAACAAAAAACAAAAAACTGCGGATGCTGGAAATCCAAAACAAAAACAGAATTACCTGGAAAAACTCAGTAGGTCTGGCAGCATCGGCGGAGAAGAAAAGAGTTGACGTTTCGAATCCTCATGACCCTTCGACACCTAGTTCTGTCGAAGGGTCATGAGGACTCGAAACGTCAACTCTTTTCTTCTCCGCCGATGCTGCCAGACCTGCTGAGTTTTTCCAGGTAATTCTGTTTTTGTCCATTATAGTAGCTGTTACTCCTGTAGGTGGTGCTGTGACACATCTTGCTGGTCACAGATTTGCTATTTCATACAGCAATTATACATTAAAGTTATCGAATTATTTATTTTAATTTCTTTTAGATAATTTTTCAAGTTGTTTTAAAATATATTTTATGATTTTTCTCCCTTCTAGTCCCCTTGGTCTCATTTTTTGTCAATGGGAAGTTCCCCTCTCATTTTCTTAATTCTACATTTGCCCTTGCTCAAAACCTCTAAGCATGCTTTCCATTTCCCTTTAATTGCCTCCAGCCTCCACCTCTACATGATCTTTTCTGACTTCTAACCTCAATAAGAAAGAAACCCATCAAGTTCACTAATGTCCTTTAGGGAAGGAAATCTGCCATCCTTACCTGGTCTGGCCTACATGTGACTCTAAACCTGCAGCAATGTGGGTGACTCTTAACAGCCCTCTGAAATGGCCAAGCAAGCCACACTGTTCAAGGGCAATTAGGGATAGGCAACAAATGCTGACCTTGCTAGCGATGCCCACATCCCATGAAAGAATAAATAAAAAAATAATTAGGGTGACCATATACGCAGTTTTCTGGGGACAGATGAGGTGTTGTGTCCTGGGCAAACAATTGGCAGAACTTTAGCTTTTGGAGCTGCTCAGAGTATGGAGAACCTTAACTTATATAATGTCTTTAACATAATAAAACATACAAAAGTGCTTTACAGGAGCATTATAAAACAAAATGGACTGGATCACACCTAAGGGCAGGCTCCCCACAATATCGGGAACTTGGCCAGCTGGCCCCGCTTCAATATTTTGGCCAACTGGTCTTCAATTGTTTCGAGGAGAGGCTTCCGCCTCTCTCCAGGAGGAAGTTCTGCCTCATAGTGCACCACTGGGAATGATGGCACATTCCAGCATGCTGAGCCATAGAGACTTTTGGGCTTCTAGCTGTTCTCTCTTCCTCCCAGATCCTGGCAGACTAACCTGTCTGTGATATTCAGTGATATTAATGAAAAATCTGTAACCCAATATCACAACAGCTTCCTCTGCATCCTTCCCATCCAATGTAAGTCATGTGAGCCTTGTATCCAGGTAGAGTTGCTGATTAGATGTCCTTGAGAGCCAAACTTTCTTTCATCGTGGAACCAAATGGACAGTTTAAGGCACAGCTGTTTACAACCCAACATTCTTAATACTTTTCTGAGACAGTCCATCTGCTGTTAGTGCAGAGGCTGTTGCCATTGTCTCCAAGCACTTCACCTCAGGGGAGGCCATTAAATTCCAAGCCAGCATGAATTTGCTAAGGGCAAATCATTTTTTAAAAATTTGTTTGAGATTTTTGATGAGGTAATGTAGAGGGTTGCTGACGGTCATGCACTTGACATCATATGCATGGAATTCCAACAGGCATTTGACAAAGTGCCACATAACAGGCTTATCATTTGGGCTCATGGAATAAAAGGGACCTTTGCAGTGGATAAGAAATTGGCTGAGTGACATGAAACAGAGTGGTGGTGAATATTTGTTTTTCAGACTGAAGTAAAGTATATAGTGAGGTCCCCCAGGGGTCAGTGTTGGGATCCCTGCTTTTCTTGATGTTTATTAATGACCTAGATGTGGATATACAGAGCACAATTTCAATGTTTTCAGATGATGTAAGACTTAGGAATATTGTGAACTGTGAGGAAGATGGTGTTAAATTTCAAAAGGACCTAGTGAGGCTGGTGGAATAAGTGGACATTTGGCAGATGAAATTTAATGCCAAGAAGTGTGAAGTGATTCATTTTGGTAGGAAGAGCGAGGAGAGGCAATATAAAATTAAGTATACAATTCTAAAGGCTTGGCAGGGGGAGGCAGACGGATCTGGAGGCCTATGTGCACAAATCATTGAAGGTGGCAGAGTGGGTTGAGAAAGTGGCTAATAAACATACAGGATACTAAGCTTTATAATTATGGATTAGTGCACTAAAGCAAGGAAGTTATGATAAACCTGTATAAAACGATAGTTTGGCATCAACTGGAATATTACATCCAACTCTGGCCACCACTCTATGAAAAGGATGTGCAGACATTGGAGAGGGTGCACAAAAGATTTACAAGAATGATTCCATGGATGAGGAACTTAAGTTACATAGACAGATTGGAGAAAATGGTGCAGTTCCCCTTGAAGAAGAGAAGATTAATGGGAGATCTGATAGATGTGTTTGACATCCTCTGGGTTCTAGACAGAGCAGACAGAGTGAAACTGTTTCTGCTGGTGGAAGGATAGAGAACTGGGGACAAAAGGAGCAACAGCGACATGAGGAAAAACTTTTTTATGCAAATAGTGGTTAGGATCTAAGATGCACTGGTTGAGACTGTGGTGGAGGCAGATTCAATTGAGGCCTTCAAGAAACAATTGGATATTTATCTGAAGATAAAAGATTTTCAGGGCTATAGGAAAAAGATAGGAAGTGAGATGAGGTGAATTGCTCTTGCTGAGAGCCAACATGGACACAATAGTCTGAATGGCCTCCAGCCATCCTGTGATTCTACGAAATGACTATTTCTGCCAAATTTTTTCAGGCAGCAGACATGATCCACAGGGTTATCCTCCCTGAGAACTGAACACCAATTAGAACCAGGAGCCTGTGTATATGTGATACATAAGCACAATCAAGCAAGTTAAACTTTAGTACTGATCCAGGGATCTCAGAACTGAATTTTGTTAAAGTCCATGATATAGTCCTCCATGGAATGACCATCTATTTTCTGAAACTATTAAAGTCTGACCATGTTTCCTAACCATTAAATGGATCAGCCTTATTGTAGGTTTCATCCAAGAGCTCCAATAGAAGGTCCAAACCTTCATTGCTCTCCAACTGACAGTATCCAGCTTACAAAATACTTTACTTCTGCTATAACTTCTTGTAGGAAGCAACAATACCAAGGCCATACATTGTTTTCTCTTTGGTAGGTACACAATCCCTACCCACATATTCGCTTTATTCTTCCACTGGTCATAAAGTTCAAACTCTGAGAACATCAAAGTGCAATCATACCCTAACAATTTAAACTTCCTTTCTGCCATTTTCCACAATGGCCCCGAGGATTTTTGTTCTCTGTCTGAATTACTTTCTTACTTTCCAACCTTCATCTGTTGCCATGTTATACTCCAGAATGCTAGTTGATGAAGAATAGAACTGGAGCCAACCTTTACATATTTATATATTTATTTGCAGATTACTACACATCACAAGCATACATCTCTAAACACAACAAGCACAGATTTAGTCTCTGGCTGGGACTTTGCAGCCCCATTGTAGCGGAAGCTGCTGCGGGACATTCGAGAGCCCAGCCAAAAATCCATTGACTTTCAGCAGAAGGAGATGGACCCAGTGGTGGGCGGGGGCCAAAAAATCACACCCTCTGTCTACCAGCGGCTCAAGTAAACGCCAGTTAATGTCCATCATATGAATGCAGTTACAGTCAATTAAAAAAAACAAGTAACTGGGACAGCAGGTGTCAAGGGAGAGCAAAACATAGTGAAGACTGTAGTTGAGCATGGGGAGAGCAGGAACAGGGAGAGGGCAGCAGAACTAAGAGAGCAGGAGTTGGGAGAGAGAGGGGAGGAGAACAGGGAGAGCAGGTCCACAGAGAGAGCAGGAGCCAGAAGACACTAGGAGCATGGAGAGAGGAAGTGCACAGTGGGAGCAGGAGCACGAAGAGGACAGGAACTTAGAGTGAGCTGGAGCATGGAGAGAGCAGAATCTTGGAGAAAGCAGGAACATGGAGAGAGCAAGAGTTCAGAGAGAGCAGGAGCATGGCTAAGCTGGTGCACAGAGAGCAGGACCCAGGAGTAAGGAGAATGATGGAGAGAGCAGGAGCATTGAGAGGAAAATGGAGAGTGCAGGCGCATGAAGAAAGCAGGACCACTGAGAGAGCAGGAGCTGAGAGAGAGCAGCAGCAAAGAGAGAGTTGGAGCCTAGAGAGAGCAGGAGTATGGAGAGAATAGAAACATGGAGAGAGCAGGAGGTGGGAGAGAGAGGAGGGTGGAGGTAACAGGAGCACAGAGAGAACAAGGGCACAGTGAGAGCTGAGGCATGGAGAGAGCAGGAGCCAGGAGAGAACCGGAGCAGAGATAGTGCAGGAGCATGGAAAGAGCAAAGGCACAGAGGGAGCTGGAGCCTAGAGAGATCAGGAGCACAGAGAGAACAGGAGCACGGAGAGAGGAGGAGCACAGAGAAAGCAGAAGCACAGAGATAGCAGGAGCATGGAGAGAGCAGGGGCACAGAGAGTGCAGGAGCCAGGAGAAAGAGCAGGAGCCTGGAGAGCACAGGAATACAGAGAGAGTAAGAACACAGAGAGAGAGCAGGAGCATGGAGAGAGCAGGAGGTGGGAGAGAGAGGAGAAGGGTGAAGAGAGCAGGACCACAGGGAGAGCAGGAGCACAGACAGAGCATGAGCATAGAGAGAGCAGGAGCTGCGAGAGTGTCAGAACAATGACAGTGCAGTAGCATGGAAAGAGCAGAGGCACAGAGGAAACTGGAGCATAGAGAGAGCTGGAACACAGAGAGAGCAGGAGCACAGAGAAAGCAGGAGCAGGGAGGGAGCAGGATTATGGAGAGAGCAGGAGCACAGAGGGAGCAGGAGTACAGAGAGAGCAGGCACCGAGAAAGCAGGGGCATGGGGAGAGCAGGAGCATGGACATAGCAAGAGCTTGGAGAGAGCAGGAGCACAGAGTGTCAGAGCCGTGACAGAGCAGGAGCATGGAAAGAGAAGAGTCACAGAGGAAACTGGAGCACAGAGAGAGCAGGAGCACAGAGAGAGCAGGAACATGGAGAGAGAGCAGGGGAACTGAGAGAACAGGAGCCAGAAAAGAGAGAGCAGAGGGTGGAGAGAGCAGGAACACAGACGGCAAGCAAATGAAGAGTGCAGGAGCACAAAGAGAGCAGGAGCTGGGAGAGAGCAGCAGCATAGACAGCAGGAGCATGTTGAGTGCAGGAGCACAGAGAGAGCAGCAGCTCTGAGAGACCAGCAGCACGGAGAGAGCATGAGCTGGGAGAGGGAGGTGGAGGACAGAGAGAGCAGGAGCACAGGGTGGGCAGCAGCACAGACAGAGAGAGAGCAGGAGCACAGAGAGAGGTGGAGCACAGAGAGAGCAGGTGTACAGACAGAGCAGAGACACAAAGTGAGCAGGAGCACTGAGAGCAGGAGCTGGGAGATAGAGCAGGAAAATGAAGAGAGCAGGAGCACAGCAGAGCTGACACTCAGCGAGCAGGATCAGGCAGTGGGGCGGATGACAGAGGGAGCAGGAGCATGTGAGTGGGCAAGAAAATGGAGATTGCAGGCATCCAAAGAGAACAGGAGCATGGAGGGACCAGGAACCAGGAAAGAGCAGCAGCACAGAGAGAGTAGGAGCCTGGAGAGAGCAGGAATACAGAGAGAGTAGGAACATGGAGAGAGCAGGAACTAGAAGAGAGAGAGAGCAGGAGCATAGAGAGAGAATGAATCAGAAGACAGACAGCAGAGGGCAGAGAAAGCAGGATAATGCAGGAGCAGGAGGCTAAAGAGACCAGGAGCAGGGAAGAGCAGGAGCACAGAGAGAGCAGGAGCATGGAAGGAGCATGAGAAAGGGAAAGCAGGAGCACAGAGAGTGTAGAGCACAGAGAGAGCAGGAGAATGGAGGGAATTGGAGCACAGAGAGAGTAGAAACACAGAGAGAACAGGAGCAGGTAGAGAGCAAGAGCACAAAGAGAGTAAGAGCACATAGAGATCAGGAGCTGGCAGAGAGCAGGAGCACAGATGAACAGGAGCACGCAGAGTGAGGTGATACAGAGAGAGTAGAAGCAGAGAGAGAGCCAGATTATGGAGGGAACATGAGCACAGAAAGACCAGGAACATAGAGAGTGCAGGTATACTGAGTGAGCAGAAAAGGCGAGGGAGCAGGAGCATGGAGGGAGCAGGAGAATGGAGAGAATAGGAGCACAGAGAGGGCAGGAGCACTGTTAGAGCAGGAGCATGGAGAGAGTAGGAGCACGGACAAGGCAGTGGCAGAGAGAGAGAGAGAGAGAGAGCAGGTGCACAGAGAGAACAGGAGCATGGAAAGGAGAGGAACATGGAGAGAACAGGAGCCTGGAGAGAGCAGAAGCATGGAGAGAGCAGAAGCATGGAAAGAGAAGGAGCATAGAGAGTGTAGGAGCAGAGTGAACTGGAGCATGGAGAGAGCAAGAGCATGGAGAGTACATGAGCATGGACAGACCAGGAGCATGAGAGAGCAGCAGTATGGAGAGAGCAGGGGCACGGAGCGAGCAGGAGCATGGACAGAGCAGGAGTATGGACAGAGCAGAGGCACACAGAGAGCAGAAGCACAGAGAGAGAGCAAGAACTGGAAGAGAGAGCAGGAGAATGGAGAGAGCAGGAGCTTGGACTGAGCAGGAGCATGGGGAGAGCAGGAGCCAGTGGAAGGAGACAGAGGATGAAGAGAGCAGGAATGTGGAGGGAGCAGGAGCATGGTGAATGCAGGAGCATAGAGGGAGCTGGAGAGTAGAGACAGTAGGAGCATGTAGAGAGCACGAGCATGGAGGGAGCAGGAGCCCGGAGAGACAAGGAGCAAGGAGAGAGCAGGAGCATGGAAAACACATGACCACGGACAAAGCAGGAGCCCGCAAAATTCAGGAGCACAGAGCGAGCAGAAGCATGGAGAGAGGAAGATCTCAGAGAAAGCAGGAGCATAGACAGATCAGGAGCATGGAGAGAGCAATGGCAGGGAGAGAGCATGAGCATGGGAAGAGCAGGAGCTTAGAGAGAGCAGGAGCACAGATAGAGCAGGAGCATGGAGAGAGCAGGAGCACAGAGAGAGCAGAAACATGGAGAGAGCAGGAACATGGAGTGAACGGAAGCATGGAGAAAGCAGGAGCATGGAAAGAGGAGGTGTACAGGGAGAGCAAGATCATGGAGAGAGCAGTAGCTGGGTGAGAACAAGAGCATGGGGAGAGGAGAAGCAGAGAGAGAAGGCAGCTGGAGAGGGGAAGAGCATACAGAGAGCAGGAGCCAGGTGAGAGAGCAGGAGCACAGAGAGAGGAGTAAAGTGAGCAGGAGCCTGGAGAGAGCAAGAGCATGGAAGGAACATGAGAAAGTGGAAAGTGGGTGCACAGTGAAAGTAGGAGCACAGAGAGAGCAAGAGAATGAAGGGAATTGGAGCATGGAGAGAGCAGGAACACAGAGAGAATGGGAGTACAAAGAGAACAGGAGCAGGAAGAGAGCAAGAGCACAAAGAGAGCAAGAGCACATAGAGATCAGGAGATAGCAGACAGCAGGAGCACAGGTGAGCAGGAACATGCAGAGTGATGTAACATGGAGAGAGTAGATGCAGAGAGAGAGAGCCAGATCATGAGGGAACATGAGCACGGAGAGACCAGGAACTTGGAGAGAGCAGGAACACCAAGAGAGCAAGAGCACTGTTAGAGCAGGAGCATGGAGAGAGTAGGAGCATGGACAAAGTAGGAGCAGGGAGAGAAAGAGCCAGTGAATGGAAAAAGCAGGAGCATGGAGAGGGGAGGAACATGGACAAAGCAGGAGCAGAGAGAGAGCAGGAACATGGAGACGCTAGGAACAAGGGGGAGAGCAAAAGGATAGAGAGAACAAGAAAATGGAGAGAGCAGGTATATGGAGGGCAGGAACATGGAGAGAGCAGGAACACGGAGAGAGCAGGAGCACAGAGATAGAAAGAGCACAGAGTGAGTAGGAGAACAGAGAGAGCAGGTACATGGGGAGAGCAGAAGCACGGAGAGAGCAGGAGCACGGAGAGTGTAGGAGCAGAGTGAACTGGAGCATGGAGAGAGCAGAAGTATGGAGACAGCCGGACCACTGAGTGAGCAGGAGCCTGGAGAGAGAGGTAGAGCTCATGGGGAGGTTGTTCAGGGAGGAAGCATGGGCATGGAGAGTGCATGAGCCGGGAGAGGGAGTGGAAGGATGGAGTGACAAGGAGCATGGTGAGAGATGGAGCATGGAGACAGCAGAAGCCAGGAGAGAACAGCATTAAAGAGAGCAGGTGCCTGCAGAGAGCAGGAGCTGGGAGAGAGAGGTGGAGCACAGGGAGACATGTGCATGGGGGGAGTAGGAGCTGGGAGAGGGAGCAGGAGGGTGGAGCAACATGGAGCACAGAGAGAGAAGGAGAACAGAGAGCACAGGAGAATGTCGAGAGCAGTGGACGGGAGAGAGTATAGGCACACAGAGACAGAAGGAGCATAGAGGGAACACCTGAAAGGAGCGAGCAGAAACATAGAGGGAGCAGAAACACAGAGTGAGCAGGAGCATGGTGAGAGCAAGAGAATGGAGACAGCAGGAGCAAGGAGATTGAAGCAACACAGAGAGAGCAAGAGCACAGAGAGAAGGAGCATGGAAAGAGCAGGAGCCGGCAGAGAGAGGTGGAGCAAGGGGACAGAAGGAGCATGCAAAAGGAGTGAGCAGGAGCAGAGAGAGAGAACAGGAACAGAGAGAGTGCAGGAGCACAGAGAGCAGGCAAATGAAGAGTGCAGGAGCACGAAGAGAGCAGCAGCACAGAGAAAACAGAAACCGGGAGAAAGCAGCAGCCAAGAGAACAGGAGCCTGGAGAGAGCAGCAGCATAGAGAGCAGGAGCATGGCGAGAGCAGGAGTAAGGAGAGAGCAGCAGCACAGAGAGGTCAGCAGCATGGAGAGAGCACGAGCTGGGAGAGAGAGGCAGAGGACAGAGAAAGCAGGAACACGAAGAGAGCAGGATTACAGGGAGAGAGCAGGAGCACAGAGAGAATTGGAACACAGAGAGAGGAGAAGCCATGAGGTCCAGAGAGAGAAAGCAGAGGCACATAGAGAGCAAGAGCACAGATAGAGCAAGAGCACAGGGAGTGCAAAAAGACAGAGAGAGAAGCACAGCATGCAGAGTGCAGGACCGTGGAGAGATTAGGAGCACAGGGAGAGCAGGAGAACAGAGAGAGCAGGAGCATGGAGAGTGAAGGAGCAGAGATCAAGAGAGCAGAGGAGGGAACAGGAGCACAGAGGCTGAAGGAGCACAAAGAGGGTAGGACCATGGAGGGAACAGGAGCACAGAGGCTGAAGGAGCACAAAGAGGGTAGGACCATGGAGGGAACAAGAGCACGGAGAGACCAGGAGCATGGAAAGGACAGGAACATTGAGAAAGAAGGAGCATGCAGAAGCCAGGAATATGGAGAGACCGGGAGCACGGAGATAGCAGGAGCCTGGAGACAGAGGTGGAGCTCGGGACTGGGGGGTTCAGGAGGGATGCACGGCCACAGAGAGTGCATGAGCAAGGAGAGGGAGCGGAAGGGCGGAGCAACAAGGAGCATGGTGAGAGAAGGAGCATGGGTAGAGCAGGAGCTGGGAGAGAGAGGTGGAGCACGGGGAGACATGTCCATGGCGGGGTGGGGGGGGGGGGGATTAGGAGCCAGGAGAGGGAGCAGGATGGTGGAGTGGCTAGGAGCATGGGAAAAGAAGGAGCACATAGAGGGCAGGAGAATGTCAAGTGCAGTGGACGGGAGAGAGAGCAGGTACATAGAGACAGAAGGAGCATGGAGGGAGCAGGCAAATGGCACGAGCAGGAGCAGAGAGAGAGAGAAAGCAGGAGCACAGAGAGAGCCGGGGCATGGAGAGAGAGCAGGAGAACTGAGAGAGCAGGAGCCAGAAAAGAAAGAGCAGAGGGCGGAGAGAGCAGGAGCACAGAGAGCAGGAAAATGAAGAGTGCAGGAGCATGAAGAGAGCAGTAGCATAGAAAGAACAGGAGCCTGGAGAGAGCAGCAGCAAAGAGAGCAGGAGCTGGGAGAAAGCAACAGCATAGAGAGCAGGAGCATGGTGAGAGGACAAGCACGGAGAGACCAGCATCACCAGGAAATAGCATGTGCTGTGTGAGAGAGGCAGAGGACAGGGAAAGCAGGAGACTGGGGGTGGGTGGGGTGGGGGGGGGGGTGGTGTGCAGAAGCACAGAGAGAGAGCAGGAGCATAGAGAGAGTTGGAGCACAGAGAGAGCAGAGGCCGGTAGGGTGTGGGACCAGAGAGAGAGACCAGAGGTATATATACAGCAAGAGCACAGATAGAGCAAGAGCACAGAGAGGGCATGAAGACAGAGAGAGAGGTAGAGCACGCAGACTGCAGGAGCAAGGAGAGAGCAGGAGCACAGAGAGAGCAGGGGAGCAGAGGGAGCAGGAGCAAGGAGTGAGCAGGAGAAAGAGGTGGAGCAGGGGCAGATCATGAGCATGGATAGATCAGGAGCTGTGAGAGAGAGAGCAGGCAGGCGGAGTGACCAAGAACAAAGAGAGAGAAGGAGCACAGAGAGAGAAGGAGCACGGTGTGAGCAGTACCTGGGAGGGAGACCAGGAGAACAGGATAGTTGGAGCATGGAGGGATATGAGAGGTCAGGTGCAGAGAGAGTGCAGGAGCACAGATCAGAGAGCACAAGCATGGAGAGAGGAGGAGCACAGAGAGGGCAGGAGCATGGAGGAGGCAGGAGCACAGAGGGAGCAGGAGCAGTGAGAGATTTGGTGCTAGAGAGAGCAGGACCATGGGGAGAGCAGGAACACAGAGAGAGCAGGTTTCTGGGAGAGTGCGCGAGCAGGGGGAGAGCAGGAGCAGAGTCAGACAGCAGGCGACAGGAGACATCAGGGGTAAGGAGTGAGCTGGAGCATAAGAGGAACAGGAACACAGAGAGAGCAGGAGGCCTGTGAGAGCAGGAGCACAGTGAGGCCAGGAGCACAGAGAAAGCAGGAGCATGGATAGAGCAGATTTCGGAGACAGCAGGAGCACAGAGAGAGGAGTAGGACCATAGAGAGAGCAGGAGCACAGAGAGACCAGGAGCATGGAGAGAGCAGGAGCATGGAGAGAGCATGAGTGTGGTCAGTGATGAAGAATGGAGAGAGTTGGTGCAGGGAGAGAGCAGGTGCATGGAGAGAAAAGGGGCATGGAGAGAGCAGGAGCACAGAGAAAACAGGTGCCTGCAGGAGTGCAGGAACTTGGAAAGAGCAGCAGCAGAGAGAGAGCAGGGGCCAGGAGACATCAAGCGGAAGGAGAGAGCTGGAGCTTTCGAGGAACAGGAGCACACAGAGCGCAGGAGCACAGAGACAGCAGGAGGACAGAGAGAATAGGAGCACAGAGAGAGCAGGAGCACGAAGAGTTCAGGAGCCGGCAGAGATTAGGAGCAGAGAGGGACCAGGAGCACAGTGAGAGCTGCAGCACAGAGGGAGCTGCAGCTTGTAGAGAGTTAGAACATGGAGCGAGTTGGAGCATGGAGAGACCTGGAGCATGAAGAGAGCTGGAGCACAGAGAGAGCGGGAGCTGGGATAGAGCAGGATCCTGGAGGGAGCAGGAGCATGGAGAGTGCAGCAGCACAGAAAGAGCAGGAGCAGAGGGAGAGCATTGCCAGGACAGAGCAGGTGCAAGGAGAAAGCTAGAGCATGGGAGGAACAGGAGCATGGAGAGAGCAGGAGCTGGGAAAGAGCAGACACACAAAGAGACCAGGAGCACAAAATACTAGGAGCAAAGAGAGAGGGCTGGAGCAGAGGCAGAGCAGGAGCACAGTGAGAGCAGGAGCACAGTGAGAGCTAGAGCATGGAGAGAGCTGCAGGACAGAGAGAGCAGGAGCCAGGAGAGAGCAGAAGCATAGAGAGAGCAGAAGCACGGAGAGAGCTTGTGCACAGAGAGCAGGAGCCGGGAGAGAGCAGAAGCATGGAGAGAGCAGAAGCACGGATAGAGTTTGAGGACAGTGAGAGCTGGAACACAGAGAAAGCAAGAGCTGGGAGAGAGCAGAAGCAAAGAGAAAGCAGGAGCATGGAGAGAGCTGGTGCACAGAGAGCAGGAGCCAGGAGAGAGCAGGAGCAAGGAGGGAGTAGGAGCAAGATGAGAACAGGAGCAGAGAGAGAGAGCAGGGGCTGGGATAGAGCAGGCACAAGGAGAGAGCTGGAGCACTGGGGGAACAGGAACATGGAGAGAGCAGGGGGCCCAAGCGAGCAGGAGCAGAGAGAGAACAGGAGCTAAGTGTTCTTCGTCATGCAGCCCAGTGACTAAGACATCATCCAGAAAAAAATGACATGGGGCAGTCCCTGAAATAGATTTTCCATGGTGCGCTGGACAATAGTACATGCCAATGAGACCCCAAAGGGTAGTCGAGTATATTGATACAATCCTCGATGTGTATTGATGGTCGTGAATTCCCTAGAGCCTTCTCCCAACTCTACCTGCTGGTAGGTGTGGCTTATGTCGAGTTTTCAATATGTGCTGCCCCCTGCCAATTTCAAATATAATTCATCAATCTTCAGTATCGGATGTCTATCAAGCATGGCCACTCTGTTTACAGTTAACTTATGGTCACTGCATAAGCAAACACTTTGGTCTGGCTTCAGTATGGGTACTATGGGTGCCACCCACTCGGAAAATTGCACCGGTTGTAAGATACCCAACTTTTCCAGCTTGTTTACCTCAGTCTCAACCTTGTCCCATGGACCATAAGGGACTGGTCTGGCTCTGATAAATCTTGGGGTTGCGTTAGGGTCTACATGGATTTTGGCTTGCAGCCCTTGAGTCCTTCCTAGCTTGTCACTGAAAATGGGAGCGTAAACAATTTCTGTAAGTATCTCGTTCTGATTTGAAAAATCTCAGCCAATTGCAATTTAATCTTTTTGAGCCAGTTGCGACCAAGTAAACTGGGGCCTACCCAGCTACTGCTTTAAGGGGTAAATTTGCAGACTGATTCCCATACTGCACCAGGACTTGTCATATCCCTTTCACTCTTATTTCTTCCCCCGTATGTTTTTAATGTAATGTCTGATTCTTCCAAACTTAAAGGATGGACTCCTTTATTCAAGTGTCTGAACGTATGTTCTCCTATGACAGACATTGATGTCTGTCCCCAGAATCGACTTCCATCTTGATGGATTGTTCATTGACTCTAATGACTGCCTGGATTGGCCCAGTTCTACCCACTTTCAGGTTGTATAATGAATCGATGTCAGTTCTGCCTCCTCTGGTTCTTCAATGAGACAGATTTTGTGATTTCTACCTTTGTTTTTAAAATGCTGTCTCATCCTACCTTGACAGTGCCACATTGCAATGGCATAAAAAGCATTCGATATTTCTGAACTGTCGATCGCCTGTAGGCTGCCTGGATGCATTTCTCTCATTAATGTTGTGGATTTTCACCATAGTATGGTTGTTCTTCAATGGTCTGTACATAATAGGCGTTCCCCGCCTTTCTGCGGAGTCCGACGTTTTTGCACATTTTGTTACTGGTCCTTCCTGCCCTACAAGATGGATGGCGCCCTTTTGTTTATCTTTTATTGCCTCCAAGTCTCTAACAGCACCCTCCATGGCTGTTGCCAATTCTAATGCCTTACTGAAGTCTAGATTAGTTTCAGATAAGCTTTTGAGTAGTATCATACCCTATCCCCCGATTGGTCTCTCAACATGTCATTAATTGAAGTTCTGAACCCACAATATTCCGTTAATCCCTTTAAAGCAGCCATTGTCTCTCCTGGAAGCCTATTCCTCGAATTGAATTTAAAATGCTGCATGGTGACTGAGGGCTTTGGCTTCAGGTGGCTTTTGACAATATTTACTAACTTGTCGAAAGTCTTTGTACCAGGTTTGTTTGGTGATGTGAGGCTGCGGATCAACCCACACGTTTTGCTCCCACATGTGGACAAAATAATTGCCCCCTTCTTGTCCACCCCGGCAATGTCGTTAGCGTAAAGAAGAGCACTCAGCATTGGTTGTAATTAGACCAGTCATCGGAAAAGGGGTCGAATGGTTCAAGATGCCCAAACTGTGGCAGACTCAATGACTAAGGAGGTTGCGCTTTCAAACAGCTTCAAGGTAGTAATGAAGTAACATAGCTGGCTTACCACAGCTTTCTTGATTGCCGTCAATTGATCTGGTTTATCCTTGTCACGTTTTATGTTTTAGGTTATCAGGTTTGCTTTGTCCAGCGAATGCTAGCTGCGTCCTTGATGTCAACACATTAGTCAGTGCTTCTAACAATATAGGCAGAGAGACCGATTAACTGAACAATCATTGGCGGTTTATTGGAACTAAGAACAGAACACTAACACAATGTGTGCTTCTTCAATCGCCTCCAACTCTAGACTTCCTAAGTAGCCTGCGCTATATAGCAATTGGTCGATACAGTCACTTAGTCAGTTAACTGCATTCTCTTTAAGGTACATAACACTCCACTTTACCACAGGAATGTTACGGAATAGCATTATAGGAAGTGTTTCAAAAACGTGTTCAAGGAAATTGTGACAGCATACTGGAAAACCTTCATTTGGACCCAGAAGATACAATCCTGGAAATTAGGCTGGGATTGTCCTCATTGGTGAACTGTGCTGACTCTGGCACAATTTGCATGGTATATTGAGCATCACTGTTTTGGAATAAGTCCTGCAAGTGCCCACAACTCAAGGGCATAGATCATGGGTATCCGCCTTTGTAGAGAGGCCAGAAAATTGACCCACCATTGCTGACTCTGGGTAGTGGAGTGTTGGGGCTCCATTAAAAGTGTCCCCTTTATAACCTTTTGGAAGGGGACAGCAACCTACCATTTCCAGTCCAGACCTGGACAAACTGGTCTGCAAATGCACCACCAAAGTGAACGGTTTGCCCCTTTTTACTAAGTATGCTGGTTACCAAAGTCCTGTGCTCAGAGGCCAGGGATGCAAGAAATCACAGGCTTTGTTCTTTATCCTGGCCCTGCCTACCTGCATCAATACCTCCTTGACTGTAGCAGGGATAGCCTCCACCCTTACAAAAGCTACAAGAAACTCCTGAGCAAGCACATGAAATATCCATTTACATGCCTTTTGGAATAACAGTGGCAGTCCATAAAGAGACAAGGTTTTTCAATCTTGACCTGTCTATCTATCTATCCATCTACTGAATTTCTCAGTAAAAAGGTCCAGGAAATAAATGTTCATCTTTAGCATGCCCAATGGAGAGCTTTGTTTGTCCCCTGTGTGTTCTCCTCAAGCTGAAGCTCTGTGCCTATACATTACAGCACTTTCCTTTCAAATGACTCAGATCTGAATCATCTCTGTTTTGTGAAAGCCAGCTGCCTACTTGTCATTTTGCAATGTCTGATCTGAGATTCATTCGCCATGGGGGCATCCTATCAAACCCTACTCCTGCCCTCACACGTGATGTCCATGAACATGTGCTTTCCAGCAAGTCACCAGGGTAGATGAATTCAATGGAAAAAAAAGTTGTGCATTTGCAACAACTATGTTGAATTTACAGTATGCAAACAGCATATTCAGCTCAACGGGTCCATGCTGGTGTTTATGCTCCACACCAGCCTCTTCCCACCCTACTTCACATCACCCTATCAACATATTCTTCTATTCCTTTCTCCATCGTGCATTAATTAAGCTTTCCCTTAAATACATCATTGCTATTCACCTCTATATAATCCACAATGCGAGTTTAATGCCAGGCATTGAGTTCCAGTTGATAGCACTGGATCATGACCAAGGGTTTTAGAGGGTTTTCCCCTTTCCCAGATCAGCAATGGTGAGACTAGTTGCCATGTTGCTGCTGCTGCCAGCAGACCTGAGATCAACTATCTTAGCACGACCCAGAGCAATGATTCAATTTTACCCCTGAGATAAAAGACTTTTCCCTGACAGGACAGAGAACTACACAGAAAAGCGTGGGGGCCCTGAAATTATAAATGATGACGATGTTCAAACCCTTTGAGTATGCCATGGCTTTGCAGCACATAGTCTGCCATAAACCCCAATTCTGCCTATGTATTCTCTGTCTCATACTTGTGTGACAGGCTTTATGTAATGCTTGCAGGAAATTAACTTCACTGCAAACTACAACTGTAAGATTGACCTTATCCACAATTATATCAGTAAAAGGTTGGCAACAATGTCAGAAGATTTTGAAGCACAAAGGACCTTAATTTTCCTGGGAATCCTTTCAGAAATTTAATAGAGTCGACTGTGTTAGATCGCTGATTAGGCTCTTATCAGTTGTTGCAGGCTATAGATTTTACAGATGACTGTTCCACCAATTTTAGCAAGTTGGAATGCAGATTTCAAGGTTTAACTTACACAAAAGAACAGAGTTTCTTACCCAGTTTTTATATTTTAGTGAGAGACCCAGGTGAAAGGCTTGGTTGTTTTCCTTCCATCCTACTTAAAATCAAATGTCTAATTTATAAGATTGAGGGTTAAAATTATTCTTTTAACAAAGAAATAGAAGATGACAGAACTGTAAATTTGGGACTATATCTTTGGGGGCTCCCAGGAGCAATAATGGGGCTGGAGTGTGCTGGAAAATACTGGCCATGATCAAGGTATCAGCTTCAGGTTGCTGGCAATGTTCACCAAGCAATGGTGAACAGCTTTTCACTTAGTTTATGAGCTCATTAACATTGAATGTGGAATTCTGAAGAGGGTGCACAGGTTACGGTGCCTCCTGTTGCAGGTCAGCTGAAAGGAGCTGGGTACAGAGTGGGCAGCCAGTCAAGGTTGCTTGGGACATCACCCCAGTTCCAGAAAAGGGTTAGAGGGTCATAGAAGGACTTGGCATTTGGTAAGGAGTTGTCTTTGGCACTGCACTTGTTACAGGGAGAGTGGGCACTCAGTGCCTGGGCGTTGAATGAGGTTGTCACCTCCCTGGCATCACAGGGGAAGACGAGCAGGAGGGCAAGGTTGCCAGTTGGACAGCCATTTGTCCAAAAGGATTGCTGCAGCTGGGTACAACTGTCAGACTTTGGGTCCAGTGACGATAGGGGCAACACCTTTCATATGAGCAGCCGGAGGGCACAAAAGCGGCAAGAGAGGCAGGAAGGGAATGGAGGCCATACCCTCAATACAAGATCTACTGCTGAAGGTGACTGAGACCCAATGCCACAGGGGACTGTGATTCAGCAGGCAAGTGGTGTGACCTTGTGTTGAAGACCTCGCACCTCACAGCACTGGTTGCCATGCCCTACCATTGGCCGCCAAGGTCACTGTGGCCTTTAACGTCTTCACTTCTGGCTCCTTCCAAGGCTCAGCTGCAGACCTTTGTGGCATCTCAGAAAAGGCTGCATGCCACTTCATCTCACAGGTCACTGAAGCCCCCTTTGCCAGGGCTAGACAGTACATTCATTTTACAACAGAAACGCCATTGCTGAATTCCCCCAGGTGCAGGGCATCATCAACTGCAACCATGCTGCCTTCAAGGCACCCAGTGACCGGCCACTCAAAATCATCAAGAGGAAGGCCTTCCACTCCCTGAACATTTAGCTGGTCTGTGGCCACAACATGAGCTTCCTCCATGTGTCTATTTGCTTTCCTGGGAGCTTCCATGTATCCTTCATTCTCCGCCAGTCAGATCTTCACTCCAATCCCAAACAGCTTGATGGGTTATAGGGCACAGGATATATCCCTTGAAGATATGGGACAAGATTTTTTGGATGGCATTGTTTACTGACCAGCTACCCAAAGCGTCAGCAGGGTACGTATTCCTGCCAATCAGAATAGCCCTGCAGCCATTTAACACAATGAGGAACATTAATAGGCTGGAGGCTAGACTTCCATCCTTCACTTGGGCAGAGAACCCACCTCAGGGAGCTGCTGGCCAATCAGATTGACTAACAGCTTTGCAGTCCCAGCAGTGCCAGCAGCAGCAGTGCCCAGGACTGGGACGACAGCAGTCCCTAGGTTCAAAGTCCTGAAATCCAGAGCCAGGTAAGTGCAGGGTGTCTCACGGGAGTGATGGAAGGTGAGCTATAAGGGTGGGGGTGGAGATATTGATGGAGAGGTCAGTCGGGAGGGAGCACCTAGGTTGTGGGGGGGGGACACCCAAAGTGCAAAGGGGGCTCTTGAGGGGGGTGCCCTCTACCTTCCTGCCTGAGGCCCGAGCAGGGTGACCTGTTGGGTTTCCCCCCGCCCTGCAATCTTCCCATTAGGCTTAGAATAGCAGATCTTCCTAGGCCTTGTCCAGCCCAAGTAATATTGTGGACAGTTTGGGAGTGGGTGGGAAGGCAGTGGGAAGGCCACCTGGGGAATTTTACAGGCCCCCCCACCTGTAAACCCACCAGCGGGGGATTGTAAAATTCTGTCCATGGTTACTCACACCTCTATGCTACCCTCAAACAGAGGCACAGAGACAATACATTAATGCCACTTGCTCACTAGAACAGCCATTGGGCTTCTGAACATGCGATTCCGGTGCCTGGGCCGGTTGGGTGGTGCCCCCCAATACCCTCTTAGTAGGGTCTTGGTCATTATACCACTTATTCCATAATGTGGCCCTCCAGAGAAGTGTGAACCTTGAGGACTCTGAGCACCTGGATGGAGACAGCTCTTCTGGGGAGCAGCAGACGCAGTAAGAAAGGAGGAGAAATTGGAGGTGGAGGAAAATGACACTGAATAGAGAGGTGCCCTGCAGCACAATGAGGTGGCCTCTCCTGCCACCCTTCAAGAAGAGGACTTTCCTCTTCTCCCTCATGGCCTCCAGCATTAGGCCCAGGTTGCCATCAATGAAGCAAAGGGCTCTCTCCATACCCGGGTGCCAAGCATCCAGCTCTCCCGTGTCATCTCATTTCCCTGTGGTTCTGTGGAAGGCTTTGGCACAAACTGCAGATCTCTCCCTCAGGACAACCAGCAGTTTTAGTAATGGCTGCCATTGGGTGTCTAAATGATTGTCCAGCTCCATTCCTGCCCTCACTGGTTCTAGATGAACAGGCTCCAATGACTCTCCAGTGTCAACTTCCATCTTAACGGGTTGTCCATTTACTATAATGACTACTTGGATTGGTTCAGTTCTGTCCACTTTCAGGTTATACAATGAATGGATGTCTGATTCTATTTCTTCTGATTCTTCCATGAGACATATATCACAATTTCTCCAATTGTCTTTAAAATGCTGTCTCAGTCTATCTCTGTAGTGCCGCATTATGTGACAATAGCGGTGGCAGAAAAAGCATTTGACTTGTTTGAATTGTCGATCATCCACTGGATGCTTGGCTGCATTTCTCTCATTCATTCTGTGAGTTTTCACTGTGGTACTGCTGTTTTTTACTGATCTGTACATAGGGGGCGTTTCCCGCCTTTCTGTGAGGTCCGATGTTTTTGCGCCTTTTGTTGTCAGTTTATCCCGCCCTACCAGATGGACAGCGCCATTTTGTGCATCTCTTATAGCTTCCAAATTTCTGACAGCACTCTCAATGGGTGTGGCTAATTATAATGCCTTATTGAATTCTGGATTAAATTTGGCTAGCAAATGCCTTTGAATGGCATCATCTCCAATCCTGCATATCAGTTGGTCTCTCAACATGGATGTTTCAAATTCGCAATGTTCAGTTAATGCCTTTAAAATGGCAACATAATTAGCTATTGTCTCCCTTGGAAGCCTGTATTCCTTTAATTGAGCTTGAAGCACTGCATAGTGACAGAAGGTTCTGGTCTCAGGTGGTTTCATACAATTTTTATTAACTCATCGAAAGCCTTCGTATTGGGGTGTTAGGTGACGTGAGACTACGGATCAGCCCGTAATTTTTGCTCCCACATAAGGATCGCTCTCTTCCTTTCCTCCCCTGTGATGTCATTGATGGTAAAACAGAACGCTAGGAGTTCGACATACTGAGACCAGTCATCTGAAATGGGGTCAATTGGATCAACAAGCCCAAACTGTGGCATCGTGAACGACTGCAAAGGGAGTGTGCTTCTGATAGCTCCTTAGTTAATGATGAATTCAGGGTTTGGCTTACCATGGTTCTCTTGACTACTGTCAATCAATTCATGTTTTGCCTTCACCATAGTTGCCCTCTCTCTGGGGTCCCTTATAATTTCCTGTTCATAGCCATTTTTCTTGCATGTACCTCTTTAAATGTATTGTCACTTTAAGAGCAGTCACTTTTTTTTCAACTCCGTCTCAGCAGCTGTCAGTTTTTCTGTGTGGTGTTTCATTTCTTTTCGAGTTTTGACAGGGTTCCCGTGATCGCGATTCTGCAGGATTTCTTTTCTTATCTCTTTTTTTCAAATTAAAAATGCAACACTGCATTCTGCTCTGATTACTGCCTATTTTACTACATGACTACTGATTGTCTTTCTAATGTTTTACTCATCCGTCTTGTGAATTCTCACTCAGGGTCTTATAATTTTGCTATTTTCATCCTCGCTGCCAGTTTTATGTCTTGAGTCTGTGAGTTCACTAGTCAAGTAAACTCGAATTGCAAACCTTCATATGCATTTGTTAGTTGGTACTCGCTATCAATAATGGAGAGACTGACATAAGAACAAACTGTGATAGTTTATTGAAACTGAGAGCAGGGCACTAAATCCTTGCATGCTCCCACATCACTTCCAGCTCTAGGCTTACAGTTACCCAGTAGCCTGCGCTGTACAGTGATTGGTTAATACTGTTACATAGTTAGTCCACTTGCATTGTCTTAAAGGTGCAGGTACTCCACTTTACCGCAAGATGCCTCGCAGAAATTCCCTCCATCTCTTTTCGTTCCACATGGAGGGGTTTCCTCTGTGGGCTGCTGCTGCGCACCCTTGACTTCTTCACACTTGTCAACTCTCCGAACAAGCTGTGGCATTCTGTCCTGTCATCCTGTGAGTAAGTCTGGATACTAGATTTTAGTGTAACAACCATTTTCAGGTTAATTTCATGTTATATTCATTGTAGTTATCTAACAAGATCAAAATGCCATTTTGTGTTAACACTGAGATAAGAAACCATTTTGATGTTAACCTTTTCCCACAAGCTAGCCCAAAACACTATTACGAAACAGTTACTGACTAGCAACAGATGATTGACCAAATTGTGTACCTCAATTAAGTTACAATTGAAGGATAAGTAATTAATAATCAGTAGTTCACTAGAAGTCGCTCTATGTTATTTCTGTGTTTCTCCATTAGCTTTTCATATGAAAATATTAAAGTGCTGTAAAAGCTGGGAAAGAAATGGCACAAGCCTTGGACTCCCTGGCTATCAGGAACACACACCATCCTTGATTGCTGGGTCTGTCTTCATAAATGAGGCTCCTGTAAAGACATCAAGATAAGAGACATAGCTTAAAGAGAGGCATTGTCATAAGTTTATTGTGCGTAACTAGCCAGAACCAATGGAGTTAACTCATCATATTATTGACAAATTGACAATTAGCCATTTCCAACCACCTGGCTAAGGTGGGCTTACAACATCTTTTGAGTATAAAAAACAGGTTGCGGGAATCATCTTTGTGCACATCAAGCGTGGAGCAGTTAGTACTTGGGCTGGTTCAGTGACGGATTCACTGCCAGTAGAAATCCCAGCAATGCTTCTTGGAGGCAGTGACTATTTCTCTGTTGGTATGAAGAGTTCAAGTTTTTGTCCACTTCTCTTGGATTGATCACCCATTTGAAAGCGTGGAGTTGGTAGAGTTTCATTGATAAGTATACTTGACCTATATTCTGCCTCTGTTAGTTAGTTGATAAGTTCCTAAAGTTTGCTTATAATCAATAAACTTTGATGCTATTTACTAGTGCAGGACGGAATCGTCCTTGTCCGCTGGTGTTGGCTGTGTTCGGTGGCGTGAGCAGGCAGTATGGTGAGAAGGCCAAAAATGGGTTTCATGACATTGTGAAACCAGTTTACGATTGTCCTCTCAGCCTGTCGATGGCCGGCCGCATTTCCTGTGATCAGACATCGGGAACCTCATTGCAATACATTTGCAGATCATTATAAGGCTGGAATCGTCCCCACTCACTCGATTGTCCATCTCACGCTGATGTGTTTCACAACAGCATACAAAAGGCATGCACTTGGCGGGCTGCACTTTGAGGGGAACTCGGAGGTGAGTTCACTGTAATGTTGCAGAGCGATTGCCTGGGTTGCCTTTTGGATTTGAAGCTTGAGGTGCATTGGGGGGTGAGCAAAGGCTGCCCTCTGATTGAGGCGTGTTGTGGGGGGGAAGGGTTGCCCTGCAGCTGAGGCGCGTTGTGGGGGGGAAGGGCTGCCCTGAGGCTGAGGCATGTTGGGCTGGGGGGAAGGGCTGCCTTGCATTTGAGGCATGTTGTGGGGGGTGGGGTGGTGGTGGGGTGGTTGGGTGGGGGAGGGGGGTGTGTGCGGTGGTGGTGTGGAGGCGGCCTAGGGCTGCCCTGCCTTTGAAGGTAGCGCACAAGCACGTATGGGGTGGGAGGTAGGGTGGGTGAGGGAAGTAGTCACACATCAGGGAAACCTTGTATAAAGTGACCATTCCCTCTGCAGCTTAGACAGTTCAGGTACAGCCACATTGATATGATTGGAGTCGGGCCTCTAGCTTCACTGCCCACTCAAGCAACGCAGAGGCATCAAAATGTCACCAAGTGCTCCAGAGCTTTTCACCCCTCGGGCACAGACTGCAAAGTAATGAGCATTTTAGTGGACTGCAGAACAGTTGGACGACTGGTCACGTTGTACAATCTCCTTGCTAAAGCTGACTGTGGAGCAGTCCCTGGTGGAGGTGCTCACAGCTCCTTGCAATATCATCATCCTGGTTTGGATCAGTCTCCCCCAAGGTTCAAGCTAACAGTGCAGCCTTGCAGTGCGGGTTAGGAGAATGCCTGTACCTGAACTGAGAGCACAGCATGCAGTCCAGTGGGCAAAGCTGCTGCCAATCAGTCAGGTGCAATGGGGCGGGGGAAGGTAGGGTTTCAATCAGTCATGCAGTGCACCATTCTTTGCCCAGCCAAGTGGTAGCCAGCACTCTCCGGGATGCTTTAAGGGGCCTTCATACTTAACCAGTACAAGTTCTTAGTACACCCAGGGTAACCCATGTGTCTCTGCCTTTCATCCTGCAGGAGGACTACATCAGGATCATGGAGCCTAGTGACCTAGCTGAATGCCTGATGGCCTACAGAGAGCAAAACGATGGAGGATAGAGTGACTGAGGCTCCTGGCTGCGCAGAGGCAGGAGCAGCAACCCCAGGAAGAAGGGGCGGCTGGGGCTCCCATACACGTTGCTGAAGAGCCACAACGAGGCATCGCTGGTCGGCACCTAGTGACACCCAGGGTCTATAGACACCGCCTTTCATTCCTGCAGATAACCGAGAACCAGTGTCGCCGAAGACTGCACATGTCTAGGGAACTGGTCGGACACATCTGCCCGCTACTGCAGGATTTGTCACCATGGGAACATAGAAACTGACCACGGCATTTAATTTCTACTCCAGTGGCTCCATTCAAGGCTCCACAGGGGACGTCTGTGGGATATCATATGGGAGGCCATGGATGCTATCTTTGTGAGAGCTCACAACTTTGTACATTTCACCCAGGACTAGGACATCCAGGATGCAAGAGCGATTGGATTTGCCCAGATCTCATGCTTCCCGCAGGTGCAGGGTGCCAATGACTGCACTCATGTGGCACTCAGATCTCTGTTGCAACAAGCGGTCGACTATGTCAACCACAAATGATTCCATTCATTGAATGTGCAGCTGGTCTGTGACAACCACAAACACCTTCTGCAGATCTGTGCATGGTTTCCAGGGAGTGTCCACAATTCCTACATCCTCAGTTGGTCACAGATCCCTGAAATCTTCCAGGATACACAGAGACTGCATGGATGGCCCCTCAGGGACAAGTGCTACCCGCAGGGGCCGTGGCTGATGACACCCGTGTGGCACAGCCTCAGGCTGTAGCAGAGTGAGGGTATAGCATGGTTCATGCTGCAACTTAGTGGAGCAAACCACCTGGATGCTGAAAGTGAGGTTCCGGTGCCTGGACCAGTCTGGTGGAGCCCTGCAATATAGCCTGCAGAGGATGTCATGCATTGTCATCGTCTGCTGCACACTTTACAGCCTGGCGCTGCAATGGGGAGAGGAGCTGGCTGAGGAGGAGATGCAGGTCTCCTCCTATGAGGAGGACACCGACAAGGATGAGGGTGAGGAGTTCCTCGAAGGCGACGATGATAGGATTGTGGTCCTCGCATTGGTCTGATGAGGCAGGCGTGCTTGGGAGGCCCTCATAGCTGCTGCTGCTGGATTTGTGGAGGATGATGACGACATGCAGTGAGGAAACACCATAGATCCTCACATTGCATCTGTGAACATTTGACTCCAGTCTTATGGCAGCACACAAACCCTCTGTCAAAATGTCCCTGTCATGGAGATGCAGTGAAGACCCTAATAGTCGCTCGATTGCAGGAGGATGATGACATGCAGTGAGGACACTCCATAGATCTTCACGTAGCCTCCAAGAATGCCTGATTCCTGTCTGGCCAATGGCAGCTCGCTTGCGCTCTGTGATCAGGGTCATATCAAAGAGACGTAGCCATGAAACCTTAAAAGCACCTGATCCTTTGTCCGCCTTCAGCACCTCAGCCCTCCAGCAGCACAGTGACACTGGTCACCGATACTGAAGAGTTGGGGGCCTGCCCCACCTTAAAGGTGCTGAGAGCACACAGAGAGAATGTGGAACTCTGTGATGCCTGCCCACAACATTCTGGCAGCAATGATAAGCACCGTCAAGTATCAGTAATGTGTCCAAGGGAGTATGAGGCTGGACCATTACTTTGGTCTGAAGGCTGCACAAAGCACAGTGAAGAGGCCCTGGACTGAGACAACTGCCTTTATCTTGTGTAGAAAGGTTTCACATCTGAGTGACATGTACACTGCTCATCAGGACAAGGAGCCACAGGCAGGGAGACATTTTTGAGAGTTTATTGACAATAGTGAACAGTATGTACAAGTGATTAACACCTGTATCTAGGCAGTACAACTATATCTTCATAACGGGCTTGGCCTAAACAGCCAAGTGGTTATGGTACTGGGTTTGTAACCCCAAGATCAAGAGTTCAAATCTCATAATGGCAAACTATGAAACAATATAACTTCATCTGAAACAGATGGAAATGGGTTTGTACTTGAAAGAGTTACATCCTTGTTTAAAAAAGAGGGGGAAGAAAAAACCTGGCATTTACAGGCCAAGCTGTTTAACGTCAGTGGTGGAGATGCTTTGACCCCTCGGGGGTCACTGAGGGCACCTCCCTTGAGGTGGTGTCCATCTCCAGTGCACTTAACACCCCTGAGGTACCTTCTGGCTCGTTGGGGGACTGCAACTTTGAAAATTTAAAAAATATAAATGCGTCATTGGGTGGCGGCGAAAAGGAGGGCCTTCCCGCTCCCTCCCAAACCTTGACACCGGGCGTCCTATGTTTAGGTCAGGAGCTTGTCCTGAGCTCCCCGGACGACCCGGTGCCAGGAGGAGAGCGGGCATCAGAACTGCCGCTGCCCTCTGGCCCAAAAAGTTTAGAGGAGACCAGAGAGGACTCCTCTGGCCTTGATCCTGGGGGTGGGATCGAGGCACAGATAGAGCCAGCTGGCAGCTCCGACTCAGCCCCTGTACTCAATGTGGGGGAGGGGTCGGAAGCTGGAGGCGACGACCCGGAGGAGGACGAGGTGTCGGTGGTGAGCGTTGGGGATTACGCGGAGTCGCTTTCAAGCGAGGCAGTGGATCCCCTGGTGCCCTCTACTGACTCCCCCCTCATCCCCCCAAGGGAACTCCGGGACTTTTTGTCGGGGCACCGCGGTCGCCGAGACAGGGTTCAGTTGGCCTTGGACCGGTGGCATTCGTTTCCGCTGGTGTTCTGGTCCACTCGCGAGGCTCTCAAGTCTCCCGAGTTGGATAGGAACGCGCGGCGGAGGGTCCAAACGTTTCTCGCTGGGCTCCTGAAGGAGAGGAAGGACTAAAAAGTCCTCTTCTTCTTTTTAATGACTTAAGGTGAAGGTTTGATGTACCTTTGACAATGAAGACCACTATAGCCAGCCTCAACATCCGCGGCAGCAGGGCCGCACAGCGCAGGTTCCAGAACTTCTCGGTCCTCAGGGACGGGAAGTATGCATTGTGCTTCCGGCAAGAAACCCATACCGTTCCGGGAGACGAAGCCACGTGGCTCCTGGAGTGGCGAGGGGGGGTCTACATGAGTCACCTAGCCTCCAATTCTGGCGGGGTGGCTATCTTGTTGGCCCCGCATTTTCAGCCGGAGATCTTGGGGGTCAAGGAGCCGGTGCCAGGCCGGTTGCTGCACCTGACTGTGCGTCTGGGGGGGGCGGTGCTTCACTTTGTGAATGTGTACGCTCCCCTGGGCACGCAGCAGCAAGCGAGCTTCTTTGAAGAAGTGTCCACTCATCTTGGCTCCATCGACGCTGGCGAGTGCATCGTCCTCGGGGGGGATTTCAATTGCACCCTCGGGGTCCGGGACCGTCACGGTACCCCGCACTGCACGCGAGGTGTGAGTAAGTTGCGGGACCTGGTCAGGTCCTTCGACTTAGTGGACGTCTGGCGAAATCTCCATCCTGACTCCAGCGTGTTCACCTTTGTGTCACCTGGAGTTGGAGCGTCCAGACTCGACCGCCTTTACGTTTCGAAGGCGTACGTGTCCTGCGTTCCGGCTGCTTCTATACAGCAGGTTCCGTGCACGGACCACCGTCTGGTGTGGGCGGAGCTCACTTCGTTCTGCGCTCGGACGGGGTCCGCGTACTGGCATTTTAATAACCTGTTGTTGGAAGACCAGCGGTTCCTGGACTCGTTCCGTCGCTTCTGGGCCGGCTGGAGAAGGAAGCGGGGAGGCTTCCCCTCCTTGAGGCTATGGTGGGACGTGGGCAAGACTCACGTCCTAGTTTTCTGTCAAGAGTACGCGAAGGGGTCGACAAAGAGACGCAAATCCAGGGTCGAGGAGTTGGAGAAGGAGGTGCTCGACCTGGAGGCACGTCTCCGTTAGCCCGACGCGGACCCGGCCCTGCGGTCGGTGTACGATGAGAGGAAGGGCGCGCTGCGGGACCTGCAACTGGTCGGGTCTCGGGGCGCGTTCGTGAGGTCGCGGATCTGTTTCCTTAAGGAGATGGACCGTGGCTCTCCCTTCTTCTACTCACTGGAAAAAAGGCACGGGGTCCGTAAGCAGCTCTTTACGCTGCTGGCCGACGACGGATCCCTTGTCTCGGATCCGGAGGGCATCAGGGCCATTGCCCGAGATTACTACACTGCCCTGTTCTCTCCGGATCCGTCCAGTGAGGAAGCTTGCAGAGCTTTGTGGGAGGACCTGCCGCAGGTCGGCCCGGAGTGCGCTGGAAAGCTCGACTCCCCTATAAGTCTGGGGGAGCTGACCGGCGCACTCGACGGTCTTTCTAGGGGCAAAACCCCGGGACTAGACGGGCTGACCGTGGAGTTCTTCAGGGCGTTCTGGGACGTCTTGGGGAGCGACTTCGCGGGGGTCCTGGGGGAGAGCATTGCTACCGGGGAGATGCCCCTTTCGTGGCGCAGGGCCGTGATTGCCCTGCTGCCGAAGAAGGGGGATCTCCGCCTTCTTAAAAACTCGCGCCCGGTCTCCCTCCTCAGCACGGACTACAAAATCTTCGCCCGAGCCATGTCTTCTCGGCTCGGCACCGTGCTGGACCACATGATCCACCCTGACCAGTCCTACACCGTCCCGGACCGAACCATTTATGATAACATCCATCTGGTCCGGGACATCATCCACTATTCCCAGAGGGCTGGTCTGTCGAGCGCCTTCCTGTTTCTCGATCAGGAGAAGGCGTTCGACAGGGTGGATCACGAATACTTACTCGGAACTCTGCGAGCTTTCGGGTTCGGGACGCATTTTGTCGCCCGGATCCGACTTCTGTACACCGCCGCCGAGTGTCTAGTGAAGGTTAACGGGTCCCTGACGGCGCCCCTTCGCTTTGGGAGAGGGGTACGTCAGGGCTGCCCCCTGTCTGGCCAGTTGTATTCTATCTGCGTGGAGCCTTTCCTGCGCCTCTTGCGGAGGAGGTTGTCGGGATTGGTTCTGCGCGGGCCGGGCATCGGGGTGGTCCTTTCGGCTTACGCCGATGACGTGCTCCTTATGTTTAGTGACCCGGCTGACCTGCGGAGGATGCGCGAGTGCCAGGAGGTCTACTCTGCCGCTTCTTCTGCCAGGATCAACTGGGGTAAACGTTCTGGACTCCTGGTCGGTCAGTGGCAGATGGATCCCCTACCCGAGGAGCTCAGGCCTTTCACCTGAAGCAGGACCAGCCTCCTCTACCTGGGGGTCCATCTCTGCCCCGCTGAGGAATCCTGGCCGGCAAACTGGCAGGAACTGGAGACGAAAGTCACCGCTCGCCTGCGGCGCTGGACAGGACTGCTCCGAGTGCTATCTTACCGAGGTCGAGTTCTGGTCATAAACCAGCTGATCGCCGCCATGTTGTGGTATCGGCTGGTCACTTTGACCCCTCCCCCGGACTTTGTCACAAGAATCCAGAGATTGTTAGTCGACTTCTTCTGGGACAAAAGATTGCACTGGGTCGCTGCCGAGGTTCTGAGTCTCCCGCTTAGGGAGGGTGGTCAGGCGCTAGTGTGCCTATGCACACAGGTGGCGACTTTCCGCCTTCAGACCCTGCAGCGATACCTCTACGTCGAGCCTCCTCCTAGATGGTGTGCCCTGATGACGTATTTCCTCCGTCAGGTGCACGGCCTGAATTATGACGTGCAGCTCCTGTTTATAGAACAGCTGGGCCTCGGTGGCTCCTTGCAGGCGTTGCCCGTCTTTTACCAGGACCTGATCAAAGTCTGGAAAGTGGTCGCCTAGCGACGCAGCTCTCCCCCGTCAGGAGTAGCGGCTATCGTCAGAGAGCCGCTGCTCAGGAATCCGCCCCTCCGTCCTTTTCAGTGGTTGGCGGAGAGGAGGGCTGTGGCCGCAGGGGTGACCAGAATCGGGGACGTGCTGGGTGGCGGAGGACTGGGCTGGATGCTCCCGCAGGAGTTGGCGCGACGCGTGTCTGTGAGTGTCCAGGTCGCAGCCGATGCCATCCAAGACCTGAGAACGGTCCTGCTCGGACCCGATGTTATTTTGGGTCTTGAGGCGGCCCAGGTGCGCGGTGGTCTTCCGTCTGAGCGTTCCCCTGTTCGGACGGAATTCCACATTGGCCCCAAGCCCCGAACCCTCCCTCGGGTGCTGGTGCCCCGCAATATGAGCCGCCTCGGGGACATGCCCTCTGTGCCTTTTGGCACGGCAAAGAGGAGCTTTTTGTACGGACTGCTGCTGCACACCTTCCATTTTCTCGCCCTTGTCCGTCGACCGGACACGCCCTGGCATGCCTTGTTGCCGTCCGGCGGCGGAGGCCCCCGATGGGAGGCCCTCTACGGAGGTGTCCTCCCCCTTTCTATTGGAGACCTGGGTTGGAGGGTGTTGCATGCAGCAGTCCCTTATAATAAGAGGATGCATTGGTTCGCGGACTCTCAGGACACGTGCCCTTTTTGCGGTCTTGTGGAGTCCGTGGACCATGTATACATAGGGTGTTGTAGGCTGCACTCCCTTTTTAGTTATTTGAAAAACCTTTTATTGATGTTTTGTTTGCACTTCAGCCCCACGCTCCTGATCTATGGGCACCCGGTGCGGAAGGGGGTCGGGAAGGAGGAGGACCTCCTCGTGAACCTGCTCCTGGGCCTGGCCAAGTTGGCCATTAACAGGTCCAGGCAGCGGGCGATCGACGGGGGAGTCCCGCCCGATTGTTTGTCCCTCTTCCGCGGCTACGTTCGCTGCCGGATGTCCCTGGAGAAGGAGCACGCGGTGTCTGCTGGCACTCTCGAGGCCTTCCGTGCTCGGTGGGCACCGCGGGGACTGGGGTGTTTTGTTGACCCCTTTAATCACATTTTGATTTAAAGTTTGTAAGTTTCCTTTAAAACTTTGTTCTTGGTTTTACAGCTGACCTGAATTAGGGGCTGTGCCTGATTTATCCCAATTTTGTTGATTTGGTTTTCATTTAAAAGATTATCAAGAGATCAAGAGTTCAAATCTCACAATGGCAAACTATGAAACTATGTAACTTCATCTGAAACAGATGGAAATGGGTTTGTACTCCAAAGAGTTACTTTGAGCTTGGCCTAAATAGCCAAATGGTTATGGTACTGGGTTTATAACCTCAAGATCAAGAGTTCAAATCTCACACTGGTAAACTATGAAATAATGTAACTTCATCTGGAAACAAATGGAAACGTGTTTGTACTCGAAAGAGTTACATCTTCATAACTTTCCTAACCCTGCCGCTACATCTTGGTGCTTCCCAGCCATCCACAGTGGAGGTGGAGGCAGCCTGCTGACTGCTATGCCCTGTCTGTGATGACCTTGGCAGGTGTCCTCTGGAGGGCCCCAGCCTGCTTTCAGGGTCCTGCTGTGTGGCAGTGGCACCCTCCTTGGCCTATAGATCTGGAGCTGCTGAGGTCACAGGAAGATGGGATTTGGATGGGCTGGATACTCTTGGAGTCACCCAGATGGATGGTGCCGGGGTGGGGGCAGAGGAGCGGGGTCTACCTGTTGATGCTCCTCCCTATGGGTGTCCAAGGACCCCTGGTTGACTTCTTGAGGAGAAAGGGTAGCTGAAATGAGATCCCGCTGCCTGTGCCACTCTTGTGTACACACTGCTGAAGGCCAACTATGGCGTCAGCAATGGAGCATGCAGCAGTGCAGGAGTGATGTCCTGGACTAAGATCTCCATGGTGGCATTGATCCTACTAGTGTTGACCTCAGAGCATTGGCATGCTGGTGTTATCATCTCAGCCTAAGGTGGACAGACACCTCCATCGTGCCTTGCAATGTGAGGAGTGCAGCTGACATCCCTTCCTGATGTTCCTGAACTTGTCTTTGCCGTTCCAGCAACTGTGACATGACCGAGTCCAGAGCCTTGTTATCTTACTTGGAATCAGCAAATTTCTGGCCTCCAGCAGTCCTCTGAGTGCCAAACACCTGGGAAACCCCTGCTGCTGCCTGCTGTGGATCAGAAAGTACAATGCGCTCACCAGGTCGTGGTCCCGAGGCTACTTTAAAGCTAGGTCCCACCAAGGTGTGTGTCTCTGTGCTGGTGGAGGGTGTGGGTGAGTGCTGTGTTGGGACTTCAAGGGGGGGTGCCTTCAGATTCCTCTTTAGAGCTTTCTTCAGGGCTTGTTTGGAGGCCCTGGGTCATGGACTCTATCAGCTATTTACCAGATGTGCCTGCGGATGCAAGGAGAGATAATTAGTGCACGGCAGTGGCCTGTGCAAGAGGACACATCACTCATGGCATGGTTGTACGATGAATGTTGCACTGCTGGATCCTCACTTGGTAGGACAGTGGCGACCTCACTGTCAGCATAGGAACGATCCAGATCCTCACCAGCCAGCTAGACGGCTCTGTTTCCAAAGTCAGTAAGGATCTTGATTTCAGGCATTCCTTCACCGGTCTGTGATTCCTCCTACATGTTGTGTGCCAGCTTGTCCTGCATGAATAGATGTGGAGAAGGTGTAAGCAGGATGCCTGCCAGGTCAGATGATAAGTACACCTGGCCTGTGTGGGTGGTGAGTGGTCCCATGGACGGGCAATGAAGGTGTGTGTGTATGAAAGTGAATAGTGATGTCCGTTGCACTGGCAGTAAGTGAGATCCCTGTGGATGTGTAATGGATTTGTGAGTGTGTGAGTTGAGAGTGATGAGAAGGGTGACTTACCTGGCAGAATGGAGGAGATCATTCATCCCCTGCAGCATTGGGTGGCTGTCCTCTTTTGAAGGGCTTTGGTGCTAGCCACCACTGCCACCGCTTCCCAAGCCGGATTAGTGAGTTTGCTGCCCATCCTGCAGCCAGAGCGGGGGTAGAAGACTGATGGGAGAAGGAGAGTCTTGATCGAGGTTGGGCCAGGTCAGGGAAGGAGAAACTCGCTGCTGGGCTGGAGGACACTGGATGCGATGTAGCGGGCTGGGGTGTGCGGGGAGGATGGTAAAAGACTTGCCGCCCAGTGATGTGGGAGAAGGAGAGTGCATTGAGCGTGTGTCTGAGTGGATGAGTGTGTGAGGGTGGGAGTGATTGAGTGTGTATGTGTAATGGTGGGTGGGTTTCCCTCTCTGGACCTCTGCTGCTAGGCAAGAACACAGTTTTTTCTACTCTTGTGTTTGCTTTAATTTCTGTTAGACTCGTAAAAGTCAATAGAGTTGCAGTCACCTTTTAAAGTGAAACTAAAAATCAATTTGATGTTTTTCTTAACACACAAACACAAATCAAACTAAACTTTAAAGCTAAAACTCATTTCTAAAACCTAAATACACTTGGGCAGGACTTTTGGGTCATTGGGCAGGCGCAGTGAGTGGGCCTGGAAATAGTTCACTGCCTGCAATTGGTCCCCAATCGCGATTTCATGCTGGCTGGCCAGTTAACGGCCAGGCCACTGTGAAAGGCGCTCTGAGAAGCTCAGTGCTGCTGGGGTGAGGGCGGGAAGAGTTCAAGCGCAAAAGTCTGTGCATGCGCAGAGGAGTGCGCACTGAAAGCTACTTGAAGGCAAGGAGCTGCCTCAGGGAGTTGAACAATTTTAAAATAAAAATCAATAATTTTAAAATCTGAAAAAAATGTCATGGGACTCACTCACAATAACATGAACAGAATAAAAATTCTGCCCACAAGTTTATATTTATTTTTTATTTAATTGTGGAATCCTTATCCCAAACATGGATGAGGTTTGTGAAAATTTCAAAAGGCCGTCTGGCTGATTCGCCCACCCGCCAACCATAAGGTTGGACAGGCAGTGAAAAATATGCTTAAATTAATTGATTAAGGGACTCAATAGGTCTCTTAATTGTCGGCAGGCGCGTTGCCAAGACTCGCACAAGTGCGCGATTACATCGGGAGGCTCGCCCAACGTCATCGCACATTATTTTACGTCCAATTGGGTTGGGCATGTGCCCTCCCAAGGGATGTAGAGTCCTGCCCATAGTGTCAAATAGTATGAGGAGTTAGAGTTAGGGAAAAATGGGAATTGGAATAACCTATCTTGAATGTAATTCAATGGAATATGTCAATCTGGTGTTCAGGTAGATCCTTGTGAAAGGAAAGTGTAGATGAGACTAGTAAATTAACAGATAACTAAATTTGGCAGCCTGGCCAATACCCAAAACATTGGAGATAAACAAAGACTTCAAGATCTTTTGATAAGATCACCTGAACATCAAGAAAGTGTGGCATGATATTGAGACACAGCATACACGTGCAGATGTGTTATGTGTGAAGTAACTAACAGAATATACAGGAAATCAGCTCAAAAATGGGCTGGTTCAAAGGACAGGAGAAACTTAGTGATGCATTGAAGAACAGGTCTCAGCCATGTGTAACTATGTGACAAATGATATGAAATGGTTAATATGGCCAGTAGAGTGAGACAGCATCCTTAAATCATCAAAACACCGACACATACTCCATAGAGAAAATGACTTTAAGACTATTAGGAAGGCAATGGTCAGAGGGAGTCAAATTAAAGTCAAAGGGATTTTGGACTGGGACAAATGAAAGCTATGGAGTAGTGATACATAAAAAGAAATATCCACAAATTGGATACAGTTTTAAAGAGAGAGAGAGAGCTGGAGGATCTTTGAATCCATTTGATTTGATAGTTAAAATATTAATACTTATATGTAAATAACTTAGAATTAGCAAACACTTCTGTAAGAGAATTTGCCTAATTGCCCATGGGAAGGTGGTGGTGAGCTGCCTTCTGGATCTGTTGCATGTGTTGCATGTACATCCACAGTGCTGTCTGTGGGCGAGCTCCAGGATCTGGACCTAGGCGCAGTGCTTGAACACTGAAACATTTCAAAGTCAGGATGCTGAGTGACTTGGAGGGGAACTTCCAGGTGATGGGGTAGCCATCCATCTGCTGCCCTTGTCCTGCTAGGTGGTAGTGTTCATGGTTTTAGAAGGCCCTACAGTGTGAATGGCAAATGTGATGGAGGCAGCATCTGGGCAAATGGGGTCAGCCCTGGCAGCTTAGAATGAGTATATGGCGGCTCCATGGTCATGAATCAGCTGAGCCCTGCAATGTTTCACTCAGGTGGGGGTGGCAAGGCTGCAATGGCGATGCAGTTACAGGGTGGGCTAATCAATGCTCCTCTCTGCTTTCAGGAGAAGACAGCACACAATAATGCAGAGCGGCTGCAGACTGGTGGAGGGCAGCCCCACCTTCTCATCATCACCAGATATGAGCAGGAGGCTCTCGAGCTGGAGAGGTGCCATGCGTCCAGGTCAACCGGCCGCGGTGACGTTGGGGTGCCACTGGGAGGTAAGGGTGCCGTGCACGGAGGTCACAATGTCTGTCAGTGCAAACATTCCACTGTTGACTGTATATTGATTTCAGCCTCCAACATAGGATACCCATTGATAATGGAAGGAGGAGTGCATCCTGATCTGGGTGCCAGGCATGCACATTAACAGTTGTAATGACTTCAACTAATCAAATATCCTTGTTTTTCCTTTCAGTCTCTCAGGAGCATTCACTCAGGAGGCAGGCACCAGCGCAGATACCAGCACCTCGGTGGGGATAAGATCATCAGCTTGTGTCCCGGTGCACAGCGGTGAGGGCACTTCACACTCGCTTGAGGTGCAGGTGGACACAGAGATTGCCGAGGGTGCCAGCAGTCAGAGGACTGCAGGGGACCAGGAACACGTTCAGTTGGTGGCTGATGATGGGCCTCTGGAGTCGTCCCTGAGGCAGCAGCTGGAAGTCCAGCAGGGTGTGTGGGAGGATTTGGCGGAGATTCATGAGGGAATGCATGCCATGGTTTATGTGATGAAGGAGTCCATTGTTTGTCATTGAGCTTTATTGACAAGTCACATAGTTAATGTTCCTAACCAGGCAAATGTTGCTCTCAGGTAATCAAGTATGGAGTCTGCAGCCCTGGCATGTGTTGGAGGTTCAACTGTGGTGTGCTAGCTGAAGGGTCATTGGATCAAAGCCACCTGGGTGTCCCTGCCTCCCTGGAGGTTGCCCAGGTCAGCGTCTATCCCCTCAGCATTCTCCGGAGCTCGACCTTGGACTCACTACTGGACTCATCGTCTGCAGCCAGGACACCTGCGTCTACATCTTCTTCCTCCACTGTGTCTCCCCTTCCCAGCGCCAGATTGTAGAGAGCACAGCATGCAACCACTATCAGTGACACAGGATCTGGGAGTATTGCAGTGCACCCCCCGAATGTTCCAGACATCGGAAGCGCATCTTGAGAAGACCGAAAGTTCTCACTACCACAGCCCTTATGGAGGTGTGGCTCCTACTGTACCACTGCTCAGCCTGTTCTTGGATGGCGGAGGGGAGTCATGAGCCACCTTCTGAGGCGATAGCCCTTGTGCCAAGCTACCATCCATCCAGCCAGGCTGGAGCACTGAAGAGCCTCGGTATCTGGAAGTGTCTGAGGATGTATGTGTCATGGGAGCTTCCTGGGTACCTTGCCCAGACTTGTAAAATCAGTATCCTGTGATCACACACTAGCTGCACGTTCATGGAGTGGAAGCCCTTCCATTTGACGAAGGCACTGGGCTCACCCTCTGGCACCTTGATGGACATGTGTGCAGTCTATTGCACCCTGGATGCGGGGGAAACCAGCAATTGCTGCAAAACCTCTGGCTTGCTCTGCCCGGCTGGCCTCATCCAAGCGGTAGTGAATGAAAGTCAGTGCACGGCTAAACAGAGCATTTGTCGCCAGCTTGACACACTGTGGGCATCTGATTGGGAGACTCCGCAAAGATCACCCACTGACCCCTGGAAAGAGCCAGAGGCATAGACCTTGGTGGCAGCCTTGACAGGCATGGGGTGTCCATACAGTTGGAGCTGATCTCAGGGTCGATCATGTGACTGATGGAGGTCATTGATTCCCTTGAGATATGGAGCCTCCTTCGGCATTGCACCTCAGACATATTGAGGTAGCTGCATCGCCACCTGTAAACCCTGGCAGCAGGATAGTGGCATCTTCAGCAGCCTCTTCCGCCTTGCAGTTCCTGTTGGCCCTGCACTCCTTCTGCTTACGCCTCTCCTCCCAAAGATGGCTCCCTTGGAGGCTGAATGTAAACTCCTGGCCTCCTCCCCCTTCTGGCCCTCTCTTCCTCAGAGGAGGAGGTGCCTCCAGTGGAGAGCACAATCCCTATTCCCAGGGTAAGTGAAGGCTGTCTGATATCTGCAAGGCCCCAAGAATGATGTTTCCTCCAGAGCCCTGACCTAAAGCCTGTTATTCCTGTCAAAGCAGCTCTATATAGATTTGAAGTTCTCCTGCTCACACAAGCAAGTAGCAGTAAGTTTCTAAAGTAAATAACTAACATTTTGCATTAGCAAGCCCACTCACCCCTCTTATCCTGTCCATGTATGAGGTTTTTAAAAATGTGGCCTGCCCGCTTGCCCGTTGCGATGTGTGACGCCCTGAAAATCGCACAGGCTGCGAAAAATCGCAGTGTATTACTGCCTCAAGGACCTTAAGTGGCCCGTTAATTAATGGCGGGCACACCTCGGAACTCATTGCATGCCTGACATCTGAAATATTGTGATTGCACACAGTGACATCGAGACGCACGCCCAGCGTCATCACGTGTCAATTTACGCATCAGTGTGTCGGGCCCGCCCCTGCATGCTGACCGGAAGACTCTGCCCACAATCACTCTCTCCCACTCACACTCACCCACTCCCATACACACTCTATCGCACTCTCTTTCTCCCACACCCCTGTGCAGCAAGTCTCTTCATCCACACCACGTACCAATCACCCACCATCCCCCAGGCTTGCACCATCACATCCAGTATCCTCCAGCCCAGCAGGAGTGTCTCCCTCCCCCACCTGGCCCGACCCTCAGCGAGTCTCTGCTTCCCCCATTTGCCTTGGAGCAAATCTCTCCCTCTCCCACCCAGTCCAGCTCGGCCAGGCCCAGCCTGGAACACATTTCCTCTTCCCTGTCCCAGCCAAGAGCAAATCTGTCCCTCCCCACCCAGCACATGGCAGCCTCTCTCTCTCTGTCCCCAATACCTCTGCAACCTGAGTTCACTTGCTGCCACCAGTGTTGCTGTTCCTCCAATCACAGACTGCTTCCCTCCCACATTTGCTGCTGATAGGCTCACTCGTTCCACATGGTGGGGCTTCGCGGGCCACATTTGGATGTTGGACAAGCTTGGCCTAAAGGCCCACTGTGGGGAGAATTTTCTCCCTGTCGGGCGGGCCAGTCGGGAGCGGGCACGGACAGGCTTGGAGTTGATCGCCACCCGCGATCAGCTGTGTGCCGCCATTCTGCGTGGGTGGGCCAATTAAGGCTCAGCACTACCTGTGCAGGTGGGCAGAGGAGGAAGAGTCGGGGCCTCTTTCACTGCATGTGCACGGAGCTGCCTCAGGGAGATTAAGTTCAGTAATAAAGATGACAGAAAAAGAAATTAAATTATTCAGACCTGTCCCCACATGTGACAGTGTCACATGAGCTGGGACATGTTTATGAATTTTCATGAAAAATCTTATATAATTAATAAACACTTCATGAAACCTCATCCCGCCCGTGGATGAGGTTGCATGAAAAATGCTGCCTGGGCTCTTTGCCTGCCCGCTAACTTTAAGGCTGAACTGGCAGTCCTGACAATCTTGTTAATTAGTTTATTAATGGCCTTTACAGGCCTTTGACAGCTCGGTAGACACACAGCCGACTCCAGTGTGCGCCTGCCGAACTGAAGATTGGGATGACGCGAGGTGACGTCAGGATGCACGCCCGATGTCACCATGCATCATTTTCGCTGCACGCCAAACAGGAGATTCTTCCCTGTGTCTCTGGAGAGATTTCCTCAGTCACAGGAAGTAGGTGATTCGGGAGAATGCATGTCAGGATTTCCCCTGCTATGGACAAGAGGGAAATAATTTCCACAGCATGATTTATCTCCCTCCTTGAAGATAGTTACAGCAGCTGTATTCCTGAAGCTGGGGGTGGGGGATAGGATGGGGAGGTCTTATGGGGTGGGGAGTTATTTTCCTCCCAGAGATGAGTCCATTAAGTCTTGATGTGAGCAAAGTTCTGCCCACTTCAAAGGCCTCAGCTGTGGCTGCAGGCTTTGATGCTTTTCATAAATTTGATTTCTTGTTGCAGCTCTCCCATTGATGATGGTTCACACATGGATTCTATCGTAGGGTACCGGGGGATAGACTGGACAGTGTCAGCTGCCACTGAGAATTCATAGTTGAGGAGTTGTTCAACATGTTCTTTCCAGCGTTGATGGATGGCATTGTCATCTACAGAAGAAAAATAACATCCTGTGAGACAAGGGCGTTTTGTACATCTGACCTTGCTCCAAAGATGGTCCTGGTGATTTCAAAAAAACTTTGCCGGTCATGGTGATCAGCATATTGTTGGATCCCTCGGTTTTCTCTTCCCATCAGATGTCCTTTATCTTCCGGGTGTGTCTTTGGGTGTCAGTCTTGAGCTGTTGGAATGCAGCTTTCTTGTGACCTTGAGTTGTTCTGCCAGGTAATGATGGCTGCTCATTTTTGTTCTATACTTCAGCATCGTTTTTGGTGAACCAGCTCTGGTGATAATGATGGTCAAATCCAATGGTCTGGGCACAGGAGCCTAGTACAGCTGACTTTATTTGATCCCACTGTTCTGAAATTGAGTTGGATGTGTTAGGTTTCCAGATTGATTGCGAGCTGCACTTGGAATTCCCCTTATTGGTCGGGCTGCTTTCGGGCTGAAAAATTGATCTTCTTCCTCTTGGATTTTTGGGCCTTGCGATGTTTTGGTGCTAGGTGAATACTCATCATTAATCGAACAAGTTGACGATCTGTCCAATAAGCATGAGACCAGCTGTAACACAAGCTAACCATGTATGCTAAATGCCCTGCTGAGCATGTAGTCAGTTAGCAATGAGTTTAGTGCTGGTTACACGTCACAATCATAGCAATGAGCTGGCAACACAAAGCTTGCATGCTGCTTGCATTTCCTGCATCGGGTGCAGGGTAATTGCATACCTCAATCCCTATGCACCTTAATGCGCCTTACCAAATTTTTAGCCCACTGGCTATTGTTTTATAGCATCTTTAATACCTGGTTGAAGAGGCCATTAGCTCTATTTATCACAGATGTATCAACTGGTTGAAATGCCTTTGTCAAAAAACAGCAATCCAATTTTAAGTAATGAAAGCTGCTGACTTATTGAGTCCTTTTATTCTGACATGTCATCACAGGATCCTGAAAAGCTCACTGAAAATGGAGAATTGTCAGTCAGTGGCTGTAGCACTTGATTTACATCACTGGAGCCAGAAGGGCCAAGTTGAAGTTTATTTGGGGTTTTCTGAGTGAAGTCTGCAGGCCAATGGAGTATCTGAATCATTTATGCATATGGGTGCTATTTATATGTATATACAAAATCTATATTTATATATACATATATATATTTATATAGAGAATATTATAGATATATGTGTATTTATGCATGTTGCAAAGCTTGTGAAATAAGCTGCTGAACAATGGTAAGAGATTGCCATTTGGTCTCCAGGTCTTACCACCATTTATCTGGAAATTGGGCAGGTGAAGGTACATTGTAGGAGATATGAGATCTGTGTCCTGGAGGTATCGGGGACATTGAAGCAATGGAAATACTTAATGTAAAAACTCGAAGCATTTGTTTTTCTCCTCTTACAATGACTCATTAACAGGATCACACTCTCCAAGATTCCTCATTTCAAAGATGCAAGTTCCTTCAATTTTGTAGTAAGTTGCTAACTACAGGAAAAAATAGCTTCTCTTCCATTGTGAGTTTAATGTTTAAAATCCAAATGAAACATTTCAGAGATAATTTTGCTGGGAATAATTTTTATTTCTATGCTTTAATCATCGGCTCAAAAATTGCAGTGGCAGGCCAACAAATGGCAGCTGCTATTCGTTAGACTTGCTTTTGCCTGTTTAATGTTGACAACATTTTTTTGCTGTAAATTGCTGGAAGTGCAAGATATGAAGAGCTCTGTGCTCTCAACAGGTCATCAGAAACCTGAGTAAACACAGCAAGCAAAAAAGTTTAACTTAGCATTACTGCTACCAGTCACTGTTAAGTGGATGTAGATGAATATGTACTGAAACAGAGCCCCGGTCACCTCTTTAATTTAGTACTGCCTTTATTTTGTTCTTGAGTTTAGACTTTTAATAAGAGAAAAAAGAGTCAAGAAGAAGAATAGAATGTTACATTTTAAAAATCTCTCAGAACAATTTACTATCTGTAGGTTGTGATGAAAATATAATAATTTTCATAATATTTTTCTGGTTTATTGTGAAGTAGGTTTATGGATGTAAGTATAGTGGTCCTATCTGTGTGATTTAATTATATTTGGAACCAAGTAGACTGTAGGCTTGAAATCAACAAATGAAGCTAGATGTAGAAATGCTAATGAGTAAACATGTGGATGCTGGCTTAGCATATAAGGTGTGAAGGGAATTTGCATTTTTAGATAAATGAAAGGATTGTTGGATTTCAAAAGGATGTTAGTCTGTTTACAACTAGCCAGATAAGCAAGGCTAAGGAGTGTGTTTATTTTTCCTAAAGGTTACTGATTATACTGGCAACATGAATGTTCTTATATTATGAAGACAATACAGTTCAAAGACACATGGAACAATAGAATTTGCATATTAAAGAAAGAGGGACCAATATAAAAGAGAATTAAAGGCTATGTGAGAGAAGGCCATGTAAGATCTAACAGGAGTGTGTAAAACATCCTTCAAGAAGCCCCCAGCTGCTTGTGCATAAGTCTGTTATGTAAAATAGTTGAAGTTGGGGAAAAACTATTTGGAATTCCACCATCAAGTGAGTATTGTGTTAATTTGCTGGGTTTGCTTTAAATATAAAATCTTTTTTGGACTGTTGCCTTAAAGGGTGTGTGTAACTGAGAGTCAGGTCAGTTATGAATTTTCAGATTTGTTATAGTAGTAACTATAGTGTTATGCTTGAAAACTTTTATTTTATTAATAAATATTTTAATTTAATTTTTAAAATCCCTAAAGATCTTGGTGGACTCATTACTTCTGAATTCAGTGCACACATCTTCTTGTAATAAATACAAATTGCAAAACCGTTATGATTGCATGACCAAGTTTCCCTTGTGGATTTGGTCCACCTGGCGCACATCAGCGGCCATTTCATAACAAGGAAAGAGACTGCACAGTTTCAGTTGTTCCTTTTCTGAGCCATAGAGGTTGTAACTCACACATTTAAAATTCCCTGATCATTTGTGCTGGTTTGGTCGCTTTTAACTGGATTGTTCTGATATAAGGAGAAGAAACTAGCAGTAACTTGACTCATTAGTACGGACAGTATAATTTGGAAGCTGTACTACCAGCAGCATTTTAAGCATCTTGAAGACAATTGATTATGTTTATTTTTTAAAACATGAAAATTGCATCATACATATTTGGATCTCTGGGATCTGGGACGAAATGTTGTTCTTTCTGCTGGCCATTAGGGTCATATGTGAAATTGGGTCATATCTATCCTGTTCCTAGTAGTTATGAGCCTACAACACAAACCACTCCTAATTAGGCTCAAATTGACACTAATTTGGTAATCTCACTCAGAGAAGCCACAGGATAGCTGAGTTGGAAACTTGAGATATTACATTGGTACAAGTGGAGTTGTTGTCCTCAGATTGATGGCTAGGGACTTTGGTTGCATTGCTCTGCATCTAACTATGCAACAACTGACCTAGGAGAGCTTGATGCAAGGTGCTGAAATAAAATGTTTCCAGCATTGGCATCTATCATGTTGATGAGCATGAAATAAATCATGTCAGTCAGTAACATCTCACCCGCAAATATATTGGCCCTACAATTACACATAGTAACTGCAGCAGGAAATTGACAGATTTGGCCAAATCTTAAAACCACCTGTTCTGCCATTTTTTTGGGAGTTCTGCTGATTTCTCACCAAAGCTCTGGCACGATATCAAGAAAAACCCCATTGCGTTTCGAGGCCGTGATTAACTTTAGTGAAAGAAATTGTACAACTCCACGGGGAGGTAGGATGCTGCTTAATTTATATGTAAGTTCCCATCACTGTTGTATTTTTAAACAATTACAGGTAGTATTGTTCAGTGACATGGTAAAATATCAAATCAGTTTTGTTTCCGTTTTAATAATGTTGCATCAGATAATTTGGTAAACAATATGCTTAAAGCAATAGAACCTCATGGAGCATTCACAAGAATGATTACAAAATCTGGATGTTTACTGCCTGCTATTAAATCTTCCTTCTGCTTTCAAGAATCTAAGATGGGAGATGAATTACCTGCACTTTTAAGAAGTATGATCATGTATTTTTAGAAACTTTTATTAAAATTCTTCTTTTCAGTAGCTAAATATGGCCAGGTTAGGTAGAGTTCTATATTTGTCTCTGTTACATTGTATAATAGATTCTACATTTTAATTGGGTTTTAACTTTTGAATGGCTGCCTTAATTTTTCAATTTTAAGAAGATCACTTCTTTGTTCATCACAGGCCCTATGGTGTGTTATTTTGACCTTGAGCTAGTCTGGCTGTCAGGACTACATGGAGAGTTGGTAGGGTGCAGTCAGGGGTCAGAAGTGATGGATATCCATTAGATAATTCATGTTGACAATCTGGATATTGAAGACCTTGCTGTGCAAGATGTTTTTATTTCGCACATGATCTTTCCAGTTGAGAATGTATTTGAATTTTTGTGTCATTTACAAAGTTTGTAAATTGTAAATTGAAATGCTTTTAATGGCTGTAACAGTGGTAACATTATTTCCAAAACATATAAACAAAAAATAATTGTATTAATTACTTTTGTTTTCAAAGACTATAAAGAAGACTTGCATTTGATAATGCTTTTCATGAACACTGGGCATCTCAAAGTGCTTTACAGCCAATGAAGCTCTTTTAGTCAATGTTGTAACATTAGGAAAGGTGTCATCTAATTTGCACACAGAAAACTCCCACTAGCAGCAATGCAATATGGGCAAGTAATCTGTTTTGTGATATTGATTGAGGCATAAATATTGACCCGGACACCAGGGTTACCTTCCTTACTCTACTTTTAAATAATCACAGAATCACAGTACAGAAGAGGCCCTTTGGCCCATTGAGTCTGCACCGACATGTGAGAAACATCTGACCTACCTACCTAATCCCATTTACCATCAATTGGCCCATAGCCTTGAATGTTATGACATGCCAAGTGCTCATCCAGATACTTTTTAAAGGATGTGAGGCAACCTGCCTCCACCACCCTCTCAGGTAGTGCATTCCAGACCATCATCACCCTCTGGGTAAAAAAGTTTTTCCTCTCATCCCCCCTAAACCTCCTGCCCCTCACCTTGAACTTATGTCCCCTTGTGACTGACCCTTCAACTAAGGGGAACAACTGCTCCCTATCCACCCTGTCCATGCCCCTCATAATCTTGTACACCTCGAACAGGATGCCCCTCAGTCTTCTCTGCTCCAACGAAAACAACCCAAGTCTATCCAACCTCTCTTCATAACTTAAATGTTTCATCCCAGGTAACATCCTGATGAATCTCCTCTGCACCCCCTCCAGTGCAATCACATCCTTTCTATAATGTGGTGACCAGAACTGCACATAGTACTCCAGCTGTGGCCTCACCAATGTTCTATACATCTCCAACATTAGCTCCATACTTTTGTAATCTATGCCTCAATTGATAAAGGCAAGTATGCCTTTTTCACCACCCCACTAACATGCCCCTCTGCCTTTGTTCCTCAGAACTTTCTAGTGTCATGCCATTCATTGAATACTTCCTTGTCAAATTACTCCTTCCAAAGTGTGCCATTTCACAATTTTCAGGGTTAATTTCCACCTGCCACTTATCTGCCCATTTGACCATCCTGTCTATATCTTCCTGTAGCCCAGGACACTCAACCTCACTGTTAACCACCCGGCCAATCTTTGTGTCATCCGCAAATTTACTAATCCTACCCCCCACGTAGTCATCTATGTCGTTTACATAAATGACAAATAATGGGAGACCCAGCACAGATCCCTGTGGTATGCCACTGGACGCTGGCTTCCAGTCACTAAAGCATCCTTCTGTCATCACCCTCTGTCTCCTACAACTAAGCCAATTTTGAATCCACCTTACTAAATTACCCTGTATCCCATGTGCATTTGCCTTCTTTATAAGTCTCCCATGTGGGACCTTGTCAAAGGCTTTGATGAAATCCATATAAACTACACCAACTGCACTACCCTCATCTACACACCTGGTCATCTCCTCAAAAAAATCAATCAAATTTGTTTGGCATGACCTTCTTCTGACAAAGCCATGCTGACTATCTCTGATCAAACCTTGCCTCTCCAGGTGGAGATTGATTCTCTCCTTCAGAACTTTCTCCAAGAGTTTCCCTACCGCTGACGTGAGACTCACTGGTCTGTAGTTCCCTGGCTTATCTCTACAGCCCTTCTTAAATAGCAGAACCACATTAGTTGTTCTCCAGTCCTCTAGCACCTCCCCCGTGGCCAGAGAGGAATTTAAAGTTTGGGTCAGAGTCCCTGCGATCCCCTCCCTTACCTCCCTCAGCAGTCTGGGAAGCAAATCATCTGGACCTGGAGATTTGTCCACTTTTAAACCTCCAATACCTTGTCACTTTCTATATCAATTTGCTTAAGAATCTCGCAGTTTCTCTCCCTGAGTTCAATACCTTCATCCTCATTCTCTTGGGTGAAGACGGATGTGAAGTATTCATTCAACACTCTAGCGATGTCCTCTGGCTCCACCCATAGATTGCCCCCTTGGTCCCATATGGGCCCTACTCTTTCCCTGGTTATCCTCTTCCCATTGATACACTTATAGAATATCTTGGGATTTTCCCTACTTTTACCAGCCAGAGCTTTCTCATATCCCCCTTTACTTTCCTAATTGCTTTCTTAAGCTCCACCCTGCACTTTCTGTACTCCACTAATGCCTCTGCTGATTTGCTTCCCTTGTACCTGCTAAAAGCCTCTCTTTTCCTTCTCATCGTAACCCAAATATCTCTGTTCATCCATGATTCTATGGGCTTGTTACTCCTTCCTATCACCCTAGAGGGAACATGTTGAGCCTGTATCCTCCCCATTTCCTTTTTGAACACCCCCCACTGTTCGTCTGTAGATTTCCCCACAAGTAACTGTTCCCAGTCTACCTTGGCCAGATCCTGCCTTATTTTACTAAAATCCACTTTCCCCCAATCCAAAATGTTTTTTTGCAACTTGTCGATTTCTTTGTTCATAACAAACTTAAACTGTACCATGTTGTGGTCGCTTTCGCTAAAACGCTCGCCCACCACCACCTCAGCCACCTGTCCGGTTTCATTCCCCAGAATTATGTCCAGCAATGCACCGTCCCTTGTTGGACCCTCCACATATTTACCTAAAAAGTTCTCCTGTACACTTTTCAAGAACTGTACTGCATCTCAAAGCCTTAACACTATGTCTATCCCAATTAATGTTGGGAAAGTTGAAATCACCTAATATAATTACCCTATTATTATTGTTTTTACACACCTCCACAAATTGTGCACATATTTGCTCCTCAATTTCCCGCTGACTATCTGGGGGTCTATAATAAACACCTAACAATGTGGCTGCCCCTTTTTTATTCCTAAGCTTCATTCACAAAGCTTCATTTTATGCCCCCTCCAAGATATCATCTCTCCTTACTGCAGTAACTGACTCCTTATCTAATAATGCAATGCCTCTTCCTCTTTTACCCCCTCCTCTGTCTCGCCTGAATATTCTATATCCCGGAATGTTGAGCTGCCAATCCTGCCCTTCCCTCAACCACGTCTTAGTGATAGCTACTATATCACAATTCCATGTGTCAATCCTCACCCTTAACTCATCCATTTTACCTGTAATACTCCTGGCATTAAAGTAGAGGCCATCCAGCCTTGCCTTACTCCCTTGAAGCTTATTGCAGCTGTACTCCCTCTGACTTGATTGTTTTACTGTATTATGATGTGTCCCTATTCTGCTAACATTCTGTGTCCCCTCCCCCTGCCGAATTAGTTTAAACTCCTCCCAACAGCACTAGCAAAGGATGTCAGTCCTACTCTGGATCAGATGTAGACCGTCCCTCTTGTACAGGTCCCACCTTCCCCAGAAACGGTCCCAGTAATCCAGGAATCTAAAACCCTCCCTCCTGCACCAATGCTTAATCCCTGTATTCATCTGCGCTATTCTCCTATTTCTGAGCTCGCTAGCACGTGGCACTGGGAGTAATCCAGAATTTTCAACCCGAGAGGTCTTGCTTCTTAGTCTACTGCCTAACTCTCTGAATTCTAGATGCAAGACCTCATCCCTCTTTCTACCTGTCATTGGTACCAACATGTACCATGACCTCTGCCTTATCACCCTCCTCCTTCAGTATGGTCTGCAGCCGTTCAGTGACATCCCGGACCCTGGCACCAGGAAGGCAACACACTATTCTGGAGTGACGTTGACGGCCACAGTAGCGCCTAGCTGTTCCCCTGACTATAGAATCCCCTATTACTATTGCTCTTCCTCCCTTCCTCCCCTCCTGTACAGACAGGCTGCTTGTGGTGCCAGAAGCTTGGCTCTGTCTGCACTCCCTGGAGGAACCAGTGCCCTCATCAGCCTCCAAAATGGAATACATATTTGTGAGCGGGACCCCAGGGGACTCCTGAACTACCTTCCCGTTTTTCTTGGACTGCCTGGTGGTCACTCATTCCCTTCCTTCCTCAAGTCCCTTCATCTTTGGCATGACCACCTCCCTAAATGTGCCATCCACGATGCTCTCAGACTTGCGAATGCTCCACAGTGTCCCCAGCCGCTGTTCCAGCCCTGAAATCCGAGCTTCCAGTTGCTGCAGCTGGAAACACTTCCTTCACACGTGCTGGTCCCGGGCACTAGGAATGTCCCTAGCTTCCCACATGGAGCACGAAGAGCACACCATGGCTTTGAGCGTTCCTGCCATGAGTTATCCCTTTAAATTAAACGTTTTAAGTCAATTACTCTAGGGCCCTTCCTTTCCTGATCCTTGTTACTGTAGCATATACAAACAATAAACCACAAAAAGACCTTAAACTATAAGCGATTAAAGTAGTAAATACCTTACCCACTACTTACCAGTGATTCCTTTCGCTTGTAGCCTCTCCTGCTGCAACAGGGCAAGACCCACACTCTGAAGATTTAAGAAGTTGGATAGCAAGGAAAAAATGCAAAGAGCACTTCATCCCCTATGCACCGAATTCCCGCTTTGCACCAAATTGCCAATACCCACTCTGGCTGTGCCCCACTCAGGATGTGTTCTCCCTCCTGTTTGTGTGCAAGCAGTGCCATAGGATTTTTTTCATCCACCTGAGGAGAAAGATTCGACCTTGGTTTAACCTCTCATCTGAAAGACAGCACCTCTGACAGTTCAGCACTCCCTCAGTACTGCACTGGAGTGTCACTGGAGTGTTGATCCTTGTGGTCAAGCCCTGGAGTGGGACTTCAACCTAGAACCTTGTGACTCAGAATTATTTGCCCATAATAATATCTGTCGGTATAATTTATAGAACAGCAGCTCAAATGTTTTGAAATAAAATCATGCAGGTAATTTAGTTCTGGACTTTTCACGGGATAGTAGCTTAATGACTAATTTTGCAAAAGGTCCACATGCAAACTTTGTGCTTATGTCTTACTCTGAGATGGATATCAAGTCAGGGAGGTAGCACAATTGGCAGCAATGAAGGAATTAATATTAAAGTCCCCATCATCACACCTGTTTATTTTAAATAATTATTTTTCCTGATGGGCATGCCTGATGGCAGCTAACTGCTTGCATTATTTTTGTCACCAATTTTGTCCTTGAGCCATGTATTGAAGATTCAGGTTTTGATTTTTGTCTCATTACTAATTGTTGGTAGAAGATGAGGGGCTGGCAGGCAGAATATAACATTCCTGTTACTCCCATATGCCACTGCTTTTACAGATGGTCTGACTTTCTGAAGATAATAATCCTGATGACTCGAGTTGCTGTGGAAGCAGGCATGAACCTTATCAATAAATTAAAATCATGCTTAAGTGATGTCATTTTTTGACCTTATCATCTAATCACCCACCACCATGGGAATTACAAGTTCTGAGGTCACCATTTCAACATTTCAAGTAGTTCTTTCCAAACTATTTTCCAATATGACCCTATTTTAACTCTTGAAAATTAATGTGACCCCAGGTACCAACAAAAAAAAACAATAAAGAAGCACAGTAACATTCAGTGTATAATTTTTAAAATTCCAGCATTTTTGATCAACATTGTGTAAAAATGAAAACCTGTGTTTTTAAAGTACATCATAAAAATATTATTTGTCTAACCTACTCATTACCTCCTGAAAGAATTCTAACAGATTTGTCAGGCATGACCTCCCCTTGATGAAACCATGCTGACTTTACCCGATTTTACCATGCACTTCCAAGTATTCTGAAATCTCATCCTTAATAATGGACTCTAAAATCTTACCAACGACTGAGGTCAGGCTAATCGGCCTGTAATTTCCCATCTTTTGCCTCACTCCCTTCTTAAACAGGGGGGTTACATTAGCGATTTTCCATGCCTCTGGGACCCTCCCTGACTCCAGTGATTCCTGAAAGATCACCATTAACGCCTCCACTATCTCTTCAGCTATCTCCTTCAGAACTCTGGGATGTAGTCCATCTGGTCCAAGTGATTTATCCACCTTCAGACCTTTCAGTTTTCCTAGCACCTTCTCCTTGGTAATGGCCATCATACTCACCTCTGCCCCGCGACTCTGTTGAACTTTGGGGATGTCACTCGTGTCTTCCACTGTGAAGACTGACACAAAGTACCTATTCAGTTCCTCCGCCATTTCTTTGTTCCCCACTACAACTTCTTCAGCGTCATTTTCCAGCAGCCCACTGTCCACTTTTGCCTCTTTCTTATCCTTTATATATCTAAAAAAACTCTTGCAATCTTCTTTTATATTACTGGCCAGTTTACCCTCATATTTAATCTTCTCCCTCCTTATTTCTTTTTTAGTTGTCCTCTGATGGACTTTGTAGGCTTCCCAATCCCTTGGTTTCCCACTGCTCTTCGCCGCATTGTACGCTTTCTCTTTAGCTTTTATGCTGTACCTGACTTCCCTTGTCAGCCATGGTTGCCTCGTCCTCCTTTTAGTATGCTTCTTCTTCCGAGGGATGAATTTTTGCTGTGTCTCCCAAATTACTCCCAGAAACTCCTGCCATTGCTGTTCCACTGTCTTTCCTGCTAGGCTCATCTCCCAGTCAATTCTGGCCAGCTCCTCCCTCATGCCTCTGTAGTTGCCTTTATTCAACTGTAATACCGTTACATCTGATTCCAGCTTTTTCTTCTCAAATTGCCGGGTAAATTCTATCATATTATGGTCACTTCCTCCTAAGGGTTCCTTCACCTTAAGCTGCCTTGTCAAATCTGCCTCATTACACATCACTAAATCTAGTTCCCTAGTGGGCTCCACCACAAGCTGCTCCAAAAAGCTATCTCACAGATATTCCACAAATTCCTTTTCTTGGGATCCACTACCAGCCTGATTTTCCCAGTCTACCTGCATATTAAAATCCCCCATGATCACTGTAACCTTGCCTTTCTTACACACCTTTTCTATCTCCTGGTGTATCTTGCCCCACATCCTGACTATTGATCAGACTCCCATTATGGTTTTTTTTACCTTTGCGGTTCGTCAACTCTACCCACACAGGTTCTACATCATCTGACCCTACATCATTTCTTGCTATCGATTTACTTTCATTTCTTACTAACAAAGTAACCCCACCCCCTCTGGAGGGACAGGTAGTATTGAGGAGGTGGGGAGGCTGCAGAAGGATTTGGACAGTTTAGGAGAATGGGCAAAGAAGTGGCAGATGGAATACAATGTGGGGAAGTGTGAGGTCATGCACTTTGGTAGGAAGAATAGAGGCATAGACAATTTTCTAAATGGGGAGAGAATTCAGAAATCTGGAGTGTAAAGGGACTTGGGAGTCCTAGTCCAGGATTCTCTTAAGGTTAACTTGCAGGTTGAGTCGGTAGTTAGGAAGGCAAATGCAATGTTGGCATTTATTTTGAGAGGACTAGAATGTAAAAGCAGGGATGTGCTGCTGAGGCTTTATAAGGCTCTGGTCAGTCCACATTTAGAATATTGTGAGCAATTTTGGGCCCCGTATCTCAGGAAGGATGTGCTGGTCCTGGAGAGGGTCCAGAGGAGGTTCACGAGAAGGATCCTAGGAATGAAAGGCTTAACATATGAGGAACGTTTGAGGACTCTGGGTCTATACTTGATGGAATTTAGAAGGATGAGGGGGGATCTGATTGAAACTTACAGAATACTGAAAGGCCTGGATAGAGTGGACATGGGGAAGATGTTTCCATTAGTTGGAGAGACTAGGACCCGAGGGCACAGCTTCAGAGTAAAGGGAAAATCTTTTAGAACACAGATGAGGAGAAACTTCTTTAGCCAGAGAGTGGTGAATCTATGGAATTCATTGCCACAGAAGGCTGTGGAGGCCAGATCATTGAGTGTATTTAAGACCAAGATAGATAGGTTCTTGATTGGTAAGGGGATCAAAGGTTACGGGGAGAAGGCAGGAGAATGGGGTTGAGAAACTTATCAGCCATGATTGAATGGCAGAGCAGACTCGATGGGCCGATTGGCCTAATTTCTGCTCCTATGTCTTAGTATTTTATGTACTCACCAATCTTTTACTTAATTTGAGCTGCTGCAGCACATGGACCTTTTCCAAGAAGCAGTGGAAGCACAAGTTGAGGGTCTTGAGGTGGCTGAAGTGTGAGTCCAGGTCATTCTGCAGAGCCAAGGTGATGGGCTGGTCTCCGACAGGCCACAGCTCAGCAATGGAGACATCGCTGCTGGGTTCATGGTTGCAGCCTAGCTTTGCGACTCAGTGATACAGCCAAGGGCAGGAACCCATAGCCCAGAGAAAGAGGACCATGAAGCATGCAGGGCATGGGTAGGGCTGTATATAGCTTGCACAGGGCCCAGTCTTGGGGGAGGGGGGGCTTGCAGCATTATTTCCTGTGACTGACCCCAAGTGGGGTCACGACCCACAGTTTTTCAACCGCTGATTTAGAGCATTCCGATGAAATATCATTGACCTGCAAGGTTGACTCTGTTCATCTCTTCACAGATGCTGCCTGACATGCTGAATATTTCCAGTATTTTCTGTTTTAATTTCAAATTTCCAGCATCCACAGTATTTTTGTTTTGAACTATTTAAAGAGATCCTCAGCTGCTCATTGTAGTCTTTTTGAGATATTTTTCTAGCAGTAGCCTGTGAGGTTTTGACTTCGAAAATTTTAAAAGTGCTTATAGTCAATAAAATAGGTTATGAATTGATTAAGGACTTTGGGCATTGCAGTTGACATGGATCCTTCCAGGAATTCCCCGTTGGGAGGAAATGAAAACAGCAAATGGAGCTTCAATTGCCCGGAAAGCAAATAGGAGGAAGCATGCTCAGAGGAATCATTACCTCCAAACAGAGTTGATAGCCCAGGACAACACTTATCTGGAGCAATCCATCAAAAGACTGTGATTCTGTAAAGAGACAATGATAGAGTGTTGCAGCCAACTGCTGCAACCAATACAGCATTGGCTGCTGCAGTCAAGGTCACTGCAACTCATTCTAAGCTGCTTTAAGCAATATCAACTATATGTAAAGAACATATTTTTTATTTTTTCTTGGACTGTGGCTTTAAGATTGGACCGTGGCTTTAAAAGCTACCATGGCTGCAGTTGAAAAGAGATGGTCACTAGAGCAGGAAGAAGAGAATCTACAATGTTGCTATCTCCTGAAGCAGTGTGTGCCAGGTTGGACAGAATGGTGCTGGAACGGAGACTTGGTTTAAGAGGGAACTGCCTAGTGGCGATGTTTTGATTGGCTCCTGACCAAGCGGTCTGGTTTTGTGTAAGGATAGTGCAGTAGATCAGCTCCTAGTCTGAAAAGAGGAGAGACCTGAAACTCCTCTCCCCTGTGTTTTTTAAGACTCCAGTAATCTTGCCATAGTAGCTAGGTGGCTATTCCTCACACTGCTGTATCTGACTTTCTTTGCGGAACCCCTGTCAGGAGGAAAAAGAGAAAAATCACCAGTAAAGATATTAAAAGCAGGTTTCAACCAGAAAACCATAGGCTGCAAATGCTGGGAGACCACCTTATGTCAGCCTGCAAGAAATTTGGAAGAAAGCAATCAAAGTTAACCCATCTAATATAAAAGCAAAATACTGCCGATGCTGGAAATCTGATGAAGAGTCATTCAGACTCGAAACGTTAACTATTCCTCTCTACAGATGCTGTCAGACCTGCTGAGTTTTTCCAGTTATTTTTGTTTTTGTTTAATCCATCTAATCCTGTACTCCAGAAATGGTGCTACTGATCTGTCTTATCTCACCCTTAAAACCATGTTTTATATGTATGTGTGTGTGTGTGTGTGTGTATAGGGGTTTAAGAAGGGGTAGAATTTAATTATGGAGTTAAAAGTTAGCAATTCATATTTCTTTCTTTTGCCACTGGTTACAGACAATTTCTTTAATAAAGTTATTTACTTGTTAAGTTTACAAACCTGGTGCTCATATTCTTTTAACCTAAATTAAACAGTTAAGTAGAATTGGGGCAACCTGGTGGTCTGATTAAACTTCTCATGTTTGTCATGGCTCAAGGAAGCAGCGGGGCTTGATACTACAGCGCACTATCCCCAGTTAGTCGTGACAGTACTGTATTAATCAGGTCACTGATGGCTTCGGTACCACAGAAATCACATTCATCACTTTCTCCATGAACATTGGGAAGCAAAGGATTGCATTTGCACAAAATATAGGAATCTCCCAATTTCAGGGTATCATTGACTGCACCCATATCGATCTGCGGTCTCCTTCACACAATGTGACTGCCTTCCTGATTTGCTATGATTCTGCAACTGGAGTGTGATAACCAGCAGTGCATCATGAAGACCTATTCCCACTTTTCTGCCAGTTTCCATACTGCTTTTATATTGCTATAATCATCCATTACACAGCTGTTGGAGTTGCTCAGCAGAGCAAATTGATGGTTGGATGTTTGGAGATGGCTATTTCCTGCATGCTGAGCCGATGATTCCTCTCAGAAACCCCCACTCAGCTGCTGAACAAGTAGATCCATGGGACTAGAGTAAACCTTTCAAGTGGTCAAACAATGATTCAGGTGGCTGGACAGGTCAGATGGTGCTTCCTGAAATACAGACCTGCAATAAAGACAACACATGAAGTCATGATTCAACAAGGACCTTTAGCATGATGAGGAAGAGGGCAGAGAGAATGTTGAGGAAGAGGGAGGAGTGTGTGGGGGCAACAGATGCCTATAACCATAGAATCATAGAGTTTTACAGCACGGAAAGAGGCCCTTTAGCCCATCGTGTCCATGTCGGTCATCAAGCCCCTATCCACTCTAATCCCATTTTCCAGCACTTGGCCTGTAGCCCTGTAAGCTATGGCTTTTCAACTGTTCATCTAAATACTTCTTAAATGTTGTGAAGGTTCCTGCCTCTATCACCCTTTCAGGCAGTGAGTTCCAGATACCCCCCAAACTCTGGGGGAAAATTCTTTTCCTCAAATCCCTTCTAAACCTCCTGCCCCTTACCTTGAATCTATGCCCCTGGTTATTGACCCAACCACTAAGGGGAATAGTTTACTCCTATCTACCCTATCTATGCCCCTCATAATTTTGTACACCTCAATCTCCCCTCAGCCTTCTCTGCTCCCAGGAAAACAACCCCAGCCTGCCTAGTATCTCTTCATAGCTGAAATGCTCCAGCCCAGGCAACACCCTGTGAATCTCCTCTGCACTCTCTCCAGTGCAATCACATCCTTCCTATTGTGTGGTGACCAGAACTGCACACGGTACTCCAGTTGTGGCTTAGCTAATGTTTTATATAGTTCCATCATAACTTCCCTACTCTCATATTCTACGCCTCAACTAATAAAAGCAAGTATCCCATATGCTGTCTTAACCACCCTATCTACCTGTCCTGCTGTTTTCAAGGTCCTTCTGATCCTCTGTACTTCCTAGGGTCCTACCATTCATCGTGTACTCCCATGCCTTGTTAGTGCTCCCAAAATTCATCACCTCACTTTTCAGGATTAAATTCCATTTGCCACTGTCCTGCCCATCTGACCAGCCCATCTATATCATCATTAGTCTAAGGCTTTCTTCCTCGCTATTTACAACCAATTTTCATGTCATCGGCAAACTTATTGACCATACCTCTTACATTCATGTCTAGATCATTAATGTACACTACAAACAGCAAGGGACCCAGCACCAAACCCTGCAGTACGCCACTGGACACAGGCTTCCAGTCACAAAAACAACCTTCGACCATCACACTCTGCCTCCTGCCACTAAGCCAATTTTGGATCCAATTTGCCAAATTGCCCTGTATCCCATGGGCTCTTACCTTCTTGACCAGCCTTCCATGCGAGATCTTGTCAAAAACCTTACTGAAGTCCATGTAGACCACATCAACTGCACAGCCCTCTGTTATGACACAGCAGTTGGTAAAGGCTGAGATGTTTAAATGGCAGAGGGAAACTTGAACAACTGACATAACCTATATTTTCAATTGGCCTGTTTTTGACGCAGGTCTGAATTCAGGAATAAAACCACCAAGCCCCAAGAGGTTTTCTTTATATAAAACTAAATTAAGCATTTATTAATTTAACAATGAATTAATCACACACATGTCTACATGTTATTACCATAATAGCTTTTAAACAAATCCCCAAATTAATCATTCCCAGGTAAATCTTCACCATGGCAACAGTAACCCATAGACTTTAAACAGACACCAGACAAAATACATTTGACTTTACGAATTTAAAATGAGGTCCCTTGCAATTTGGTTCCTTTGCAGACAGCTGTAGGTTTACAGGCTGGCTAGATCTTACATGCCACTGCCTCACACACACAAGCTCCTTTCTGTTTATACCTAGCTTCCCCTTTGATTGTAAATTTTCCATTGTATTACTAGGTTTTTTAATTTTACCTCTCCAAACAATAATCCTTTAATTCCACCAATATTATTAGTGATATAAACACATTGCTTGGTGTCTCCCAGCCGGGTGCAAGATTTACCCATTCTTTTGAACGGTTTATTCAACAAATGCAAATTGCACTTTATCTTTTACTCCTTACGTTTATCTAATTAACATCTCAAACTGCTATACATCAAAGTGCCCAGACTAGCTGGATCTAATCCAATTAAGACACACACAGAGACACACACAGACACACACATAGACACAGACCCTACTACAAGTTCAATTTAAAAATAATTTCCAATAACATTATAGACATTAATATCTCTTCATGACACCTCATCTACACAACTAGTCACCTTCTCAAAAAATTCAGTCAAATTTGTTAGACATGATCTCCCCCTGACAAAGCCATGCGGACTATCCTTGATTAATCCTTGCCTCTCCAAGTGGAGATTAATTCTATCCCTCAGAATTTTTTACAAAAGTTTCCCTACCACTGGTGTTAGACTCACTGGCCTATAGTTCCCTGGTTTATCCTTACCACCCTTTTTGAATAGTGGTACCACATTAGCTGCCCTCCAGTCTGTTGCACCTCTCCTGCGGCCAGAGAGGATTTGGAAGTTAATGTCGGAGCTCTTTCAATCTCCTCCCTTGCCTCCCACAGCAGCCTGGGATACAACTCACCGGGGCTTGGAAATTTATCCATTTTTAAGCCTGCTAAAACCATTAATACCTCCTCCCTCTCAATGCTAATTTGTTCAAGTATATTACAGTCCCCCTCTCTGATTTCTATAGCTACATCGTCCTTCTCTATTTGAATACAGATGCAAAGTACTCATTCAAAACCGCACCTACATCATCTGGCTCCTCACACAGATTGCCACTTTGGCCCCTAATGGGCTCTATTTTTTCCCTGGTTATCCTCTTGCCCCTAATATACTTATAAAATGCCTTTGAATTTTCCTTTATTTTACCTGCCAATGTTTTTTCATGCCCCCTCTTCACTCTCCTAATTTTTTTCTAAGTAACCCCCTGCATTTTCTATACTCCTCCAGGGCTCCTGCTGTTTTGAGCCCTCAGTATCTACCATAAGCTTCCCTTTTTTTCCTTATCCAATCCTGTACATTCCTCAGCATCCAAGGTTCCCTGGACCTGTTGTTCCAACCCTTCATCTTTATGGGGATATGTTGGCCCTGCACTCTCACTATTTTCTTTTTCCTACAAGTAGCTGCTCCCAGTCCACTTTGGCCAGATTCTGTCTTATCATATTAAAATCGGCCTTCCCCCAATTCAGAAGCTATATTTCCAGTCCATCTTTGTCCTTTTCCATAGCTACATTAATTCTTGCTGAGTTATAGTTACAATCACTGAAATGCAGTCCCATTGACACTTCTACCAATTTCCAGGCTTTGTTCACTAAAATTAGATCCAGACCCACCCCTTGTCTTGTAGGACTTTCTATGTGCTGACTTAAAAAGCTCTCCTGGGTACATTTTAAGAATTCTGTCCCCTCTAAGTCTGTCACACTTTGTCCTAGTTAATACTGGGGAAGTTGAAATCCCCAACTATTATTACCCTATTATTTTCACACTTCTCTGAGATTTGCCAACATATCTGTCCCCTATCTCTCCCAGACTGTTTGGGGGTCTATCGTACACTTCCAGAATTGTGATTGCCCCTTTTTTCTTTTTAGGTTCTACCCATATGGTCTCATTTGAGGAACCTTCTAAGATTCCATCCCTCCTCACTGCAGTAATTGACTCCTTGATCAATATTGCGAGCCCACCTCCTCTTTTGCATCCCCGCCCCTGACATCTCACCTGAAGATTCTATACCCTGGAATATTCAGCTGCCAGTCCTGCCCCTCCCTCAGACGTGTCTCTGTGATAGCAATGATATCATATCCCCATATGTTAATCAACACCCTCAACTCATTTGCCTTACTCGCAAGACCCCTTGCATTAAAATAAATGCCATCTAGCCTTGCCATGCTCCCTTGTGCCTTAACTTGGCTATATACGCTCTGCCTTCCAGACTGACTTGGCTTTTCTTCTGTACTTGTCTGTGCATCACTCCCTACTATATCTCCGCTCTGTATCCCATCCCCCTGCCAAATTAGTTTAAACTCCCACCAACAGCACTAGCAAACCAGCCACCCCACCCCCCACCAACCCAAGGGTGTTGGTTCCATTCCAGTTCAGGTGCAACCCGTCAGACTTGTACAGGTCCCATTTTCCCCAGAAATGGACCCAGCGATCCAGGAATCTAAAGCCCTCCCTCCTGCACCAACTCTTCATCCACGCTTCCATCTGCTCTGTCTGCTTATTCCTATACTCATGGGCATGTGGCACTGTGAGTAATCCAGAGATTACAACCTTTGAAGTGCTGCTTTTCAATCTGCTACCTAGCTCCCTAAATTCTTGTTGCAGGACCTCATTCCTCTTTGTACCTATGTGGTTGGTACCGATGTGAATCATGATCTCTGACTGTTTGCCCTCCCCCTTCAGAATGCCCTGCAGCCGTTCAGTGACATCCTTGACCCTGGTCCCAGGGAGGCAACACACTATCCTGGAGTCACATCTGCGGCTGCAGAAACACCTGTCTGTACCCCTCACTATTGAGTCTCCTACCACTATTACTCTTCCTCTCTTTCTCCTCCCCCCTTGTACAGCTGGGCTGTGTCTTCACTCCCCAGAGGAATCATCACGTTCACTGTTTTCCAATACAGAAAAACAGTTCTTGAGTGAGATGCACTCTGGGCTTTCCTGATTACCTGCCTGCCTTCCTTCTTCTGACTGGTGGTCACCCATTTCTTCCCTGACTGCTATTCCTTAAGCTGCGGGGCGACCATAGGCAGAATTTTCTGAGTCCGCTGGTGGCGAGTGTGATAGGTGGTGTGCGCGGAAAATATGGCGGGACCCACTTCACGATGGTGTGAAGGCAGGTCACGCTCATCTTCTCCGCCCGCTGACGGTGGGCCGTGTTTCCCACCATCGGTCAGCAGGGAGCTAATTGTAATACATCAGCATATAATTAAAAGGGCATCCCACCAGGCTCTTGGAACCCCGCCGTATTGTCCGTCCACATTGGTGGGAAAGCACGCTGATGTCCTTCACAACAACACACAGGCGACGTGCACCTGGCGGCCTTCGCTTTGGGGGAACTGAGGCGAGTGAGCAGCAGCATTCTCCACAGCCTGCCCGTTGTTTACAGGCATTGGGGGCACCAGGGTGGGGGCGCAAGGGCAACTGATGCAGACCACTGCTGAGGGGTGGGGGTTGTCTGGGGGCAAGTGCTGGCCAGCCTCGGAGGTGACCACTGAAGTGTTGGGGGGGTGGCGCCAAGTGCTGCCCTGGCGCTGCGTCCTGAACACAGGCAATCGAGGTGGGCGGCAGGGTAAGCGAGAGAAGTGGCCACGCATTAAGGACACCTGCATAAACTGACCATGCCTCTGCAACTGAGACAGATCAGGCGTAGCCACAGTGATATGATTGGGGTCGGGCTCTAAGCCTGCCAGCCCATGCAAGCAATGCGGAGGCACCAAAGGGCCACCATGCGCTCCATACCTTAACCACCCACCCAGCTCACCCCACCCCCTCCCGGCACAGACTTTGAGTCCGCCACCACATTATTGGACCGCGGAGCAGTTGGACTGCACACGTTGTACAATCTTCTCGCCAACACTGGCCATGTAGCAGTCACTGCTGGAGGCAATCACATGCCCCTTGCAATCTCAGCATCCTGGTTTTGACCAGTGTCCCCCATGTCGCAGGTTGACAGGGCAGCCATGCAGCACACTCATCTCTGGCCAACCAAGGGGTGACCAGCACTCTCCGGGAAGCATTAAGGGGCAGTCACACAGGGCCAGGAAAGGTGTTAAGTACAGCCATGATAACCACTTCTCTCTCTCTTTCATGCTGCAGGAGGACCATGTCAGGATCATGGATCCTGGTGACCCAGCTGTATGTCTGATGGCCTACAGAGACCGTAGAAGATGATGGAGAGATTGACTGAGGCTCCTGGCTACGCAAAGGCAGGATCAGCAACCTCATGAAGAAGGGGCAGCAGGAGCTCCCGCACACACTGCCCAGGAGCAACAGTGAGCCATGGCTGGTCAGCGTCTAGTGACACCCATATAGATGCCGCCTGCCATTCCTGCAGGTGATAGAGAACCAGTGTCGCCGATGACTGCGCATGTCTAGGGACCTGGTGGCTCACATCTGCCACTTACTGCAGGACTTGGCTCCAAGGGGACATGGAGGGCATCCACTGCCAGTGGCTGTGAATGTAACCATGGCGCTCAATTTCTATGCCAGTGGCTCGTTTCAGGGATCCACAGGTGACCTCTGTGGGATTTCACAATCCACCACCCACAAATACATCCATGAGGTCACGGATACCATCTTCTCCATGACACACAACTTTGTGCATTTCGCCCGGGACCGGGACAGCCAGGATGCAAGGGCCATTGGATTCCGCCTGATCCCAGGATTCCCACAGGTGTAGGATGTGATTGACTGCACGCATGTGGCGCTCAGGTCTCCATCGCTACACTCAGTGGACTTCATCAACCGCAAGGGCTTCCACTCACTGAATGTGCAGCTGGTATGGGACCAGCAGAAACGCATCCTGCAGGTGTGTGCACAGTTTCCAGGGAGTGTGCACGACACCTACATCCTGAGTCGCTCACAGATCCCTACAGTCTTCCAGGGTTCACAGAGGCTGCAGGATTGACTCCTTGGGGACAAGGGCTACCCACAGAGGCCGTGGCTGATGACACCCATGCAGTGGCCTCAGACTGCAGCAGAGCGACGCTGTAATGAGGCTCATGCAGCAGCTTGCAACATGGTGGAGCAGACCATTGGGATGCTGAAGATGTGGTTCCAGTGCCTGGACTGGTCTGGTGGAGCCCTGCAATACAGTCTGCAGAGGGTGTCACGCATCGTCATCATCTGCTGCGCCCTTTACAACCTGGCACTGCAAATGGGTGAGAAACTGGCTGAGGAGGAGATGGAAGAGGTAAATGTCTCCTCCGATGAGGAAAACGCTGATGGGGATGAGGGTGAGGGGGTCCTCGGTGGTGATGATGATGGGTATGAGGCTCTCGCACTGGCTAGACAAGGCAGGCATGCTCGGGAGGCCCTTATAACTACCAGGCTTGTGGAGGATGATGACGACATGCAGTGAGTAGTCCCCATAGATTCTCACATCGCAGTTGTGAATGTTTGATTCCACAGTGGCTTATCTCAGCGCCAATATACTATGTGAGAATGCTCCTTTTATGGAGATGCAGTGGAGGCCCTAATAGTCGCTCCATTGCTGGACGATGATGACAACATGCAGTGAGGACACTTGATAGACCTTCACATATTCTCTGAGAATGTCTGACTCCTGTTTGGCTGAAGGCGGTTCACTTGCGCTCCATGATGAGGGCCATCTCAGAGACACAGCCATGAAACTTTAGGCGCATCTGATGCTGTGTCCACCTTCAGCACCTCAGCCCTTCAGGTGCTGGTGCACAACATCACTGGTCACAGATGCTGGTGTGATGAGGGCCAGCCCCACATTAAAGGTGCTGAGAGCACACAGAGAGTATGAGTGAACTACTGTGGCACCTGCCCATGACATTCTGGCAGCAATGACCAGCATCGCTGAGGTGCAGGCATCAGTAATGTTTCTGCGGAGTGTGAGGCTGCACCATCACTTTGGTCTGAAGGCTACACAGAGCACTGGGAAGAGGCCCTGAACTGAGACACCTGCCTTTTATCTTGTGCAGAAAGGTTTCACATCTGAGTGACAAGAACACTGCTCAGAACAAGGAGCCATAGGCAGGAAGACATTCTTAGGAGTTTATTGACAACAGTGAACATTATGTACAAGTGATTAATACCCATGCCCAGGCTATGCAACTACTTTTACTTAACTTTCCTAACCCTGCCGCTATGTCTTGGTTCTCCCCGGATATGCACAGCAGAGGTGGAGGCAGCCTGCTGACTGTGACGCCCTGTCTGTGATGACTTTGACAGGCGTCCTCTGGAGGACTGAGACCTGAAGGGCCCCAGCCTGCTTTCATGTTCCTGTTGTGCAGCAGTGGCCCCCTTCCTTGGCCTATGGAGCTGGATCTGCGGAGGTCGCAGGAAGAGGGGAGTCAGATGGGCCGGTCACTCCCAGGGTCACCTGGGTGGATGTCCCGGGAGAGTGCACTTACTGATCCTTCTCCCTATGGGTGCCCGAGGGCCCCTGGCTGACTCCGTGAGCGGAAGGGGTAGCTGGAGTGAGATCGAGCTGCCCAGTACATACTGTTGGAGGCCAACTATGGCATCAGCGATGGAGTTAAGCCTGCGCAGCAGTTCAGGAGTGACGTCCCTGACCAAGGTCTACATGGCACTGCCATCCTGCCAGTGTTGACCTCGGTGCGTTGCAATACCGGTGCTATCACCTCAGCCTGAAGTCAGACGGACTCCTCCTTTGTGACTTGCAACCTGAGGAGTTCCTGATGTTCCTGAGTTTGCCTTTGCAGCTCCAGCAACTGTGCCATGACCGAGTCCAGAGGCTCATCATCCGCCTCGGACTCAGCAACGTTCTGGCCTCCAGCAGTCATCTGTGTGCTGGGCACTTGGGGAGTCCCTGCCTCCTCCTGTGGATCAGACAGTGCAATGTGCTCATCAGATTGTAATCCCGAGGCTACTCTAAAATTAAATCCCACCGAGGTGCGTGTCTCTGCGCTGGTGGAGGGTGTGGGTGAGTGCTGTGACAGGACTTCAGGGAGGGTGCCTTCAGATTCCTCTTCCGAGGTTTCTTTGGAGCTTGATTGGTGGCTTTGGGCAGTGGACTCCGTCAGCTGCTTCCCAGATGTTCCTGCGGAAGCAAGAGGAGATATTTAGTACATGGCAGTGGTCTGTGAAAGAGGACTCATCACTCACAGCATAGTTGTCTGATGGATGTTGCAATAGTGGATCCTCATTTTGTAGAGCAGTGCAGAAATCACTGTCAGCACAGGACTGGTCCTGGTCATCGCCAGCCAGCTTATTGGCTCTGTTTTCAAATTCTGTCAGAACTTTGAATTCTGGCATCCCTCCACCTGTCTGTGACCTTTCCCAGTTTATCCTGCATGGATAGGGATGGGGAGAGTGTATCAGGATGCCTGCCAGACCAGATGATAAGTGTGCCTGGCCTGTGTGGGCAGTGATTGATCCCATGGTTGGGATGAGAACAATGTAGGTGTGTGTGAGAGAATGAATGGTGATGTCCCTGGAACTGGCAGTGAGTGAAGGCCCTGTGGATGTGTGGCGGGTTTGTGAGTGTGTGAATTGGGAGTGAGGAAAAGAGTGACTTACCTTGGTGGAAAGGAGGAGATCATTCATCCTTTTGCAGCAACAGATGGCTATCCCCTTCTGAAGGGCGTTGGCACTGACCACCACTGCCACCGCCTCCCAAGCCGGGTTGGTAACATTGCTACTCTCTTGAGGCCAGAGCGAGGATGGAGCACATCCTGGTGGGCTTCCATGGCATCCAGCAGTTGCTCGAGGGACCCGTCGATGAAGCGGGAGACTGCAGTCTTTTTGCCTTTGCTGGCCACGTCTCCTGGGCAGCAGTGATGAGCTGGTAGTGATGAGCACTTTGCTGGCGGCTGCCTTTTAAAGATGGCGGCCAGCCTGATGCAACAGCATGTGGATGGCAAGTTGGCGAAGGGGAGCCTGCCCGCCATGGAAACGGCGTATCTCGCAGGAGTGAATATACAATGAGGCATGAAAACCCACCAATGAAACTCCATTTTACCCATCCATGACTGCACTTAGTGCAATTCTGGGAAAAGTCAGCCCCACATCTAAAAATGTGCTATCCACGTAACTCTCAGCCTCGTGGATGAACTGCTGTGCCTCCTGCCGAAGCTCAAGCTCTGAAACCTGGTGCTTAAGCTGGTCAAACCGGTGGTCATCTAGGCTGCCAGGAGTGTCTAAGACTTCCCACATACGGCAGGCCATGCAACACATGGGGCTGAGCTCCTCTGCCATACCTTTAGTTAAAATACTCTTACCCTAAAATTAAGCCAAGTGGAAAATTATTTGAGTTTCTTTCTTTTTTTAAAAAGAAAGCTAGAACTCTTACCTTTCCTTAATGTAGTTTTAAAGTGGAGAATAACAACTTACCCATTACCTACCAATCATCTGTCTGCTTTGCGCTGGGGTGACTTTCGTCAGTCTTTTTGAATTCTGGCGGGCTTCCTTTTGGGGTTAGCTGCTGCTCCGACTGGCTCCAATTCATTGGTGAGAACTTCACCAGAACAATCTGTATTCCCCGCCATTAATAATTTCATTATCATGTTCCCAATTGTTCCAGTCCTTCCTAAAAGCAATGACAAATGCCAAAATACCAAAATTGATATTCATGTGAATTAACACTGCAGGGTCACCAGCTAAGACAGGAGAATTCTCTGCTTCCAAAGATTTCAAATATCATGGTGCTTTTATTAGTTCACACAAGTGCCAATGTACTATACCTAGTATAGTAGGGTACTATACCCTAGTATGGGGAATACTAGGGTTTCCCCTGCTTCCTGTCTGAAATGCTTTTTACCTGAAGGCAGGCAATGATTAAGGGGGTCACAAGGGTACAGAAGTGTTGCAATCATGTAGTATGGCAGTGTGTTCAATTCCTGTTACTTGATTACCACCCTATCACAAAGCAAGCTGTTAACAGTCTTAATGCCTCTATGATGAAGAAACGATCCTCCGAGGTTAAAAAAAAATGCTTAGCGATCCTTGTGTCATTTGGGCTCATCTAATCTGCTGAAGAGCAGACTCCAGGATATCAGTGATCCAACTGAAAACCCTCTCCAACTGTTCTCTCTGCCTGTTCATGTAGTGGAATTGTACAACTGCTCAAAAAGGCTGTAAATGGGGTTTTGAACCCATCACCTTCAGATTCAAAGGCAAGAATGCTACCACCAAAGCAAGGTCTACACCTTGGGCAGAATATTACGAGGGGTTGGGGGCTGCGGACAGATCCCCCCCATCGCTCCACCCCCATCAGAAGCAATGTAGGCGTGGGGCCAACCTGTTCCATGCCAAGCCACCATAACATACTGCGGCCAGGCTAAATTGGGGCAGTGTGAGACTTCCGGCCCTCACTGGGGAGAAAGTCCTGTCTCCCAGAGCTGCCGGCAGATAGGTCCATCAGTCCTGGCAGCACCAAGAGTACATTAGTGGGCGCTGCTGTGACCGCAAGCAAACCCAAGAAGAAGGTCTGTGAATCTCGGAGCCAGGTAACTCCAGGGTCTGGGGAAGGGAGGGTTTGGGCATTTTGGGGAGGGCGCAAGGGGGTGGGGCTGGTGTGTTTCATGAAGCAGGCAGGTAGGAAGAAAGGGGGGGCGGTACTATCTTAGAGGGGCTGCCGCTGATCTGCAAAGGGCACCCCCCAAAGTTAGTACACCCACTTCCTACCCACCCTTTGAAAAGGTTTTTTAGGAAGTGGCCTGCCCATCCGGCCCGACTGCCCACACCAATCGTTTTATGGCGTGGGCAGCGTATTATTGGAGTCAGTTAACAAACTCAATTGACTGTTGATTATTTATTTAAATATGGCAAGCATGCTGCCAATTTTGGCGCCCACCCACCTCCCAAATTATGGCGGGAAGCTGGACTCACTGTATTTTACACTCCACCAACCCCCTAACTGCCCCCGCTGAAAACACACTTGATGAGGGCATGTCAAATGCAGCCCATGGTGTTTGAAAGTGCAAAATGCTGATTGGATGAATGTTGGACTCCAACCAAAAACAGGCCCCTAACTGAAGGAATCCTCAGGAATATTCTGGTTAATAGAGCCTTATTTTTGTCTAGTTAGTCATAATGGAAGGCTTCCTTCTGATGAACAAGTGACTAAGTTAAGGAAAGGATCCTATAGGTAGAGAAATGCTTGACAATTCTTTTGCTATTTGGGTAGATAAAAAAGCAAGAAGTGCATCCATTACAATTAGATCACATGCAAGTGATTTGAAGTGCTTCACATCACTGTTATCTGCATTTGCCAAATCTTATGTTTACAATAAAGATGGCAGCAATTTTTATCTGTGACTAAGCAATAGCAAGGAGTCTCCTCACAGACAAGAATCAGGGAATTGGATATTAGCATTTTGATTGCATGCCTTGTTCTGCTTGCTTTGTTTACCTAGGATCATGTTTGGTCTATTTGCACATTGTGTGCCTACAACAGGATAGAGGAAGCCAATCTTAAAGATATGTTTTTGAAGAATACCTGATCAGCATGCACTGAGCTTGTGCTGATGTTTATAAGAAGTGACTGTTCCTTTGTCGTTTTTAAAAACTGAAAATGTCCTTTTTGTCACAATCTGTAAAAAAACATTTTGTTCTGCATTTCTAAAGCCGAAAATGATCAAAGCTGTAGAGAATTGGACAACATTTAGTGATTTACAGGCTTCTTGGGTAAAGGAATGCTGACATTATGCTTCTGTATATTTATTTTGCTTTGGAGCTATTGCAATTCTCAAGGAAAATCACACCATGTGAAGTGCGGCAGATGTTCTGTTCTGACAGTATTAGTTTGAGTTCTTCTGGGATTCAGCACTCAAATTAATTTCACCTTTTCTGTGCTGAGAAGCATTTTCATCTTTCAAAAGCTTTCCTTCGTGTACGCAGACTTCCTTCACATTTCAAATAATGACAATGAAAAGTTATATTAAAAACTGTGCAGATTTGTTTCAGAAATGATTGGGAAATTATAATTTTGTGCAGCCCAATCAATTCTTAACAAATGTAATATTGTGAATTCTAAGGCTTCTTTTTATAAATAGAAAAAAAATCCTTGAATATTCTAACAAATTATGATCAAAAAGTTTAACAATGTTTCCAATAAGATTCTTACTTATGGAGAGGCAAAGATTAAAATCCTAATTTTTAAAGTTTATTCCATACTATTCTCATAGCAGCTTTGCAATTCTATGGGAGAAAACTTATTCTGTTTGCTATTTGTACTGAAATCATAAATGTGTATGTATAAAACTTACAATTGTAATGTTTACAATTTTATTATAGAGGATAGAGGAAATCTTCCTCTATGACACTTGGAAAGTTAACTCCTCATGTTGGGCCAGATTTTAGTGAAGGAGATGGGAAGCACAAGTCAGGACAGTTGCTAATCCTGCAAACCCATCTCTGTTAAGAAGGCCCCTGCCAGCCATAATTTTGTTCTGATGAAGTGGAGGGTAGGATGGGCGCTTTGGGCCCACCGCCTCCAGATGCAGTCCCAAGGCAGCAACAGAGGTGGGTGAATGGCAAGGCCAGAAGGTTAGAAGGGCTATCTCCATTTACTGGGTCATTGGCGCAGTTGTAATTATGTCTGTCAGGTAGTCAAATATTCACCTCTCACTCTCCCAACTCTCTTCAAAGCCTCTTCCTTTCCCCATACCCCCTCATAAATGCCAATCCCCTCATAACCTCATGCTCCCTCATACCCCCATGCCCCCTTCATGCTTCCTTATATTCCATCTCCATCCATGCTCTCTCCCTCATGAGCTATCATACCCCCATGCCTTTCTATGCCCCCTCATAGCCCCTGCTCCCTCCCTGCCCTTCCTACACCTCATGCTCCCATGACCCCATGTATTCTCCATAGTTACTCACTCAGTATTCACTGTGGACAGTGCTCAGTGCTTGTAATAGCAATGGGAAGTCTTAGAACTGGATATGAATAAAGATTAAACTTCTAGCAATCTAATAGAGCTGTGACTCAAACCTACTTCATACTGAAATTTAAAAAAACTTCAGAACCATTAAAAAAGGTTAAATCTCCTCAAGTGGACATTCAGTTGTAAAAACATCAAACATCTATTCAGTAACCACATCAATGACAGCTAGCCCTTTAAAAGCCTCTTAAAACTGTCAATCAAACTGTGTACTCAATCTTTTGCTGATATAAATGATTCATAAGCTTTTGAAACTCAGCCAAGTATTCATAATAGGCTCAGCTGGCAAAGCAAACCATTGCAGATCCAAATAATCGAGTCTATTAAAAATGAATTTTTTTTTTCTATTTCAAATACATGGCCTTTCAATCAAAGAATTCCAGGTGCAGGTGGCTGTTTTTTTGGGACTAGGGCTCTCCCATGGCTTACTACTTCTCTGAGGTGTCATTAATCATGTCTCCTAATGGAAGGGATCTGACTTCATCAAAATTGTTGGGTGGAGGGAGTTGAACTGCCCACACCAAGGGAGCTGGCATGGGCTGGCAAGTGGGTATGCTACCTGCACCCATATGCTGCGCCATCAAAAGTTGCTATAAGTGGGAATGGGGTTGAGAATGCTGGGATTGGGTCCCACTTGTCATTTTTAAAACCCTCCTGCCTTGACCCGAGTCAACAAAAATCCAGCTGTCAAGTCTAAAAACCATGCAATTTAATGAGCTAATAAACAAAAACCATTTTCCTTTCAAAATCTAATTTTGTAATAAATTGCTTGTTTTGAATGGGTTTTCATTGAAGATTATCGTGCCAGCAAACCAGTGAATACTTCATGCAATGTTGAATGTCAACATTTCGTATCAGATGTTCTTTGATTGCACTTTTTAGTTTCCTCTCAAATTGTTATAGTTGACTGCTTGCTTTTGGATTCTTTTTCCATGAACTTGGGGACATAGGGGTATGATAGCTCATGGCAGGGGGCGGGGGAAGGGCATGGATGGAGATGGGAATATAATGAAGCATGAAGGGGACATGGGGTTTTGAGGGAGCATGAGGTTATGAGGGGATTGGGGTTTATGAGGGGGTATGGGGAAAGGAAGAGGCATTGAAGAGAGTTGGGAGAGTGAGAGGTGAATGTTTGACTGCCTGACAGACATAATTACAACTGTGCCAATGACCCAGTAAATGGAGACGGGCCTTCTAACCTTCTGGCCTTGCCATTCACCCACCTCCGTTGCTGCCTTGGGTCAGCACCAAGTGCCCATCCTGCCCCCCACCTCCTCAGAACTCCAGATGTCTCTCCTCTCTCCTATTCTGTCCTATCTCATATCAATGACATCTGTTATTCTGCCCAATTTTTTGCTGGTGTTTCATTCTGCATTTATTAAATTATTTCAGATTGCACACCTTTAGTGCTCTCACATCATTGCATGTTTCTCACCACCATGTCCTTGAATAGAGTGATGAAAATTATATTTCTTACAATCCATCAGCCACAGTTGCTTCATGCCTCTAACAAGTATACAGCTTGCATCCTTAATTCTTCTTCATGTATTAACATTCTAATTCTTATTGCCTTCTCTTCTATCATAAGAAACTTTCACATTTCCTCCGATAATGAAACTACTTCCAATAAACTATGGTCATGATATTTATTTTGCTCTCAGTATAACTCACTGTAAAGCTGAAATTCTCATTGGAGAGTCACTGGACAGTGATCAGGAGCAGGAACTCCACCGCAGTCTTCGATACTCTCTCAAGGAAAGCCCCAAATCCCTGGATGAGTCCAGGTCACAAATGAAATCCACTATGACCGTGGCCACAGCACACAATCTTTCCTCGCTCCCTCAACCTCCCTGCAACTTCTGACAGAAACACAACATACTCCTCCAATACCTCTCCCCTATCTACAGGGAAGAAACCAATTAACTACGCAAGATGCTGCTGCATTATATTTATAAAGGTCATTGTCACACAGGTAGATTCATCATTGTCCATCTGAGATGCACAATAATGTGGCACTTCAATGTCTATCAGAGGCTAGGAGATTCTATTTTCTATATAAAAGGATTAGAAAGTAAGGCAAGATAATTTGAATCTGACAGCAAATATTGGTGCAGCATAAACATTTTATTTTGTTTGTCCAAGTCTTAACACATGGAGAGAAATAAATTCAATTATATTTTTCCTCTGGGTAGAGACCCAACCTCCATTGCACCTTTTGTTCTTGTCTCTTTCTACAAATTGTGAAGGAAAACAGAAGATTTTTATCATCCTCAAGTCATGCATACTGTCCTAGATGATTCATTCTGGCTTGACAAGCGTTTGTTGTAAACAAGGCCCCCTGAAATTAGATAGTTGGCATAAAACACCAGATTCTAAATTCTGTACCATCTTGGTCCATTGTTCTGCTTCTTATTGCTATCTTAGGCTCGTTGTATTGATGGAAAAAAGTTAACAGCACAAATCACACAATTGTCGCAGATTTAGCTGATGCTAAATTGTACCCTGATATGTTAAACACTAAAGTATATTGGAAGTGAGCAATTTATCCAGTTCGTTATTCTTAGCTACAGTAAATCCAGAATCCATATCAGCTAAAAGACAACAAAAATCACATGAAGTTAAACTTACGCATATATGCATACATGAACCGGGTATCTTATACAAACAAAAACAAAGAATGCATGGTTTATACAAAGGATGATAGATTTAAAAATTGCCCACAAAGTAGTGATAACCAAATGAAGGATATTAAAAAGAGCAAGATATTTGTCCAATGGACTTTCACAGAATCATAGTGCAGAAGAGTCCCTTTGGCCCATTGAGTCTGCACTGACATGTGAGAAACACCTGACCTACTTACCTAATCCCATTTATCAGCACTTGGCCCATAGCCTTGAATGTTATGACGTGCCAAGTGCTCATCCAGGTACTTTTTAAAGGGTGTGAAGCAACCCGCCTCCACCATCCTCCCAGGTAGTGCATTCCAGACCGTCACCACCCTCTGGGTAAAAATGTTTTACCTCACATCCCCCATAAACCTCTTGCCCCTCACCTTGAACTTGTTTCCCCTCATGACTGACCCTTCAACGAAGGGGAACAGCTGCTCCCTACCTACCCTGTCCATGCCCCTCATAATCTTGTACACCTCGATCAGGTCGCCCCTCAGTCTTCTCTGCTCCAACGAAAACAACCCAACTCTATCCAACCTCTCTTCATAACTTAAATATTTCATCCCAGGTAACATCCTGGTGAATCTCCTCTGCACCCCCTCCAATGGAATCACATCCTTCCTATAATGTGGTGACCAGAACTGCACAAAGTACTCCAGCTATGGCCTCACCAAGGTTCTATAGAACTCCAGCATGATCTCCCTCCTTTTGTAATCTATGCCTCGATTGAAATAGGCAAGTGATCCATATGCCTTTTTCACCACCCCACTAACATGCCCCTCTGCCTCCAGAGGTCTATGGACACACACGCCAAGGTCCCTTTGTTCCTCAGAACTTCCTAGTGTCATGCCATTCATTGAACACTTCCTTGTCAAATTACTCCTTCCAAAGTGTGTCACCTCACACTTTTCAGGGTTAAATTCCATCTGCCACTTATTTGCCCATTTGACCATCCCGTCTCCATCTTCCTGTAGCCCAAGACACTCAACCTCATTGTTAACCACCCGGCCAACCTTTGCGTCATCCGCAAACTTACTAATCCTGCTCCCCACATGGTCATCTATGTCGTTTATATAAATGACGAATATTAGGGGACCCAGCACAGATCCCTGTGGTACGTCATTGGACACTGGCTTCCAGTCACTAAAGCATCCTTCTGTCATCACCCTCTGTCTCCTACCACTAAGCCAATTTTGAATCTACTTTATACCAGAGTATTGAAGGATGCAGAACATGAAATTAGCAACATCTTGAAGGATATCAATAAATAAAAATGGATGTAAGTATAACCCAGGGAACTGACTATTGAGTTGTACATCAGCATGTGAAAGATGAATTAAATGTATTTAAAAAGAGAAAATAATGAAACAGCAAGAGAAACACAGAATGATAAAAAGTAGTCAGCATGGATTCACAGATGGTAGATAATGTCAGAAATGGAAAAGTTTCCCAAATATGTGAATGCACCAAAAATGGACCAGAAAAATGGTTCCAAAATTTTCTTTGGCATTCTTTAATTAACATTGTTTCAGGCAAAACAATTAATTATGCTACTAACACTTTGCAAGTCAAACAGCTGTATAATTAATATTTAAAAATCAAATAGAGTCATGCTCCTGTATATTTAGCCAGACACATTGGGTTATATTTAATTGTCATGGCAATAGGCCTGTCCATCTGCCTGAGAGTCAGTAGCAGTCTCGATGCAGCTATTCCTGGTGCCCTGATGCAACTAAAAACCAATCAGGCATCTACCTGGGCAACGTTGAGATTCCCATGTCCAGAGGCACTGGCCAATTAGAAGTCGGCAGCTCTTCAGCACCAGTAGCACTGGGAGCAGTGGCCACTGCTGGTACTGCAGGACGCCCCAGGACGAAGAACAGCTTGGGAGCTCCAGAAGACAGATAAGGGGGACGGGCTCCTTGGGACCAGTCAGAAAGGTCCCGATGAGAGAGGTGTCAGTTTAAAGGGTAGGGCTTTTTATCTGCTGTGGGGTTCTTGCTGCTTATAAGTCCCACTGTTGGACAGAGGGTAAATGACCGGGAGGGACACCCTTGGGGCTGTTGAAAGGGCCCTCCACCCCTGGCCACTGGTGGAATACCAGCCACTTAAATGGCCACTTAAGGGTCTCATTTAGGCTCCAGGCGGGATGGCCGGGCTTGACACCTCCTGCAACAGACTTAATTGGGAGTGGGGGAGGGAGTTGAAATGGTGATGGGTTCTCCACCTTTGGTCTTCCCAATCCATTTTATGGTGCCCTCACCTTGCTGCTTGCTTCCAGGGTATGGGGGGTGGGAGGGCGGTGGCGGCGGGGTGGGGGGGGGGGGGGGGGGCACTGCGGAGGGAGTGTGGGGAGGCATTACATACCATCAATTATTTCTATGTGACTGAAGTAGATTTACAGCTGCACATTCTCAGGCCCTGTAGTCTGAGCCCACTTTCATCAGGTGCCCATGGAGCAGCAATAAGTATGATCGACTCATGACTGTGTCTGCCATTTCAGCTGCTTTTCAGGGACAGTCTGAACAATTTTGACCAGGGAATAACCAGCAAACATTGAAAGCAGCCTTGGAAGGAAACATTTAAAATAGATAAACATCAATATTCTTTAAGTGAATAGTATTGTTACAATCCCAGTTAATGTTAATGTTGGACAAGTCAGATCCCAGAATGAAACCTGGCTTGATAGAGCTTTATAGAACTGAACAAATTCACAGGAGTTTGCTGATGAAGTTTTAACATGAAAAATAAAACATTTATTAAACAAGAAAAATGAACTATATTACACCAGACAAAGAGGTTGGAAAGATCTCAATGCAAACACAAGAAAATAATTCAAATATTCACAATTACTTCACCCAACCTAAATCTTAACAGGCACATACAAATTCAGAAAGATAAAACAATTTACCACATCTAGCTTATACCCTAATATTCAGGGTAAGAATGTGGTACATGTGAACCAACTGGCAAACTGTGGTCAGACACACCACAATCCAAAATAAATGACAGATGTGTCCAAAGCAGATTCTATGCATTTCTCAACAACCCACCCAAACGCTTGTCACACTGTGAGCCAACCAGTCTCTCTGAAACTCTATCTTTCTCATGAGAGTTTCCAATCTCCACATTTGAAGAACTCACCTTGGAATTCTCTCCAAATGTTGCTCCTACTCGGATGCCTTCAACCAGGATCCACCTCCAGGGTTTCAATCTCACCTTCTGAGATTCCTTTCTTATAGGTCTCTGAGTACACTCGTGCTTCACCTTCCAAGCACACTCTCAGGTCTTTGGCCATGCCAAGCAGAACACCACAGTTCCAAAAGTGTATCTTTGCCCTTACAGTCAGTAGCAAGGAGTCACAAACTCTTGAGCCTACTTTGCTTCGAGTCTGCTCCTTGCAGTTCATTCTTTACTTGGAGCCTTTTTCTCCACTCCTTTCTCTCAACTTTACTGAACAGGATCTTTTTCTGATCTCTGCCCTTTACCTTACTGGAACTGTCTTCTGGCATCTTTTTCTGCCCCACTCCCAGAATTGGTACCTTCTTCTTTGTTTGGGGCCTTCTGTCTGTCCTCCCATCCGTATCCTGCAGCCTGGGACACCTTCACTCGAGTGGCGCTCCATTTCAGGTCGCCTGACCTGCAGTTTCACACTGTTGCACTTTTTGTTTCCTGTCCTTTTCTCCTGCACATGTGCGCAGGGCTGACTCAAGGCCTAAAGAGCTGAAGAAACGAACTGTGCATGTGCACAGGCCCGGTCCCCGGCCTGAAGACAATAAAAACACCAACTGCACAGGGATGGCCCTTTCCCAGCTGGTGCATGCATCGAAAACACAAAAACAAGAAAAATGGAACTGCGCGTGTGCAGCCATTCTTCGGCCAGTGCCTACGCAAAAGATCTGAACTTTGAGAAAAAACTGCCAGTGAAGGTAACTATCAGAATTTGTTACAGTATAAATACACATGACAGTGTTTTCAGACAAAATAGGTGTTGGAGAGAACTTAAAAAATCATTTTCTCCCCAATAATTCCCTTTAGAGGAGTACATCAGTTGTGACATCTTGTTGGTGGTGCTGCCTACAACGGCTGCGAGATGAATTAAGCCGGTTCACTCTAGCACAAAGAAAACCCTTTCCCAACAAAGCGATTGGAGTTGAGGATCCACAAAGGTAAAAAAAACCATAACGGGAGTTATGTACAGGCCTCCGAACAGTAGTCAGGATGTGAGGCACAAGATACACCAGGAGATAGAAAAGGAGTGTAAGAAAGGCAAGGTTACAGTGATCATGGGGGATTTCAATATGCAGGTAGACTGGGAAAATCAAGTTGGTAGTGGATCCCAAGAAAAAGAATTTGTGGAATGTCTATGAGATGGCTTTTTGGAGCAGCTTGTGGTGCAGCCCACTAGGGAAGAGGCAATTCTAGCTTTAGTGATGTGTAATGAGGCAGATTTGATAAAGGAGCTTAAGGTGAAGGAACCCTCAGGAGGAAGTGACCATAATATGATAAAATTTACCCTGCAATTTGAGAGGAAAAAGCTGAAATCAGATGTAACGGTATTACAGTTGAATAAAGGCAACTACAGAGGAATGAATTGACTAGGAGATGAGCCTAGCAGGAAAGACAGTGGAACAGCAATGGCAGGAGTTTCTGGGAGTAATTTGGGAGACACAGCAAAAATTCATCCCTAGGAAGAAGAAGCATACTAAAGGGAGGACAAGGCAACCATGGCTGACAAAGGAAGTCAGGGACAGCATAAAAGCTAAAGAGAAAGCATACAATATGGCGAAGAGCAGTGGGAAACCAGGGGATTGGGAAGCCTACAAACACCAACAGAGGACAACTAAAAAAGAAATAAAGAGGGAGAAGATTAAATATGAGGGTAAACTAGCCAGCAATATAAAAGAAGATTGCAAGAATTTTTTTTAGATATAAGGGGTAAGAGAGAGCCAAAAGTGGACATTGGGCTGCTGGAAAATGAAGCTGGAGAACAAAGAAATGGCAGAGGACCTGAACAGGTACTTTGCGTCAGTCTTCACAGTGGAAGACACGAGTGACATCCCCAAAGTTCAAGAGAGTCGGGGGGAGGGGGGTGGGGTTGCGGCAGAGGTGAGTATGGTGACCATTACCAAGGAGAAGGTGCTAGGAAAGCTGAAAGGTCTGAAGGTGGATGAATCACCTGGACCAGATGGATTACACCCCAGAGTTCTGAAGGAGATAGCTGAAGAGATAGTGGAGGCGTTAGTGGTGATCTTTCAGGAATCACTGGAGTCAGGGAGGGTCCCAGAGGACTGGAAAATCGCTACTGTAACCCCCCTGTTTAAGAAGGGAGTGAGGCAAAAGACGGGAAATTACAGGCCGATTAGCCTGACCTCGGTCGTTGGTAAGATTTTAGAGTCCATTATTAAGGATGAGATTTCAAAATACTTGGAAGTGCATGGTAAAATAAGGCAAAGTCAACATGGTTTCGTCAAGGGGAGGTCATGCCTGACAAATCTGTTAGAATTCTTTCAGGAGGTAACGAGTAGGTTAGACAAAGGAGAGCCAATGGATGTTATCTACTTGTACTTCCAGAAGGCCTTTGACAAGGTGCCGCACTGGAGGCTGCTCAGTAAGATAAGAGCCCATGGTGTTAGAGGCAAGGTATTAGCATGGATAGAAGATTGGCTGTCCGGCAGGAGGCAGAGAGTGGGGATAAGGGGGCCCTTCTCAGGATGGCGGCCAGTGACTAGTGGGGTTCCGCAAGGGTCAGTGTTGGGACCACAACTTTTCACTTTATACAATAATGATCTAGATGAAGGAACTGAGGGCATCCTGGCTAAGTTTGCAGATGATACAAAGATAGGTGGAGGGACAGGTAGTATTGAGGAGGCGGGGAGCTGCAGAAGGATTTGGACAGGTTAGGAGAAAGAAATGGCAGATGGAATACAACTTGGGGAAGTGTGAGGTCATGCACTTTGGTAGGAAGAATAGAGGCATAGACTATTTTCTAAATGGGGAGAGAATTCAGAAATCTGGAGTGCAAAAGGACTTGGGAGTCCTAGTCCAGGATTCTCTTAAGGTTAACTTGCAGGTTGAGTTGGTAGTTAGGAAGGCAAATGCAATGTTGGCTTTTATTTTGAGAGGACTAGAATATAAAAGCAGGGATGTGCCGCTGAGGCTTTATAAGGCTCTGGTCAGACCACTTTTAGAATATTGTGAGCAATTTTGGGCCCTGTATCTCAGGAAGGATGTGCTGGCCCTGGAGAGGGTGCAGAGGAGGTTCATGAGAATGATCCCAGGAATGAAAGGCTTAATATATGAGGAACATTTGAGGACTCTGGGTCTATACTCGATGGAGTTTAGAAGGATGAGGGGGGATCTGATTGAAACTTACAGAATACTGAAAGGTCTGGATAGAGTGGACATGGGGAAGATGTTTCCATTAGTAGGAGAGACTAGGACCCGAGGGCACAGCCTCAGAATAAAGGGAAGACCTTTTAGAACAGAGATGAGGAGAAACTTCTTTAGCCAGAGAGTTGTGAATCTATGGAATTCATTGCCACAGAAGGCTGTGGAGGCCAGATCATTGAGTGTATTTAAGAGCAAGATAGGTAGGTTCTTGATTGGTAAGGGGATCAAAGGTTACGGGGAGAAGGCGGGAGAATGGGGTTGAGAAACTTATCAGCCATGATTGAATGGTGGAGCAGACCTGATGGGCCGAATGGTCTAATTTCTGCTCCTAGTCTTATGGTCTTATGGTCTTAACATAAGAAATTTATTCATTTATTTAATTTTACAAAATGGGAGTGAGAATATTTTTCAAATGCTGTGCTGTATTCCCTGACTGACAAACAAAGCCGCATTAACTCAGCATTTTTGATTCAGCTTCCAGCCGTGCAGTGACCTGTGTGATTTGAATTTTCTGCAAAAAGAAATGCTTTATTAATTTTCCTCTTCAAGCAGGAGTAATTGTTGCACAGAACAACAGAGTGTGCTTTGCCAAACACCTGGGCCCAGCCCTCCCCTTTGGGCCAGTGTGATGTATACCATTTCATCTGTTGTAATGAGGCATGTGGTGCATGTGTATTGGGCTGAGGAGGCAGAACTTTCACACTCAAACATTAATTTTGACAGCGTTCTGAATCAGAAAATGAATTCACAGAAAGCTCATACTCTAAAAGAACAGGTTTTTTTAATATCTGGAAACCTTCCACAATTGGCGATCATTGCCCCTGTCCAAGTTTCTCATTTCATTTGATATTTTTAAGGGATTTTAAGATTCTGGTTCAGGAGTCACAGATTTGCCAAAAAGGGGGTTGAGCCCACGTGTTTTGAAAGTAGTTTATAAAACAGCTCATCAAGAAATAACAGTTTAAAGATGATGCATGAGCTAATGTCAGAAAAATCACAACCCGTTGACAGATGAGAGTGGTTTACCAGTCTGGAAGGCAAATGGACAGATGACATGAAGTGAACGTTGATCTCTGCAGCTGATGACCTTCTTCCCGCTAGTCAAAGAGTTAGGAAGCTCTACTCCAGTCTTCCTCCATCTGAAGAAGGCTGAAGACAGCATGGGTCACTTTGAAAAACTCATTCCTGTCAAAATGATTTTTCTTCCTCTTGAGAGCCTGTTTAAGCTTTTCTCAGGCCATTTGTTTATTTTTTTTATTCTTTCACGGGATGTGGGCTTTGCTGGCTAGGTCAGCATTTATTACACATCCCTAATCATCCTTGAGAAGGTGGTGGTGAGCTGCCTTCTTGAACCACTGCTGTTCATGTAGTGTAAGTACAACCACAGTGCTGTTAGGAAGGGAGTTCCAGGATTTTGATCCAGGGTGACAGTGAAGGAATGATGATATATTTCCAAATTAGGATGGCAAACTTTAACAAATACCCCTGTTGTGGTGCTACTCAATAAACACCAGGAGACTGAAAAAGGGGCTTTGATTGTTTATTCAAGCGTACGCAGGGAGAGTCTGCCTTAAGCAGTCTAAGACAGTACAGTGTTAGCACATACAGAACTCATTCCGCATATACCCATTTAGTCACTTAGCCTTGTGGCTACACAATTCTATTCTTATCGACTGATAATCACGTGCTCAGTAGATGTCTCCGGCCTTAGATACTTATTTTCTGTTTTTACATTTACAGGCCTTGTTCTCACATATGCTTGACCTTTCACATCTTGCTGATTGTGCAGTCTGGCTGCATCCTGCTTTCAACACCCACTCCCTGGCCTTGCCCTTTGCTCTAGTAGCTTGTTTGTCCTGTCTCGAGTGCATCTGTTGAGTCTGCCTTCTAATTCATATGTTATTTCTAACTTAAGATATTTAACTAATGTTTTCAACACTTTCACCCCCACCTCACTTATTTTGCTGGGAACTGTTTCCATGGCTTCTCTGGGAACACTGATGCCACCCCCCCGGCATTCAGCAGAAGCCAGTATCAGGGTATTCTTCTGCAGCCTGTGAGCTAAAATCCCCAACTGCTTTGGTCTTCATACACCAGACTCATGCCCCGAGTTACAAGTAGGGTTTTAGCATTTTCTCCAACTAATTTAGTTTAATTCTTAATTAATTACACAACTTATTATGTGATTTGCCATCATCTCTGACGTGGGTCTTCATGTGGCTGGATTCAGACCTAGAGATCTTTGGGCACATGGGGCAGGATGTCTCAGGGGATAGTGGGATCCGGAGTGAAGTATTTGCTTTCTTTTCTTTCCTTGCCTGCTGGCGCTCTGCCTTATCACTGAGAGGTTGTGACTCAAAGCATGATGCAGCTTGATGGACAAGTTGTCACCATTTTGAATGATTGATAGCAAGCAGCCCCCGGTCATTAATATCAATGTTGCCATGCTTCAAGGAGAGAATTGGAGTGTCTGTGGAGCCTTTCCTTTGTCCTCCCCTGGAATGCTGGCCAGTTGAGAGTTGAGAAAACAGGACCTGGCAGGGGAGATGCTTTTCAGCCTTCCGGACACTGTGTCCAGTCCATCATAATTGATTTTTCTGGAGTTTTGCCTGATTGCTTGTGGGCTTCAAGAAAGGCACTAGCATTTGTTTGATGAATCTGGAGAATACGACAGAAGCATTGCTGATTAAATTTCTTTCGCATTCTTATATGTTGTTGGTACACAGCCCAGGTTTCAGTGCAGCACAGGAGTGTAGTGACGACAATTGCCCTGTACACTACGGCTGTTGTTGACTTGCAAGATCAAGATTATGTGATTGATTGGATAGAATCACATATAAGAGAGATGATAGGTGTTTTATCTCCCCTTTTCTGAAAGCAATACTGCTATTTAATAGATACTTTCCCCAGAATATCACATCATTTCACTTTATGTTCAAATTAATATCATGTGAACATGATGAACTAGAAATTGGTTCATGTGGCGCTACCTCAAGTGATGCTATGGAGGCCTACCGCCATTTTTCGAGGGTATGATGTTGGTTGTTCTCTGCACACATTGCTGGAGTGGAAGGGTTCACATTGGTGAGACCCCTGCATGCACAGAAGACCTTGAATGGACGTTCTCCTGATGTCACACAGCTGCACTGGCTGATGTGACACCAGGATGGGAAATTTGGACCTCTCAGGCCCAGTTCACAAATTTGTGCATCACTCAACAAAGATCAGACGTGCAGCTTCAAGATGGGACTTGAACATATGTTAACTAAAGGGTCACTCCACATGTTACAGGTAAGGTAGTTTATAGAAACCTGGCTGAGGAGTTGGTGGAAGCACTGTTTTTGGTTCTTGGAGGCAATTTTTGCTAGTTTCTGAATGCAGCCAAGAAGGAGACAGAACTACCTGGTCCAGGTATGGGGCAGTTGTAATGTCTCCACGTCTGCAAAATTACAAGGAAATTGAACAGAGCAGGCAGAGAGGGGAAGTTCTGTGAGGAGGGAGGGAGAGAGGAAGAGGAATGAGGGAGGCACCTTGGATTTGATGTGAGTGGGTGGTTATGTGTGAGTCATTTGTGAGACTTATCTTCAACACCAACAACTTCCCCATTATTACATTCACCACCGTCACATTCATTTCACACTCCCCCTCACAACATCCCGTTAGCCAATATTTAACAATAAAAATCAACAACAAAAGCCTTCATGAAACTTCATTATACAGCAATACATCGGATTATATAAACAACAGTGAGCCATTCAACCTAGTGCATTTCTTTAGTGCCTGTCTTGCGGGTGCCTTTTACTGTCCTAGTGCTCCTAAACAGTACTAACCCAGTGGCTGTAGCATAACTGGTGGAAGGCTGCTGGCTTTGACTGGGGTAGACTGCTGAAGGGCTTGGAGGACACCCTCAAGCTGCTCTGGGCCTTGAGGGCCCGCTTTGGACTTCTCTGCCTCAGTAGTCTGGGCTGGCTGGCGGGGGCCTGGTGGAATGAGACTGGTGGGAGGACAAATGCTGTCATCCTGAGAGAGGACAGAAGGTTTCTGCTCCATGGGCTACTGAAATTCCTACATGGTGGCACCTCAGCTATCCTAGTAGTCTGTCGGAGGAGAGAATGGAGACCCAGTTTGTATAGGTAATGGCATGTCAATTATTCTCTTCTTAAAAGAAAATGGATGAATGTCTATTTACTAATGGATTGAGTTTATATTTTCTTCCATCAGCTTTGGTCCCTTAAGTCCAAAGGGTATAGAATTGAATGGACAGAGCATCAACTGGTTTAGCAGTCTACCAGCAGATCTTGTTCGCTACATAAAACACTATTGGGCCCGGGTTTTGTTTGCCAAAACTGCTTGATATTTAGGTTTCTTTGCCCTGCTGCAAACTGTCTTCTTAAATCCCTCTCCCATCTCCTCCATGCTCACCTATAACAATAAGTGCAAAGAACTCATGGACTTCTTTGTAACTAAAATTGAAACTATCCATTCAATTGCTAGTGCAACTGTCCTCCCTTCCACTAGCCCATCAGGCCAAATGTCCTCTAAGGTGCTCCATGATTTAGCCCTGTACTTGCATCTTTCTGTTGTTATGACCGATGCAGTTGGTAAAGTGGAGTTATTTTAAAAAACCCAGAGGGAAACTTTAAACAACTGTCATAACCAATAATTTTAAGTGTTATGTTTGAAATGCGACTCTAAACTCAGGATTCAGACCACTAGATCTTGAGGTTTTACATTAAACTAAATGAAACATTTTATTAATTTACACAAGTTAAAATATATGTACACGTGGCTTCAAATTACTACTATCATAACTTTTAACAAATTCCCAAACTAATCTCTGTTAAGGCAACAGCAACCTATAGACTTAACCAGACACCAGGCAAAGCATTTTCACCTTATGAATTCAAAATGAGGTTTTTTCACTATGGAACCAGTTGGGGGCTTGCAGCTGCCTTCTGATCTTACATTGCTTCTGCTCTGTACACCTGAAAATTACTGAAGCTATACCTACCTACCTCACTGAATTCAAATTCTCATTGTATCAACAACCTCTTTGAACTTCACCTTTTAACAATGTAACCCCTTTCATAGTACTAATTTTATTAGTAATATAAACATATGGCACGGTATCTGCTAGATAGGCATCAAGTTTTCACCCCACTTCTTGAATGCTCAGTTCAAAAAGTGCAAATACATGCTCTCTCTCTTCCATATCAAAACTAATACCCATCAAAGCACACAGACTAGCTGGCTTTAATCCAATTAAGACAGACCTGCAGGTTAAACTCCTATTTTAAAATAAAAATGTTTTCCAAAATATTATATACATTAATGGCTTCATGTCATCCCCCTCCTTATCAAAAAATGAACCATCATAATTCTAAAAGACGGCTTCATTTTAATAACCCGTCTCACACTACCAGATGCATGCATTAACATAACTATATATATATATACACACACACACACAAGTCCTTGGCATCAACTGAAATCACTCCAGTTCAGTGTCCAGGGTTTTTTTTTTAAATTTCCAAATTTCCTTAATGCTTCAAACTCTTGATAATGCATCTATGAACAGATTTCCTCTTCCAGCAATATGTACAATACATAGATTAAATGGCTGTAACAATAAATGCCATCTGAAAAGTCTTGCACTTTTGTTACAAAATTTGTCCAAAAACCTCAAAGGGTTATGGTCTGTATAAACAATTGTTGCTGATGAATTGTTTGCAATATATATTTCAAACTGCAGCAATGCTAACACCAAACTTAAAGGGCAGGAATTTTCTGTCTTCCAGGCAGGCAGGCCCAATCCAATCTCCGGCGGGTGGGGAGCCGATTCCCGCCAGAGAAGCAGGCCCCACCGCCATTTTACATGGGTGGGCCAATTAAGGCCCACCAAGTGTGATGTCCGGCGGGAAGTGCTACCAGCTTCCTGTGCGGGTGGGGGGGGTGATTCCCTAAAAGCGAGAGTGCACTCTTTTGCGCGTGCGCACGATAGCGCTCATCTCCCTGAGGCTACGTGCTGCCTCAGGGACAGGGACTTCGTTTCCACTTTTAAAAACATTAAAAATAGAGAAAAAAAAATCCTTTACATGTCCCCCTCATGTGACAATGTCATGTGAAATGGGACATGTTCATAAATTACATTAAAACTTTATTAAACTTTTTAAATCCCTACATGAAACCTCATCCCGCCGATGGATGAGATTTCATGTATTTTCTATTCCCCGCTGGGGCTCCTGGCCTGCCCGCCAACATTAAGGTTGGACGGGCAGGTCCTTTAATTGTTTAAATGATCCTGTCAATGGCCTCAATTGGCCATTGACAGGTCGGCGGCCGCACAGCTGATTTGGCTGTGCCCCCGCCTTCCTGAAAATTTAAATGGGGTGGGATGACGTCGGGGGTTCCCCCTGACATCATCCCACATAATTTTATGCGTCGGTGAGCAGGCCCCGCCCCCTGCTCGCCAACAGCAAAATTCAGCCCAAAGTCTCTTTTTTAACTGTTGAATATCTTCTCTGTTATACGTTCAGGTTCCGTAAAAAATACCCTATTGGTTTTAAATTCCTGTGTCATTTTCTTGTGACAGTACAGCTCCAATACCTATATCGCTTGCGTTAATGGCCAACTTGAATTGCTTGGCATAATTGGGTACTGCCAAAACCGGTGTCATAGTTAATGCAGTTTTCAAACTATCTAATGACTTCTGACACTCCAGTGTCCATTGAAACTTCTTTTTAAATAATTCAGTCAGTGGAGGAACCACTTGGCTAAAGTTTGGTACAAATTTCCATAAAACCCACTCGTGCCCAGAAATCTCAAAACTTCTTGTTTTGTTGTAAGCGCTGGGAAATTCACAATCGCAACTCCCGGAGCTACCTTACCATGTCCAATGGTATGGCCTAGATATGTAACTTACGCTTTTCAAATTAACTTTTAGCTAAGTTCATCACCAAATTAGCTTCTTGTAGCTGAGTAAGTAGTTCTTCCAGATGCTGTAAGTGCTCCTCCCATGTCTGACTGAAACAATTAGATCATCGATATAAACCGCACAATTGCTTAGACCTTAGAAGTTGGCTATCACTTTGTCAGTCTTTGAAATGTCGCAGGTACATTCTTCATACCAAATGGCATGACTTTAAACTGACATAGTCTACTTGGCACCACAAAAGCTGATATCCCCCTTGCTCTCACCGACAACAGTACCTGCCAATATCGTTTTAGCAAGTCAATCTTTGTGATAAATTTCGATTGTCCCACTTTCTCAATGCAATCCTCCAACCGTGGTACAAGATATGAATCCGCTTTTGTCACCACATTCACTTTTCGATAGTCCACACAGTCTTTGTACTCCATCCGGTTTCGGTACCAATACAATAGGCGAACTCCAGTTACACAACTAGACTCAATTATACCATTTTGAAGCATGAAATCAATTTCTTTTTGTACTTGTGATAACTTTGCTGGATTTAATCTATAAGGTTGTTGCCTCACTGAAGATGATATTTCTATACATACATTATGTAAAGCTAAATGTTTCTTTCCCAACTTATTTCCACAAATAGGTTTGTGTGACTGCAATAGCTTTTCCAAATCACTTTGACACTTGTTTGGAAGGTAACTCGATGTTGCATTTAAATTTTCAAGTACCCCCTCATTATCCAATTTGATTAGAGGAAAATCAATTTCAGAGTACTGCACTTCTACCTCTTTCTCATCATCCACCATCACAAATAACTCTTTTTGTTTCTCTTCCCTGTCACAGTACTTTTTATGCATATTTGCATGACACACCCTCTGCTTCTTTCTTCTATCTGGAGTATTTATTAAATAATTTACTTCACTCAATTTCTTTTCAATCCTGCAAGGGCCACTAAATCTTCCATTTAATGAATCCCCGAGTACTCGAAACAAAACTAATATTTTCTCTCCAAAAACAAAGCTGTGAATTTTAGCCTTCTTATCTGCCTTCACCTTCATCACTTGCTATGATATCTTTAAATGTTTTCTAGCCAACTCACATGCTCTGTTCAATCTTTCCCTGAAATTTGTTACATAATCCAGGAGAGTAGTTTCTGAATTTTGACCCACCAATTTCTCATTAATCAATTTCAGTGGTCCCTTACCTCATGACCATAAACTAGTTCAAAAGGGCTAAAACCAGTCGATGCATTAGGAGCATTATTATTAGCAAATAACAAAAATGGAATTCCCATATCCCAATCCTGTACATAATTCTGAAAGTATATTCTTACCATAGTTTTTAAAGTTTGATGCCATCTTTCCAAAGCTCCATCTGTTTATTACTGCCTTAAGCAGCTGTGACATGAAATTTGACCCCTGACCTGATTGTATTTCTTTAGGTAAACCATATCTTGTGAAAAATTTAATTAACTCCACTACAATCCTCTTGGCTGTAATATTTCTTGGAGGTATCACTTCAGGAAACCTAGTAGATACATCCATTATTGTTAATAAATATTGATTTCCACTTTTAGTCTTAGGGAGGGATCCTACACAATCAATCATGACCCTGGTAAAAGGTTCTTCAAATGCTGGTATTGGGATTAAAGGCACAGGCTTAATCATTGCTTGTGCTTTTCCTGTTACTTGACATATCTGACAAGTTCTACAGAATTTGACTACATCCCTATGCAATCCTGGCCAAAAAAATACCTCTGTATCTTTCTCTGTGTTTTCCTAATTCCTAAATGTACCCCCATTGGAATTTCATGAACAATTCTCAGAATCCCATTTCTATAGCCTAATGGGATAATAATCTGATTCACCTCCCTCCAGCTTTTATTTGCTGAGGTGTAATCCCACTGCTACTTTCTCATTAATATATTCCCTCGAAGATAATAACACACTGGAATACATTTTGCTTCGGTTTCTGAATAAGCTTTCTGATACAACTGTTTTAATTGCAAATCATTTTTCTGTAACTGCTGAACTCTTTGAGTTAAACACTTCAACTGAACTGTCCTGCGTTCCTTCCTCCTGAATAATGTTATCAAATACAGGGCCAGCTAATTGGATTTAGACACCTTCTTGCCTTTGAACTGCCTGCTTATCTTGTTTGTTTTGTTCTTCCTGATGAGCCTTTGATCTCATTATAACACAATCAGGAAACAATCCAATTCCTTCTGTAGCACTTCTGTTGAAAACACTTCTAAAAGCTGCTCAACTACCATAGGCATCACTCACATTTGCAATCCAGCTGTATCATTACCCAGAATAAATTGAACATCTGCAATGGGCAATTTTTCTACCATCCCAACTAAAACTTCACCAATCTTCCATTTGCTCTTTAAATTTATCTTCCACAATGGAATAGATTTAGTATCTCCATGAACCCCACTTATTATTACCTTCTCCTGCAATACTCCCTCTGAACAACAAATATCACTATCTCACATGAAGGATTGATTAGCCCTTGTGTCTATTAAAATTTTATCTTCTTTACTTACTCCACCTTGTACACATGGAAAGATTCCCCCTTCACATACAAAATCTTTAAACATCTCTGCAACCTGCTCCTCAGAATTCTCTTGAGTAAACTGTGAACACATTCCCACTTCTTTACCTTTCACTGATTCTCCCTGTTTTATCTGTACACAATCCGTTGGTTTCTCTTGTGTCTGAACCTCAGAACCCACAGTGCTTTTACTTCCAGAGCATTTCTGTACCCCAACAACTCCTACTGGTTTTTCTTGCAACCTCCAACACACTGACTTCATGTGCCCCACTTTATTAGCCTCAATTTCCGAATGTCACTTCCACCTTCAGCACGTTCCTTTTTGTTCTGAGAAAAAACTTCCTGGGAACTTTCAGCTACCCCTTCTCTTCCCTGACTACCTGCCTTCCTTTCATCGTCCCACTTTTTATCCTTTTCCAATTTGAAAGGATGATGGAAAAAAGGTTTAGCTCTATGAACTAACTCATAATCATCAGCTATCCCTGCTGCTTGTCTTACAGAATCACCCCCTGTTCCTCCACATGAGTTCTCACTAATGAAGGGATTGAATCTTTAAATTCTTCCAAAAGAGCTGCATAGATTGTCTCTATTTTTAGTGCCCTATCCACCGGTCAAAATTACTTTATTTTATTCTTTTAAACTCAATATAAGTTTGCCCAGGCTGTTTTCTCATGTTCCTAAATTTCTGCCTGTATGCTACAGGAACCAACTCACATGCATTCAAATAGCTTTTTTCACCACCTCATAATTCATTAACATTTCTTTTGAAAGCAAAGCATATACCTTAAGCCCCCTACCTAACAACTTAGACTGTAATGATAAACTCCAGTTTTCCTGCTGCCATTTAATCTGTTTTGCTAGCTTCTCAAATTAAATAAAGAATGCTTCAATATCTTTTTCCTCGAATTTTGGAAGAGCTTGTACAAATTTAAACATACCTCCACTGGAATCTACTAGAGATAAATCCTTCCTCACCTACTGACATCTTCTTTCCACTGCCAACATTTTCAGTTGGAATTCTCTTTCTCTTTCTTTTTCTTTTTCCTCCTTCTCCATCTTCGAATTTATAATTCCCTTTTAAAAGCCATTTCTCTGTCCTTTGCTTTTAATTCAAGCTTTTTCGTTTGCAACTGAAATCTCACCACCTCCAGCTGTGACTCACTAGTGTCACATTTTACTTCTAGCTATAGATGCTGTGCTATACTTTTAACTATATCAGATTTCCTAGCTTCCGTAGGTAACCCCAATTGTAACTTATCCACCAGCTCTGTTAACTTACTTTTAGCTATTTTCTCCAACCCACTCAGTTATCTCTTCTACTCCCAGACAAGTCTTAGCAATTGCCAAAGCTATCTTGTAGTCTCACCCCTTTTAAAATACTTCACCAATTCCTGAATCCAAAGTACCTCTCGTACTTGTAAGCTTAAGATTCACCAATTCCTAATCAATCGAGGAATTAGAAATATAATTTATCCCAGCACAGACCCCAATTGTTATGACCAATGCAGTTGGTAAAGCGAAGTTGATTTAAAAATCCCAGAGGGAAACTTTAAACAACTGTCATAGTCAATAATTTAATTATTATGTTTGAGATACAACTCCAAACTCAAGGGGCTGAATCTTCCCCCCGTCTGGGGGAGGTTGATGGGCGGGTGCATGTTGGCGCGCTTCCGATCGGCGCCCCTGATTGGAGGCGCGGTGTCATTTTACGTGGGTGGGCCAATTAAGGCCCGCCCAACGTGACATCCGCAGGGAAGCGCTATGCGCTCCCTGTGCGGGCGGGGGGGAATCCCTAAAATCGAGAGTGCTGCCTCAGGGAGATCGGCTCTACTTTCAACAATATTAAAAAATAAAAAAAAACAATTCCCTTATATGTCCCCTCATGTGACAATATCACATGAGTTGGGACATGTTCATAATTTTCATAACAACTTTATTAAAATTTTTAAATCCCTATATGAAACCTCATCCCACCAGTGGATGAGGTTTCATGTTTTTTTTAGCTGCCGCCGGGGTTCCTGGCTTGCCCACCAACCTTAAAGTTGGATGGGCAGATCCTTTAATTGCTTAATTGATCCTGTCAATGGCCTCAATTGGCCATTGACAGGTCGGCGGGCCCGCAGCTGATTTTGCTACGTCCCCGCCTACCTGAAAATTTAAATTGGGCGTGGTGACATCAGAAGCTCCCCCCGACGTCACCGCGCATTATTTTACACGTTGACCAGCGTGCCCCGCCCCAGCTCGCCAATGGTAAAATCCTGCCCAGGAAATCAGACCACTAGTTCTCGAGGTTTTACATTAAACTAAATGAAACATTTTATTAATTTACACAGGTTAAAATACATGTACACATGGCTTCAAATTACTACTATCATAACGTTTAACAAATTCCCAAACTAATCTCCATTAAGGCAACAGCAACCTATAGACTTAACCAAACACCAGGCAAAGCATTTTCACCTTATGAATTCAAAATGAGGTTCTTTCACTGTGGAGCCAGTTGGAGGCTTGCAGCTGCCTTCTGATCTTACATTGCTTCTGCTCTGTACACCTGAAAATTACTGAAGCTATACCTACCAACCTCAATTCAACTACCAATTCAAATTCTCATTGTATCAACAACCTCTTTGAACTTCACCTTTTAACAATGAAACCCCTTTCATAGTACCAGTTTTATTAGTGATATAAACATATGCTTGATATCTGCTAGATAGGCATCAAGTTTTCACCCCACTTCTTGAATGCTTTATTCAAAAAATACAAACACACGCTATCTCTCTTCCAAATCAAAACTAGTACACATCAAAGCACACAGGCTAGCTGGATTTAATCCAATTAAGACAGACATGCAGACTAAGCCTCTATTTTAAAATAAAAAATGTTTTCCAAAATATTATATGCATTAATAGCTTCATGACACTTTTGTTTCCCTCCGATCACTCATCATGCCCTCTCTGAGGTCATCTTGTCCATGAGATCGACCCTCTTCTCCCTCGACTCACGAGAACTCAAGAATCAGGAGCAGGAGTAGGATATTTGGCACCCAGAGCCTGCTCCACCATTTGATGAGATCAAGGATGATCTGATTGTGGCCAAAATTCCATTTTTCTGTCTTCCCTAACCCCACTCCCAGCCCTCCCATAACCTTTGACTCCTTTGTTGATCAACAATATATCCAACTCAACCTTGAAGATATTCAATGATTCAGCCTCCAAGGGTCTCTGGGGAAGAGAATTCCCTAGACTGATGACCCTCTGAGGAAAAAAAAATTCTCCTTATCTCAGTCTTAAATGTGAGACCCCTAATTTTTAAACTGTATCCCCTAGCTCTAGACTTCCTCAGGAGGGGAACAAATAGAGGTTAATGGGTATGATCTTATAATATTACAGAGACATGGGCCAGAATTTTCCAGTCGGCGAGTTGGCAGGGCCCGCTTGCCGACGTGAAAATGATGTGGGATGACATTGAGGGTTCCTCCCGATGTCATCCCGGTCCATTTAAATCTTTAGGAAGACTGGCGGACAGTGAAATCAGCTGTCTGCCCGCTGATGTGTCAATGGCCAATTGAGGTCATTGACAGGCTAATTAAAATAATTAAAGGACCTGCCCGTCCAACCTTAAGGTTGGCAGGCCAGGAGTCCCAGCGGGCTTCTGAAAAAACATGAAACCTCATCCAGCGGAATGAGGTTTCATGTTTGTTTTTAAAAACTTTAATAACGTTTCTGTGCTTCTTATTAACATGTCCCATCTCGTGTGACATTGTCACATGAAGAGGACATGTTAATAATTTTTAAATTTTTCTAATTTTAAAGTGTTTTAGACTATCTGTAATCTCCCTGAGACAGCACTTAGTCTCAGGGAGCAGTGCGCTCTTTTGTGCGCATGCGTGAAAGTGCACACTTTGACAGTTGGGGAATCCATCCCCACCCTGCACAGGAAGCGCACAGCCCACTCAAAATGGTGGCGGACCCCGTTTCAGCGGCAGGGGTGGGCTGCCCGCCCGCCGCTGAGTCAGTGGGGCCTGCCCGCCCACCAAGGGCAAAATTCTGCCCATGGTTACAAGGAGATCAAAGTTGGGAAGTAAATATGCAGGGGCATGTGACTTTTGAAAGAATATGCAGGAAGGAAAGGGTGGTGGGGTAGCTTTGTTAGTACGAGATGGAATAAGTACAATAGCAAGAAATGATCTTGGATTGGAAGATGTAAGATCCATATGGTTGGAGGTAAGAAATAACAAGGGGAAGAAGACACTGGTGGGAGTAGTCTATAGGTCCCCTAACAGTAGCTACACTGTAGGACAGGGAATAAATCAGGCGATAATGAGGGCATTTAAAAAAAGGCAGTACATTAATCATGGGTGACTTTAATCTTCATGTAGATTGGGGGAAAATCAAATTGGCAGAGGTAGCCACAAGCAAAAGTTCATGGAGTGTATTTGGGACAGTTTCCTAGAACAATATGTTGTGGATCCAACCAGGGAATCTGGCTATTTTGGATCTGGTAAAGTGTAATGAGGCAAGTTTAATAAATGATCTCAGAGTAACAGATCCCCTTGGAAACAGTGGCCATAACATGGTAGAATTTAGCATTCAGTTTGAGGGTGAGAAACTTGGGTCAGAAACAACTGTGCTAAACTTAAATAAGGGTTATTACAAAGGAATGAGAACAGAGTTGGCAGGGGTAGACTCGGGTAGGATTTTAGCAGAAAACACGGTTGATGAACAATGGCAGACATTTAAGAAAATAGTTAATGATTCATAACAAAGATATATCCCAGTGAGGAAGAAGGATTCAAGGAAGGAGATAAACCAACCAGGGTTAACCAAGGAAGTAAAGGACAGTATCAAATTGAAAGAAAAAACATACAATGTAGCAAAAATTAGTGGTAAGCTAGAGGATTGGGAAAGTTTTAAAGACCAACAAGTGATGACCAAAGGAATAATAAAGAGGGAGAAAATAAACTTTGAGGGTAAACTAGCAAGTAATGCAAAATCGGACAGTTGGAGCTCCTTTAAATATATAAAAAGGAATAGAGAGGCCAAAGTGAACATAAGCCCCTTAGAGAATGAGGCTAAGGAAATAATAACGGGGAACCAGGAAATGGCAGATGAGTTGAATAAATACCTTGCTTCAGTCTTCATGGTAGAAGATACCAGTAGCATTTCAAAAATACTAAATAATCAAGGGACAAAAGAGGGGGGGTGGTGGAAATAAATATAATAACAATCACTAGAGAAAAAGTACTAGGGAAACTAATGGGGCTATAGGCCGATAAGTCCCCTGGAACCGATGGGTTGCATCCTGGGATACTAAAGGAAGTAACTACAGAGATAGTGGATGCACTGGTAGTAACCTTCCAAGAATCCTTAAGTTCTAGAAAAGTCCCAGAGGATTTGAAAACTTTCAATGCAACACCCTTATTCAAAAAGGAGGGAGACAAAAAACAGGCCAGTTAGCTTAACATCCATCATTGGGAAAATGTTAGGGTCTATTATAAGGGATGTAACAGCAGAGCATTTAGAAACGCATAATATAATCAAGCAGAGTGAGCATGGCTTCATGAAGGGGAAATCATGCCTGACAAATTTATTAGAATTCTTTGAGGAGGTAATGAGCAGGATAAATAAAGGAGAACCAGTAGATGTACTATATTTGGATTTCCAAAAGGTATTCGATAAAGTACTGCACATAAGGCTACTTAATAAGATAAAAGCCTGTGATTTTGGGGGTAGTACATTAGCATGGATAGAGGATTGGCTAGCTAATAGAAGACAGTAACTTGGGATAAGGGGGACATTTTCAGGATGGCAACCTGTAACTGGTGGCATGCGACAGGGATCAGTGCTGGGGCCACAATTATTTACAATATATATCAATGACTTGGATGAGGGAAGTGAGGGTACTATTGCCAAGTTTGTGGATGACACAAAAATAGGTGGGAAGGCAGAGGGAAGGAGATCCCACCCTGTTTTACTAGCTGTGGTAAAGTAGGTAAGTTTAAAGGTCCATCCAGGTATAAAGGTCTTTGGCATGCCAGGAGGGAAGGTAAGTGTATATTTTTTTTATTCATTCGTGGAATGTGGACGTTGCTGGCTAGGCCAGCATTTATTGCTGTTCCCTAAGTGCCCTTGTTCAGCAGGCATTTAAGAGTCAGCCACATTGCTGTGGGTCAGGAGTCTGGAGTCGCATGTAGGCCAGACCAGGTAAGGACAGCAGATTTCCTTCCCTAAAGGACATTAGTGAACCAGATGGGTTTTTACAACAATTGGCAATGGTTTCATGACCATCAACCAACATTTTTAATTCCAGATTTTTATTGAATTCAAATTCTACCATTTGCTTTGGCAAGTTTCAAACCCAGAACATTACCCTGGGTCTCTGGATCACTAGTCCAGCAACAATATAAGTACGCCATCGCCTCACCTCAATAAGGTAAGTGGGTAGGGTTTGGGGGGTCGCTTCAAGTAGAGCTTGGCGGGTGGTTGGGGGGGTGGTCAGGCTAGACCTTGGTAGAGGGAGACGAATTGGATCAGGTCATGTCGGGCATTGGGGAGGGGGGAGGAGGGGTGTTGGGTTGGGTGGGGCCTTGGCGTGGAGTGGAGACAGATTGAATGGGGCCTTGGCGGGTGGTTGGGTCATGTCGGGGCTTGGCAGGGGTGTGGAGTCAGGTTCGGTGGGGCCTTGGCGGAGGAGGAGTTGGGTGGGGCATTTCAGGGGGTGGTGGTTGTGTCGGGCCTTGGTTGGGGGGGGAATCAGATTGGGTAGGGCCTTGTCAGGGGGATGGGTCACGTTGGGGCTTGGCAGGGGGTTCGAGTGGGGCATTGGCCTGGGGTAGTGAGTGGGCCGGGCCAGGTCAGGGCTTGGCAGGGGGTAGGGTAGGCCATTGGTGGGGGGTTGTCGGTTGGGGCATTAGCAGGGGAGTCAGGTTGCGCCTTGGGGAGGTGTGGTGTTGGGTCAGGCCTTGGCAGGGGCAATTGGGTTTGGCCTTGGTGGAGTGAGGGTGATACAGGTCAAGCCTCGATAGGAGGGGGTTGGCCAGTTCGGGTCTTAGTGGTGGTGGGGGGGTTGGTGTGGATGCGTAGGGTTTGGTCTGATTGGGCCTTGGTTGTGGGAGTAGGGGTGCAGTGAGAGTCAGGAGTCGGGTCTGTCAGTGAGATTGGAATTGGGCTGTGGGCGCTGCAATCCCCAATGGGGGTGAAGAGTCCTGTGGAGATGGAGAGTCCCGGTGGGGGTGGATAGAAGCCCCCATGATGGGGGGAAAGAGTCCTGTGGGGGGGTAGTCAGGGGGTGGGGGATTTCCCATGGGGGTGGGTGTCCTCCTGGTTGAAGGACATAAAATATTCCATGCACTATTTGAAGAGGAGCAGGAATGTTTTTCCATGGTTGGTACTAAAATCCCTTGCTCGGTCAAGGCCGTCAATGCTGGATATTCATCCATTTGCTGTTTGTGGGACCTTGCTGTTTGTAAATCAGTTTTAGATTGCCTACATTACAGCAATCAGAGGATTTTAAAAGTAATTCATTGGCTGTGAAGTTTTTTCCAGTGCTGCATTCCTGGATTCATCTTATTCCTAAGAAAATATAGCAAACGCTCTGGTGTTGATCATTTAAGTTAAAAATCTTTTATTTCTGTGAGGTTTGATCAGTGCAGTCCTGCTCAACAGAAAATTGTGAAGTCTGTTGACATTTTTCAAATCTCAACGCACACAAATAAATTTCGTATTTATCACAGAATAATATAGATTTGCCATATATTCAAAATTAAATCATTAGAAATAAAGGGCAGGATTTTACTGATTCCACTAGGTCACCATGTCTGGAACAAATGTGTGTCGGCAACGCACATGGGGTGGAATTTTATGGTCCCTCCCTCTGGAAGGATTTTCTGGCCCTGCCAGAGTGAATGGACTTGTGAATGGCTCGCTGCATTTTTGCCCCTACCGCAACCGAGATGTACAGTTCCACTTCAAGGACAGGCAGCAAGACATCCCCCTGTATTTTCCAAAAATCAGCCAATTAATCAGCTGCCAGTAGAGAAACTGTTCAACTAACGGTGGTGGGTGGGCCCGAGTGCTGAGAGCACCTGTGAAGCATTCAGGCAGCTGAGACCCAGAAGGCAGAAGCAGGAGATAGACGCTTTGAAGGCAGTGCTGGGATGGTGGCAAGAAAAGCAAGGATTGTCCCACACTTCATTGATGCCTCCCTTGAGGGTCTTGTACAAGAGTTTTGTGAAAGGAGGCAGGCCCTTTTTCCACTGGCAGACCAGTCATAACCAAGGTGGCATGGATGGACATGGCTGAAATAATGAGTGGCCAAGGATTTGAGCCTTGAACCTGAGTCCAGTGCAGGAAGCGCATTAATGATCTGCAATGGTCTGGAAAGGTGAGTGGTGTTAACAGTTGGCATCTGGAAGCCCAGCATTAAGTGAAAGGCAATCATGAAATTGGAGGCCAAGCAGTGAAACCAAGCATGGGGCAATATCAAGCACCAATGTTGGCATAAGTGTAATTCTTATTTACTCTGGAAGGGTAAGGTATCTCAAACATTTGAGCAACAGGTGAAGCTAGCTGTTTCATGCTGCTGCCAAGCAGTAACACCACAATTAGCAACACAATGCAAAATGCACAAGTATTTTCCACAAACAGGATTCTGCCTTCAAGCCAAAAATACTCCTGTCCACCACACAATTGAGTAATAGGGTATAAGAATTTCAGTGCCAGTTTGATAGAAGGTATGTAGGCTGTACATCCCAATGGCTTTTTTAAAATATTCATTTCTGGGATGTGGGTGTAATTGGGTAGGCCAGTATTTTTGCACATCACTAATCATTGTTGAGAAGGCCTTCTTGAACTGCTACAGTCCCTGTGGTGTAGGTACACCTACAGTGCTATTAGGAAGGGAGTTCCAGGATTTTGACCCAGTGACAATGAAGGAATGATGATATGGTTGCAAGTCAGGATGGTGAGTGGTTTGGAGGGGAACTTCCTGGTGGCGGTGTTCCCATTTGTCTAACCATCTCCCATTTGTCTGCTGTCCTTGTCCTTCTAGGTGGTAGAGGTCACGGGTTTGGAATGTGCTTTTGAAGGCGCCTTGGTAAGTTGCTGCAGTGTATCTTGTAGATGGCACACTGCTGCCACTGTTCATTGGTGGTGGAGGGAGCAAATGTTTACTGTGTTAGATGGGGTGCTAATCAAGTGGGCTGCTTTGTCCTGGATGGTGTTGACCTTCTTGAGTGTTGTTGGAGCTGAACTCATCCAGGCAAGAGGAGAGTATTCCATCATTTTCCTGACTTGTGCCTTGTGGATGGTAGGCAGACTTTGGAGAGTCAGGAACTGAGTTACCCTCCGTAGAATCCCCAGCCTCTGACCTGCTCTTGTTGCCACAGTATTTATATGGCTTCAGTTTCTGGTCAATTATCACCCCCAGCATATTGATGGGGGGGATTCAGCAATGGTAATGTCATTGAATGTCAAGGGGAGATGGTTAGATTCCCTCTTGTTGGAGATGGTCATTGCCTGGCACTTGTGTGGCACAAATGTTACTTGCCACTTGTCAGCCCATGCCTGGATATTGTCCAGGCCTTGCTGCATATGGACATAGACTACTTTAGCATCTGAGGCATTGTGAATGGTGCTGAACATTGTGCAGTCATCTGCAAACATCCCCACTTCTGACCTTATGATGGAGGGATGGTCATTGGTGAAACAACTGAAGATAGTTGAGCCTAGGAGACTACCCTGAGGAACTCCTGCAGTGATGTCTCAGGACTGGTGGATCATATCAAACAGCATGTCCTTTGCAACAGAAACAGAAAATGCTGGAAAAACTCAGCAGGTCTAACAGCATCTGTGGAGAGAAGAACAGAGTTAACATTTCGAGTCCATATGATTTGCTCTGAAGAAGAGTCATACAGACTTGAAACATTAACTCTGTTTTTCTCTCCACAGATGCTGTTAGACCTGCTGAGTTTTTCCAGCATTTTTTGTTTTTGCTTCAGATTTCCAGCATCCACAGTATTTTGCTTTCACCCAGCATGTCCCTTTGGCTGTTCACCATAGATAGAGTACTCACCATTCCCAACCAGCTTGTGTTGGCAAAACCCAGGACATAATTTCAAACGTTAGATGTAATTTGCAATTGGATAGCACTTGCTGAACAATCCCAAGTGTGCTAAGAATTACACTAACAACCAATTTAAGATTATCAGTCAGGCTTACAATCTGGCTCACTTAAGCTTGCTGGAAGCTACATATATTCCTATGCAGAGACCTGTCCACTGCAAGCAAAAGGAACATGTCCAGGCATTGAGCCTTTTTTGAATTAAACAATTCAAAGTGAATGATGCACCTAATTTGGAAAGCTCATGGGCTGTAACGGCATTGGAAGACACTGCATCACTTCACTCCTGAACACCCTCCACCATTGCAGATATGCACACTTTGGTGGGCTCTGTTGCACATGTAGAGTTGGTGGTGTTGTCTCGTGAGCACATCACATACATGCAAGAGGAGGTAGCGGAGGCAGTAACAACTGCAGCAACTTCCCCTCAGAGGAGAAAGGAGAGGCCCAGGAATGCACACCTACATTTAAATGGTGAGCCTCAGGTGTCATCAGCCAAGCCGCAAATATTCTAGACCATGCAGCAAACGTGCGAGGAGATGCCTGAGTTTCCAGAAACAGTGAGGTCTCACGCTGAAACAATGGAGGTGTCCATTCATGAGATGAGTGGCTCAATATTATTTGCGCAGTGCCTTCCATTGAGAGAGTGGCAGGCCTCATTGTGGAGACAAGTATTTGTAAATAGTTTGAAGACCTGTGAGGACCAGTGATATCTGTAATTGAATAAAGTCACCAGTTTTATTGGTCGCGATTCCATCGATCTAACTTTAAAACAGATTCTGCTAACAATGAAGAAGATTGCTGGGGTGAGCGAGTGTTCAGTAACATAAAATGTTTCATTCATTTACTGGAAACATCAACCAGCCGGATAAAATCTGCAAAAAATTGATTTGAAGGTACAAATGCTCTATAAGCATTGGATTGATAAATCAAAACTGAAGTGTTGTCAAACACCTTGCCAGATGAAGCATTCGTAGAGATGTAAGGTTCAATAGCTGTAGCTCGATCCTGAATCGATAAGGTCCTGTTGGCATAAACTAACATGTGTTTTGATTTATTCTTATTCTCTTCCCAGCCAATGTCTTCACACCAAGAATAAAGCAAATAAATTTTAATGTCTGGAAACTCCGATGCATCCCAAACAGGAATGTCATTGGGAGCTCAATTACCTTTATAACAGGTATATGAGCAGTCAGAAGATAATTTGGCTACACAGAGAAGGTCTCTTTGGCCATGTTTACCTTTGAACCATCATGCAAGTCCAAGGTTAAATTGAAGAGGACTATCACAGGTTTCAGCACCCTCCAAATGTCAGACAAATTAAACACAGAAAAATGCTGGACCTCGACACATCTGCAGGAAATTGCATGTGTTGTGTTCAAATAACAAGACATTTCTGACATGTCACACGCATAGCTCGTATCCAGAAGATCACGAGCAAATTATCGACCTGTGCCATCCAAATGCCAGTCCCAAGGCAGGCACAATTCAGCAAGATGATATTTGTCGTCAGACGAGTTAGAATGTTTCATTTTACAATCGTCAGTGAGAATACGATTCAGTTCATCCATCCTAATGTAGCTCCATGTATTCTTAAAAGGGTTAGAGTTAAATTTTGAGGAACAAAATATCGTTGAATTGTAAGGGAAGCTACCATCAATAGGAAGCAAAACCATAGGTTTATAAGCATGCCAAAGGCGGATTGAGTTATAGAGGAACACATTGACGAATAGGGGAAGTAGAACTAAAGATACTTGATGCTTGTGGTCACTTGCAATGATGCCACATCATGGGAATATGTCTTAGCAGGTTGAGATAGAGGAGAAGGAATGTTTACCATCGGTGTGAGGGTAAATATTTTGTTTACTCCAGTCAATAAAATAGCAATGTCCCACTTGCTCAAAACATTGCTCATTGCATGCCTTGCCACCTGGGCCAGCAGCTGTAGTAACTGAAGGTATAGCCTTTCCTGCTGTCTATCAGGGGCCACGTGATGTTCTTAGAGGCTCCAACCGATGAGCCCTAAGCACAGGCAATCTGGGGGGGGCTGGAGATTCCTGACGAGATTCCTGATCTAACATATAGCATCTGAAAATCCCACTGCCATAAAGTTCATCTGTTTCTTGTGGTAGCAAGGCTTACAATCTCATCAGCAGTCTGACAGCCCTGAATACGCCCAATTCTAAATCCTTTAATGAATTAGTGGAACACATTTTCAACTAAAGCCATCCGTGCTAATGCAGCAGTTTAAATTTAATTCCAGAGTTAGGGCCCCGGGAGAGCCCATCACAACCTATGTAGTGAACCTTAGGCAGTTGACAGCACATTGTGACTTCAGGGACATATTAAATGATATGCTAAAATAAAAGTAAAATACTACGGATTCTGGAAAGCTGAAACAAAAACAGAAAATGCTGGAAAAACTCTGCAGTTCTAACAGCATCTATGGAGAGAAAAAAAAGAGTTAACATTTTGAGTTGGCTCTTCTTCGGAGCAAAAGAGAAGTAAAAACGTGATGAAATTTATACTGTTTAAGGGGGTGGAGCAGGTTAAACTGGATAGAGGGCCAGTGATAGGTGGAGGCAAAGGAGAGATTGCAAAAGATGTCATGGACAAAAGGACAAAGGGGTGTTAACGTTAGTGGTACAGGTACTATCATTAACACCATCAGTGCCTCCTGTAGCTGCCTCCAGGGCCTTAACTGGCCCGTTAATTAACGGGTGAGCCTCCGAACTCATCATCAGGACACATGCCCAACTTCACCGCACATCATTTTACATGACAGCATGCGGGGCCCGCCCCTGCAAGCCAACGGGAAAATTCTGTCCAGAGAGTTTTTAAATTGCTTTTCGTTCTCCAGCTTGGATAGGGCTGCATCCCTATAATATTTATTTCTGTACCAGGTGTCTGAACATGCCCAATTCTGATTCCCTAAGCTAAATTTTAGGGATGTCTTCTTAATAGATAATGGAACAGTACCAGGCTGTGCCATCATTAATCTCCCCTAAATTTTGTTTACTAGTGAATAAGACAATTAAGTTTTTCTTCATTTCCAATAAAGGAAAAGAGACCAGTGATACCTAGTGGATGGTATGGATGAGGTAACATCTGTTTCTAGTTTGAAACAGAGCTGTGAGGCTAGTGCTGCCCATGTATATGTTTGAAGGCTTCTGGGTAAAACTGGCTATCCATGAATCTGTGTTTCTCAATTTTAAAGTATAATATCCTAAATATAAATGAATTCTACCTACTTATTCCTGAATTTCCTTCACGGGGCCAGCCACGGATTTCCCCATTGCCAGGAAAGCAACCACTCTGAGGGACCATGGGAGTTAACACAAGGCCTCAAAGAGAAGAGGAGGCGCAGGCTTCAAGCAATTGGGGCTCCTCTCAGGGCACTTCCACCACTGAGGGCACATTCTCACCCCTTCCACTATTACACAAATTCTGGATACTGCTTTGATAATTCATTCGGCCCCTGCACAGATGCAGATGGACCCAGAGGTGCTGGTCCCCTGTAGGGATCATGCACCTTGAGAACAAAGTCCACAGCCATCTAATACACCGGAGCAAGAAAGGCAGCATCAATAGTTTCAGAGGGAACACCCATAGAAGTCTCCATAAGCATGTGCCTAGATGTATGGAATAGCACTGGGGGTTCAATTGCATGATATTAATTTTTTGCACACATATGTGAACCTGAAGGCATATTTCCAGCAACAGCAACACTCTTTGGTCCCTCCCTCTGCAGTGCCATCAAACCTGATAATCTAGCTTGATTGAGACCACACACGGCAGCCAGGTTCACTGACCTACTTTTATCCTCCTGACACTGCTGTTTACTTGGCAAGTATATCAACTGTAGCTTTAGGAAATGAAGTGACTGTAGCTTTAAGACTTATACAGACTTTGTACTGTATAATATCACGTGACAGTGTGAACGAATCAGCCCGAAATGCAGAGAACCTTGGGGGTGGAGTCAGTGTCTCGTTGTGGATCTTGATGGAAGCATGTAACTGCTGCTGAAGCCCTGTAAATAAAGTTCACTGTTTCTTATGAGAAACCTGTTTGGAAAATCAAGTCTATAACAACTGGTGACAAGGATAAATTGGTTCTGACATTGTCTCTCACCCAGTGATTGTGAGCATCTTGTTTTAAACAGAAGGAAGAGAAATTATACTCACCATGTATGCCACTTTTTGGCTGGATTGACCCCTTCGACTCATCCACAGAGGATTGGAGTCAATATATAGAACACCTCAGTTTCTTTTTCCAAGCAAACAAAATAACGGTGGAGGTAAAAAAGAAAGCAATTCTCCTAAGTGCCTGTGGGAGTAAAATCTATAATTTAATCCATAGTTTGATGGCCCTGAGCGGTCCCGATTTGAAGACCTTCAGCGAATTGGTAGACCTTTCAACCCAAGCCTTCTGTAATCGTGCAGAGGTTCAAATTTAATTTGAGAGTAAGAGCCCCGGGGGAGACCGTAACAACCAAATGTAGCAAAGTTGAAACAGCTAACTGAACATTTGTCCTCTGGGAGACCCTAAATGATATGTTAAGGGATCGTTTGATCTGCGGTGTGCATGATGATGCCATTCAATGATGGTTATTAGCTGAAGTGAATATCAATTTTAAAAGAGTATTGGAAATAACGCTTCCAATAAAAAGTGCCGAGCGGGTTTCGCAGGCCTTACAGGATGTCCAAAATGGCGCCGTCTTTCAGTTGGGGCTGGAACAGACCACTAGGTGTGGCATGAAAACCAGGTGGTCAGCTGCCACGCGGGAGACAGTTCCTGCTACCCGAAAATGTAAAATATATACAGGAGACAGCTCAGCAGCAAATCTGAAATTGAATTGTTACCGATGTGGAAGCAACCGTATTCCTGAAACTTGCCATTTTAATGTGGTGGAGTGCCATTATTGTCATAAAAAAGGGTACTTACTGAAGCGATGTGAAGCAAGCTTGAGACAGACTCCCAGGCAGCAAACTAAACTGATCGAAGCACATAATGTGGAAGAACCGGAAACCACTAATTCCAATGTTTATTCTCTATTTAATGTGAATGTAGGGAAAACAGAGCCAATCACTGTTACTCTGCAGGTCAATGGACTATGGACTTTGACTATGGAAGTGGATATCGGTGCATCAATCACTGTAGTTGGGGAGCACACATTCAAATATTTAAACAAGGGTACTCAACAATTGAAAATGGAGCAGACTTCAGCCAAAATGAAAACATATACTGCTGAAGCCATACAAGTGAGAGGTATTACCCCTGTACCTATTTATTATAAACACTAGATAGCTATCTGTGATTGTAATGGAAGGTGAAGGGTCAAGCCTTCTAGGTTGTGATTGGTTAAAGGAAATTAAATTGGTCTGAAATTTTCCAGCTGAGAGCTGGAGGACTGCCAGAGCTGCTAAAGAAATATGACAAAGTCTACACCTTCATTATTAAAGAAAAATCAACGTTGGTCTTGGAAGTCACCTCAAGAAGAAGCCTTCATGAAAGTAAACAGCTCTTGCACTCTTCAAACTTGTTAGTACACTACAACCCGACAAAAAAATTGGTGCTAACTTGCAATGCCTTCCCCAATGGCATAGGAGTGGTACTATCTCACAAGATGGACGTCGGTTCAGAAAGGCCATTAGGCTATGTGTCCAGAATCCTCTCTACGGCTGAGAAAGATTATTTACAAATTGAGAAAGAAGGATTATCGATTATTTTTGGAATTAAAACACTCCATCAGTATGTATATGGCCAACACATTATTATAGTATCTGATCACTAGCCGCTCTTGAGTCTATTTAGCAAAGAAAAAGCTATTCCTCCTCAAGAATTCGAAGATGGGCTTTGATTTCATCAGCATATGAATATATTTTGATGCATAGACCAAGGATGAATATAGCCAGGAGAGCATTGCACATGCTTCAACTCCCCAAGAGATTGTATTAATGATTAATTTCCTGGATTCTTTGCCTGTCTGCGCACGACAAATAAGAAACAGGATGAACCTTGTTCCAGTCTTGTCTAGACTACGAGAACAAGTATTGAAAGGATGGTCCCAGGAGCCAGTCCTGAAGAATTGAAGTTATTCTTCACTTGAAGGAATGAATCAAGTAGTCAGCATGGTATCCTTTTATGGGATGCACGAGTCATCATTCCTTCACGAGGAAGGGGGACCACTCTTACCTGAGTTTCATATTGTGCATTCTGGAATTTCCAAAATGAAAATGTGTGCAAGGAGCTATATCTGGTGGTCAGGTAGAAACAATGATATAGAAAAAATGGTTAAACACTGTCTCCAGTGCCAGTAACTGCAGAAGTTGCCTGTTGCAGCCCTACTGCACCCATGGGAATGGTCTGCTTGACCCTGGGTGAGACTGCATATAGATTGTGTAGGTCCATTTCCAGGCACCATGTTTCCACTAATAATTGATGTACATTCCAGATGGTGGGATGCATACAAAGTTAGATCACCAACGTCAGGTGTGACTATGGAAAAGTTACGCCAAAGATTTTCTATACATGGATTGCCAGAAGTAATTGTCTCAGACAATGGCGCTGCATTTACTAGTGCTGAATTTTAAAGATTCATGAGGCTAAATGGTATCAAACACGTAAGGACAGCACTGTATCGTCCATCATCTAACGGATTGGCCGAGAGAGCAGGACAAACTTTTAAAGTTGGGATGAAAAAATTATAAGGAGGATCATTGGAGACTAAACTTTCACGTTTCCTGTTTCACTGTAGAACAATCCCCTATACTATTACAGGTTCAACACCTTCAGGATTACTAATGAAGTGCCATCTTTGTAAGAGATTAAGCCTGGTACTTCCCAATTTGAAGGGGAAGTAGAGAAAAGTCAAGGGAATCAAAAAGTGACTCATGATTTGTAAAACCGGGAGCGAGAATTTACTATCAGTGAAACAGTATTTGTACGAAACTTCAGCGGTGGATTGGGTTGGTTACTTGGTGTAATAGTTTCTGTGACCAGACCATTGTCGTACCACGTAGAAGTGGAGGGCCAGATCACCCGAAAACACATGGATCATTTGAGGAGAAGGGAGATACCCCAACAAACCGATGTTCTACCTGTAACCATTGTAGAATCTGTGGCCCCCTTTGTGATTGATCAACCAAGGATAGACATACCAGTTGCCTCTGTTGGAATGGATAACACTGAACTGCCTGTGTCTAAAGAGGCACCTGATATTGCTTTGATTCCAGAAAATGAAGATTCAGTAAGAGGTTCTAAAGCCATGGAGCTATGACATTCCACCCAGATCAGGAAACCAACTGAGAGACTGAACTCATAATTTCATAACCTGTATATATATTTGTAATGTCACGAATGTAGTTGTTCTTGTAAATACAAATTTTTTAAAAAAATTAAATGGGGAGAAATGTAGTAACTGTAGCTTTAAGGAATGTAGTGACTAGTTTTAAGACTTATTGCACTGTGTACTATCATGTGACAATGTGAACGAATCAGCCCTAAGCACAGGAACCTTGGTGGTGGAATTCATGTCTAGTTGTGGATCTTGATGGAAGCATGTAGCTGCTGCCGAAGTCCTGTAAATAAAGTTCATTGTTTCTTATGAGAAACTGTCTGGAAAATCAAGTCTATAACAGCAAGCCTCCGACCCTCCATGCTTGCCAGGTGGCCCTGGTAAGATTGCAAATACCTGGTAAAATCCTGGTCTACTGACTCATTAGTTATGTACAGTTTCTTTCCACCTCCATTCAATCTGCCATTGATCCACCAAGCCATCCGCCGATGATGGAAAGAGGTCGGGAACTCACATGACACAGCCCCATGCTATTTTACCAACCCCTGCCCCCGTTGCCTCCATTCCAGCCTTTAAGGAGCCAGTAAAATTCTGACCAAGGAGGTAGTTGCTATGGAATTTACTTAATATCCTTTCAGGATTAATCATTTTTGTACTTTTGAGGTACCCTGAATTGGAAATTTGGTAGCAACTTAAAGGCCTTGAAATTCCACCAACACCAAATTATTGGGACAGAGCTGTATGAATATGTGAGATATGTTAGTAGCGGCCACCTTGACAGAGGAGCAGAATGTTGGAGCTTTGCTGTTTCAATAGTGGAGTAAAAGCTTGGAAAAGGACCAACAGAATAGAAAGGTATGCAAATCTTAAGTTTCTCAAGGAGTTTCTGGGATCCTTTGCAGATAATTAATCTCCCCCCACCCCCCACCCCCCGTTCCTGATTACCTTGGGTTTCAAAAGCTCATGGCATTTCCAAAAGCCTTAGTTGGTGTCACACTAGCTTGTGAGAGTTCTACTCAGGTTTTATAAGGGTAGAGTAGGTGAAATTCTTGGTTCAGTCTGGGAACTCCTCCAGACATGCTCTCTTGATTTTGCAGATAGGGAGAAGGGGATGAGGACAGGAAATTTGCCTGTGGCTTCTCAGCTAAAGAATGACAAACCAGAAATAGTGTAGCAGAATCACAATAGAAGTGGTTCCATTCATTTTATTATCCCCCAATTGGGGGTCTTCCTGGAATTGGGCATGGTCCAACTGGAATATCTGGTAAAGATATTTCAGCTGAGAATGAATTTGATATTTGGTAATGTGATTTGACATTAGAATAAGCCCAAATAACAGGTCAGCAAGGCCAAATTCATGGGTCTGAAATTTTGCAGTGCTCCCCTAACATGACTCCCAAAGAAAAGGTATTATATATTCAATATTTTGTTTAGCTTGCCATACTTTGCAAGCCAGTGTATTATGGGATCACAGAATCCATGTTGTTTTGTTAGTTCTGTTACTGCAGTAGAATAAATGAGAGCTACAATGTTCAGTCACCTCCCTGCCTCTGTGAGTATTGATTTGTCTTTAAAAGGTTTGCGGCTATACCAATATCAAAGCTTAACAAATTGGCACCAAGGATGATGGACCTTTGCGGTCAGGCCACTCAAAGTGAAACAGCTAGTGAAAGGAAATTACTAGTAAAAAAAAACACGCCAATTTTCCCAGACCACTTCCGGAGTTCGGATAAAATGCGAAGATAAAAAGACATAAAGGGAAGAAATCGCTGCTGTGCTTTTCCGAACAGGAAAGAAGTTTAGAAAAAAAAACTTACAGAAAAAAGCGAAGCAGCTGTGGTTGCAGAAAAAAAAGGTGTTCCACGATCGTGGTATCCCAGGAAAGCACAGGAAGAACACAGCAACAGGGCCGCCAGCTGCAGACAGCCTCCAAAGTTCCAAACATACAGGACATGCAGGGTTCAAAAGGAAGGGACAGTTAGAAGAATGTGCTACAGTTTTAAAAGTTTAAAAACTTACAGAAAGGGAAGTTTCATGATTGCTGCAAAGCTCACCAAAAAGTGCAGGAAAAAACAAACTTAACCCATAGCTGCTGACAGCCTGGTTAAAAAAATGGTTACTGTCTTAAATTGGTAACAGCATTTAAAGTGGTAATTACAGGAAAAGGAAATGACAGTAAACAAAAAGTAACTGATGAAGAAGAGAAAATAAAAGGGCGGAAAATGACTGTGCTTACTGGACCTATGGGACATTTTGATGAGACTGTTGAACAGTAAAGCTCCTACATTGAACACTTTAAGTTTTTTGTCCTTGCAAATGGTCATGAAAATGATAGAAAGGTGGCAACTTTCTTAAGTATAATGAGAGCTAAAACCTTCGGCTTATTAAGAAGCTTGGTGCAGCCTGATTAACCTGGCACAAAATCCTATGAGGACATTATTAAAGCCTGGAGACGTATTTTCCCCAAAGCCACTTGTCATAGCAGAAAGACTTAGGTTTCACAAAAGAAACCAAGAGGGGGAAACAATTACACGGTATGTTGCAGCACTTAAAAAGCTCACTGAACATCGTGAATTCAAGGAAGTATTGAATGATACCCTCTGTGATAGGTTAATCTGTGGCCTTCATATTGAAGCAATCCAGAAACGTTTACTGACAGAGGCTAACCTCAAGCCATAGAGATTGCAGTCTCCATGGAGCTGGCTGCATAAGAAGCACAGCAGCTGAGTGCATCAACTTGAGCGAGTAATGTGACAGCTGAGTGTGCACACAAGATAGCAAACAGCTGAGAATATTACCACTGTGGAAAGTCTGGTCACCATTCATCTGAATGTTAGTGTGGAGACCTTGAAAGCTGTCAGTGTGGCAAGAAGGGACACATTGAGTGTGCCTGTAAAAACAAAAAAGTAACAATGAATCAGAAAGGCAAACCAGAGAAAAAGGAACCTAGCATAACAAGAAGAAAAATTTCCATGTCATTTAGCAAGTATGGGTGGACAAGTGTGACAGAGTCTGAAGAAGGACCACTCCATAGCTTGTCAGTGACAGGTGGTTCAGAGGGCTACTGGGTAACACCGCTGCTGGAGGGCCAACCAATATATATGGAACTGGATACAGGGACAGCAGCTTCTCTGGTTCTAGATGCTGTGTATAAGGAGAAGCTTAAACATCTTCCCTTGATGTCTGCAAAAATCATTCTGAAAACATATATAGGGGAATCTGTACCTATGATGGGCAGAACGAAAGTTAAAGTGGAACTAAATGGACAGGCTGAATAGCAACCACTGTTTGTGGTGAAAGGCAACTACCCAGCTTTAGTTGGCTTGAGAAGATCTGGTTAAACTGAGCAGAAGTACACAGCACTGCAAGAGAAGAAACTGGCCTGACAGCTGTTATAAACAAACATGCTGTTGTTTTGAAAGGCGATTTGGGAAGCATGAAGGGAATCAGCATAATATTGAATATCAAAGCTGACTCTCAACCAAAATTTCTGAAGGCCACAACAGTGCCTAATGCTATACGACCAAAAGTTGAAGCTGACCTGGAGTGCCTGGTCAAGGTAGGAGCCTTAGTACCTGCCTGCCATAGAGAATGGGCAACACCCATCGTTCCAGTGCTCAGGGAAGACTGCTTCATATGCATCTGTGGAGTTACACTGTGTTGTGTGCTGAACAATATCCACTTCCCCATATTGAGGACTTTTTTGCTGGCTTGGCTGGTGGACAGAAATTCAGCAAACTAGATCTGTTCCTGGCCTACTTACAAATGCACGTTGATGAGAAGTCACAAGAATATATCACCATCACAACACACAAGGGACTGTACCAATACTGCCGTTTGCCTTTTGGAATAACACCAGCTCCAACCTTGTTTCAGAGGGCCATAGACCAGATCCTGAGTGGTTTGCCCGGAGTTCAGTGCTACCTTGATGATATCTTGGTAATGGGCAGGACTGATGAGGATCATCTCAAGAACTTGGATGCCACTCTGCAAAGCCTAGAGGAGTATGGCCTACGGTTTTGCAAAGACAAAAGTGAGTTTTTTTTTCAGCCCTCTGGCATATTTGGGGCATACAATTGATGCTGCTGGGCTTCACAAAGCACCCTCAGGTCAAGGTTATCATGAATGCTCCAGCTCCTCAGAATACCAGCCATCTTAGCTCATTCTTGGGGCTGCTGAGTTATTATGGGAGATTTATTCTGCAGCTGGCAATCCTGCTGAAACCCCTGCACGAGCTTGTGTGTCGGAACAAAGCTTGGAAATGGACAGAAGCCTGTGACGCTGTGTTCAAGAAGGTTAAAGCAGCGCTGACAGATTCTGAGATCCTGACGCACTTTGACCCCTCCTTACCTCTTACAATTTGCATTGATGCATTGCCTTATGGAGTTGGAGCCATTGTTTCACACAATGCCCTCTGGTGTGGAGAGGCCCATAGTGTTTGCTTCAAAGACTTAAAGCAAAGCAGGGAGCCAATACGCTCAAATCGAATTGCAAATCATTCTCAGAATCTGGAAATTTCACCACCCCTGTTTGGACTGAAATTCACGCTGCTGACTGATCATTGACCACTCACCTCAACATTTGCCCCACGCACAGGCATCCCTCCTTTAGCTGCAAACAGAATGCAGTGTTGGGATTTGATGTTGAGTGCTCACACACATGACATCAAACATTGAAAATCTACCTTGCATGGCAATGCAGATGGCCTGTTGAGGCTGCCGCTACCAGTCATCCATGCGGACACTGCTCAAAGACTTTTTCTACCTTGCACATGTGGAGAAAACACCCAACACTTCAGTCCAAATCAAGAAGGCCATTCGAGTAGACCCAACATTGTCCAAACTTGTGATACATGGTAACTCTTTACTGAACTTCCGAGTCTCACCTGACCTTCATCCTTACATTTCCAGGAAGATGGAGTTATCAGTCACTTCAGGATGTTTGCTTTGGGCTTGTGAGTTATTATTCCACCAACATTGGTGAAACCAATGTTGGATCAACTGCATTTTGGACACTGGAATAGTTTGCATGAAAGAGATTGCAAAAAGCTACTTTTGGTGGCCTGGCCTGGACCAAGACATTGAAACTATGGCAAGACCCTGTCCTTCCTGCCAGAGTGTGAGAAACATGCCTCAGTTGGCATCCCTTAATCCATGGGATTGGCCGTAAAACCCATGGCAGCACATTCAAGTCGATTTTGCTGGACCATTTGAAGGAACAATGTTCATGATGGTTGTTGACACTCATTGCAAATAGCCAGAAGTTTCAGTGTTGTCCTCTGCTCCAGCTGAGAGCACAATTCAAAGGCTAAGAGAAATGTTCAGTCTTTACTGGTTACCAGAACAACTTGTGACCAACAACGGATCTCTGTTTGTCTCGAAGGAGTTTGAGAATTTTTTGAGAAGCAATGGAATCACATCACCTTAGCACCATATCAACACATTTTCTGAACTAGGGAAAGATGGTAGACTGCTTCTATTTCTGCTGAACACCTCTCAAGTCTCTGACTTCATAAATTCTGATGCGCAGGAGGTCTTCTCTCCCAATGTGGGTTACGGCGGACTTCTGGTGCTTTTACAGGGTAATGTTCATCAGAGATTGATAGCAATTTGGAACTTGTAGCCGAATCTGAAGTCATGTCTAATGGAGGTGTAGGTGAGATGACTTGAACTTAAGTCAAGCTAGACTAAGCTGGTGAGGCTGGAGTCGGCACTCCTCAATTTGGAGATGGCTCTTCCATAAGAGGTGTATCCTTGGATGGTGCTTGACTTGGCAACAGTTGGTCAACAAGTCTCCGTCAGGTGAGATCATTCACTGAGAGTTAGCTGAAAGATTTGTTTAAACCATGAAACACGTTTTAAGTTCAGCACAAGGACATTCCTTCATTCAAAAGCGTCTGGACACATTTCTGCTGACATGCCGAAACATGCCACAGGCTACGACTAAAGTATCTCCAATATTCCTACCAATGGGATGGTAACTGCGCACTTGCTTTGATCTGCTGAGGTGAACAAAAGTACAAGTTGTGCAAGATCAACAGCACGACCAAATGGAGAGAAGAGCACAGAGATCAAAGCCAAGATTTTTCTATTCTGGTCTAGAAGTTCTAGCTCGTAATTATCCTACTGGAGCTAAATGTCAGTGTCAGTGCAGACTTGATGAGCCGAAGGGCCTCTTCTGCACTGTGTGATTCTTTGATTCTGTTAAATGGGTTCCTGCTACAGTGATTGCTCAGACAGGACCTGTTTTGTACACAGTCCAAACTGCAAATGATCTCACCTGGCGGAGACTTGTTGACCAACTCTTGCAAAGTCAAGCACCATCTAAGGATACACCTCTTATGGAAGAGCCATCTCCAAGTCGATGAGTTCCGAACTCCAGCCTCACCACCTCAGTCTCGATCGACTGAAGTTGAAGTCATCTCACCTCCATTAGACACAACTTCAGATTCGGGCACAAGTTCCAAATTGCCATCAACCTCTGATGAGCATTACCTTGTAAAAGCACCAGAAGTCCGCTGTAACCCATACTGGGAGAGAAGACCTCCTGAGCATAAGAATTTATAAAGTCGGAGACTTGAGAGGGGTTCAGCAGAAATATAGGCAGTCTACCATCTTTCCCTAGTTCAGAAAATGTTTTGTTAACTGACATTTCCAATAAGTGGGGAGGAATATGTTATGTAGCAAATGTCTTGGTTAGCTTGCCGTGTTTTGCCAGCCAGTGCATTATGGGAAGGCAGAATCCATGTTGTTTTGTTGGTTCTTTTAGTTACTGCAGTAGAATAAACAAGAGCTGCAATGTTCAATCACCTCCACGCCTCCATGAGTATTGATTGGTCTTTAAAAGGTTGTCGGCCGTATCAATATTAAAACATAACAAAGGGGAAATTTGAAGGATAAAGTGCTAAAAACTCTAATGTCTCTTTTAAATTAAAATTTAATGGTGTTTCTTTTAAATTAGGCTTTTACATTTATCCAATAGAACAAGAGATTGCAGGTTGCATTACTTTGCTGAAGGTCTCTACAGACCTGGATTGAGTCCTTGGCTTCTGCTTGGCTAAAGTATGCAAAGTAACATGACTCTGAACAATTACCTGGTTCAGGCATACATCTATAGTGTGGACACAACTCCCTGTCCATTAAGAAAGCTATTGAATTAAACTTAATGCTTAAATTACTCTGAAGCCACATTAGACACAGAAAGAAATAAAGGAAGAGAAATAAAGAACAGATTAAGAGAGTAAAAAGGGGCAGAAAAGAAGAGTAAAAAAGTTTTAATTTAAAATGTGACATTTTTAAAATCTCCACCAATAATTTATACCTGAAATAAAAACAGAAAGTGCTGGAAAAATTCAGCAGGTCTGGCAGCATCTGTGGGGAAAGAAACAGAGCTAATATTTTGAGTTGAATATGACTCTTCTCCGGAACAAATTTATACCTGTAGATGTGAGATTCCACATTGGTCATAGTTAATTTTTAGTGCCAGAATGGTTGTTTGGCAGTAATTAGCAGTTATTATATAATTAAAAGGATCGTTAGACTTGAAATGATTAGGATGAACTGTCTGTGACCAGTATAATTTATATGTACCATGCAAATAAAATAACTTCACACCATTGAATACATTTCAATGGTGAGGCAGACAGCAAGATGTTGTTTTCATGAAGTTAATATGGGGAGCAGTGCACCTGGGACATCAACTATGGGATGTTTGCATTTAATCATTCAACTTTCCCTTTCTGAATTCACTGCATCATTTAAACATAAATAAGGACGAGTGTCATGAGTCTCACCATTATTTTGTGAGAAAATCTGGCCCAATAATAGTCTTTCAATGCTTTTCAGAATTACTTTCTAATATCATTTTTGCTCAAAACTATACCAAGAAAGATGCATTAATATGACAAAAAATGAGTTCCTAGCATTTTTATAGTAGGATTGGTTGACTAAATGGTGCCATGAATGTGTTGGCAGTATCTGCATCCAATAATGTATTAAAATATATCCGTAGAATCTAGTCATTTAAATTCCAGTAGTTGATACATTAATAAGGCACAATGGACTGTCAATTCTGAGTGTCACTTTTTTGAAGTTAAGCTTGATTTCTGTACCTGCAACTCTTGCTACGTGAACTCGAAGACTTTAGAATTCATTGCACTTTGTTGTCAAGCCAATATTCTGAGCTTCAAAATAATTTTCTTAGAGCAATTTTAACTCAAATAAAACTTGCAAGTTTATTTTTAGACATAATTTGTTGACAGGTTTTCAACAGGGGTTACAATTATGATACATGAGGAAATTCTGGACATGGTATTTTGGTGGTTAGTACTAGGTGCCAAGATGTCTGTTCCATGAGTGATGGAGGCTAAGTAATATGGGGGTTAAATTGGATACCCCTGAAAATGGGTGTGGGAATCATGATGTATGATTAGTCCACACCCATTCAGTAGAATGCAAGCAGCATGCCAGCTTTGTGCTGTTTGCTTGTTATAATTATTGCTCTGTAAAGCCAGTGCTCCCCACACTGTTCATTGGCTCCCTGCATCAACAGCTAGCCCAATATTGTTGGTGCCTAGTACTACATAATGCCAGACTGCAATACTTAAATCTAACACACATCTCTTAAAGGGGAGGTGCATTGTGACTGGAGCAGGTGCTGAGATCATTCAGAATATTGTGCTGTCAAAGGATCAACGGTTGATCATGGGAGAGAGCACGCACCGAGGTTTTCAATTGGTCCACTGGAAAGAGGCGAAAGGTGAGAGGTCTTGTACATTTAGGGGTGCTGGATGCCCTCCAGATGCATACTCAGAAAATAGTGGCAAAAGATATCAGAGAAGGTCAATGCCAGGAGCGTGGCCCCAAGGACCTGATGCAGTTTTGGAAGACGTTTATTGATCTCCAATAAGTTGTCAAGATCAGTGAATACACCTTCGAATGCCATATCCCACCAATTGCTCCACTAGCCTCAGCCACTGCTCAATTCACTACACTTCCATCACTCACTTACTAACAATCTCAATCAATCAGGACTCTATCTGACGCTCATACACTTAGCACTGTTGCAAACTTTGCACTCACATTTCCCACCTTGCCCACACTGTCAGCAATTCAACCATGTCAACCACATCACCCAAACATATTACATGACACTGGCTGACAAACTTCCCTCTCTTTCACAGGAGAAGGTAGCACAAAACAGGAGGTAGCAAGATTTAACCAGAGGGAGAGAGGCACGCCTACAATTTTTAACCCCCGTGGAGGAGACAGTGCTGGCCATTATGGGAAAGGGCCATTGCTGAGGCCCTGGCCACCAGCAGGCTAAAGCCCTTGAAGATGAGGTTATCAACATACCAATCCCCCTTCTCACTTTCCAGTTCTCCCTTCTTACTCCTTCTCTTCTGGGGTAAGCAAGTTCTTTCTACTTTGTCCTCACCACAACCATACACTTCTCCCTTTATCATTTCCAATATGCAAGAACTGGAACCTACCCAAGCAGTGAAGGAAGAGCCAGATGAAAATGAAGCTGGGGAGATGCAGTTTGGTAGCTTAGTGATTGGGTTACTAGACTAATAATCAAGAGGCTTGGATTAATGATCCAGAGACATGAGTTCAAATCCCACCACAACAGGCACTGGAGAAATTGTTTAGGAGGGAGGGCCGTAGATTCCTGGAGAATCAGAGCTGGTTCTGAGGATAATGGGAACTGGACCAGCCATGTGGGTTGTACCTGAACAGTTAGGACCAATATTGTAGTGGGGAAGTTTGTTAATGTTGTTGGGAAGGGCTAGTTTGACAGGAGGATGGAAACCGAGGGTTGAATTTTCCCATAATGAAACTAAGTGGGGTAGCGGGTGGCTTCGGCAACGTCTGGCCTCGGCAATGTCCAGCTTTGGCAACGTCCGGCCTCGGCAACGTCCAGCTTCGGCAACGTCCGGCCTCGGCAGCATCCGGCCTCAGCAGCATCAGCCTCGGCAGCATCGGCCTCGGCAGCATCCAGCTTTGGCAGCATCCGGCTTCGGCAACATCCGGCCTCGGCAGCATCCGGCCTCAGCAGCATCAGCCTCGGCAACGTCCGGCCTCGGCAGCATCCAGCTTTGGCAGCATCCGGCTTCGGCAACGTCCGGCCTCAGCAGCGTTGGCCTCAGCAGCGTCCGGCCTCGGCAGCATCCGGCTTTGGCAACGTCTGGCCTCGGCAGCCTTGGCCTCGGCAGTGTCCGGCCTCAGCAGCAACCAGCCTCGGCAGCATCCGGCTTTGGCAACGTCCGGCTTCGGCAGCGTCCAGTCTCAGCAGCGTCCAGCATCGGCAGCATCCAGCCTGCTGTCTATAATGGCGGCAACTAGCGCCCGATTCTTGGAGACTCATTAATTATGCAGAGATACATACTGGTCCGTAGGGCCTGGTGGGTTGGAAGCTAATTCGTCCGCCTGCCATCAGCTGGCGGGTTTGAAGGTCCGGGCGCCATATTTAAACACGAGTCCAACACACAATCTCACTCTCTCCAGCCCACCAGAAGTGTCTGGCAGCCAGAAGATGAAGGCCGAGAGCCTGAACAGGAAGGCAGCACCCCACTTCACACACCAGACCCACTAGGCCTTAATCAGAGGGGTGCGGGTGTGCAGGCAAGTGACCCATCCCAGGGATGGCTGCTGGAAGCATAGCAACCTCACCTCTCTGGCCTGGGAGGCCGTTGCCGAGCAGGTCAGTGTGGCTGGCAACTGCGCTCGAAGTGCCACCCAGTGCAGGAAGAGGATGAATGATCCCATTTGCTCTGCCAGGGTAAATCATCCTTTAGCACCCTTCAATATCAAACTCTCATCATGGCATCATGCACTCAAATGGCTACTTTCTTCAGGGATCTCACGCAATCATTAGCAGGGGACACATATCGACACTCATTCTCTCACTGAGACTTCCACATCACCACCATCCCATCTATCATGTTGCTCACACCCCATCCTCTGGCCCTTCTGGAGAGGGTTCACCACACACAGGGGACATGCATCGTGCCCAACCTCTGCTCCATCCCTTCTCATCAGATGTCTTTCTTTCTTCTTCATACAGGCCAAGCTGGCACACAATAGGTGTGAGAGAGTGCAGACTGGGGGACAGACAGCTGACATCATTGCCCTCACTGAGTTTGAGGAGGCTGCAGCCAAGCTGGATGGGGAGGACAGGGATTGCTCCTGTGGGGAAAGGGAGATCAGCCTCTCCCAGCAGCCCCATACAGATCACAGCTCCATCACTTCATCAAATCCTGACCTTCACATTGAGTCACGTGCAGTCTTACCTACCTCAGGCTCATCAACTGAAACTCTATTTTCTATTTTCTAAGCACCAGCAGATCGAGGCCCACAAGCCAGCCCAGCACCACCAGTGCGAGCCCCGGACCTCATCCAAGGAGAAAGCTCCGAAAGAACCATCACGGTGCTCACACACACCCTCCACCAGCTGAGAGACACACACATTGGTGGGGCACAAGTGTAGATTAGGCTCGGGGCCTCTTTATGGAGAACACCTCACTGACACAACACCACAGCAATCAGAGCAGGGACAGCCCAGGTCTTTGGCACTCGGAGGGCTGCTGCTGACCAGCCACATGCACAGTCCGAGTTCAAGGACAAGCCTCTGGAAGCAGCCGCCAAATCTATGCTGCAGATGTAACAACAGACAGCGGAACATCAGGCAGCGATTCGACAGTCACTCAGCAGACTAGAGCGAATGATGGAGGATTCTGTCCGTGTTCTGTCTGATGTTGTGGCTCCAACATGCGAGAGCCTCGAGGTCACCATGGGAAGGCTGGTAACCAACATGGAGACCTTGGTCTAGCAGGTCTTGCCGGATTTGTGCTTGGCCCTGCATTCCATGGACACACACCCTAGTGGACACCATCAAGATGTAGGTGACATGGGAACAATGAACCTTGACCTCCCTCCAGGTGCACCATCTTCTGCAGGACAGGCCCTTGGGCACCCATGGGGAGGATGAGTGTCAGCCGGACGTCCTGGAGCTTCCTCTCAGGACACTCCAAGGGTATGCAGCCGCTAACTGCCCCCTCTACCTGTGACCCCATCCACTCCAGCTTCTCAGAGTGCCGAGGGCAGGAGCCCCTTATCAGGCCAGGGCCTTCCAGACCACGGGCCATCAGAGGTCGTCTGCCAAGGTAATTGCAGACATCAGGACGTAGTATTCAGCAGGCTGCCTCCACCTCTGCTGCAGATGTCAGGACTGCACCCAGGCGTAACACTCGAGTTAGGAAAGTTAAAAAAAATTCTTGCCACTTTTAGGTCATGGGTGTGCTAGACATGTAAATAAATTACACTTTAATTAATACATTTGATGATTATGTAAATGTTCCTGTCAACTGAAGGTGTTGTGATTTTGTACTTTGGAATCCTCTTATTTTGAAATTTAGCCTTCCTCCCACTCAGTGATAGTGTTCCACTGTGAAATTCACATTCCTGTGATGTCAAGCTCAGTTGAACTAGTATCCACACCCTTTGTATGATGTCAGGGAGATGTGTTTAAATCTTTATTGGAAATGTGTGATGTAATCATTTCTAATCCTTCTTCTTCAAAGAACACAATTGAGTGAGGGCACCTCATCTGCATTATATCCTCAGTGGTAGTGGCAGAAGAAAAGACATGCAAAGGAGGAGGAGATCCCTAGGCATGTCCACAGCTCAGCCACAGTAGCGTTTGCATCGTTAGATGGCAGCGAAGGATTCAACTCTTGTCTCACATTGCCTCTCCCTCCTTCACCTCCTCCATTGCATTAGGACCCTGACAAAGGCAGCATTGAGCCCTGAATCCATATCGGTTTTTGCCTCCTCTCTGAAAGGAAACATTGAAGACATTAATGATTCAAGGAGCAAGAATATGAAGCTCAGAAATGACACGTTTGGAAGCTGTAATGGTCCATAGTTTTTCCTGCCCTACTTGCATGGTGGTTGATGCTGTCTTGTCCCTGAGACACTAGCACACACATCGAGATGACCAAGATGGCATCGCAGATGTAACATCTTGAGCCCTGCGTGGGATTCTAAAGTTTAAGTGAGATGAGTGATCCATCTTAACCTTATGCTCCAATCCTCGAGGTGGCATATTAATGACCAATCAGCTGCTCATGGATAAGGTGGATGCCCTTTGGCCCATTAGGAGTGTCAAATCTGGTGAACACATGACTAGCCTTCATTAATGGAATGCCATATATGATCCAGCTGTGTCTCCTTAACAATTGTCTACATTCACAAATTCTACATTCTTATGTGTTACTGTTGAGATGCAGCGACTGTGATGTGAAGCCACTGAGTTCTGAATAGCCCTTTAACAGTGCTAAGGAAGCCATTGGCTTTCAATGGCTTTCATTTCAAGGAGGTCTTCCTCCTTCTTTTCTAAGTAGACTCCTGCTCACTTTTGCAGCAACAAGAGATTCAAGAGTGATCCCAGAAAGGCCCCCGTAGTGTTCACCCTTCCTCTCTACCATTCCACCACCTTCTCTCCCACTTTCCTGCATCACGCTAGTCAACCCGACCCTTGGTTGAAGTGCTAGTCTCTGGAAGTGGAAGCCTGCACGAGTGCCACAACACAGTGGTGTTCCTTGGGACACTGAAAACAAAGAGAAGGAATAGTCCAACCCTACAGTCCCAACAGAGTGGCATTCATTGCAATAAGACCGGTGCAGCGCTATGGCAGGTATGTTCCGCTCACCTCCAAGTTACCAGCGAACTGAGGTCCGATTTGCACATGCCACCCTTTGTCAAATGGATTTGATGCCAAAGTAATTTCCCACTGCATGACAGAAGATTGGAAGGTGTGACAAGATTCTGGCGAGCATCTGTTTTAATGAGCATTCATGACATGCTAATGAATGTACATGGTGTTTGCGCCACTAGCCAGCAAGATAATCAGCCCACCATGAACACACCATCGGGAGAATTGCAACTTGTTTCTACAATGGCGGACTTGCAACTTTTTGCCTGCCGCTGGATTCTCCACTCCCACCCAACATGAAACCTGCCACTGGCATGATGGGAAAATTCCAGCACTAAATTGTGATTTAGTAGGGGAAAATTAGTAAGTGGGTATGGAACACAGAGAAACCAACGACTAGAAAATAGACAACAAAGGGGTTGTTCTGTGATATATATATTGTATACTTCAGTGCAAGATGTTTAGTAAATGAGACAGGTGAGCTGAGGGCACAGATCAACAGTTGGAAATATGCTATCATAACTAGTACTGAAACATGGCTTATAGAAAGGCAGGAATGGCAGCTCAATATTCCTGGCTATAGGGTTTTCAGATGAGATAGAGAGGGAGATTAAAAAAAGAGGGGCGTTCACAATATTTGTTAAGGAAACAATCAGAGATGTCAGGAAGAATGATATGCTAGAACAATTATCAAATGAGGCCATATGAGTTGAATGATGAGCAAAACAGGGCAATCTCACTGCTGGGAATGTACTATGGACCCTAAATCTTGAGAGGGTGATAGAAAAACAAATATGAAGGCATATCTCTGAAAAGTACAGAAACACTCAGGCAGTGACAGTAGGAGAAGTCAACTACAAATATTAGTCAGGATAAAATCAGTGTGAAAGATATAGAAGGCATAGAATTCTTAGTAAGTATTCAGGAGGATTTTTAAAAAAAATTTTCATGGGATGTGGACATCACTGATAGGGCTAGCATTTGTTGCTCTTGAATTGAGTGGCTTGCCACATCATTTCAGAAGGGCATTTAAAAGCCAACCACATTGCTGTGGGTCTGGAGGCACATGTAGGCCATACTATGTGAGGATGGCAGATTTCATTCCCTAAAGGACATTTGTTAGCTAGATGTGTTTTTACAATAACTGATAGTAGTTTCATGGTCTCCATTACTGAGACTGGCTTTCAATTCCAACCAACTGCCATTTCCCAAAAGCATTAGTCTCTAGATTACTACTCCAGTGACAGTACCATGTCATCACCCCCAGCCTATATGCAGCAAACCCAACAAGAGAAGGAGCAGTTCCGAGCTTAGTTTTGGGAACTGAAGCTGGACAGGTGGAAGCTGTATCAGTGGGAGAGCATTTTGGTGGTAGTGATCATGATTCAGGTAGATTTAGTGCAGTCATAGAAAAGAACATAAGAACATAAAAAATAGGAGCAGGGTAGACCGTGCAGTCTGCCCAGCCATTCAATATGATCATGGCTGATCTTGGGCTTCAACCCCACTTTCCCACCCACTCTCCATATCCATTGATTCTCTCAGACACCAAAAATCTGTCTATCCTATTGTGGTAATTATGGTTTTATGCAATGCATAGTATATCTTTAAGAAGGATGTTATAAAGGAAGATCCCATGATCTTATGTAACCAATAGGGGAATAGTGTGGGCTACCTCTGTAGTCAGTCGTCTGTAGTCAGAAGTATGGAGATAGGGTTTGAGCTGAAAGTACACAAGTGTAGCTGCTGAGTACCTTTGTAAATAAACAGAATGTGTTCTGCCTAAGAAATATCTGCTGATCAGTTCTACCTAATGTACCAACTCGGCCATCCCAAAACAAGCATGCAACCCGGATCCATAAGTCCCAACAAATTGGTGACCAGGTTTCAACAAACTTGGCGAGGAAAGTGAGGGAAAAGTGAGGAAAAAGTGAAGATACAATAACCTGGCTTGAAGAATAAATAAAGTTAACAAAAGAGATCAAGAGAAATAAAATTGGGCAGTACCTCGCACGGTAATTGTAAGTATAATTTCTGTCCTAATCATCGAAGCAATCCCCTCACAGAATGTTGCAATTCAGAAGAATTCGATCCAGCCATGGACAATTGGTCTCATTATATTGAATGCCTCATGTTCTTTTCCGAAGCGAACAACATTGCGGGTCAAGAGAAGAGGTGAGAGATCCTCTTTTCTATGTGTGGGAGTAAAGCCTACAGCTTCATCCAAAGTTTGATGGCACCCAGTGCCCCACATTCTAAAAGATTTGATGAATTGGTGGACCTCATAAAGGGTCATCTCCAGCCAAAGCTCTCAGTAAAAATATAATGGTTCAAATTTAACTCATGAAACAGAGCCCCGGGAGAGACAGTTGCTTGTTATGTGGCAAGTTTGAAACAGTTAACAAAACATTGCAAGTTTGGTACATCGTTAAACGACATGCTCAGAGATCGTTTAGTGTGTAGTGTGAATGAGGACACGATTCAGAAGATATTACTGTCTGAAACAAATTTGGATTTTAAGAAGGCGCTAGATATAGCACTGGCCACGGAAAGCCCAGTAAGGGATTCAAAAGCCATACGGGGAGTGCAAAATGGTGTTGTCCTCCACATTGGGCAGGAAACCCAGGCCAAAAAGGACGCAAAAATGCAAGACTCTGCCGAGAAGCAGGAAATAGCCACCACCGGCAGACAAATAAAAAGAAATGACTTAGCAGCGAAAACATGGAATGGTTGCAACAGAGGTGGAAGGACAGCCTGGCAGTTTAAAAAAATCAAATGTTTTTATTGCCATCAAAACGGACACATAAGGAGATAGTACAAAGAAAGAATCAGACAGACTTTCAAACAAAAGAAAAAAACCCATGAAATCTACAGTGTAGAAGACCCTGAAGCAACAAATTCAGATAATTATTCATTATTTAATTTGAAGGTTGGAAAGACAGAATCAATACATGTAACAGTGAAGGTAAATGGCAGACCTATTAGAATGGAAGTGGACACAGGAGCTTCCGCTTCAGTGATTGGTGAACACACCTTCTAATATCTGAATTATGGTGAATATAAATTAAATTTGGAAGAAACTGATGCCAAATTAAAAACTTACACAGGTAAAGACATCCAAGTCAAAGGCGTAAGCAGAGCTACTGTCCATTATGGAAGCTAATTGGTAAACCTACCCTTGATGGTGGTAACAGGTAAGGAGCCAAGCCTCCTTGGACGAAACTGGCTAAAGGAGATTTAAGTTAGAATGGGCTGAAATTTTCCAACTGAGAGCAAGTGGGTTACCAGAGCTACTAGAAAAATATGCCTCAGTCTTCAAGTACGAATTGGGGAAGATCCAGTGGCTGTGAGCAAAAATTCATGTGGGTCCAAAGGCAACGCCTGATTCATGAAGGCACGACCTTATGCACTTCAGGAAAAGGTCAACACCAAACTGGACAGGTTAGAGAAAATGGGCATTATACAACATGTGCAGTTCTCAGAATGGGCAGCCCCAATAGTCCCCGTCCTTAAACTTGACCAAAGCATTCAAGTTTGTGTAGGCTACAAATTGACAGTTAATAAAGTGGCTAAGCAGGACAGACGTGCCATGCCAAAAATTGAAGACCTGTAAGTCAAGCTGGCAGGGGGAACTGCCTACATGAAGTTTGATTTGAGTCATGCCTATCAACAATTGGAGTTAAAGAAGGCCTTCCGGGAATTTGTCACAATTGATACACACAAAGGTTTGTACCAGTAAACCCGTTTGTCTTTCGGAGTCTCCTCAGCTTGTGCCATATTCCAGAGAACAATGAAAAGTTTACTGCAGGGACTGCCGCATGTTATAGTTTATTTAGGTGATGTTCTGGTGACAGGACACACCGAAAAGGAACATTTGGCGAACTTAGAAGAAGTCTAAAATGTTTCTTGAAGGCTGGAGTGTGTTTCAAAAAAAAGTGCACATTCCAAGTGAGGGAGATAATCTATTTGGGTCACCGAGTTGATTCACAGGGCCTCCACCCAGTTGAGGAAAAAGTGAGAGCCATAAGAGAGGCACCTGTGCCAAAGAACACCTCCAAGCTCAAATCATTCTTAGGAATGATCAGCAGTTATGGGTGATTCTTACCCAATTTGTCTACAGAACTGGCACCCCTGCATTATCTACTGAAGAAGAACCAATGTTGGTCTTGACAGGCACCACAGAAAGAAACTTACATAAAGGTGAAACCATTGTTGCACTCGTCCAGCCTATAAGTACATTATGACCAAAGGAAAGGACTGCTGTTGACATGTGACACATCTCCCTATGGAGTGGGAGCAGTGGTCTCCCATCGAATGGATGATGGCACAGAACGGCCTATAGGTTACGTATCAAGAACGCTCACCACAGTGGAAATGGGATACTTGCAGATACTTTGGTGTCAAGAAATTTCACCGATACGTACATGGCCGTCATTTTACTATCGTTTCAGACCACAAGCCATTGCTAGGATTACTAGCGAGGACAAGTCTATATCACCCATAGACTCAGCAAGAATACAACGATGGGCATTGATCCTGGCAGTATACGAGTATACTTTTGTCCATAGGCCTGGAAATCAAATTAAAAATGCTGATGCACTTAGTCATTTGCCTTTACAAGAAAATGATAAGGATGTTCGAGTTCCTCAAGAACTCGTTTTATTGTTAAATGTCTTCGATTCATCTCTGATATGTGCTTGACAGATCAGAGACTGGACAAGTTGAGAAACAGTCTTATCCAAAGTACAAGAACAAATGCTTCATGGTTAGTTACAAGTGCATGTATCTGATGAAATGAAACTGTACTTTAACAGAAGACATGAAATAACCAGCCAGGATGGTATCTTATTATGCAGAGCACGAGTAATTGTTCCTCCAAAAGGAAGAAAGCCATTGTTGATTGAGCTACATAGTGCACATCCAGGAATTTCCCAAATGAAGACCATAGCACACAGCTATCTATGGTGGCCTGGGATGGATGGAGAAATAGAGAGCTCAGTGAAGAATTGTGCACAATGTCAGCAATTGCAAAAGTTACCCTCAATAGTTCCGTTACACCCTTGGGAGTGGCCAGAAAGGCCATGGGTACAATTACACATTGACTATGTGGGACCTTTTATGGGGACAATGTTTCTGCTTATTGTTGATGCCCACTCAAAATGGATGGACATGCATGAGGTGAAGTCACCAACATCTTCTGCTATAATTGAGATGTTATGTCAAAGTTTAGCCATTAATGGACTACCAGAAGCAGTCATTTCTGATAATGGCATGGCATTTATGAGTGCTGAGTTTCAACAGTTTATCAGCTTCAACGGTATCACTCATGTAAAAACTTCACTGTACCACCCTTCCTCAAATGGACTGGCCGAAAGGATGGTTCAAACATTCAAGGCAGGCGTGAAGAAGTTAACTGGAGATTCCACAACAGCCAAGCTAACACATTTTCTTTTCTATTATAGGATCACCCCTCACACAACAACAGGTGTCACACCTGCGGAATTATTGATGAAACGCTGTCTCAGGACGAGATTGAGCTTAATAATGCCAAATTTAGGGGGAAGGTAGAAAGGAGTCAGGGAAGTCATAAAACTAGACACGACTGGCATAGTTTACTGTAGGAGAGGCGGTATATGTGAAGAACTTTGGGGAAGGTCCAAAGTGGTTACTGGGTGAAATAAGTGCAGTGACTGGACCTCTAGCTGACCATGTGAAGGTGGAAGGCTGAGTCATATGGAGACATGTGGATCATCTAAGGAAGAGAGAAAAAAATCACCAAGAAATGATTCCACCAGTGTTCATAACGGAATCAATGTTTCCTGTTGAGAGAACTCGACCTAGTACAGATGTGTCAGATGTGTCTGTTGTACCTGTAAGAGTTGAGGAAACAGATTTGCAGGTGCCTGCCAGAAAACCTGATGTTCATACAACTCTGGAAAAGGAGGTTCCTGACAAAGTATCTGAAGTCATAGAGCTGAGATATTCCACACACATGAGGAAACCCACAAAAAGACTGTACTTCAGCTGTAGTCTCACCAAAGCCCTGTATAATTGCAGAAATACATCAATTTTTGCACTCCAATCTGCTGGCAATAAACGCAAACGTACATTTGCTTTCCTAACTGCTTGCTCTGCATGCAACCTTGTGCTGGTTGTATGAGCACATCATACAACCTTTTCTGAACATCAACATTTAAAAGTTTCACATCTTTTAAAAAGTATTCTGATTTTCTATTTTTACTACAAAAGTGAATAACATCACACTTCCCCACATTATACCACCTTATTGTCCACTCACTTAACCTGTCTCTATCTCATTGCAGCCTCTGTTTGTCATCCTCACAGCTTGCATACCCATCTAGATTTGTATCATTAGCAAACTTGGTTACATTGCTCTTGTTCTCTTGGTCTAAGTATTAATATGGATTATAAATAGCCAAGGTTCCAGTATTGGTCCTCGGGGCACCTCACTAGTTACAACCTGCCAACTGAAAATTCCTCGTATATCCCAACTTTCTGCTTGCTTTCTGTTAACCAATCCTCTATCCGTGCTAATATATTATCCACAAGTCCATGAGCCTTTACCTTATCAACATTTTGTGTGGCACCTTATCTAATGCCTTTTGGAAATACAAATATTCTACATCTAGCGATTTTCCTTTTGTAAAACAATATTGACATAGAAAGGGCAAAGATAGGTCAGGAGTAGAAGTTTTAAATTGGGAAAGGTTAACTTTACCAGGCTAAGATGTGATTTGGTGCAAGTGGACTGAAAACAACAATTGGAAATTGGAGACAGAGTAGTGGGAGGTTTTCAAAGGAGAGATTGATGGAGTTCAGAACAAATAGGATCTGACAAACAAATAGTTTTTGACACCCAAATCTAAACCCTGGGTCCCCAAGGTGTCAAAGAGCATACCGAATAGGTTAAGGCAAAAAAGGAAGCTTATGTCAAACAAGGTCTCAATATTGCAGAAAACATGGAGGAATAAAGAAAATGCTGGGGAGAAATTGAAAGGGAAATTAGGAAACATACGAACCAGCAGATATACAAAATTGGAGCAGAAATAGGCCACTTGGCCCCTTGAGCCTGTTCCACCAACCAATAAGATCATGGATGAACTGTTTGTGTTTTGGGTTCTACATTCCCAACTACCCCCGATAACCTTTGATTCCCTTGCCTAACAAGAACCTATCCAACTCTGCCTTAAAAATATTCAGTAACCCTGCCTCCACTGCCTTCTGAGGCAGAGAATTCCAAAGTCACACAAACCACTGAGAGAAAAAAAATTTCCTCATCCCAGCCTAAAAGGGCAACCCCTAATTTTAAAACAGTGCCCCCTGGTTCTGGACTCACCCACAAGAGGAAACATCCTTTCCATGTCCACCTTGTAATTACCATTCAGGATCTTATATATTTCAATCAATTCACCCCTCATTCTTCTAAACTCCAGTAGGAACAAGCCCAGTCGGTCCAAACTATCCTTATCAGACAACCTAGGTTTATTCCAGGTAAGCAAAGAGAGGGCATGAAATACTGGCAAATGAATTCAAAGAAAACCCAAAGATGTTTATAAATACATTAAGAGAAAGAGGATAACTAAGGAAAGAGTGGGGCCAATTAGAGACCAAAAAGATCATTTGCATCTGGTGGCAGAAGACAAGGGCATGGTTCTTAATGGGCGGAATTTTATGAAAGCTGTGGAGGTGGGGTTGGAGGCAGGACCAGGAGGAAAATCAGAAAGGTCCACATCTGGTCAGCTGTCCGACGCATTCATGTTACAGGGTGCTTTTGCCAGATGTGAGTGAACAACGGAAGCAGCTACCTAACTGGCAGAAGCAGGTAGTCAGTAATCACAGTTAAGGGCCAATTCAGGGGAATAGGAAGGCCTCTCTGGGATCCATCAACTGAGACCATCAACTCTATGGAGGCAGCCTCCAGTGGTAGAGAGTTGTCATTGGAACTGGAGAATCTATGCCACAATGATGGCCCTGTGGACAGGAAAGGTGACACCGCAATCTAAACAATTCATCCGTAGTGGTTTCCCTCTGCTCTAAGGGGCCTTACCAGCTTCTGCTCTCATCATTTTTGATTTTGATGCATGCCTCCATAGGCGCCTCCATAGGCACCTCCATGTTAAGGTGCCCTTGTGCTCTTCCTTGCTGCCTGAGCAGCGCCTACCTCTCCTGGTGGGGCTGGCAGCCTTCCAAAGCTGCAGGCCCTCTAACTGGGCCAGCAGCCTCAGGAACCTGCTCAACATGCTTAACTGGACAGGGTTCCTGCAGGCTGCCAGTTAAGAGGCAGCCTCCAGGAGGATCACACAGATGGACAATGCTCACAGACCATCCAGGACAGGACCTGCATTTGTTCCTGATGAACAGATATTTTCAAAGGTGGTAAAGCTCCACCCAATGAATACTTTGCCCCTGTATTCACAAGAGAGGGGGGAAAATGCAGTCATTATGGCTAAGAATGAGAAGTATGATATATTGGATCATATAAGCATAGTGAGAAAGGAAGTATTAAGTGGTTTAATATCTTTGAAAGTGGATCAATCATTGCCCAGGATGAAATGTATTCCAGGCTGTTGAGAGAAGTTAGGGAGGAAATAATGAAGGCTCTGGCCATCATTTTCCAATGCTTTCTAGCTAAGGCATTGTGCTGGAAGACTGCTAACATTGTACCATTATTTAAAAACAGAGATATGAATAGCAGAGTAATTGCAGGTCAGTCAGCTTAACCTCAGTGTTGGGCATTATTGGAAAAAGTTCAGAGAAATGGTATAAATCATTATTTAGAGAGGCATGGATTAATCAAGGACAGTGAGCATAGATTTGTTAAGTGGAGGTTGTGTCTTACTAACTTGATTGAACGTTTTAAAGAGGTAACAGGGAGGTTTGATAAGGGAAGTGTGTTTGATGTAGTCTACATGTATTTTAGCAAGGCTTTTGCCAAGATGACAAACTGATCTGAAACATAAGAGCCCATGGGATGCAAGGAGAAGGGGCGTGTTAGATCCAAAATTAGCTCAGTGGCAGGAAGCAAAGGGTAATGTTTGATGGGTTTTTTTTGTGACTGGAAGTCTGTTTCCAGTGGGGTCCCACAGGGCTCAGTATTAAGTCCCTAGATTTTTGTGGTATACATCAATTATTTAGACTTAAATGTAGGGGGCATCATCAAGAAGTTTGCAGATAGTACAAATATTCACAGTGTGTTGAGAGTGAGGATGAAAGCTGTGTACTGAGCAGAAATGTGGCAAGTGGAATTTAATCTGGCAAATTGGGAAGTAATGCATTTAGGGAGGACTAACAAGGCAAAGGAATACACAGTAATTTTTTTCTTATTCATTCATGGGATGTGGGTGTCACTGATGAGACCAGCATTTGCCCATCCCTAATTGCCCTTGAGAAGGTCGTGGTGAGCTGCCTTTTTGAACTGCTGCAGTCCAGGTGGTGTAGGTACACCCACAGTGCTGTTAGGGAAGGAGTTCCAGGATTTTGACCCAGCGACAGTGAAGGAACGGTGATATATTTCCAAGTCAGGATAGTGATTGGCTTGGAGGGGATCTTCCAGATGGTGGTGGGAGGGTACTAAGAAGTGTAGAGAGACAGAAGGACCCGGGAATGCTGATGGCAGCCACCAGGCTAATTGGGATTTAAGTCTGACAGGGCTCCTGGAAATGGCCGCAGTGGGGTTGCCACTGGCTCTCCAGCCACTGGATGGGCTCACCACCGTGATCATTAAATTCCACCCTACATTTCAGATCAAAGGGCATAGGAAGTAGTTCAAATATGGTACATTATGAGCTTAAGAATCAATTGTTTCAGTTATTTGTTAACAACAAATTATGTGTTTTGATTGTATTAAGATATGTTAAGACACTGCCTCTTTTCCCTTCCTGAGTAGTTTTACACCTTAAACAATCCAAGCAAAATAATCCATGGATCGCAAGCTGCCAAAAGACTGCTATAAATTAAACTAAACACTTATTTTAATGAGCCATGATATTCCATGCACTTCCTTTATGCTACATTCCTTGATAAATGTGAAAACACCAATCAACACTTAATATGATCAATTCTTTGGCACTTTTTCTGTCGTTGCAGCATCTCTTTACTGAGAATTTTGTGAAATAAAGTGTAAGATCGGCTGACAGCTTTCAACTGATTATAGAGCATTCTGTACTGTACTGAAACATTCTAACATACACTGACAGCTTCATGACATGTACATTCCAATAAGCTTGGCACAAAATATTTTTAGCCAATGGCAAACGTGGATATTACTTATCAAGTAGCAATTTAAAAAAACTGTGTTTCTATTCGATTGACCTTTTGATAATTTTGAATTTGCCTGAATGAGTCATTCAATCCCACTCACGGTGTTTTGTCTACAAAATAGGTTGTTTCTGAGACAAATCAAATAACTATGAAATAAAAACAAAAAACTGCGGATGCTGGAAATCCAAAACAAAAACAGAATTGCCTGGAAAAACTCAGCAGGTCTGGCAGCATCAGCGGAGAAGAAAAGAGTTGACGTTTTGAGTCCTCATGACCCTTCAACAGAACTAGGTGAATCCAAGGAGATGGGTGCAATATAAGCTGGTTTAAGGTGGGGGGTTGGGTGGGGGGGTGGGGGGGGGGGTGGTGATTGGTTGGGGGGAGAGAAGTGGAGGGGGGTGTGTGGTTGTAGGGACAAGCAAGCAGTGATAGGAGCAGATCATCAAAAGTTGTCACAGACAAAAGAACAAAAGAACACAGAGGTGTTGAAGTTGGTGATATTATCTAAACGAATGTGCTAATTAAGAATGGATGGTAGGGCACTCAAGGTATAGCTCTAGTGGGGTATGCCTGATGCGGCTTCTCCTCCCTCCCAGAAACATGATAGGGTCCCCCTTGTCCTCACTTATCACCCCACCAGCCTCCGCATTCAAAGGATCATCCTCCTCCATTTCCTCCAACTCCAGCATGATGCCACCACCAAACACATCTTCCCTTCATTCCCCCCTGATGGCATTCCGTAGGGATCATTCCCTCTGGGACACCCTGGTCCATTCCTCCATCACCCCCTACTCCTCAACCCCCACCTATGGCACCTCCCCATGTCCACGCAAAAGATGCAACATCTGCCCCTTCACTTCCTCTCTCCTCACTGTCCAAGTGCCCAAACACTCCTTTCAAGTGAAGCAGCATTTCACATGCATTTCCCCCAACTTAGTCTACCGTATTCGTTGCTCCCAATGCGGTCTCCTCTACATTGGAGAGACCAAACGTAAACTGGGCGACCGCTTTGCAGAACACCTGTGGTCTGTCCTCCCTGTCGCTTGCCATTTTAACACTCCACCCTGCTCTCTTGCCCACATGTCTGTCCTTGGCTTGCTGCATTGTTCCAGTGAAGCCCAACGCAAACTGGAGGAACAGCACCTCATCTTCTGACTAGGCACTTTACAGCCTTCCGGACTGAATATTGAATTCAACAACTTTAGGTCTTGAACTCCCTCCTCCATCCCCACCCCTTTTCTGTTTCTTCCCCCTTCCTTTTGTTTTTTCCAATAATTTAGATAGATTTTTCTTTTCCCACCTATTTCCATTATTTTTAAATCTTTTATGCCCCCCCCACTCCCACTAGAGCTATACCTTGAGTGCCCTACCATCCATTCTTAATTAGCACATTCGTTTAGATATAATCACCAACTTTAACACCTATGTGTTCTTTTGTTCTTTTGCCTGTGACATCTTTTGATGATCTGCTCCTATCACTGCTTGCATGTCCCTACAACCACACCCCCCTCCACTTCTCTCCCCCCGCCCAACCCCCGTCACCCCCCCCCACCCCCACTCTTAAACCAGCTTATATTTCACCCCTCTCCTTGGATTCACCTAGTTCTGTTGAAGGGTCATGAGGACTCGAAATGTCAACTCTTTTCTTCTCCGCCGATGCTGCCAGACCTGCTGAGTTTTTCAAATAGCTATGAAGTTACTTCACAGTCAAGCCAAACAGATATTGTTCTTTCTTGGAAGTTACAAATGTACAAAACAAAAAAAGTTGGGTTTCAATCAACAATGGGACATTTAGGGTGGAATTTCTGGGTCCACCGAGGTTGGGAAAGGAGGCTTATGGGGCCCAAAAATAGCATTGTTCACCGAGCTGGTAACCAATTAAACCCTTTAATAGTCTTATTAACCACAATTTCCAGTCAGCCTCCAGTTTTCCGAACAGATGGGGTATAGATTAATTCCCTGGAGGTGGGCACACAACAGCAGGCTGGGGACCAGGCCTAGAGGCCCTCCTGGCCTGGGTGTGGGTGTGGAAGGCTGCCATGCTGCTCCTCTCAAGCTGGATGGTCTCTGGTCCTTCAGCTTCAAGAGCCCATCTGTCACCCTCACTTAGAGGATCTGTCTCCATGAAAATCCCAAAGATTAACTGCTTCCTGCAAGGAGTGAGTTTGGGACACAGAAACATTTACAGCTCCTTTTTTTCACCCCCTAAGGGAAAATCCAGCCCTTAGTATGTGTGTGCTTTTTTTAGTTGAAAAGTTAAAGTTTCTCGAGTATTGTACAAGACATAAAGGAGAATTTTAAACCATCCTGCCCATCAGAACATGTTGACCCATATCTTGGCAGCCACCTCTCTCAAAAAGCCACTGTTGATGAGGAGATCCAACACCAGGTTAGCTGCACTAGTCCAGCCTTCTACAAAGCACAGCAGCGAGTGTTTGACAACAAAGATTTCAGCAAGTCAACCAAAGACCTGATGTACAGAGCAGTTGCCATCACCACACTCCTGTACTGAAGTGAAACCTGGATGTGTATCAGTGACAAATAAGAATGCTATAGAAATTCCATCAGCAGTCTCCACTGCATCCTCCAGATTCAATGGGAGGACCATTGAACAAACCGTGTTCCTTTTTGAAGTCAGCTACAGAGGCAAGGGCCCTGCAACCTCGATGCACTGGCCACTGTGTTTGGATGGCTGGAAATTGTCTCCCCCACCAGGTCCTGTTCTCACAAAAGTCTCAGATTACCAACATTGCAGAGGAAGACAAAGAAAACATTTCAAAGACATACTGAAGTTCTCCTTGAAGTATGGCAGCATTGAACTTAATGACTGGGCGCAACTTGTGATCAATCGTTCAGAATGGAGACAACTTGTCCATTAAGCTGCAACATGCTTTCAGTCCCAACACCTTAATGATGAGGCAGAGGGGTGGCAGAGAAGGAAAGAAAGGAAGCAAATCCTGCAATCCGGATCTCATTACCTCGTGGGATCTCCAGCTCCTTGTACCCAAGGAAATGCAGTTGAGAATGGACTTGCTCAGTTACATGAAGACACATAGCAGATACTCCTGATCCTGAGTAGACATCAACTGTAGTGTATACTATTTGAAAAGTGCAATATATACCTTTTGTTCACTTGAAGATACTATTCAGAACTGTACCAGCAAAGGGAGTCTGCAAACAGAGGGAGAATCTGAAGGAGCTGTTTAATTAAAAGTGCACTTTTAATTCTGGTCTGTCTCTGGCTGTCTCTGGTCCCATGAACTTCACATTATCCTTGAATTGAGGCATATCTGAAGATGACTTCCTGAAAAACTATGATATCTCTAAATATCTGCCATTCTGAAGAAAGATCACGCACCTGAAACTTCGAACAGCATCAACATGAGTTTGTGAAAAGAAAATCATATTTACTTAATTTATTAGAATTCTTTGAGCAAATAACAGTTGAGATGAACAAAGGGGAACCTGTAGAAATAGTGCACTTGGATTTCCAAAAGGCATGTGATATGGTGCCACATCAAAGGTTACTACACAAAATAAGAACTCATGGTGTAGGGGGTAACATATCAGCATGGATATAAGATTGGTTAACTAGCAGGAAATAGAGAATATAGATAAATGAGTCATTTTGGGGTTGGCAAGCTGTAACTAATGGACTGCCACAGGGAACACATCTGAGGCCTCAACTATTTCTAATTTATATCAATGACTAGGTTGAAGAAACCAAATGTATGGTAGCTAAATTTTACAATGACACTAAGATATGTAGGAAAGTAAGTTGTCAAAAGGAAGTAAAGAGTCTACAAAGACAGGTTAAGTGAGTGGGCAAAAATTCGGCAGATGGAGTATAATGTAGGAAAATGTGAACTTGTCTACTCTGGCAGGAAAATATAGAAAAACTGTGTGGGCTGAATTTTCCCCCCATCGGGGCGGGAAGTTGATGGGCGGGCGCGCTTCCGATTGGCGCCCCCAATTGGAGGCTTGGCGCCATTTTATGTGGGCGGGCCAATTAAGGACCACTCAGTGTGACACCTGCAGGGAAGCGCTATGCGCTCCCTGTGCAGGCGGGGCAGATTCCTAAAATCGAGAGTGCGCTCTTTCATGCATGCGCATGAAAGAACGCACTCATCTCCCTGTGGCTAAGTGCTGTCTCAGGGAGATCGTCTCTACTTTCAAAAATATTAAAAATAGAAAAAAAATCCCTTACATGTCCCCTTGTGTGTCAATGTCACATGAGTTGGGACATTTTCATAATTTCCGAAAAAATTTATTAAAATTTTTAAAACCCTACATGAAACCTCATCCCAACCTTAAGGTTGACGGGAAGGTCCACAAATTACTTTAATTGATCAGTCAATGGCCTCAATTGGCCATTAACAGGTCAGCAGGCACGCAGCTGATTTTGCAGTGCCCCTGTCTTCCTGAAAATTTAAATGGGCCGGGGTGACATCGGGAGCTCTGCCCAACGTCATCCTGGTTATTTTATGTGTCGGCCAGTGGGCCCCGCCCCCTGATCACCGACAGTAAAATCCTGCCCTATATTAGTTAAATGGAGAGAGACTGCAGACCTCTGTTGTACAGAGAGATTTGGATGTCCTGGTGCATGAAGCACAAAAAGTTAGTTTGCAGGTACAGCAAGTGATTAAGAAGGCAAATGGAATATTGTTCCTTATTGCAAGGGGAATGGAATATAAAAAGTAGGGAAGTTTTACTGCAGCTGTAAAGTTTTACTACAGCAAGACATTTGTGAGAACACATCTGGAGCATTGTGTACAGTTTTGGTCTCCTTATTCGAAAAAGGATATAATTGCAATAGTAGCAGCTTAGCGAAGGTTCACCTGAGTCATTCCTGGGATGAAGGACTTATGATGAAAGGTTGAACAGGTTGGGCCTATACCCATTGGTGTTTGTAAGAATGAAAGGTGATCTTAGTGAAACATTTGGATCCTGAGAGGACTTAATTGGGTAGATACCGGGAGCATGTTTCCCCTTATGGAAGAACTAGGGGACACAGTTTAAAATATGAGGCTTCCCATTTTAAATGGAGGTGAAGAGAAATCTTTTCTGTCAGAGGGTAAATAGTCTGTGAAATTCTGTTCCCCGGGATGCAGTGGAGACTGGGTTGCTGCATTTATCCGAGGCTGAGTTAGATAAATTCTTGATAAGTAAGGGAGACAAGGATTATGGGGAACAGACAGGGAAGCGGAGTTGAGGCCACAATTATATCGGCCATAGTCTTATTGAATGACAGAACAGGCACAAAGGGCCGGAAGGCCAAATCCTGCTCCTATGTTCTAAGTTCCTATGACACCAACCAATGGAGAGTTTTTCCCCTGATTACTAATGGCTTCAATTTTGCTAAGGTTCTTTAATGCCACACTTGGTTGAATGCTGCCCTGATGTCAAGGGCAGTCACTTTCACTCACCTCTGGAATTCAGCACCTTTATCCGTATTTGGTCCAAGGCTGTAATGAGGTCTGGAATTGAGTGGTCCTAGCAGAACCCAAACTAAGCATCAATGATCAGGTTATTGGTAAATGCTTCTGAATAGTGATGCCAAGTTGATGCTGTACTGGAACAGCTTGATTCGAGGTATAGCTAGTTCTGTAGCATAGATCTTCAGCACTACAGCTGGGATGTTGGGAGGGCCCATAGCCTTTGCTGTATCCAGTGCATTCAGCCTTTTCTTGATGTCATGTGGAGTGAATTGTGTTGTCTGAAGACTGATATCTGTGATGCTTGGGACTTGGGTGGAAGCTGAGATGGATCTTCCACTTGGCACTTCTGGCTGAAGATGGTCACAAATACTTTAACCTTTGTGTTTTGCACTCACATGCTGGGTGCCACCATCACTTATGAAGGCAATGTTCATGGCGCATTCCCCCTCCCATTAGTTGTTTAACTATACACCATCATGCATGACTAGATGCGCCAGAACTGCAGAGTTTTGATCTGATCCATTGGTTATGGGAATGCTAAACCCCGTCCATTGCATACTGCCTCCGCTGTTCAGCATATTTGTTGTCCTGTGTTGTAGCTTCACCAGGTTGGCATGTCATTTTAGGTAGTCTGGTGCCACTCGGGCACGCTCACCTAGAGTCCTTATTGAACCATGGTTGGTTCCCTGGCTTGATGGTAAGAATAGGGTGGGGGATATGCAGGGGTATGGGATTACATATTGCAGTGAAATACAAATCTGTTGCTCCTGATGGCCTAAAACGTCTCATGGATGCCCAGTTTTGAGCTGCTATCCCATTTAGAATATTTGGAGTGCCAAAGAACATGATGGAGGATGTCGTCAATGTGAAGATGAGAATTTGTCTCCACAAGGACTGTGAGGTGATCACTCTTACCAACACTGTCATGGATAGGTGCATCTGCGACAGGTAGATTAAGGGTGAGGTCAACTAGGTTTTAGCCTCTTGTTAGTTTTCTTACCACCTACCGTAGTCTGGCAGGTGTGTCCTTCAGGACTCAGCCAGTTGAGTTAGCATTTGCTACACTTAGTTATGGACATTGAATTCCCACAGCCAGAATAAAATCAGTGCCCTTACCACCCTCAGTGCTTCTTCCAAGTGGTGTTCAACATGGAGGAGCACTGATTCTTCAGCTGAGGGAGTACAGTAGGTGGATTCCTTGCCCATGCTTGAGCTGATAGCATGCACTTCATGTGTCTAAAGTCAATGTTGAGAACTCCCAGGACTACTCCCTCCTGACTGTATGCCACAGCACCACCAACTTTGGTGGGTCTGTCCTGTTGGTGGGACAGGACATATCCAAGGATGGAGATTGAGGTGCCTAGAACATTGGCTGTAAAGTATGATTCTGTGAGCATGACTATGTCAAGCTATTGCTTGACTAGTCTGTGGAACAGCTCTCCAAATTTGGGCATTCATCCCCAGATATCAGTGATAACGACTTTGCAGGGTTGATTGGGCAGGTTTTATTTTCCAGCCCTTAAGTCAATACCAACTGATCTGTTTGTTTTTATTCTTTTTTTTGGAAAAATATACTTTATTCATAAAATATCTGGAAGAACATTACAAAACATTTCTAAATCGATTTTATTCTTATTCAACTCTTCTGTAGCAGTTTGTTATAACTGAGTGTTTGCTCGGCTATTTCAGAAGGCAATTAAGAGTCAACCGCATTACTGTGGATCTAGAGGCATGTGTAAGTCAGACTGGGTAAAAAGAACAGATTTCCTCCTCTAAAGGAAATTAAAGAACCAGATGGGTTTGTATGATAACCTGGTAGTTTCATGGTCTTTACTAATGAGACTAGCATTTTATTCCAGATTAATTAATTAATTGCATTTAAATTTCCTATGTTACTTTCTCTACTGCACACAGTCCCCTCCACCCTCATTTCTAAACATAAATGCAAGGATCTCATGGGCTGCTTTGTCACTAAGACTGTGACCATCCGGTTAGCTGTCTCTGCTGCTACCCTCCCATCCATGAGCCCAGTGAACCAAACTTCCTCTAATTTGGTGGGATTTGAATTCATGTCTCTGGACCATTAGTCTGGGCCCCTGGATTACCAGTCCAGTAACATTACCATGATGCATAACCCTCTTGTTAATCTTATGCACCTTAAGATGTTTGATTATGTTGAATTGTTATATAAATATAAGTTTATCATAGTCACAGTCATATCGGATGTCATTTGCGACTTTGATAAGAGCCATTTAGATACTGTGGCAGGGACAGATTGGAGGGATTCAAACTTGGAATTTCAGAAAAGATGGGAATGACTTAGGAGTCAAGGACACATTCAAGGACTTTGCAGAGGAGAGGAAAATTGGGAATTGGGCAGTAGTTTGCAGTCAGTAGGGTCAAGCGTTTTGTTTTGAAAAGGGTAATGATGGGAGATTTAAAGGAGAGAGGGTCAATACCTGAAGTGAGAGAACCATTAACAATATTAGCTAACATTGGGACCAAGTGGGGATGCTTGTGGAGCGGGAATAGGGTCAAGGGAGCAGGAAATAGGTCTCATGGATAAGATGAGCCCAGAGAGGGCACGAGGAGAAATATGAGTGAAACTAGAGAAAGATGGAGTTTAGGGCTAGGGCAGGGGGAGTTTTAGAGTAAGTTTGGTCCAGTGGACTAGTGGATGGGAGGGTAACAACAGAGACAGCTAATCGGATGGTCACAGTCTTAGTGACAAAACAGTCCATGAGATCCTCGCATTTATATTTAGAAATGAGGGTGGAGGGGACAGTGTGCAGTAGAGAAAAACAGCTAAGGATTGCCTTTACATTCCAGGATGATCCTGGAATAATGTGCAGTTTTAACTGATGAGAGCAAGGTCTGATAGTGCTTTATGTGGTCCAGCCAGATCTGGTGGTGGATGACTAAGTCTTTCAAGTTTATGTCACGTGGTCTTAAGGTGGAACAGCCAGACTGAGGGAGAGTAATGGTTTTGTGGGGACTAGGGCATGAAAGATAGAAGTTGAGCAAACAATAATGTATGGGGGTCCAAAGGCTGGGATTTTTAAAGTACAATGGTGAGTGAATCGGAGGATATGTTTTTACCGGGTAGATACGGGAGGAGGTAGGGTTGGGTTGGAACATTGATGTGGGTGGAGATTGAAAGAAGGAAATGATCAGAAATAGCTTTATCTGTAATTGATACAATGGTAGTCGTGAAACCACATGAGATGGCAAGGTCAAGGGGATGACCATGAATGTGGGATGTGGAGTTTACATGAAGGGAGAGATTTAAGAAGGATAACAGGGCAGTGAATTCACAGGAGAGAGGGCATGTTAAGTTGAGATGGGGGCTGAAAACACTGAAATGAGAAGTCGTACTATGCAGAGGCTGAGAGAGGAAAACAGTGAAGATATCACAGTGAGAAAATTTTTAAATGTATGTAGGAGAGTGGTAGCAAATGATGACTTTTAATGAGAGGTGAGAGGGATGGAACAAGCTGAGGTGCTCAAAGGCAAAAGTGTTAGAAGAGTAGAGGGTGAAAACAATATGTGATCTTGTGATATGTGCCACACTGTCACCACAACAGTCTTGACAGAGAAAATGGTGGAAGATGCAGCCAGGCAGGGAGACTTCATTTAGGGGAAAGGTGTCATCATCCTTCAGCCAAGTTTTCATTAAGGCCAGGATGTTGAAGCAATCATCCACAATACGTTCATGGATGGCCAGTGACTTATACACAAGTGAACATACATTCTGGAGAGAGACAAGTAGAGGGGTCATGAGAGGAGAGTACATAGGGAGGAGAATTAATAGGGCCAGCAGTGAGAGGGGTGAATTGGACTGGAGGAGAATGGCAAGATTAACCCCCAGTTGGTGTACTGGGTGGGAAGGTCAATGAGAACGTAGGATGAGATAATTGGGGCTGCTGCTCATAATAAGCCAGCACTGAGTTACTCAGTGAGCCCTTCGGAGGATGACGTGTGGTACATATGGAAGCTGTGGGTTCACCTAAGAGGGAGTCAAACCTGGGACAGCTGTAAGAGAGGAGGAAGATTGAGGAATGCTAGGGTATGGAATTGGGAGAGCAGGGCACCTGAAAGAGGAGGAGTGAAAGGAGACATAGCAATTGAAGAGAGGGATCTAGGAGGGATAAAATCACAAACCTTGCAAACTAATAAGCCAATAGTAACCCTAAAAATTTGGCCACAAATTTAAGGATATTACCTTGTGAACTAAATGAACTGTGCAGGCTCTTTCACATGGAGCAATTATATGATTTGCATTTCAGAATTCACCAGTCATAGGTTTTTGAAGAATCTTTTTCTGAATGGGAACTCCAGAAGAGGTATGAGCTCTCCAATTGTTGTCAGCTAAACCAGTGTAAGGCTGAAAATAACACACATCCTGTTCTTGTGCAGGAAAAATGGACCCCATTTGCAGGAACAACAACTTATAAGTAAAAGACCAGTAGACATCAGTCCATTAGCCCAGCATAGGAGAGGGCAATCAAGATAGTGAGATCCCACATAATAGAATTAGCAGGCATGGAAGGTCCTGCACCACAACTTGTGTGTGTAGAACAAGGGCTAATGTTCAAAGATCCATTCAGAGAATAGTAAGGAAACAGCAGATGACAGGAAACTCCTTGCTTTTCCCTATTTTTTTCTGTCTACTGTATCTGGAATCATGGAAGAAGAATTAGAAAGAGAAACTGACCCAATGGAGAACCCTCAACAGCAGGGCAGATGGCTAAAATTGGCCCACCATCATTAACTCTTCCAGCAGCCCACAGAGAGTGACTTGATGGAATAAAATCAGTTCAGATGATTGAACAATGATTTCATGGTCTTTGATGGAAAGCAGGATGAAGAGCATCAAACTTAAATGAACGCACTGCAAAGCTTCTCCAAAGTGTGCAGCAGATTGCAGGGCTGATGGTAGAGCCCATTGTCCTTCTTCCCTGCAACATTAGAGAGGCATGTCAACAAAAACAGAACAGTCTGGAGCAAGTCAGAGCTGCAGGAATCAATGGTTCTCTCCTACTGAAAACGAGGCTGGGATTTTCCTATCCTGTCCACTCGATGGTGTAATGGCGGGCGGAAGGGGAAAATATCGCAGAAGCAGAAAGGTCAGTTTCCCTTTGGGGTAAAAACAGGTTGAAAACATCTGCTCCTGCCCTCAATGGTGACTTTTCCCATGTCAGGAATGCCATTTGGATACATTAGAGTATCCTGAATAGTCATTATTCAGGCAGCTGGCCGGAATCACACCGCCACACTGGATCAAAAGGCCAGACTGGTGCCCAGTTAGACCGGCATGATTCACAAATGCATATAAGCAACATGCCTGGCGACCTGCACTTCACTCCTGATTTCGAGGTTTGTTCGCCTACCTTGCATCGCGCAGTGCTCATGGCCCCACGAACTCCGCGCTGGCTTTGCAGGCAGCACCATTTTGCTTTCAAGGGGGGTTACAGAGGCAAGGCACTATGTACCAGCCCAGCGATAAGGCGAGGGTGGGTTGTAATGTGCTGCAGGGCAAGGGCTCGACTAGGGGGAAGGGAAAGATAAGATAGAGGTAAGGGAAGGGGCTGGATGGCAATGGCTCAACTTGGGGGAGGGGGAAGACTGTGAAAGGTTGCACTCAGATACATGACTGGGGAGTTAGGGGGAGAAGCGTCCTCTGGGCCAGAACTGGGAGAGACTCTCTTACAGAAGGACATAAGCAAGTTCAGAGAAAGATTGTACAGAGCATGTGAGTTAGTTAAGGAATATTTAAAGATATCACAGCAAGTGATGAAAGCAAAGGTGGACAGGAGAGCCACAGCTCGTAGTTTTGATTCTGGGGAAAAATGATAACTTTATTAGTACTGGATGAATCATTAAAGACAAAGTTTAGTGGGCCTTATAGGATTGAAAAGAAACTGAATGATGTAAATTACTGAATACTATTAATAAATTATTTATTTAATGAATACTCCAGATAAAAGAAAGAAACAGGATATGTCACGTAAACATGCTTAAAAATTACTTTGACAGGGAAGATAACCAAAAGGAAGCATTAGTGATGGTAGATGAAGAGAAAGAGGTAGAAATGAAGGATTCTGAAATTGAAGGTTCTCTAATAAAATTGGAGGGGAGGTGGTGCACAGTGGTATTATCACTGGACTAGTATTTCAGAGACCCAGGGTAATGATCTGGGGTCCCAGGTTCAAAGATCTGGAATTAAAAGTCTGATGATGCCAATTTTGTAAAAAACCCATCTGGTTCACTCATGTCCATTAGGGAAGGAAATCTGCCATCCTTACCTGGTCTACATGTGACTCCAGGCTAACAGTAAGATTGACTCTTAAAAAATGCCCTTTGATCAAGGGCAATTTGAGGATGAGTAATAAATGCTGGCCTAGCCAGCGATGCCCACATCCCATGAACAAATATAAATAAAAATGAGGGGGTACTTAAAAAATTAAACATAATGCTGAGTTACCTTCCAAACAAGTGTCAACGTGAGTTGGTGAAGCTATTGCAGTCACACAAAGCAATTGTGGGAATAAGCTGAGGAGGACAAATTTAGCCACACATGATGTAAGTGTAGGGGATTCAGTTTCGATAAGGAAAGATTCTTATAGATTAAGTCCAGCAAAGTTACTACAAATACAGAAAAATTGAATTTATGCTTCAAAATAACATCATTGTGTCAAGTTGCAATAATGGAATTTGCCTGTTGTGATGGTACCGAAAACAAATGGAACACAAAGACTGTGTATGGATTATAGAAAGGTGAATGCAATGACAAAAGTGGATTCATGTCCTGTAACACAGTTGAAATGTTGCATTGAGAAAGTTGGATGATCTAAGTTTATCACAAAGATTGATTTGCTGGGAGGATATTGGCAAGTACCACTATCGGAGAAAACAAAGAAAATGTCAGCTTTTGTGATGCCAGATGGATTATATCAGTTTAAAGGTATGTCATTTGGTATGAAAATGCTCCAGCAACATTTCAAAGACTGACAAAATAATTGCAGAGCTGAGCAATTGTGCTGTTTATATTGACGAGATGATAGTTTTCAGTCAAACATGGAAGGAGCATTTACAACATTGGAATAACAATTTAATTGACTGCAAAAAGCTAACTTGGTGATGAATTTGGCTAAAAGTGAGTTTGCAAAAGCGCAAATTACGTATCCAGACCATGCCATTGGATATGGTAACATAACTCCGAGAGATGTGAAAGCCAAAGCCATTGTGGATTTCCCAGTGTTACAACAAAATGAAAGTTTTGAGATTTCTGGGCATGAGTGGATTTTAATGGAGGTTTGTACCTAATTTTAGCAGTGTGGTTGCTCCATTGACTGAACTATTAAAAAAAACAAGAAGTTTCAATGGACACAGGAGTGTCAGAAGGCATTTGACAATTTAAAAACTATATTAGTTATGGCACCAGTTTTGGCAGTACCTAATTATGCCAAGCAACTTAAGTTGGCCATCGATGCAAGTGATGTAGGCGTTGGTGCTGGACTGTGCAGGAAGGTGAAACTGGAATTGAGAAACTGATAGGGTATTTTGCACAAAAGCTAAATGTACAACAGAAAAGGTATTCAATGATTGAAAAGGAGACTCTGCATTGCAGCAGTGCAAGATTTATGTTGCAAACAATTCATCAGAAACAATTGTTTATACAGACCACCATCATTTAAAATTTCTGGACAAATTTTGAGACCGAAGTGTAAGACTGTTCAGATGGAGTTTATCACTGCAACCATTTAATTTACAGGTTATATACTTGTCTGGATGAGAAAACCTAATTGCAGATGCATTGTTGTGAGATTAAAGCTCAAAGGAAATTGGACATTTAATACCTGGACATTGGACTGAAATGACCTCTGTTAATACAAAGAATATGTATATATTGCTATATTAATGCATGCATCTGGTAATGTAATGGTTTGGGTAAATGGATAAGTATAAGGAGTGTAAAATGGTTGAGAAAATTAAGCCGTCATTTAAAATTATGACGGTTCATTTTTCCAAAAGGATGGAGGTGTTATAAAAGTATAATAATTTTCATAGTATTTTTCTGGTTTATTGTAAAGTAGATTTATGGGTGTGAGTATAGTTGGCTCTGTCTGTGTGATTTAATTACATTTAGAGTCAGGTAGACTACAAGCTTGGAATTATCAAAAGAAGCTAGATGTAGAAATATGTTTGAAATGCTAATGAGTAAACATGGATGCTGGCTTAGCATGTAGGATGTGAAGGAAATTTGCATTCTTAGGTAAGTGAAGTGTTTGGTTGGATTTCAAAGGGATGTTAGGCTGTTTACAACTAGCCAGATAAGCAAGGCGAAGGAGTGTGTTTATTTTCCCCAAAGGTTACTGATAATACTGGCAACATGAATGCTTTTATATTATGGGAAAGGTACCATTCTAAAGACATATGGGACAATAGAATTTACATATTAAAGAGAGAGGAACATATATAAAGGAGAATGAAAGGCTATGTGAGCAGAGGACCATGTAAGATCTAACAGGAGTGTGTGAAACAGCCTTTAAAAAGCCTCTAGCCATTTGTGCGTAAGTTGATAAAAACAAAAAACTGCGGATGCTGGAAATCCAAAACAAAAACAGAGTTGAATTACCTGGAAAAACTCAGCAGGTCTGGCAGCATCAGCGGAGAAGAAAAGGGTTGACGTTTCGAGTCCTCATGACCCTTCAACAGAACTAGGTGAATCCCAGGAAGGGTTGAAATATAAGCTGGTTTAAGGTGGGCGGGGTGGGGGGGGGGTGGTTGTTGGGTGGGGGGGAGAGAAGTGGAGGGGGGTGGTGTGGTTGTAAATCTTGTCGCAGAGACGAACAAAACTTCTTCAAGTAGGTAGGCATTTCTTGAAGAGCAGTGGCAGTCAATTAAACACAGAGATAATGTGGTTAATTGACTGCCACTGCTCTTCAAGAAATGCTTACCTCCTTGAAGAAGTTCTGTTCATCTCTGCGTCAAGATTTACAACCACACCACCCCCCCTCCACTTCTCTCCCCCCACCTAACCAACATACCCCCCCGCCGCCGCCCGCCCCTAACCACCTTAAACCAGCTTATATTTCAACCCTTCCTGGGATTCACCTGTGCATAAGTTGGCTGTGTCCAGTAACTGAAGTTGGAGAAAGCTATTTGGAATTCCACTGTCAAGTGGGCACTGTGTTAACTTGCTGGTTTTGTTTTAAATTTAAAATCTATTTTGGACCTTTGCCTTAAAGAGCGTGTATAATTGGGAGTCAGGCTAACTAGGAATTTTAGGAGTTGTTATAGTATGAAGTAATTGTAGCCTTATATAAGTGCTTGAAATCTTTTATTTTGTTAATAAATTCTTTAAAATAATTTTAAAAACTCTAAAGGTCTTGGTGGACTCATTACTTCTGAATTCAGTGTACATATCTTCTCATAATAAATACAAATTGCAAAACCGTTGTGATTGCGACCAAGTTTCCCTTGTGGATTTGGTCTGCCTGGCACACATCATCTGCCACGTCACAACAGTGTAGGCACCTCTCAAGACCAAGGGTGTACAGAAGACATATGTCTTTTCTGCAGATGACCGAGAGTCAGTGACGTTGACATCTGCCATATTCTCCATGAGTTAACATCGCGGGGACTGGGAGGATATCAGTGGCTCTGAAAGTCACACTGCTTTTAACTTCTATGTGGGTGGCTTTTTCCAGGGCTCCACTGGGGACCTCTGTGGGATCTCTCAAGCTCCCAGCCACAAGTACATACAGAATATGACGGATGCCCTCTTTGCCAAGGTCCACAATTACGTTCACTTCATTAGAAATCAAGCTAACCAGGCAGCCAGGGCACTGGGCTTTGCTGCTATTTCTGGATTCCCACAGGTGCAGGGTCCCATCAACTGCATTCATGTGGCTATAAGAGCTCCCTGGCAACAAGGACTCCAATACATCAACCGGAAAGGCTTGCACTTGCTCAATGTGCAGCTGGTCTGTTACCATCAGAAACACATCACGCAAGTTTGTGCGAGATACCTGGGAAGCTGCCATGACTCCTACATCTTGAGTAGATTGCAGATCCCAGACATCTTTGAGGGACCACACAGAATCTCGGTGACAAAGGCTACCAGCAAGGGATGTGGCTGATGATGCCTGTCCAATGGCCCCAAACTCCAGCTGAGGGAAGGCACCATTGCCGATCATTATCATCTTGAAGATGTGATTCTGACAGATCTGGCAGAGCACTCCAGTACACTCCCCAGAGGGTCTCACAGATCATCATGGTTTGCTGCATGCTGCACAACCTGGCGCTGCAAAGGGGGGAGGATTTGCCAGATGCTGAGATGGAGGAACTGCACGTCTTCACTGATGAGGAGGACATTGAAAGGGACGAGGGCAATGAGGGTCGAGGAAGCCTAGGCTGCAAGGGAAGAAGCCATAGCAAGGGCCAGATGAGGCAGGCATGCATGTAACCACTCAGCCACCAGATTCCAGGGGGATGATGATAGCAGGCCAGTTATTCTGGAATTGTATAAAATGCTGGTTAGGCCACAGCTAGAACATTGTGTCTAGTTCTGGTCACCATATTATAGGAAGGATGTGATTGCACTGGAGAGGGTGCAGAGGAGATTTACCAGGATGCTGCCTGGGCTGGAGGGCCTGAGCTACGAGGAAAGATTGGATAGGCTGGGGTTGATTTCATTGGAGCAGCAAAGATTGAGAGGGGACATAATAGAGTTGTTTAAGATTATGAGGGACATAGATAGGGTGGATAGGAAGGCATGTTTTCCATTAGTGGAGGGGTCAATAATCAGGGGGCATAGATTTAAGTTAAGAGGTAGAAGGCTAAGAGGGAGTTGAGGAGAAATATTTTCACCCAGAAGGTGGCGGGATCTTTAACTCGTTGCCTGAAAGGATGGTTGAGTCAGAAACTCTCGTAACATTTAAGAAGTATTTAGATATTCACTTGCATTGCCATAGCTCCAGGGCTATGGGCCAAGCACTGGAAAATGGGATTAGTGTAGTTAGGTCTTTGTTGACTGGCATGAACATGATGGGCCGAATGGCTTCCTTCTGTGCTGTAAACATCAGAGTCCATGACAAGTAGCAGTTGTTATCCTGTCAGACCAATGCCCTCCATGATAGGCCCACATCACCACCAGTGTGGCTATTCTTCTCAGCCATCCTCTTCATTCTGAGGTGGGGTATTTACAAATTCTGCTCACCAGGTACTTATCCTTGAAGGATAATGAACCCTCGGGGCTATGTGTCCCAGATGGGATAAGATACCAACTGCAATAGGTTGTACTAGCATCAAATGACAAAAGGTGCTACTTCTTTAAACTCCCCTTGAGAATCCCAGTCAAAGTTCTCAGTGGAATCATGGGGCAGAATTTTGCCCTCGTCGGGTGGGCTCGGCAGGCGGGTCTGGGAGCAGTTGGGAAGCCGCCCACCGCCCGCAATTGGGCCCTGACTGCGATTTCACAACTGTGATTTGGCCAGCCAGTGTGAATTGCGTGCTGCAGTACTCAGCGCTGCTGGGGTGGAGGCAGGAGAAGCGCAAGCGCTGAAGTTCGTGCATGCATGAGGGTGCGGGCAGTAAAAACTGAAGATTGTTATCACCATAAATAAAGAATTTTAAAATAATGAAAATATGTTTTCATGGAAAACATGAAAACAAGCAGGGACATGTAAAATACGAGTGCAAAAAGTTTTTTTTAAATCACTGGATGAAACTTCCTCTTGCCCGTGGATGAGGTTTTGCCCAAAATGCAATGTCTGCTTTGACTTTTCGCCCATCAGCCAACCAAACAGTTGAACGGGCAGTGAAAAATTACAAACAATTAGTTGATTAAGGGCCTTAATAGGCCACTTAATTGTTGGTGGGCGCGCTGCTGACTCCTGTGCGCGCCCACCAACTGAAATATCGCATGAGTGCCCGATGACATCAGGACGCTTGCCCGACTGCATCATGGGTCATTTTAAGTTCTTTCAGATTGGGTGCGCGGCTGCCCAACGAGCGCAATATTCTGCCCATCGTAGTGTACCTTCATTCTGACAAGGTCTTCAAGGAGATCCATCTCCAGCAGTGGACAAACGTCTTATCTGTTATTTTGATTGTGATTTTGCTAGGCTTGACTTGGGCCAAGGCAAAAGAGGGCGTTCAATTGGTATTAACACTTGTTCAAAGCACTCAGTCCTCAGTGTTACCTTCGTCCTTTTTACATTGAGACCCTCCACTCTCAGTTAGGGATGCGGGGCTCCAGTTAGCCTCACCTTTCAATGGGTATAGATCACCTCACAATGATCATCTTCACATTTGCCTGACAGACATGAAAAAGCCTCCTTTTCGACACCATCAGTTTCCCATGATGGTCATCCCTGGCCCTTGTGACCCCGAAAATGCAGACATGCCATGGAGGCCTCAAGGTTCCACTTCATTAATAATAAAGAGCACACGTCAGCTGCATTATCTCCTAGCCACTAGCCCATTTCTGCCCTAATCATTGTCCTCCCAACAAGCTAACATATGAGCATCGAAACCATGCTCAATGGTTCCATTGGCTGCAACACATCTCGATATGGATGTAGCATTTTTGAGCTTGGCGAGTGGTTAGGGGAGGGGAGACTATGCAGAATGAATGGGCCAGTGCTGCATCCCTTTTGTGGGCACTTTGCAGACAACTCCAAGGTGCAAAACGGTTAAAGCTGTAGCTTTGAGCACCAGGACAAAATTGTGCCTGCAAAGGACAGAGCACCAGCACATTGGAGGTGGGAAGGTACGCATGCTTATTGGTCAGGTTAGCAGATATGTACACTTATAGAGTTGACAACACGCAAGGCTGGCAGGAGTGCACATGACCTGAATGTGGGTTTATAGACTGCAAACCCTCATGGATGACAGAGTTTAAGGAAAGATTACCCTTCTCCATGTACACCTACATCTCTTTCTAAACTAAAATTTCAACTTTCCACAATGCAGATGAGTTGGGGGAGTACATGAGCCTCCATCTTATACAGGCAAGAATGAACAACACTTGAACTTGAAATGCATGTTGATGAGGTGCCTTGCGCAAGCACACTTTAAATTAAGGATGAGGCATCACAATGTCGGTAATGGGCTGAGGAGGGACACATACTATGATGAGATGGCTGCACACAACATCAGCCAGAGGCACATGATGCAAAATCTGTGAATGGTGGGGGAGGGAACATGGTGTGACATCTGACTGAGCACAACACATCTCAGCACACAGGGAGGCATACACAAGAGATGTGGAAAGGGTGAAAATCGATTTATATCAGTGGAAAATATATACATTTGGTGAACACCCGAGCCATGGTTGTGCTCCTAATATTTCTTGATCTTCCTAACCCCAACGCTACATCTTGGTGCATCCATGACAACCCCCTGAGATGTGGAGGCAGCTACGCCCTGTTGGCTGCGATGACTGGAGTGCCGAGACTTGGAGGGCCCCGGCCTGCTTTGGGTCTCCTGCTGCGGGGCAGGTGCACCTTTCTCAGCCTGTGGAACTGGCAGTGATGGGGTCACAGGCAGAGGGGATTGGGATCGGCTGAACACTCCCAGAGTCACCCCAGTCAGCTGCTGGTTTTCATCCCTAAGGATGCCCAAAGGTCCCTGGCTGACTCTTGAGGAGAAGAGGCACATGGAATGAGTGCAAATCTCGCAGCAGCACAGGTGCTATGTCCTGGAACAAGGTCTCCATGGTGGAGATTTTACCAGTGTTGACCTCGGTGCGCTCGCATGCTGGTGCTATTACCTCTACTAAACGTGGATGGACTCCTCCATCGTATGTTGCAATCTGTGGAATGCAGATGACAACCCTGCCTGATAGCCAAGCGTCTGTTGCTGCTGCTTCAACACCTGCATTAAGACCGAACCCATAGGCTCGTCATCTGACTCAAACTCAGCAGAATCCTGGCCTCCAGCAGCCCTCAAGGGTCGGTGATCTTGGATGTCCCTGCCTCCATCTGCAGTGGACCAGTATCTGCTGTGCTCACCAGGTTGTGATACCAAGCCTGCTCTTGATCTAGGTCTCACCGTGCTGTGCCTCTCTGTGCTGGTGGAGAGTGCGTTCGAGCACTGTGACGGGTTTTCCACAAGTGGGTCCTCAAAATCCTCATCGGGGCTGGAGATGAGAGGTTGGCTCCCAGTGTCCCTGGGGCACTTGGCTGTGGTGCCTATGAAAGAGAGTAAAGATAATTAGTGCATGACAACAGACTCCAAGACATCACATTGCACTCACAGTCTTACTGTCTGAAGGATCAATTGGTGCAGGGTCCTCACTTGGGTGGGTGCCGCCAACCCCACTGTCACTATAGGTGCTGTCCCGGTCCTCTCTGGCCAGGTGTACCCCTTGTTCCTCATACTGGGTAATGGCCCTATATCCAGCATCCCGCCACTGGTCTGGGATCGCTTCTTCTTATTGTGGGTGAGCTTGGCCTGCATGAAGACAGATGGAGAGACTGTGAGCATGACACATGCCAAGGCATAGGATAAGGATGCCTGCCTTGTGTGGGTGCTGAGTGGAACTGTGTACAGGACGACGACGCAAACTGCACAGGATGAGACACCAAATGGAGATGTCAGGGTGCGTGTGGGGCAATGGGTGGTGATGTCCCTTGTTCTGCTAGTGTGTGAGATCCCTGTCGTCCGTCATCCTGCGAATGTGTGAGGACCTTGTGAATATGTGAGGTGAGAGGGATGAGTGAGTTGACTTACCCTGTGGAGAACATGGCAGACCACCATAATTCAGAGACAGCACAGGGCGTGAAAGGGAAAGAAACTTTGATCCATCTGAAATCCTGAATTTTCTATCTGGTATCATCTACTTGGCCTGTTTAATTTGAATTCAAATGCAAATGTAAATCCCTCCACTGCATTGAAGGTTCTTCACAAAGGTCCAAGCAACTGTGATAGAGTTGAATACCCCATGTCTTTAGGAAGCTACATTGATTCTAAAAGGACACTGCATTACTGAAGAATGATTGAATCATGAAGCTCTCCGCATACTAGAAAATTAAGTCCTAAAACTTTTACCTATAGTTACACACAAATTGGACATTAAGGGAGTGAAATCCCTTCCAGTTGACAAAATGGTGTAGGTTGAGAGTAAGGGTTTACATGGCCACATTTGGAATCATAAGGGCCTTATGAAAATTAATGGCCCACTCACTCAAATACCTTGCTTCTGTGTCAGATGTAGTCAAACAGGGAATTAATGTTTCACCTTAGGCAAGAATAAACAGCAAATTGACTGGCTGAGAAAAATGCCAGGAAATTAAATGTGGCAGTAACAATGTGAGCCACAATAAATATTGTCAAGTTTCTTGAGGACTCCGTGTGTGGTGGTGAAAAGATCTTCCTGGGATTTTGGGGTGAACCATGGATTGACTTGCAAAGAAAACAAGGGCGCTTTTCGAATAGAATCTTCCATGTCTGTATACTCTGGTGGCTGCCTGTCTGCTGGAGAGTGCTACTCTTTGGATCTGGCATTTCAGCTTCTCAGCAGTTCCTTTTCTTCTACCTCTTGAACATATGATTCATAAAGAGAGGAGAATTCTCATCAGGAAATCTATATTGTATTAAAACAAAGGGAACTTTCTCAAACAAAACATGGTCCTGAGGGAGACTTCTGAATGAAGCTAGGATTTATAAATCTGTTTTACAGCACGATGAAATTCAGGAATACATTTTAGAAAATGCAGCATCAGACTTTGGTGACTGCTTTCCCAAGTTACTTTTGAAAAGGCATAAAATGGACGGGTGGTCTTTAGGGCAGAAATGACAGAAAATAGGACTGATGGTATGACCCTGCTTCAGTATATTGAATTTACATGGAGGTCTAACAGTCTTATGCTGTATCTCTGGTGGGAGACCGGCTGTACCTCGAGGGAAATGTCCTTTTCCTCAATTTCCTCATGGCTTCTGCCCGTCCCTTGCAGAGCTCCTAATTCTTGGTAGAATTTAAATGAGGTAGAACATCAGCAGATTGCCTCACCTCCTCAAATTTTAATCTCCCCTATAAGAGCAAAAGGTGGTAACACTTGAAATCTTGTTGTGTGATCCTACCAGTCAGTCACTCGGATTCAATTTTTTTTTTTAAAAAAAGGTATTCATCTCTATGGGGAGAGGGCAAATTGTGTGTTCTTGCAGGATTTCAAAACCACAGGCTGAGACACGTACACTGGAATTTGCCAGAGAATAAATGAATAAGATTTCAGAATGGCTTTTGTGATATTGATTGAAAAGTTAAAATGGCTATGTCTATTGCCAAAACATTTGTGACAAAGGTTCATTTGAAAGTGATGGCAGAGAAATTAGAAATGGATTTAAAAGTAGGCACTAGAAAGGCAGAAATTGTTGAGGTATTGGCTCAGCGTCTGAACCTTGAGGAAGAGAAAAGCAATCCAGATAAAACACAGGTTGAATTAGCTAGGATTCAGTTGCAAATGAAACAAATGGCATATGAGAAAGGAGAGAAATTAAAAAACTTGAACTTGAAGAAGAAAGGGAAATAGAAAGACTTGAATTAGAATTGCGAAGAGCAGGAGAAATGGAATGACTTGAATTGCAAAGAGAGGGGGAAGCCAGAAAATTTGAATGGACAGGGAAAGTCTTCAATTACGTGAAGAGGGAGTAGCAGACGGACTTGATGATGAACCAACTTTAACTCTTGGTTTTATTTACTTAGTGCCTAAATTCAGTGAGGAAGGGAGTGAAATGTATTTTGTATATTTGAGAAAATTGAGACAAAGTTATAATGGCTAAGAGAAATTTAGATGCTTTTATTACAAAGTGTTTTGGTAGAAGGAGCATTGGAGGTTTATTCGACCCTTCAAGATGAATAGTCTGCAGATTATGATATGGTTAAGATTGCTGTGCATAATGTGTATGAGTTAGTTCTAGAGATCACAGGCAGAAGTCTAAAAATCTGAAGAAGAGACAGAATCAGACTTTTGTGGAATTTGCTAGAGAAAAATAGATAGTATTTTATAGATGGTATGAAGCTTGAGCAAGGTTTTGAAAACCATAAAGTGATGTTGTTAATAGAAGAAATTAAGAACAGTATCCCTTTAGGAATGAAGTTCCACTTAGAAAACCGTAAAGATGAGAGAAGCTGTAATGGCTGATGGTTACAAACTATACCACAAACACATTGATGGCAGTAAACTTTTGTTTAAAAGCCCACAGAGAAGCTGGAGAGATAAGAAAAGTGACAATGAACAGAACACTAATAACAATGAGAGGGGTGGTGGTGGCAGAAATGAAAAGAATCTTCTCAGAGTAGTGAAAAAGACAGTATGGAGGATTTGGAGGGGACCAACATGTTACTTTTGATTTGAGATGCCATGTGAAGGCATATTGGCTGGCAGCTCTGATAATCCCACCAGCACCAGAACTCTGTGGTGGGCAGTACTGGGACTGCAATCAGGCCCAGGAAGAGGAGATCTCAGAAGGCCCAGACTGAGGTAAATCCTGAGCTTTTAGGGTGGGAAGGGATCGAGGAGCGTAGGGAAGGGAGCAAGGATGGTAGCTGGGCTTGGTGAGTTTTGGAGATAAGGTGGAGAGGCACAAAGAGGGGTATCATCTTGGGGGAGAGAGGGTTGCCCTGATGCACAAAGGGTACACCTACTTCCTTCCTGCCTTTTCAACAAAGTAATTAAAAAAAAAAAGCAGCCTTCTGACTCTTGCCCACCTGGCAATGCCAACTGTATTATGGCATGGGCAGTGTAATGTTCTGGTCAATTGACTTGTTAACTTTAATAAAAAAATGGTGGGCAGGCTACCGACTTCGGCGCCCACCAGCATACCATATTATGGCGACTGGGTCGGGGGGTGCGAGGGAAGGCGGTGGGCTTGCCACCTGTTATATTTTACATGCCCCCCAGTCAAAATTGCACCTGGTGGGAAGCCATAAAATCCATCCCTTGGAGTTGAAACCTGAGCAAAGTAGATAACAAAATGTGTTTAAAAGTCAACACCCTGTTGACAAATAATGGACTGAATGAAAGAGAGAGGGAGAAAGAGAGAAACAGTTAAATCTCATTTAGAACAATGTGATCCACTTTCATTGCTCAGAAAAGAAATAATTCTTGCCAGGCGTGAAGTAGTTCCCAACAATGGGAACATTCAATGGTGCTGATTTACGTAATAGCTTTTAAAATGAAGTTGATTAAATATTTGTAAGAGAAAAAAAAAGTGCAGAGAAAAGGCAGGGGAATGGGACCAAATAGATATTTTTTCAGAGCCCACTTTCCCATTCTTTTCTCATAGCCCTATAATTTCTCTCTTTTCAGGTACTTATCCAATTCCCTTTTAAAAGCCGCAATCATATCTACTTCCACCACCCTCTTGGGCAGTGCATTCAGGATCTTAAACACTTGTGTCATAAAACCTTACTTCATGTTGCCATTTACTTTAAATCAGTGACCTCTGGTTCTTGTCCCATTCTACCAAAGGGAGCATTTTCTCTCTATTTACTCTGTCCAGACCCCTCATAATTTTGAGCACTTATATCAAATCTCCTCTCAATCCCCTCTTCTCTAAGGAGAAGAGCCACAACTTCTCCAATATATCCTCGTAGCTGAAATCCCTCATCCCTTGATTAATGCTTGTAAATTTTTCTTCACCTTCTCTAAAAGTTTCACACCCTTCCTAAAGTGTGGATGCCAGAATTGGGCAGAAAGGTGCATAAGTTCCTTGCTTCTGTACTCGATGCCTGTATTTATGAAGCCCAGTACCTATGCTTTTTGAACCACTTTCTCAATCTGCCTTCAAGGTTTTTTGCACCTATGCCCCCATGATTCTGTTCCTGCACCCCCTTTAGAATTTAACCCATTTTAAAAAATATTGCCTCTCCTCATTCTGCCTACCAAAATGTATCATTTCATAATTTGTATTAAATTTCATCTGCCACATGTCTACCTTTTCCTAACCTATCTTTATCCTCTTGAAATCTAGCACTATCCTCCCCACAGTTCACAATACTTCCAAGTTTAACCCATATTTTGAAATTGCTCCCTGTACAGCCAAGTCTATAATCATTAAGATATATCCAGAAAAGCAGTGGTCCTAGTACTGACCCCTCCCTCCAGCCTGAAAAACGATTTTCAACACTACTTTTTGTTCCCGTCACTCAGTCAACTTCATATCCACGCTGCTACTGTCATTTTTATTCCATGGGCTTCAGCTTTGCCAACAGGCCTATTACGTGACATTTGTTTAAGAGACATCTCTCGGAGGTCCATGTACACCACATCAACTGCAAGGCACTCAGCATCCCACCCTGTTGCCTTTTCAAAGACTCTATCAAGTTAGTTAAGCATGATTTGTGATCTATTCACTAGGTTTGGAGGTATATAAATTGATGACATTTAGATCAATGAATTCTTGTCCATCAATTCTCTTATTACAATGTGCTTTTAATTAGCTTCTTCAGCATGTTATTGAGGTGTGATTGATGACTGCCACACCAATGGAGTGGCCCTTATCAAAGTCATCATTGACATCCTATATAACTGTGACCATAGTAAACTATCCCTCTCATCTTTCTCGACTGTTCTGCAGCTTTTCACATGGATGTCCGCACAATCTTCCCCCACTGCCTCTCCTCCATTGTCCAGCTGGTTGGGACTGTACCTGTCTGGCTCAATTTCTATCTATCCAGTCATGGAGGAGAGAGATTCACTTGCAATGGCTTCTCTGCTCATTTTGGCAATGTGACCTCTGGGGTCACCCCCAAGATCTATCCTTTCCCCCTTCTACCCCTCAGTGACATCATCCAATAGATGTCAGGTTCCATGTGTTACTGATGACACCCAGCTCGATCTCAATATCACCCTTCTCTGTCAATCCACTGCCTATGATTTGTCAGGTCAGTTATCTGACATCCAATACCGGATGAGCAACTGGGTGGAATTTTTCCCAAATTTGCACTAAGTGCGGTAGCGGGCGGGCAAAATGATGTCCTACCTGCCAATGGTGATGGTGGGTTTTCACACTGTATCGCCCCAAACCCGCCACATTATTTATGCATTCCAAAGAAACATGAGGCAGCTCTCTGCCTCACAGAGATGAAGATATATGAAAAAATATAATTAAAAAAATAAAAATTTAATGAAACATGACTCTCATGTGATTGTCACATGAGCTGGGACATGTCATTAAATGGAAAAAAGAAGCCTTTATTTGATTTTTGTTTTCTTTTGGAAACCTCACCCCACCTGTGAATGAGGTTTCCAAAAAAAGTACAAAAACCACTTGGCCTTTGCCTGCCTGTCAACCATAAGGTTCGACGGGCAGTGAAAAATTTATTTTAATTAACATGTTAATGACCTTAATAGGTTTTTTAATTATTGGCAGGCGCGCTGCCGATCAAAATATTGCGCGAGTGAGTGATGACATCGGGACGCACGCCCAACGTCATTGCGTGTCATTTTATGTTCGGTCAGGTCCGGCGTGCACCTGCCCGCCGAGCTAAAAATTTTACCTGCTGTTTCCATGACAGCCGAGTTCCCATTCGCCCTCCAGCCATCACCCCGCCATTGCATCACACCAGCCGCCATGTTTAAAAGACAGCCACCAGCGCAGCGCTCATTGCTACCAGCTCACCACCGCTGCCCAGAAGACATGGCCGGTGAAGGAAAAAGGACTGTAGCCACCACCACCCCCCCCCACCCCCACCCCTTTAATGATGGGTCCTTCGAGCAACTTCTAGATGCCGTGGAGGCCTGTCGGTATTCCATACTGTAGCCAGAGCGGGGGTACAGGACAGCAAAGTGACCAATCCGGCTTGGGAGGCGGTGGCAGCAGTGGTCAGCACCAACACCCTTCAGAAGGAGGACAACCACCCAGTGCCACAAAAAGAGTGAATGATCTCCTCTGTTATGCCAGGGTAAGTCACTCTTCTCATCACTCCCAGCTCACACACTCCCAAACCCATCACACATCCACAGGGCCCTCACTCACTGCCAGTGCAAGGGACATCACCATTCATTCTATCATACACCTTCATTGTCCTCATCCCATCCATGGGATCACTCACCACCCACACAGGCCAGGCACACTTATCATCTGGCCTGGCAAGCATCCTGCTTACACTCTCTCAATCTCTCTTTATGCAGGACAAGCTGACACACAATAAGGGAGAGAGAGGTTGCAGACCAGTGGCGGAATGCCTGAAATCAAGGTGCTTGCAGCCTTTGAAAGCAAAGCCATCCAGCTGGCTGGCGATGACCGGGGCCGTTCCTGTGCTGACGGTGAGGTCGGTGCTGCTCTACCAAGTGAGGATCCAGCAGTGCAACATCCATCAGACAACCATGCTGTGAGTGATGTGTCCTCTTTCACAGGCCACTGCCATGCACTAATTATCTCCTATTGCTTTCACAGGCACATCTGCCAAACAGCCGACAGAGCCCATGACCCACGGCCTCCAATCAAGCCCTGGAGGAAGCTCCGATGGGGAATCTGAAGGCACCCTCCTCGAAGTTCCACTAGCAGAGACACACACCTTAGTGGGACCTAGCTCTAGAATAGGCACAGAATTACAATCTGGTGAGCACATCACACTGTCTGATCCACAGCAGGCAGCAGCAGGGACTTCCCAGGTTTCTGGCACTCGGAAGATTGCTGGAAACCAGAAATTTGCTGAATCAGAGTCAGATGACGAGCCTCTGAACTTGATCATGTCACAGTTGCTGGAGCTGCAAAGGCAAACTCGGGAACGTCAGGAAGGGATGTCCGCTGCACTCCTCAGATTGCAAGGCATGTTGGAGGAGTCCATCCGTCTTCAGGCCGAGGTGATAGCACCGGCATGAGGTCAGCACTGATAGGATGAAAGCCGCCATGGAGACATTGGTCCAGGACGTCACTCGTGCACTTATGTGTGGGTTCAACTCTATCGCTGATGCTATAGCTGGTTTACAACAGTGTGTATGTGAGAGGAGTGCCAGCCATCCCTTTCCTTCAATTAGTTAACCAGCGGCCCGCAGGCACCCGTAGGGAGGAGGATCAGCAGGTGCACACTCCGGGCCCATCCATCCAGGTGACTCTGGGAGCATTCGGCCCATCCAAATTCCCTCTTCCTGTGACCTCTGCAGCTCCAGCTCCACAGGCTGAGGAGGGTGCCACTGCCACACAGCAGGACCCTTAAAGCAGGTCAGGGCCCTCCAAGTCTTAACCCTCCAGAGGAAGCCTGTCAAAGTCATCACAGGCAGGGCATTGCAGGCAGCAGGCTGCCTTCACCTCTGCTGTTGATGTCTGGGGAGCACCAAGGTGTAGCGGCAGTGTTAGGAAAGTTAAGTAAAAGTAGTTGCACAGCCTGGGCATGGGTGTAAATCATTTGTACAAACTGTTCACTATTGGTCAATAAACTCCCAAGAATGTCTCCCTGCCTATGGCTCCTTGTTCTGACGAGCAGTGTTCGTCTCACTCAGATGTGAAACCTTTCTGTACAAGTTAAAGGCAGGTGTCTCAGTCCAGGGCCTCTTCCCTGTGCCTGGTGCAGCCTTCAGACCACAGTGATGGTCTGGCCTCACACTCCCTGGAAACATTACTGATGCCTGCACCTCAGCGATGCTGGTCATTGCTGCCAGATGGAGTGGGCAGGTGCCATAGAGTTCTCTCATTCTCTCTGTGTGCTCTCAACACCTTTAAGGTGGGGCTGGCCCCCATCACACCAGCATCTGTGACCAGTGACACTGTGCTCCTGAAAGGCTCAGGGGCTGAAGTTGGGCAAAGCATCAGATGTTTAAGTTTCTTGATTGCTTCTGTATGATATAACCATGAACATGGAGCGCAAGTGAGCTGCCCTCGGCCAGACAGGAGTCAGACATTCTCAGAGGCTATGTAAAGATCTATGGAGTGTCTTCACTGCATGTCATCACCCTCCTGCAATCCAGTGACTATTTAGGGCCTCCACTGCATCTCCATGACAGAAATATTCTCAGAGGGAATTCGCGTTGCCATTAGCTAGATAAGTCGAACTTTCACAAATGCGCTGTGAGGATCTATGGGGTCACCTCAGTGCATGGTCATTCTCCACAAATGTGGCAGCTATGAAGGCCTCCTAAATATGCCTACTCCGTCTAGCCAGTGTGAGGGCCTCATCCCTGATATCGTCGCCTCCGAGGACCTCTTAACCCTCATCCCCGTCAGTGTTCTCCTCAACGGAGGAGACCTCCAGCTCCTCCATCTCCTCCTCGGCCAGTTCCTCTCCCTGTTGCAGCCCCAGGTTGTAAAGGGCACAGCAGATGGCGACGATGCATGACACCCTTTGTGGACTGTATTGCAGGGTTCCACCAGATCGGTCCAAGTACCGGAACCATATCTTTAGCATCCCGATAGCCTGCTCCACCGAGTTGCGAGTTGCTGCATGAGTCTCATTATAGCGTCGCTTTGCTGCAGTCTGAGGCCATCTCACGGGTGTCATCAGCCATGGCTCTTGTCCCCAAGGAGACATTCCTGCTTCTGTGGACCCTGGAAGACCCCAGGGATCTGTGAACGACTGAGGATGTAGGCGTCATGCACACTCCCAGGAAACGTGCGCACATCTGCAGGATGTGCTTCTGGTGGTCTCATACCAGCTGCACGCTCAGTGAGTGGAATCCCTTGAGGTTGAGATAGTCCACCGTGTGCAGCGACGGAGACCTGAGCACCAGTTGATCGCACCCTCCACCTGTGGGAATCCCAAGATCAGGGCGAATCCAATGGTCCTTGCATCCTGGTTGTCCTGGTCCTGGGCGAAATGCACAAAGTTGTGTGCCCTCGCAAAGATGGCATCCGTGACCTCATGGATGTATTTGTGGGCGGTGGATTGTGAAATCCCACAGAGGTCACCTGTGGAGCCCTGAAAGGAGCCACTGGCACAGAAATTGAGCGCCGTGGTCATTTTCACAGCCACAGGTAGTGGATGCCCTCCATGTCCCCTTGGAGCCAAGTCCTGCAGTAAGTGGCAGATGTGAGCCACCAGGTCCCTAGACATGCGCAGTCATTGGTGACACTGGCTCTCAGTCACCTGCAGGAATGGCAGGCGGTGTCTATAGACCCTGGGTGTCGCTAGGCACCAACCAGACACAGCTCACTGTCGCTCCCAGGCAGCGTGTGCGGAAGCCCCTGCTGCCCCTTCTTCCTGAGATTGCTGCTCCTGCCTTTGCACGGCCAGGAGCCTCAGTCACTCTCTCCTCCATCTTCTTTGCTCTCTATTGGCCATCAGGCAGACAGCTGGGTCACCAGGATCCATGATCCTGACGTGGTCCTCCTGCGGCATGAAAGAGACACGGACGTGGTTATCATGGATGTACTTAGCACCTTTCCTGGGCCTGTATGACTGCCCCTTAATGCTTCCCGGAGAGTGCTGGACACCCCTTGGATGGCCAGAGATGAGTGCACTGCATGGCTGCCCCGTCAACCTGTGACATGGGACAGACAGCTCCTAACTGAGTTGCTGAGATTGCAAGGGGCTGTGTGCACCTCCAGCAGTGACTGTTACATGGCCATTGTCGAGGAGATTGTACGACGTGTCCAGCCCAACTGCTCCATGGTCGCGGACTCGCAGTCTGGTGGCCCATTGGTGCCTCCGTGTTGCTTGCATGGGTGGACAGTATAGGAACCTGACCCCGATCATTTCACTGTGGCTGCACCTGACTGGCCTCAGTTGCAGAGGCATGGTCAGTTATACAGGTGTCCCTACTGAATAGCCACTTCCCTTGCCTATCCTGCCCCCATCTCAATTCTTGTGTGCGGGATCCAATGCCAGGGCAGCACTTGGCACCACCCCCAACCCATCCCAACCCCTGACAGCAGCAACAGTCGCTTCCGAGGCAGGGCAGCAGTTGCTCCTGGACACGACCCCCTCGAAAGCAGCAATCTCCGAGGCAGGGTGGCAATTCACTCAGGCCTCCTGGTGCCTCTGAAGCCTGCAAAGCAACAGGCGACCCTGACAGTGCGTGTCGCCTGTGTGCTGTTGTGAAACACGTCGGTGTGCTTTCCCGCTGACGTGGACGATGATCCAGCAGAGCTCAAAAGCCTGGCAGGATGGCCTTTTAATAATATGCTGATGTATTACAATGAGCTCCCCGACGATGATTGGTGGGAAACGCAGCCCGCCATCGGACTGAGCGGAGTATTGCGACCTGCCTTCCTGCTGTCGTGATACCAACCGCGCAATATTGTCTGCGCCTGCCACATATCACGCCCGCTGCCGGTGGGCACGGAAAATTCCACCCTATATTTCCTCCAACTAAATATTAGAAAAATTAGGTCGATGATTTTCATCAGAACTGGGAAAAGTTAGAGACTTTAGGAAGGATGTGAAGGCTTTAGAGAAGGTGCAAAAAGATTGATGAGTCTGGTTCCAAGGATGAAGGCTTCAGTTCCATGCATAGATTGGAGAAGCTGCAATTGTTCTCCATAGAGGAGAGCAGGTTCAGATGAGATTAGATAGAGGTATTCAAAATCATGAGGGTTCGAGGCAGAGTAGATAGAGAGAAACTGTTCCCATTGGCAGATGGTCAAAAACCTGAGGACATTGATTTTAGATGATTGGCAAAAGAAGCAATGAGGTTAATGCTATTTATGTCGGGAATTGTAAGGATCTGGAATCACTGCCTGAGAAGGTTGTAGACGCAGGTTCAATCATGGCTTTCAAAAGGGAAATAGATAAGCGCCTGAAAAGAAAATATCTGCAGGACTAAGGGAAAAGGCAGGGGGAGTATGACTAGCTGAGTTGTTCTTGTAGAGAGTATGCACGGACAGGATGGGCTGAATAGCCTCCTGTGCTGTAACCATTTTATGATTCTATGGGCAGAATTTTTTAGGTACCCGGGCCCATGATCGGCAGGCCCAGGATTGGCTGGGGAACGGACCAGTTAACAGCCAGCCAGCGTGAAACGCGCACTGAGAAGCTCAGCACTGATGGGGTGGAAGCGGAAAGAGGGCAGGCGATGATGTTTCTGCAGACGCGGGCGAGCGCTGACAGAAAGCTCCCTGAAGGCAGAGAGCTACCTCAGGGAGCTGAAGAACTGAAAAGCATTAAATAAAGCTTTTAAAATCAGGATAAAAATGTGCAAGCATCACAATCCGTCACCTGAACATATACATGATGCTGTCCAAAGATTTTTCTTTTTCTTTCATTCAATAACCCACCCTTGGATGAGGTTTCATGAAAAATGCAAAGACTGCCAGGCTGAATTGCCATCCATCAACCGTAAGGTTGGAAGAATTATGCAAAGAAATCAGAGACAATTGCACCTTTCATTACCTTATTGGCCTCTTAACTGTCAGCGGGCGCGCTTCCAGCTCTCGTGCGCATCCACCAACCGAAATATCGCATGCGTGCAGGATGACGTTGGAACACTTGCCCGAAGTCGTCTCTCACAATTTCACGTCCGATCAGGTTGGGCGTGTGTCCGCATGCTAAGCTAAAAATTCTGCCCTATGTAATAGGTTTCAAACAAGCGTAAGGGGGAGGGTGGGGAAAAAAAGCAAGGGAACGCCTGTATAAATCAAAGCAAAACACCATAGTTGCTGGAAATCTGAAATAAAACAGAACATGCTGGAAAATCTCAGCAGGTCCAGCAGCATCTGTGGAGAGGGAAACAGAGTTAATGTTTCAAGTCCATAGGACTCTTCAGTTTCCCTTCCGCCTAGGAAGAGTCATACAGACTGGAAACATTAATTCTGTTTCTCTCTCCACAGATGCAGCCAGACCTGAGTTTTTCTAGCATGTTCTGTTTTTATTTTATATAAGGTAACATCTGTGATAGGATGGAAGATAGGAGAGATCAATGGGAATGGTAATGGGACAAGTAAAGAAACAAAAACTGTGGGCGGAATTTTCCATCCACGTGGTGTCGGGCATCATGGCAGGCCTGAGGGAAGCTGCCTGCGATCAGGACTGGACTATTTCACGTTGGTAGTGAAGGCCTGCACAGTGTCAAACGTGAGCGGCAGTGCTCAACACTCCCTGTGTTTGGAGGGGGGGGTGCAGGTGGTGGCGAGAGAGGGCGAGCGCAAGTTTGGAAAAGCTCCTTGCAGCACAGAGTTGCCTCAGGGGGATGCAGTTTAAAAACATCAAAAATAAAGATTTAAAAAATGTTATAAAACATGTCCCCTCATGTGACTTTTTTTTTGCTGTTGGAAACCTCATCCTGCCCGTGGATGAGGTTTCCTAAAAAATGCAAAGGCCAGTTGGCCTTTTTGCCTGCCCGCCAACCATAAGGTTGAACGGGCAGCGAAAAGTGTCTTTCATTTACCTTTTCAATGGCTTTAATAGGCCTTTTAATTGTTGGTGGGTTTGCAGCCAACTCCCACGTGCGCCCGCTAACTGAAACATCGCGCGAGTGGGTGATGACGAGGGGACACTCACCCAATGTCATTGCGCATCAATTTTCACTCGTTGGGTCGGGCGCGTGCCTGCCCAACGAGCTAAAAATTCTCCCACGGTTTGCGATCAGTCACTTCGCCCGGCAATGGTGGGCCACGTTTCCCGTTGCCGCATGTTGGGAATGTAATTTTAATGCATCTGCACATAATTGTAAGCCCCAATTGCCGCTATGATCCCCCATGCTGGATCATTCAGGCACACACACCGACGTGTTTCAGAATTGTACATAAAGTGAAGTGCACCTGGTGGGCTGCACTCCGTTCAGAACTTTGAGATCTATTTGCTGAATTTGCTTCAGGTAGCAGTCACGGTTATCAGGTCGGGCTTCGCAGATAGCACCACATCACTTTTAGGGGGGGCTCACGGCAGGTGTCTACCTATCAGACCAGCTGTAAGGTGGGGGTGGCTTTTCAACAGCTAGAGGGCTAGGGCTTGCTTGGGGAAGGGGGAGAAGTGGCCTCAGGAAAGGCAAGAGGTAGCAGGATGAGATCTGTACTGGGGATGGGGGAGTATCCCAGGGTGTGTACGGGGGCACATGCTGAATAGTGCAAGTGGTCTCAAGGTGGTTGAGGTCTAAGGAGGCAGTCTCCACAGGAGATGAGGCCAGATGGAGATGTGAGGGTATATGTGAGAGAGTGAGTGGTGATGTCCTTTGAGCTGGCAGTGAGTGAGATGCCAGTAAATGTGTGATGGCCTTGTGAGCAAGAGAGTTTAGAGTGATGAGATGGTTGCCATACCCTGGCGGCACAGATGAGATCATTTATCCACTTCCTGCACTGGATGGTCAACCTCTTGCAGCATTGGCACCGAACACCTCTGCCACCGCCTTCCAAGCCAGAGTGGCGAGACTGCTGAACCTCCTGTGGCCACAGTGGGGGTGCAGGATATCACAGCGGGCCTCCATGGAACTTAAAAAGGAGTTCCAGGGGTGTGTCACTGAATCCAGGGGCTGCAATCTTGTTGCCTTTTGGGGGCCATGTGTTCTGTGCCGCTGTCCTGGGCTGGAAGCACTGAGAGGTGTGTGTGTAGTTGCACTTTAAATATGGCACCTGGCATGAAGAAGTGGTGAAGTGACAGTTTGGTGGATGAATTGATGCCCACCCGCCAGCAAAACAGCAGTTTCCCAAGAATGGATTATTGAGGTGGGATTGGGATAATACCCACCATTACGGCCAGCAAGTAAAACATCCTCTTTCCCACCCACTACTGCTCTTAGCGTGAATCTGGGACAATTCCACCCTGTGTGTAGTGGTGTGAATAGCAGGATCATGAATAGCTTGTGATTGAAAGCAAAGAAAGAGAGAAAAAAATAAAATCAGCAAAGAAAAAGGAAACAAAATGGTGACAGAGGTTATGATCTGAAATTGTTGCAATCAGTGTGGAATCCAGAAGGCTGTAAAATGTCTAATCTAAAGATGAGATGTTATTCTCAAGCTTAAAACAATGCAGGAGTCCGAGGACAGATCAAAGTGAGAACAAGGTGGAGAATTAAAATGGCAGGCAACAGAAAGCTCAGCTTCACGCTTACAGACTGGACAAAAATTCCTGCAAAGTGGTCATCCAATCTATGTTTGATCTCTCCAAAATGCTGTTATACCCCTACCCTCCTCCCTCACAGTATCTGCCAATCATTGCTGCAATTCGCCCCCACCCCCCAAAAACTAGTTGAGATTTTCTCAGTATATTTGTTCCAGAAGCAATTTAAATGACCTCTTTTCAAATATATGAAAATGTTGCATGTGGATTTGAATTTCTCCATTTTTTTTTTGAGTGCCTTGTTACATTCTTAACAATTTTTAAGCACCCACAATGACAATTTACTGATGAGGAGTCAAAATCTACAAAGTACATATTTACACTTCGAGGATTTCTAGGTTGTATTTTCTTTTAAATGTTGGCAATTAATTTCTGTCTGGGTCTAATTGTGAAGACAGAATTAAATTAGATTTTGTGCTGGTGCCGAAATGTATGCTGTGCACACAGAATGCTACAGAGGATATACAGAAAAATAAGATAGCACTTCAAATACTTTAAAGGTTACATGAATTTTCCAGTGTGACTAATATCATCTTTAAAACATATATAATTTTAGATTTAAGGCCTTTAAATCTATAACAAATAGGTGAAGCCAGCTTAATGCGCATGTTTTAAAAGTCATTCTTAATTTAAAAAAAATATTTCCCATCAGTTATGACATTTTGGGCTAAAAAATTATTAAAGTCCATCTTTGGGTACAGGTGTCATGATTCATAATCTGCCCACACCCGTCCCTGTTGAGTAGGCAGCATGCAAATTTTGTGCTGCCTCCTTATTTAACTGATTGTTGCACTGGGTCAAGCAGGGCCCACACCACTGACTGCCTGTGCTAACACTGACCACAAGTAGAAGCTGCACAAGTGGAGAGAGAGGGGACTCCTAGGTCATGTTTCCTCAGGAGGCCAGGAAGCTCGAAAAGACCATTCTCTTTAAGGAAGTGAGAGTAAGTGACCAGGGAGGTCAATGCCCGGGGTCTGGCCCGAAGTCCTGACAGTGGTGCCAGAGACCTCACATGGGTAGTCAAGGTCAATTAATTAATCTTCAAAGGGCAACTCTTACCCACCGCTCCACTCACCTTTCAAGAAAGTGCATATATCAGGCAGAGTGGCTATTTGGTGCCACGATCAGGATGGTTGGAGTGTTTCCAGTGCACACACAGCACCTGTCCTCGCATGGGCTATTGTGCAGGCCGCAGTGGAAGCATTGTGCATGCTATTTTGAGGGCCTCCAGCTTCCATTAGAGCGGCTTCAGTGGCATTTCAGAGCCAAATTTCTAACCCTTGTTATTATTTTCACTATAAGCTATGGCATTCCTAAAAGCAAAACTAAATAACCTGGAGATAACACTGCACTATTACAGATACAATAAATAAGCTACGGCAAACAGAAATATGTTCTCTCATTACGTGGAGATTCCACTACCAATGGTCCATTTAAAAATCAACGAGGCTATAACTCACATGCAGCATTAGTTGCTTTGGACAATTAGCAGCAGTGAGGACATCTTGTAGGAAAGATGTAAGTTATTATTCAGAGTATCTTAACTTGTCTCAGGCAGTATGTTAAGACAGTAATCAGAAGTTAATTGGAATAATTCAAAACTATAAACTCAATAATCAAGAATGGACAATTTATATATTCTAATCTGTTCCAATTAATGTGAGTTAATATCACACTGTGTGATGACAGAAGATAACAGAATGAAGCTGAAACCTAAACTCAAAAGGCAGCTAACTGCTGGGGAAAATCTACACAGTAGAACCTGTGAGAAGATGACCTGCAGGACACGGACAGGGTGGGGTCATTTCTCCAAATCAGAATTCTATACATTCATGTACATGGCACAATAGAATCATTGAATAATACAACACAGAAGGAGGCCATTCAGCCCAGCATGCTTGTGCCGGATCTTTGGTAGAACCATCAATTAATCCTACTCCCCAAATTTTTTTACCAAATCCCAATAATTTTTTGCAATTTAAGTATTTTCTACTTCCCTTTTGAAAGTTATTGTTGAATCTGTTGCATCAGCCTTTCAAGCAATGCATTCCACCTGAACTTGCTGTGTGAAAAAGTATTTCCCCAGATCACCTCTGGACTTCTTACCAATTATCTTAAATCGGTGTCCTGTGGTTACTGATCCTTCTGCTATTGGAAACAGTTTCTTCTTATCTAATCTATAAAAAGCATTCATGATTTTGAACACCTCTATCAAATGTCCTCTTAACTGCCTCTGCTTTAAGGGGGATAACTTGTTTCTCCTTTATTCTTTCCCACCGCACCCCCCAATCCTTTTCCTTGCACTTGTACTTGCAAAAAACTTGTAACATCTCAAACTTCTTCCAAGCTGAAACGTAGAGTGTTTCTGTCTCCACAGATACTGCCTGATCTGCTGAGTATTTTCAATACTTTCTATTTTATCTCAGTTTCTTTAGAATCTCCACATAACTGAAGTGCCTCATCCCTAGTTCCATTCTAATAAACCTTCTTTGCACTGTCTCTAAGGCCTTGACATCCTGCCTAAAGTGTGGGTGTCCAGAATTGACGACAACATTCCAGCTGGGGCCAAACCACTGTTTTATAAAGGTATAGGCATAACTTCTTTGCTTATATGCCTCTATTAATAAAGCCTAATATCCTATATGCTTAGTCTTCTCAGCTTGTCCTGTCATGTTCAAAGATTTGTGTATGTACATCCCTAGCTCTCCTAGTTCTTGCAGCCTCTTTTAAAATTGTACCATTTAGTTTCTATTTGGCTAAAAATTTGTTATGGCTTGTTCTTGGGCAGGGGGTGGGGCTTGCAAAATTTGTGCTGCATGCTTATTTCCATGACTTCTGCATGCACCTCAGCACAATCCACGCTGACTGGCTGCACACACAACAGGGGTGCAAATAGCATGCAGGGTTGGTATGTGTTGCAGTTAGCTTCTGTCTCAATGGCAGAAAAGAGCTTTTAAAGGGAAACTACTGAATGGAAGGAGGCAGCTGCTGACTGCCATCACTATAAAAGAAGAGAACGGAACTGGAACAGAGGGCAGAGGGACAGCTCCAGGACAGTTCACAGGTGTAGCTTTGGAGGCCTTGGTGGACAGGAAGAGAGATACCATCTTTCTGCAAGGGGCAGGGGCCCTCAAATACCCTCTCCAAAGTGGTAGGGTGCAAATGATGGAGAGTCTGGCCTCAAGCACCTGACAGCAGTGCTGAAAGTTCAGTGAACTCACACGGTGGTCAAGGTCAGTGAATGCATCTTCACATGACATCCAGATACTCCACCTCGTCTGCACATACATTCTAATGATACCAGCCACACACCCACCTCTGCTTCCATTGACCTCAAGATATTCAGCTGTGGAAGGCGCATCACCCAAACACAAAACAACTCAATACTGACATTCTGTCCTCTGTCTCACAGGGCAAGGTTTCACAATATTTGGGAGTAAAGCTGAACCGGCAGGGGCAGGCATGCCTTCATCCTGAGCCCAATGGAGAATGGTGCTGTGCATCACGGGATATGGTGGTGATGGACATTGTTTCATGGAAACTGGAACCTGAGCAGGTACTCTCAGACAGCCTCTCTGGAGTGATGGCAGTGTATTGTCACTCGACTAATAATCCAGTGACCCAGGGTGATGTTCTGGAGACCTGGGTTCAAATCCCACCACTCTGGCCTACATGTGATCCAGATCCACAGCAATGGTGTTGACGCTTAAATGGCCTAGCAAGCCACTCAGTTGTATCAGACTACTACAGAACATTCTAGACTGAAAGGGCAATGCCAAACTCAGCCCTGTTGACTCTGCAAAGTCCCTTTTACAAACATCTGGGGGCTCGTGCCAAAATTGGGAGAGTTGTCTCACTGACTATTCAAGCAACAACCTGACCATGCTCACAGAATCATACTTTACAAATAATGTACCATCATCACCATCCCTGCGTATGTTCTGTCCCACCAACAGTCATAACAGTTGAGAGGGAGTTGCCCTGGGAGTCCTCAACATTGACTTTGGCCCACATGAAGTCTCATTGCATCAGGTCAAATATTGGTAAGGAAACTTCCTGCTGATTACCATGTAGCACCCACTACCCCCACTCCCCAGCTGATGAATCAGTGCTCCTCCATTTTGAACACAATACTGAGGGTGGCAAGGACACACAATGTACTCTGGGTGGGACACTTCAATGCCCATCACAGAGAGTAGCTTAGTAGTACCACTACTAAACGAGCTGGTCGAATCCCAACGGACATTGCTGCTAGATTGGGTCTGCAGCAGGTGGTGAGGAACCAATAAGAGGAAGAAACATACTTGACCTCATCCTCACCAACCTGCCGCAGATGTATCGGTAAGAGTGATCACCGCACATTCCTGGTGAAGACAAAATCCCATTTTCACACTGAGGATACCCTCAATCATGTTGTGTGGCACTACCACCGTGCCAAACAGGATAGAGTTCGATCAGATCTCGTGACTCAAGACTGGGCAGTCATGAGGCACTGTGGGTCAGCAGCAGCAGAATTGTTCTCAACCACAATCTGTAACCTCATGGCCCAGCATATCCCCCTTCTACCATTACCACGAAGCCAGGGTATCAATGCTGATTCAATGAAGAGTGCAGGGGGTTATGCCAGGAGCAGCACCAGGCATACCGAAAAATGAAGTGTCAACATGGTGAAGCTACAAAACAGGACTACTTGCAGCCAAAAAGCTTAAGCAGCAAGTGATAGACAGAGCTAAGCAATCCCACAACCAACAGATCAGATCTAAGCTCTGCAGTCCTGCCACATCCAGTCATGAATGGTGGTGGACAATTAAACAACTCACTGGAGGAGGAGGCTCCACAAATATCCCCATCCTCAATGATGGAGGAGCCCAGCACATCAGTGCAAAAGATAAGGTTGAAGCATTTGCTACAATCTTCAGCTAGAAATGCTGAGTGGATGATCCAACTTGGCCTCCTCCAGAGGTCCCCAGCAACATAAATTCCAGTCTTCAGCCAATTTGATTCACTCCACGTAATTTCAAGAAACGGCTGAACACACTGAATGTTGCAAAGGCTATGGGCCCCGACAATATTCCGAGAATAGCTTGTGCTCCAGAACATGCTGCGGCCCTAGCCAAGCTGTTTCAGTACAGCTACAACACTGGCATCTTCCTGGCAATGTGGAAAAATGCCCAGGTATGTACTGTAAACAAAAAGCAGGACAAATCCACAAATACCATCACTGAATTCCGACTCTCAACATCCTGGGGGTTACCATTGACCAGAAACTGAGCTGGACTAGCCATATAAATACTGTGGCTACAAGAGCAGGTCAGAGGCTAGGAATCATGCTACAAGTAACTCACCTCCTGACTCCTCAAAGCCTGTCCACCATCTACAAGGCACAAGTTAGGAGTGTGATGGAATACTCCCCACTTGCCTGGATGAGTGCAGCTCCCACAATACTCAAGAAGCTTGACACTGTCTGGGACAAAGCAGCCTGCTTGATTGGTACCTCAGCCACAAACCTGCATTCCCTCCAACACTGACGCACACTGGCAGAAGTGTATACAATCTACAAGATGCACTGCAGGAACTCACCAGGGCTCCTCAGACAGCATTTTCCAAACCCACGACCACTACCATCTAGAACGGAAAGGGCAGTAGACACATAGGCACACCACCACCTGGACGTTCCCCTCCAAGACACTCACCATTCTGACTTGGAAATATATCGCTGTTCCTTCACAGTCACTGAATCAAAGTCCTGGAGCTCCCTCCCTAACAGCAGTGTGGGTGTACCTGTAGGGACTTCCCAGGTGACTGGCACTCAGGACTGCTGGAGGCTAGAAATATGCTGAGTCTGAGTCAGATGACTGAGCTGTTGGACTCAGTCATGTCACAGTTGCTGGAGATGCCAAGACAAGCTCAGAAACATCAGGAAGGGATGTCCGCTGCATTCCTCAGATTGCAAGGCGCAATGGAGGAGTCCATCCACCTTCAGGCTGAAGTGATAGTGCTGCATGCAAATGCACCAATGTCAACACTGGTAGGACGGCAGCCGCCAGGGAGACCTTGGTCCAGGATGTCGCTCCTGCACTGATGTCATAGTTGGCCTCCTATGGTGTGTATGAGAGGGGTTCAGGGCAGCTCAGTCACACTCCAGCTTCCCTTTCTTCTCAAGGACCCAACCAGGGGCCCTTGGGCACCCATAGGGAGGAGGTTCAGCAGGTGAACGCTCTGGGGCCATCCACTCAGGTGACTCTGGAGTGTCCGGCCGAACCAGATCCATGCTTCCTGTAATCCTAGTAGCTCCAGCTCCATAGCTCGAGAAGGGTGCCACTTCTACACAGCAGGACCCTGAAAGCAGGACTCCAGGTCTTGGCCCTCCAGACATGGTCATCACAGACAGGGTGCAGCAGTCAGCAGGCTGCCTCCACCTCTGCTGTGGATGTCTGGGGAGCACCAAGACATAATGGCAGGGTTAAAAAGGTTAAGGTGTAACTCTTGAGTCAAAACAAATAAACTAAATTAACGAAGCCAAGGGGAAAGTAAAAGGCAGCCCCTTAAAGGGAAACTGTAAAAACAAAAGACAAATTTTAAAGGAAACTTACAAGCAATAAACCAAAATGCGATTAAGAGGGTCAATAAAACACCCCAGTCCCAGCAGTGCCCACCGAGCATGGAAGACCTCGACCGTGCTGGCAGACACCGCATGCTCCCTCTCCAGGGACACCCGGCCACAAACGTAGCCACGGAAGAGGGCAGATAGCTGGGTCAGACGACCCCCTCGATCACCCACTGCCTGAACCTGTGGCCAGACCCAGGAGCAGGTGCATGAGGCGGTCCTCCCCCCTCCCCGCCCCTCTCTACACTGGGTGCCCATAGATCAGGAGCATGGGACTGAAGTGCAAACAAAGCAACAGCAAAATGCTTTTCAAGTAACTAAAAAGGGGGTGCAGCCTACAACGATCGCCCCGCCGTGCACGCCCCCCTGGGCCAGCTGACCAAAGACTTGGCGCTGGAAAGAGTACACATGGTGGAGATTGGGCTCCCTGAGGCCGAGCGGGTGTGGCATCAGCCTGGACCTGACCTCCCCCATTTGGTGAAGGCAGGGGAGGAGGAGCTCACCAGGAATGGAAGGACGGGATGTTAGATGGAATAAGCCTTTCTGCGGTGGCCTCAAGAGGATCCACCACCAAATAGTGAGCCCCTTGGCCAGGGTCAGGTGCACCGCCTGTTCGGACTTCAGGAAGAGCACTACCTTCCCATTCCTCCTGAGAGGAGGTTCAGCAGGGGGAGATGCACAGCCAAAATTAGAAGACAGAGCAAGCGAATCTGGAAGGCGTAGAAATTATAGGCCAGTTAAAACACAAGGGAGTTTGGCAAGATTGGATGGTATTTATTTCAATGCAAGGAGTCTGACGAATAAGGCAGATGAGTTGAGGGCGCAAATTAACACATGGAAGTATGATGTCATTGCTGTCACAGAGACATGGTTGAGAGACTGGTAGGATTTGCAGCTCAATATTCCAGGATATAGGGTCTTCAGGCGAGACAGGGAAGGAGGTAAAAGAGGAGGGGCTATCACAATATTGATCAAGGAATCAATTACAGCAGTAAGGAGGGATGACATCTTAGAAGGCTCCTCAAATGAAGTCATATGGGTAGAACTGAAAATCAAAAAAGGAACAATCACATTTCTGGGAATGTACTATAGGCCCCCAAACAGCCAGAGAGAAATAGAAGCACAGATATGTAGGCAAATTTCAGAGAAGTGTAAAAATATGGGAGTAATAGTGGGGGATTTCAACTTCCCCAACATTAACTGGGTTAGTCATAGTGTAATAGGTTTAGAGGGAGCAGAATTCTTAAAATACATCCTGGAGAGCTTTTTAAGCCAGTATGTAGATGGTCCTGCAAAAGAGGGAGCGGTCCTGGGCTTAATTTTAGGGTATGAAGCCAGGCAAGTGGTGGAGGTTCAGTGGGGGAGCATTTTGCAGATAGTGATCATAATTCCATTAGATTCAAGGTAGTTATGGAAAAGGACAGGGATGGGCCAGAAATCAGAGTTCTAAGTTGGGGGAAGGCCAATTTTAACAAGATCAGATATGATTTGGCCAAAGTGGACTAGAAGCAGCTACTTTTAGGTAAATCTGTGTCACAGCAGTGGGACTCATTCAAGGGGGAAATAGGGAGAGTACAGGGCCAACATATTTCAGTAAAGACAAAGGGTGGGACCAACAAATCCAGGGAACCCTGGATGTTGAGGGATATACAGGATTGGATAAAAAGAAAAAGGGAGGCTTATGGCTGATACCAAGGGCTCAAAACAGCAGAAGCCCTGGAGGAGTATAGAATGTGTAGGGGAGAAACTTAAAAAGGAAATTAGGAGAGCAAAAAAGGGGGCATGAAAAAACATTGGCAGGTAAAATAAAGGAAAATCCAAAGTTATCTTACAAGTACATTAAGAGTAAGAGGATAACTAGGGAAAGAGTAGGGTCCATTAAGGACCATAGTGCTAATTTGTGTGGAGCCAGAAGACATTTGTAGGGTTCTAAATGAATACTTTGTGTCAGTGTTCACAAATGAGAGGGGTGACGTGGGTATGGAAATCAGACAGAAGGATTGTGATATGATTAAAGAAATTAGCATTGAAAGGGAAGAGGTTCTAAGTGGTCTGACAGGCTTAAAAGTAGATAAATCTCCAGGCCTGGATGAAATATATCCCAGGCTGTTGAGTGAGGCAAGGGAAGAGATATCAGGGGTGCTGGCAATAATTTTCAATACTTCTCTGGCCACAGGAGAGGTGCCAGAGGACTGGAGGACAGCCAACGTGGTACTGTTATTCAAGGAGTGAGGAGGGGATAAACCAGGGAACTACAGGCCAGTCAGTCTAACCTCAATGGTGGGGAAACTATTGGAAGCAATTCTCAGGGACAGAATTAACCTACACTTGGAGAGGCAGGAATAATCAAGGACAGTCAGCATGGTTTTGTCAAGGGGAAGCCATGTCTGACCAATTTGATTGAATTTTTTGAAGAGGTGACCAGGTGTGTAGATGAGGGCAATGCATTTGACGTAGTCTACTTGGACTTCAGCAAGGCTTTTGATAAGATCCCGCATGGGAGACTGATAATGAAGGTAAGAGACCACGGGATCCAAGGCAATTTGGCGAATTGGAACCAGAATTAGCTGAGTGGCAGAAAGCAGAAGGTGATGGTCGAGAGGTGTTTTTGTGACTGGATGTCTGTGTCCAGTGGGGTTCCACAGGGATTGGTGTTGGGTCCTTTGGTGTTTGTGGCATATATACGTGATTTAGACTTGAATGTAGGAGGGTTGATCAGTAAGTTCATGGATGACACGAAAATTGGTGGAGTGGTAAATGGTGAGGAGGATCGCCTTAGATTACAGGAGGATATAGATGGGCTGGTCAGATGGGCTGAATAGTGGCAAATGGAATTTAATCCAGATAAGTGTGAGGTGATGCACTTGGGCAGGAAAAACAAGGCACGGGAATACACAATGAATGGTAGGGCCCTGGGGAGTACCGAGGATCAGAGGGACCTTGGTTTGCATGTCCCTTGGTCCCATAACGTAGCGGAACAGGTAGATAAGTTGGTTAAGAAGGCATATGGGACACTTGCTGGAACTGTATAAAATGCTGGTTAGGCCACAGCTTGAATATTGGGCACAGTTTTCGAATCCAAGGATGTGTTTGCACTAGGAACAGTGCAGAGGAAATTTACCAGGATGTTGCCTGGGCTGGCGAGTTTTACTTATGAGGAGAGATTGGATAGACTGGGGTTATTTTCCCTGTAGCAGAGGAAATTGAGGGGGGATATAATTGAGGTGTGTAAAATTATAAGAGCCATAGATAGGGTAGACAGGAAGGAACTTTTCCCCTTGGTGCAGGGATCAATAACCAGGGGCCCTTGATTTAAGGCAAGGGGCAGGAGGTTTAGAGGGGATGTAAGGAAGAATTGTTTCACCCAGAGGGTGGTGGGAATCTGGAACTCACTGCCTGAAAGGGTGGTAGTGGCAGAAACTCTCATAATATTTAAGAAGTATTTGGATGTGCATCTGATGCCATGGCATACAAGGCTATGGGCCTAGTGCTAGAAAATGGGATTAGAATAATTAGGTACTTGTTTGACTGGAGCAGGCTCGATGGGCCAAAGGGCCTTTTTCTGTGCTGTAGACCTCTGTGACTCTATGACGTGCGAGGCTGACACAATGGCTGAGGGGCCGACAACCCCGGCCAAAGCCTTCATGCATGTTTCAATGGTCACCTCAGGGTGAACATTGCCCTTCACCCCTCCCCGGGGCCCTAGCAAGGAGGCAGAATGGTGACAGGGCCACGGGAGCAGCCATTCCCATATAGGTCTTCTTGGCAGGTCCCGCCACCAGTGATAGCGCCGCCTCCACAGCTACCCCAGAGGGGCACAACACCAGCGAAAATGTCATGTGCTGTCATGCAGGAGAGCCACACCCAAATCAAGCAATGGTGAGAAAATAACAAACAGTCTGCAGTAGAGGAGAGCAGGAGTGGAGGGGTACAGGAGTAGGGGGTAGAGGGAGGGGACAAATAGAGGCAGATGCCTTGATGTCTCTTGGGGGCAGGGTGGTGTATGCATTAATCTTCTTCCACAGGAGGAGTCTTCCCCAGGCAGTGGGCACCACCCAGGCACAATTCAGGCTAAGATGTTGTTTTCCTTTCGAAAACTGTGCACAATATTCAAGCTGTGGCCTAACCAGCAGCTCTGGGTAGCACCAGCTAACTCAGGGAAGGGAGGGCAGACAGGGGTGCAGATCACGTTTCCCATTTAAAGCACAGACCTTAACTAACCTCTCTTGTCACAAGATATTCCTTTCCTCCCTCTGCAGCCAACAAAACAGTTTTAAGAGTCTTAACTTCTTTTCCTCCAGCAGGCACCCACCTCTGGCATGGTGTCAGTCCTCCCCCTTCCAGCTGGAGCCGGGGCTCCACCTCCCAGCTCTCTCCAAACTCCTGCTCTCAGGCTCCTAAGGCCTTTCTAGGCCCTGTCCTGTAGTAGTAATAGGGTGTAGTGATACACAGAAGTCTTCAAAAGTCCACTCCTTTGTTGTTTCTTCTTTCCCAACCTCCTGGTAAGCAGAAGTCCTCCACTTTCAAGCAAGGAAGGGAAATCCACCACAGCAATATAATCAGCAGCAACACCAACTCCCAACTGCAGCAGCAGCAACAAAGTACCCCTGTGTCCAATCAGGGAAGCTGTAACTCTTTTAAGTCAAAAACCAATTAAACTAAATTAACAAAATCAGGGACAAAGTAAAAGGCAGCCCCTTAAAGGGAAACTGCAAAAACAAAGACAAAATTTAAAGGAAACTTACGAACATTAAACCAAAATTTGATTAAGAAGGTCAATAAAACACCCTAGTCCCATTGGGGCTTGGAAGGCCTTGAAGTTGCCAGCAGACGCTGCATGCTCCCTCTCTGGAGACACCCATCTACAAACGTAGCCATGGAAGAGGGGCAGACAGTCGGGTCAGACAATCCCCTCGATCGCCCGCTGCCTGAACTTGTTAATGGTCAACTTGGCCAAGCCTAGGAGCAGGTTCATGAGGAGGTCCTCCTCAATCCCCACCCCATTCTGCATCGGGTGCCTGTGGGTCAGGAGCGTGGGACTGAAATGCAAACAAAACAGCTGTAAAAGGTTTTTCAAGTAACTAAAAATGGGGTGCAGCCTACAACAACCAGTATAAGCGTGGTCCACAGACTCCACAAGGCGGCAAAAGACATCTTGGGAGTTCATGAACCGATAGATCCTAAGGTTGTATGGGACTGCTGTGTACAATACCCTCCACCCCAGGTCCCTGATGGAAAGGGGGAGGACTCCTGTGTAAAGAGCCCCCCCACTGGGGACCTCCGCTGCTGTACGGCAGCAAGGCACACCAGGGTGTGTCTGGGCAGAGGGCGAGGGCAAGGATGTGAAGGGTGTGCAGCAGCAGCCTGTACAGGAAAACCCTCCACGCTGTGCTAAAGGGCATGGAGGGCATTTCTGCGAGGCAACTCAGGTTGCGGGGCACTGGATCCCGAGGGAGAGTCCGGAGCTTGGGGCCAATGTGGAATTCAGTCCGAACAGGGGTACGCTCAGATGGAAGACCACCTCACACCTGTGCTACCTCAAGCTCCAGTATAACGTCAGGGTTGAGCATGACTGTCCTAAAGTTTTGAATGTCATTGGACCTGAGCCGGACGTCCACTGACACACGATGTGCCAACTCCTGTGGAAGCATCCAGCCCACTCCTCCGCCACCAGCACGTCCCCGATCCTGGTCACCCCGGTGGCCACAGCCCTCCTCTCTGCCAGCCACTCAAAAGGGTGGAAGAGCAGATTCCTGAACAGCAACTCTCTGATGATAGCCGCTACTCCTGACAGTGGGGAGCTGCGTTGTGAGGCCACCATGTTCCATACTTTGATTAGGTCCTGGTAAAAGACAGGCAACACCTGCAGGCCTACAAACAGGAGCTGCACATCATAATTCAGGCCATGCACCTGTTGGAAGAAATATATCACCAGGGCTTGAAGCCATGTCCCCAGAGCATTAGCCTGGGCCTCTGGATTACTAGCTCAGTGATGTTAGCACTGTGCCACCACCTCCACAGTTGCACAGCCTGGCACGGGTGTTAATCACTTGTATATAATGTTCACTGTTGTCAATAAATTCCCAATATGTCGCCCTGCCTCTCTGGCCCCTTGTTCTGATAAGCAGTGTTCATGTCATTCAGATGTGAAACCTTTCTGCACAAGATAAGTCCAGGGCCTCTTCCCTGTGCTTTGTGCAGCCTTTAGACCAAAGTGATGTTCTGACCTGACACTCCCTGGACACGTTACTGATACCTGCGCCTCGATGGTACTTGACATTGCTGCCAGAATGTCGTGGGTAGGTGTCACACACTTCTGTCATTCCCTCTGTGTGCTCTCAGCACCTTTAATTTGGGGTGGCCCCCATCTCTTCAGTATCTGTGACCAGTGATGCTGTGCTCCTGAAGGGGTCAGGTGTTGAAGGTGGACAAAGGATCAGATGCTTTTAAAGTTTCATGGCTGTGTTTCCTTTATATGATCCTGATCATGGAGCACAAGCCAGCTGCCCTCGGCCAGACAGAAGTCCGACATTCTTAGAGGATGTGTTAAGATCTGTGGAGTGTCCTTATTGCATGTTGTCATCATCCTCCTGCAATTGAGTGACTTTTAGGGCCTCCACTGCATCTCCATGACAGGAGCATTGTTATAGAGGGCATGTGTGCTGCCATAAGCCAGATTGGAGTCAAACATCCATAGATGCAATGTGAAGCTCTATGGTGTCTCCTCACTGCATGTCGTCATCATCCTCCACAAATCTAGCAGCTATGAGGGCCTCCTGAGCGCACCTGCCTCATCTGGCCAGTCTGAGGGCCTCATCTCCATCATCGTCGCCTTCGAGGACCTTCTCACCCTCATCCCTGTTGATGTTTTCTTTATCGGTGGAGACCTCCAGCTCCTCCATCTCCTCCTCAGCCATCTCCTCCCCCCGTTTCAGCACCAGGCTGTAAAGGGTGCAGCAGACAATGATGATGCGTGACGCCCTCTGTGGACTATATTGCAGGTCTCCACCAGACTGGTCCAGGCACCGGAACCTCATCTTCAGCTCCATCAAATTGCAAGTTGCTTCATGACCCTCTTATATCTTCACTTTACTGCAGTCTGAGGCCGCCGCACGGGTCATTAGCAAATCCTCTGCAGGTAGCCCTTGTCCCTGAGGACCCAGCCCTGCAGCTTCTGTGGATCCTGGAAGACGTCAGGGATCTTCGGCAACACTGGTTCTCGGTCATCAGCAGGAATGAAAAGCAACATCAGTAGACCCTATCTGCCTCTTCAGTGGCGTGTACAGGAGCCTCAGCTGCCCTTTCTTCCTGAGGGTGTTGCTCCTACCTCTGCGCAGCCAGGCGCTTCCATCACCCTCTCCCCTGTTGTCTTCGCTCTTTGTAAGCCATGAGTAAGTCACCAGGCTCCGTGCTCCTGATGCACTCCTCCTGCAGGATGAAAGAGAGAGACTCATTCGTTAGTTTGGGTGTACTCAGGACTTCCCTTTGTTAAGTCTGAAGGCCCCTTAATGCATCCTGGAGAGTGCTGACCACCACTTAGATGGCCAGAGTTTAGTGTGCTGAATGGCTGCTCAAAACCCCACCCATCTCCATCCCACTCCACCTGACTGATTCGCAAAAGCTTTGCCCATTGGACTGCATGCTGTGCTCTCAGCTTAGGCACAGGCATTCTCCTAACCCATACTGCAAGGCTGCACCATTCGCTTGAAACATGGGGGATACTGGTCCAAACCGGAATGATGGCAAGGGGCTGTGAGCACCTCCACCAGTGACTGCTCCTTGGCCAGCTTTAGCAAGGAGATTCTACAACATGCTCAGCCATAACAAACATATGAGCAAGGCCATTCAGCCCCTCGAGCCTGCTCCGCCATTTAATATGATTATGGCTGATCTGACAGTAACCTGAATTCTGCATCCCACCTACCTGATAAGCTATCACCCACTTGTTTACCAAGAATCTATCCACCTCTACTTTAAAAATATTCAAAGACTGCTTCCACCACCCTTCCAGGAAGAGTTCCAAAGACTAATAACCCTCTGAGTGAAAAAAAATTCTCCTCATCTCTGTTTTAAATGGGCGACCCCTTATTTTTAAACAGTGACCTTTAGTTCTAGATTCTTCCACAAGAGGAAACACCCTCTCCACATCCACTCTGTCAAGACCCCTCAGTATCTTACATGTTTCAATCAAATCGCCTCTTACTCTTCTAAACTCCAGTGGATACAAGTATAGTCTGTCCAATTTTTCCTCATAAGACAATTCACCCATTCCAGTTATTAGTCTGGTTAACCTTCTCCGAACTGCTTCAAATGCATTTACATATTTCCTTAAATAAGGTGACCAATATTGTACACAGTACTCCAAATGTGGTCTCCCTGGTGCCCTATAAAACTGAAGCATAACCTCCCTACTTTTGTATTCAATTACCCTCCCAATAAACAATAACATTCTATTAGTTTTCCTAATTACTCGCTGTACCTGCATACTAGCCTTTTGAGATTCATGCACTAGGACACCCAGATCCCTCTGAATCTCAGAGCTCTTCCATCTCTCACCATTTAGATAATATGCTTCTCTTTTAATCTTCCAGCCAAAATGGACAATTTCACATTTTCCCAGATTATACTCCATTTTCCAGATCTTTGCCCACTCACTAAACCTATCTATATCTTTTTGTAGCCTCCTTATGTCCTTGTCACAGCTTATTTTCCTACCTGTTTTGTGTCATCAGCAAATTTGGCAACTTCCCCTTCAATCCCTTCATCCAAACCAGTCATCCAACTGTTCTGCAGTCCACTGAAATGCTCATTAGTTTGCAGCCTGTGCCTGAGGGGTGAAAAGCTCTGGAGCACTTGGTGGCACTTTCATGCCTCTGCGTTGCTTGAGTGGGCAGATAAGCTAGAGGCCCAACTCCACGCACATCAATGTGGCTGCATCTGACCTGTCTCTGCTGCAGAGGAATGGTCACTGTATACAAGGTTTCCCTAATGTGTGGCTGCTTCCCCCCTCCCCCCTCCACGTGCTTGTGCACTACCTTCAAACACAGGGCAGCCCTTTTCCTCCCAGCGCACCTCAGCAGCAGGCAGCCCTTGCCCACCCCACCCCACCCCCCCATTCAACATGCCTCAACCTTGAAGTCCAACAGGTGACCCAGGCGAGCGCTGCGCAATGTTACTGTGCACTCACCTCTGAGTTCCCCTTAAAGTGCAGCCTGCCAACTGCACATCTTATATATGTTGTTGCAAACCATGTTGGCGTGCAATTATGCCGATTTGGGCAGATGATCCAGCGGAGGGGTGGGGAGGGGGTGATTCTGGTGGGCTGGCCTGATAATGATATGCAGATTTATTACATTGAGGTTCCTGACGTCCAATGGCGGGGAACGTGGCCCACCATTGACCAGCTGAGCAGATAATTGCAAACTGGTTTCACGACATCGTGAAACCAATTTCTGGCCTTCTTGCCATATTGTCTGCTAATGCTGCCCATGCCAGTGAACACGGAAAATTCCGCCCTGTGGAAACACTATGGGTAGAGTTAAGGAACAATAAAGGGAGGGATAAACTATGGAGTCCTATTGGATTCAGCCATGAAGGCACAGGAAATTAAGATCTTAAACAGGTGAGGGGTGGTTAGAGGAGCTGGAGTATTTTGGGACTTTGGGAGAGCTTGTGCAGGGAATAGGAATGCTGGAGCTTTGTTGAGCAGTGTGTAAACCTACAACTTGCAGCCAAATATCCTGGACTGTTTCTGAAAAGTGAGTTTCACTCAGCTTATTTTTAAAGGAGCAGTATTTTGTGACAGCAGTAAAAAAAGATTGTTTGCATCTTCTAATGAAGGGGGCTCATCAATAGGCCATTCCGTTTTGATATGGCAAGTCCATTGAACAGCTGTTGCAGGAAGTAGAGCAGAGGTGAAATGCGCTATATTCTTATCACAAAGGAAGGTCATGAAAGCTGTGGCATGCAAGCATGGTCTCAGTAGTCAACAGCTCAGTAATCAACAGCAGTAGCACCACGCCAAGGGCGATGCCTAAAGACATCTAATGGCCTCATCAGGATGGAAAATGCACAGTTTGTGTGTCCTGTGATAACACCTAGTGTAATGAGATAGTTAAGAAAACATAGTCTAAAGATGGCATAATGTTATAGACAATAAGAATTTACTCAGTAGTTGTACTCACGCAAGTATTTACAAGGATCTAATACATGAATGATCAGTAAGCATCATCACCACCTTCACAGTAAGTGCAATTATTTTTGAGTTCAAAGGGAAAGTCATTGCTCCTGTTGTAGGGGTCACTATTCTGTAGTATGTCTTGAAGTATATGTTTCGTCAGGAGAAGGCAGCATGTGACAGAAGATAAACCATCGTTATCAGAAAAAGCTTGACTACAGTTCAGAAACTCATCACATCGGAGGAAAGGGCAATAGAGTACCATCAATTAAACTTGAGGAGGTGGCAGGAGGTGCTCAAGCAGATGGGCGTATTGTCAATAAGATCCGTTACTCACTTTCCTTCATTCACTCCCAGTCAACTTTCAGGACCTTCCTATTCTGATGGCAGTGAATATGAAGCCCCAGTGTACACACATATCTAACTTGCTTTGATGTTTGTCCCTCTTTATGTCTTCACAGAATCTGCAGAGCGATTGGAAGTCATGCTCTCCTCAATTGGAAAGAAGAGCCTTGTTTTGGCACGTGGCAAGCATGTTACACCCACGCAAGAGGTTACAGCTTGGGGAAAGCACTGAGCTGGAATTGGTGAGCACTAGAGATCAGAAATTGAAAGCGGAAGAGGAGGATGAGGAAGCTTCTCATTCGAAAATGACATAACCTCCTTCAGTATCTGCACAGGGAGTGAACTTACATCTCTGCCACTACATTCGAAAGAATGCTTTCAAAGTTCATCAGATTGTTACAGTCTTTGGATCATGTCCCTACCAGCTTACCAATGTGACAAGAGTGGGGGAGTCGCATGCTGCATGTCTGAGGTGCTGATGCATGGCTTATAAAGCATGCAGGTATCCTTGAAGCAAGTGTCAGTAGTACAGCCCTCCACAGCTGAGTCTTAGGTTTTCTCATGAATGTTCAGACTGCTACAATACAAGCTATCAGCTGCCTGTAGTAACCTCCAAGGACAGTCTCACGGAAAGAGTAGTTCACAGAAGAAAGGAAATAGTCTGTCTGGCTAATCCCCATCCCTTTATGCCATCTGAAAGAGCAAGAAATGGAGCAAGTAAAGATGGTCAACAAGGATATGGAGTAAAGGGAGTTGAGGTACAGATCAACTATGATTGTTAGAAAATAGAGATAGTTTAACAATTTATATTTGTATATGTGGGTGTTGGTAATGAGTTTTAGCTTTAATGTTTAAGTTTGGTTTGTATTTCTATATCTGTGTGTTAAGAAAGGTCAGATAGAGTTTTAGTTTCACTTTAAAATGTATCTGCTTTTCTAATGAGAGTTTTACGACTGTTGCAGCTAAATTAAACAAACATGAGTACAGAAACTGGGCTGTTGCCTAGCAACAGAGGTCCAAAGAGGCAGGTCCCTCCCACACACAGAAGAAACTAGAGACAACAGTTTTTGAGTACTTACTGTGGACATCAGAGTATGAGATAGCTTTTGTAACTTATGTCATCCTTACAAATCTGTATATATCTGTGTCATGAAGCTATTAGTGTATATAATGTTAATGGATTTTTTTAAAAATAAAAGTTTAGTCTGTCGGTTTGCCTGTGTGTGTTTTAATTGGATTAAAGTCAGCTAGTCTGGGTGCTTTGATGTATAGTAGTTTTGAGATGTAAACAGAGAGGTAAAGAGTACATTTGCATTTTGTTGAATAGAGCATTCAAGAGTGGGAGTGAAATCTTGCACCTAGCTATGAGAGACTAAGCAATGTTTATATTACTAATAAAATTGGAACTATGAAAGGAGTTCAAAGGGCCTGGTGATACAATGAGAATTTATATTCAAAGAGAAGTACTGGGTATAACAGAAGGGAGTTTTTGTGTGTGCAGAGCAGAGACATGTAACATCAAAACAACTGTAAGCCTACAACTGACTGAAAATGAACCAAATTGAAAGGAGACTCATTTTGAGTTCATAAGGTGAAAATGCTTTGCCTGGCGTCTGCTTAAAATCAATGAGTTGTTGTTGCCTTAGGATAATTTGGGAATTTGTTAAAAGTTATGATAGTAGTCATTTGTAGCCATGTGTATGTGATTAATTTGTTGTAAAGTAATAAATGTTTAATTTAGTTTGATATAAAAACCCCTCGAGATCTGTTGGTCTGATTCCTGAATTTAGAGCTGCTTCTCAAACATACCATTTGAAAATATAAGTTACGACAGTTGTTTAAAGTTTCCCTCTGGGATTTTAAATAACAGCCTTTACCAACTGCTATGTCATAACAATCTGTAAAGGTATAGTTGTGGGTGAAGGAGTATTGCAATATAGTTAATCTTTTCTTGTTTAATAAATGTTTTGTGCTTTTGTTAAAAGTTAATTAGCTGACTCCAGTGACTCTGTTCAGTAGCAACTCTCCATGTTTCTAAACAAACAAATAAAAGTTAGGGATAAAAACAAGTTCTGTCGAAGGGTCATGAGGACTCGAAACGTCAACTCTTTTCTTCTCCGCCGATGCTGCCAGACCTGCTGAGTTTTTCCAGCTAATTCTGTTTTTGAATAAAAGTTAGGATCTATTAAGCTGGCTTCCACCCTGGGATCAGGCTTGTCCAGGGGTAACCTCAGTTGGGCGTCATAACATGAGTGAATTGACTGACAGAATAGGTTTGATAGGCTGACTGGCCTAATTATATCCCAATGTTCCTTTACAGAATCTGACAACTCACAGGATAATTGATACAATATCATGGAAGCTGGGAGAAGGAGTAGATTGGAACTGGCTCCCTACAGCCTGTCCTTTTTCTTTCTCTAAGTGAGATGAGGGTAGAATGTTGGATTATCTGAGGATGAAGGTAATAAGCAAACTCTCGAAGTAGTGTTCAATTGTTCTGTGCTTGATAATGAGAGTCTGATGACTGATCGATGCTCACTGTGCTTGATTGGTTAAGTCTGGAGATTGACTCAGAGATAAGAAAAGACAACACAAAAGCTGTGAGAAGCTGAACTGGAAGTCATTTTAAAGCATTGTATAAAATTATATAAATAAAGTTCCTGCATACTAAGAAACTAGTGTCATCTCTGCATTGTTGAAGTAAATCAAATATATAAAATATACAATGCCAGGGAACCTAGCATTCATCTGCATAATTTTGTGCTGGTGGTTGCTCACCAGATAACCATAATGGAGTAGTTAATCACATCATGTATCCTGGGCAAACTAATGCATTAATAAAATCCAAGGGCACAAGCTTGTTTTCCCCAGCACCCAAGGAGAATATAGTGATTGTCCTAAAAAACAGGACATCTGTGACCTGGTGAATGCATCTGTGCTCTGTCAATCGTCTTGTGTAAGCAGTGCACGCACTGAAAGCCTGAAATCAACCAGTGGTGTAGAACCAGAGTGCCATGGTGCCACTGGCACACACAGGTACCCTTTGTACTGAAGCGAAGCCTACTGAAGAATTGCTCCAAAGTCCACCTCTACCTCTGAGGTGGAGCTGCCTTCTTGCTCTTTCATCCAGAAGAGCTTTGCGCTTATCCTCCTCTTTCAGACAGTACACTATGAGGAGTTCCAGTTGGCACCAATCCAGTGCTACCACCACCACCCTCCACCCATTCCCAGCCCTCTATCTCATGCAGTTCTAACAGCTTCCTTACTGTAGAGAAAATTCTTGGCAGACACTACCCCTATAAGGTCTAAAGTAGCAACAAAGCAATGAATTTTGCCATTGGCTAAAGCTTCTGTACAATATAATTCTTATGACTCAGTCCCCACACTACTCCAAATGCTCTTTGATTTTTTTTTCCTATGACCTCTTTTTATTTTTTATGTGGGCACCTAGCAAATGATCTGCAAGTGGTGTAGGGGCAGAAAGTTGGGCTGCATGTTGTTGTAACATTATGGGCAGAATTTTCTGCCTGTTGGGCGGGCAGGCCCCACCCAATCTCCAGCGGGCAGGGAGCTGATCCCTGCCAGAGAAGCGGGCCCCACCGCCATTTTGCGTGGGCAGGCCAATTAAGGCCCACCCAGCATGACGTCTGGCAGGAAGTGCTAAACACTTCCTGTGTGGGTGGGTGGGGGGGGGGGGGGGGGTAGGGCGGGGAGGGGGTGGATTCCCCAAAAGAAAGAGTGCGCTATTTCACACATGCACACGAAAGAGCCCACATCTCCCTGAAGCTAAGTGCTGCCTCAGAGAGAATACTGGCACTTCTAAAAATATGAAAAATAGAAAAAAAAATTCCCTTACATGTCCCCCTCATGTGATAATGTCACATGAGATGGGATATGTTCATAATTAACATAATAACTTTATTAAAAATTTTAAAACCCTGCATGAAACCTCATCCCGCCGATGGATGAGGTTTCATGTTTTCTGTATTTGCTGCCAGGGCTCCTGGCCTGCCCGCCAACCTTAAGCTTAACCCATTCGCTGAAGGCAAAATTCTTCCTAAAAACCCAAGATTTATAAATTTGAATGCCCGTGACTCCTTTAGGCATGGTGATGCAAAGCTTTCCCGGATCAGGACGTAAAGCTCATGGGCAGTCCAATGGGACCAGGGACTTAACATTGTAGATCTCCAACCACATTTTCAATTGGCTCTGACTACTTTTCAGGCACTCTTGTCTGCTGTTACTTAGGAAAAATGGCCCTTAGAGTTTACTATTTGTCATGTTAGCAGATTTTTGCTAATACATTTGAATGGCCACCTCCTGCCTGATATTTAAATGAGAACCGAACGTATTTGTTTTAAATAGATTAATACTAGTGCTAAAATAGCAAAGGAATGCCCTAAGAATACTTTCAAATACATGCTTGCTATTTTAATAAGACAACTGGTATCCTAATGATGCACACTCGTACAGGTTAAGTGTCATGTCACCACAAGACCTTTGCATCTATATAAGGTAGTGTAGTTGGCTTACAGCACCACAACTATTGCAAGCAAAGCATCAGGTGATTTTGCATCAAAATCCTCAGCACTTGGCTATCTGCAATTCATCAATGTATTTTGGGTTCGTGAGCTGTGAACTTCAGCTGCCAAGAGAATCATCACAAACATCAAACAAATCTTTAGCCTAATATTTGCAATGGATAAGTTATGCAGGATGAACAAATTATTTTAAAATAAATATCAATGTAACTATTTACAATGAGGAGTGTAAGTATTGCACCCTTTCTAAGCCATAAGATGACTTGCAGTCCCTATCAATACGTACAGCAACAATTTGACAATGTTGCTGACAAATTATGCTTGGCACGACCTGTCTCTGAACATTTGCAGGTATGTCACAGAATCACTGAAATTAATGGAAGAGGAAACTGTACGGGGTGTGAAAAGGAATGCCATTTGCTTCCGCCTGCCTTGCGCTAAATACTATTTGGAGAAATGCCTTTGTGCTCTGCTGCCTCTCATGTACTGTGGCTTCCCATATTCATGAGACCTCTGAGGTCATCTTGTGTAAAACAAAGGCTTTGGGCAGAAGCCATTTTTACACACCACACGGAATGTGCTATCAGGAGTGTGAGACTGAATTTGAGTAAATTTTGATAGCTGGAAGAGAGCCACCACTGTGAGAACAGCAAAGAGTAATTATAACTTCAGTCTGCAACTTTGTACAGGGCATTGACCACTGAGTGAGTCAGTATGGCTTCGAATATTCCTGTAACAGCTCGATGAATAAGGCAGATTTGTGAATGAATTGGAAATTCTTCCAGTCTAAATGGCAGAACTATGAAATTGCCACAGAGTTAAACAAAAAACCTGAATACATAAGAGTAGCAACTCTGTTATCAGTGCTGAGCAGAGAATGCTACAAGTTGTATTGCACAGCAGACCTCACTGAGGAGCAGAGAAGCCACTCTTATGAAATTTTGGAGGCCTGGAAGACGCTCTTCGACCCCTCTATGAACATTATGTATGAATGCTACATGTTCAACATCAGAGCTCAGGAAGAGTGGGAGAATATTGATCAGTATATGACTGCATTGAGACATTCGGCTGAATCTTGTGAGTTTGGCCAGCTGAAGGATGATCTGATCAGAGATAGGATTGTCATAGGAACAAGAGATCCCTCCATGACAGCTTGTCTGCTGAGAGAAGAGAAACGTACTCTTAGGAAAGCTATTGATATGTACGGAAGCTCTGAAGTGGTTAATCATCAGCTGAAGAGTATTGATGGGATGACTGATGAGGATTTGCACTATGCTGAGAGGCAGTTCAGGCCTTCCAAGCACAAGACAATGGAGAAAAAGAAGATTTATTTACAGAAGGGCCAGCAGAAAGATCAAGGCCAGAGTACTGGATATAAAGACTGTGGAGGACATCTCAAAGGGGAAAAGGAAGCATTCCCAACACGCTCCAACTGCAAGAAGCCAAATCACTTTGCACACAACTGCTTTGTTGGAAAGAAGAAAAACAAGCTTATAACAATGGTTGCTGGAGAGGCGTTGGACAATAATTCTGATTCATCACTCTAAACCCTAGAACAGGTTGGCACCATCAAGTCTCAAGGTAAAAAAAAATGTTCGTGACTATTGGAATGATGACTGCAGGAGGAGAGCATCAAGTGAATATGAAGTGCCAGATAGACACTGGTACTACATGCAACATCATGAGTTTCGCAGACCTGTGTGTAGTTGCTCAAGATGGTGACCTGAAAATGACTGAAATGACAGCCAGATGGAGTATTATGTGAGAAAATATGAACTTGTCTACTCTGGCAGGAAGAGTAGGAAATCAGCATACTATTTAAATGGAGAGAGTTTGCAGAACTGTGAGGTATTGAGGGACCTGGGTGTCCTGGTACATGAATAACAGTTAGTATGTAGGTATAGCAAGTGTTTAGGAAGGCAATTGGAATGTTGTCGTTTATTGCAAGGTGAATGGAATACAAAAGTAGGGAAGTTTTGCTACAGTTGTACAGGGCAGTGTTGAGACCACATCTGGAGGATTGTGTACAGTTTTGGTCTTCTTACTTAAGAAAGGATATAAATACATTAGAAGTATTTCAGAGAAGGTTTACTCGACTGATATCTGAGATGGGGTGGTTATCTTATGAGACAAGATTGGACAGGCTTAGCCTGTGTCCAGTGGAGTTCAGAAAAATGAGAGGTAATCTTATTGAAACATATAAGATCCTGAGGGGACTTGACAGGGGGGTGCTGAAAGGATGTTTCCCCTTATGGGAGAGACTAAAACTAGGGAACATAGTTTAAAAATTAAGCGGTCTCTCATTTAAGAAGGAGATGTGGAGAAGAATTTTTTTCGCTGAGGGATGTGAGTCTTTGGAAGGGAGTAATCAAGAAAGTGAGAACTCATATAGGCTGGATTAGCAGCGTGGTAACAGTGAAAAACCTGGAAAGCTGAGTGTGCATTAATTCAAAGGACCTCAGTAAAGCTTTGAAGAGATCTGATTACTCCATGCCAACCATTGAAGAAATTTCGTTGCAACTTGCCAAGACAAAGGTCTTTACCACCCTAGATGTAGAGGATGGATACTGGCAAGTGAAGTTGGATAAAAGGAGCAGTTTCTGATTCCGTTCTGGATGCCATTTGAGAAGTATAGATGGTTGCGCATGCTGTTTGGAATTTCTACTGCTCTGGAAGAGTATCAACGCTGACAGCATGAGATAGTCAATGATCTTCCAGGAGTGGAAGCAATCCTGAATAACCTGCTAGTCTGTAGATGTGGAGATATGATGAAAGAAGCCATCACAAACCATGAATAAGAAAAAAACTGCAACTGAAGATGACTGAAGTCAAGGTGCTGACAAGGTAATTCAGGTACAGACAGTGAAAAGACTTCACCCCGATTCTGAAAAGGTGGGAGTTGTAGCTGAGATGCAGCAACAAACAGATGTGAAGGCAGTGCAACAATTTGTAGGATTTGTGAACTTCCTAGCAAAGTTCCTGCCCAATTTGTCATCAGAATGTCAACCTCTATGTAAGCTCACTGCAAAGGATGTTCAGTGGTAATGGGGCAGAGAACAAGAAGCAGCTTTCAGTCACATTAAAAACTAGCGACGACTGCACCAGTGCTGAGGTACAATGATGTCAATGAAGAAGTCACCCTGCAGCATGATGCCAATGAAACAGGACTTGAAGCAACCTTCATGCAGCAAGGGCAACCAGTTGCGTTGCACCTAGAAAGTTACCACAAGGTGAACAACGCTACACACAGATTGAGAAAGAGTACCGGACGATTGCCTTTGCTCGTGAGCATCTTAATCAGTAGCTGTTTGGGAGAGAGAAAGTGATGTTAGAGCCTGACCATACGCCACTTCAAACTTTCTCAAACTGCTTTATCAGCTCAAAAGCGTCTACAAAGGATGTTACTTCTTTTACGGAGAAATCATTTGGAAGTGAACTACAAGCAAGGGAAGCAGATGTACAATGCCAACATGCTGTTGAGGGCCGTGCTCCCTTTGAAGGAAGTTGACAATGCTAGTACAGAGTGCAAAATCTTCCAGGTTCATATAGAAACAATAGCATGACATGTTCTGGAAGTCATCAACCAACAGAGATATTGAATCTGATAGACAAGCGTCTTGCTCAGATTAAGCAAACTATGCAATGAGATGCAACTCTCCAAGTGCTACAGGAAGTAGTGATGAAAGGGTAGCCTGAAACCATCAAGGACACTCCTGTTGCTGTAAGAGAATATTGGGCATACAGGGATGAAGTGATTGCCTAGGATGGCATCTTATACAAAGAAACTAGAGTCATCATTCCTAAGGAGATGAGAACAGAGATGTTCTCCATGCAAGTCATCAAGGAATTGAATCTAGGAAGGCAAGGGAAGTGCTCTACGGGCCAAACATGAGCATTGAGATTAAGGACCACATCAGCCAGTGGAGCATTTGTAATGAATATCAAGTTGAGGAAGCTAGAGCCACTCATGACTCACGACATCCCAGACAGACCATGAACGAAGCTTGGAGTAGACCTCTTCATTCTTTTTGGAATTGAATATCTTGTCACCATAAACTACCATTCAATTACAGGGAGTTAGACAAGCTGATGTCTCGTTTGCAGCGAGATCCTTGAATTCCTGAAAGCACACTTCAGTCATCATAGCATTGCTAATATTGTGATGAATGACAACAGCCCTCAGTTCATGAGTGAAAAATTCAGATTATTCAGGAATGATTGGGAAATTCAGCACTACACATCATCTCCACACTATCCCCAGTCAAATGGAAGGGCTGAGGCAGCAGTGAAAGTTGTGACAGGGAACATCAAAAAATTGAGGAGGTCCAGCATAGGTATGTACAAGGTGGTCTTGGAGTGGAGAAACACACCAAATAAAGGCATCGAAAGTAGTCCAGTCCAGTGAATAATGTCATACACACCCAAACTACTCTTCCAATAGCTAAAAAGCTACTGAAGCCAGAAGCAGTAACAGGACTGAGTGACAAACTCAAAGTGAAACGATGGAAAGCCAAATTTCACTTCGATAAAGCGGCCAAATCCTTGCCAGAGTTGAGAGTTGAACAGCTGGGAGCCAGTCAGAGTACAAACTGTACACAACATAATTCAGCCCACTTGGCAACTTGGAATCTGTGTAAAGCAATTGGTCGTATATGGCGAAAGTGAACAACCAGATAGATTGTCATAATCGCAAACATATACATGCAACCTGGGGAAGCTACTCCTTCACAGCAGACAGCTGATGCGGAAGAATTGATTTCAACAACAGAACAAAGAACAGAATGACCTTTAGCCCCAGAGATCAACTTCTCTCCAACAAATGCAACAGATCAGCAGCAGCACTTCCACTGTGACATTCCCCAGAGAGGCAAAATCAGCCCAGGAGCCAGCAGACACCAGACAAACAACCAATAACAATCCACACGCGTACCATCAGGATCTCTGAACATTTAAAGATTAAGGGCAGAATCATCCCAGATTTGCAATACATGCAATAGTGGGCGGGAGAAACGATATTTTAGCTGTTGGCCGCGATGGGGCCTTCTCACGCTTTATCATTCCTATCGCACGACATTAATTATGCATTCCGTGGAAACATGCCGTTTCAATGGGCTCTCATTCACCCATCACGTCATCACCTCGCCGCTTCATCACGCTGGGCGCCACATTTAACGTGCAGCTATGGGCACAGCTCTCAGGGCTTCCAGCCCATGGCTGCTATGGAGAAGACATGGCCCCGAAAAGCAAAAAGACTGCAGACTGCAGGTTTCATGATGCAATGGAGACCCGCCGTGATATCTTGTACCCGCACTATAGCCGCAGGACACCAATCCAGCATGGGAGGCGGTGGCAGCGGTGGTCAGCACCAATGCCCTGTAAAATGGGACAGTCACCTAGTGCTGCTACAGAATGAATGGTCTCAGCCGTTCTGCCAGGGTAAGTCACTCTTTCCATCACTCTCAATTCAGACACTCACAAACCCATCGCACATCCACAGGGATCTCACACCTCAAGGAACAACACCACTAACTCTCACACACACCCTCACATCTCCATCAGGCTCATATCCTCTGGAGCTTGTGGCCTCATCCCGTCCATGGCTCCACTCACCACACAAACATTCCACGCAGTGCCATGTGTCCTGGTCACACTCTCTCCATCTGTTTTCATGCAGGAGAAGGAAATAGGGAGAATACAGGGCCAACATATTCCAGTAAAGATAAAGGGCAGGAGAAATCATATTTCAGCCGTTGGCCACAACGGGGGCTTCTCATGCTTTATTGTCCCTATCGTATAGCATTAATTATGCATTCCGTGGAAACATGCCCTTTCAATGGCAGGCGGGCTCTCATTCACCCATCACGCCATCCAGGGAACCCTGGATGTTGAGGGATATACAGGGTTGGATAAAGAGAAAAAGGAAGGTTTATGGCAGATACCGAGGGCTCAAAACAGCGGAAGCCCTAGAGGAGTATAGAATGTGTAGGGGGGAACTTAAAAAGGAAACTAGGAGAGCAAAAAGGGGACATGAAAAAACATTGGCAGGTAAAATAAAGGAAAATCCAAAGTTATCTTACAAGTACATTAAGATTAAGAGGATAACTAGGGAAAGAGCAGGGCCCATTAAGGACCATAGTGGTAATTTGTGTGTAGAGCCATAAGATATAGGTAGGGTTCTAAATGAATACTTTGTGTCGGTGTTCACAAGTGAGAGGGACGACATGGGTACAGAAATCAGGCAGAAGGATTGTGATATAATTAAAGAAACTAGCATAGAAAGGGAGGAGGTTCTAAGTTGTCTGGCAGGCTTAAAAGTAGATAAATCTCCAGGTCTGGATGAAATGTATCCCAGGCTGTTGAGTGAGACAAGGGAGGTGGTCTCCCATAAACACGGCTGGTCTTCACTGCATCATGAACAGGGGTGCTGGAAATAATTTTCAATACCTATCTGGCCACAGGAGAGGTACCAGAGGACGGGAGAACAGCCAATGTGGTACCGTTATTCAAGAAGGGAGGAATGGATAAACCAGGGAACTACAAGCCAGTCAGTCTAACCTCAGTGGGGAGGAAACTTTGGAAGCTATTCTGAGGGACAGAATTAACCTACACTGGTAGAGGCAGGGATTAATCAAGGACAGTCAGCATGGTTTTGTTAAGGGGAGGTCATGTCTGACCAATTTGATTGAATTTTTCGAAGAGGTGACCAGGTGCGTAGATGAGGGAAATGCATTTGATGTAATCTACTTGGACTTCAGCAAGGCTTTTGATAAGATCCTGCATGGGAGACTGATAACGAAGGTAAGAGCCCACGAGATCCAAGGCAATTTGGCGAATTGGATCCAGAATTGGCTGAGTGGCAGAAAGCAGAAGGTGATGGTCGAGAGATGTTTTTGTGACTGGATGCCTGTGTCCGGCGGGGATCCACAGGGATCGGTGTTGGGTCCCTTGCTGTTTGTGGTATGTATAAACGATTTAGACTTGATTATAGGAGGGTTGATCAGTAAGTTCACGGATGACACGAAAATTAGTGGAGTGTTAAATGGTGAGGAGGATAGCCTAAGATTACAGGAGGATATAGACGGGGTGGTCAGATGGGCTGATCAGTGGCAAATGGAATTTAATCCAGATAAGTGTGAGGGGATGCACTTGGGCAGGACAAACAAGGCACGGGAATACACGATGAATGGTAGGACCCCGGGAAGTATCAAGGATCAGAGGGACCTTGGATTGCATGTCTCCTGGTCCCTTAAGGTAGTGGAACAGGTAGATAAGTTGGTTAAGAAGGCATATGGGATACTTGCCTTTACTAGCTGATGCATAGAATATAAGAGCAGGGAGATTTATGCTGGAACTGTATAAAATGCTGGTTAGAATACACCTAGAGTATAGCGTGCAGTCCTGGAATCCACATTATAGGAAGGATGTGATTGCACTAGAGAGAGCCTATAGGAGATTTACCAGGATGTTGCCTGGGCTGGAGAGTTTTTGTTATGAAGAGAGATTGGATAGACTGAGGTTATTTTCCCTGGAGCAGAGGAGATTGAGGGGCGACAAGATTGAGGTGTATAAAATTATGAAGGGCATAGATAGGGTAGACAGGAAGGAACTTTTCCCCTTGGGGGAGGGATCAATAAACAGGGGGCATAGATTTAAAGTAGGGGTTAGGAGGGTTAGAGCGGATGTGAGGAAGAATTTTTTCACCCAGAGGGTGGTGGGAATCTGGAACTCACTGCCTGAAAGGATGGTAGAGACAGAAACCCTCATAACATTTAAGAAGTACTTGGATGTGCACTTGCGATGCCATAGTATACAAGACTATGGGCTTAGTGCTGGAAAATGGGATTAGAATAGTTAGGCACTTGTTTGCCTGATGCAGACTCGATGGGCCGAAGGGCCTTTTTCTGTGCTATAGATCTCTATAACTCTATGACTCTGTGACTATGAGAAGCTGGCTAACATCAGCAGAAGAGGCCCCAGACCGGGGGTAGAGTGGCCCATATTAGGCCCCTCACTCATTTTGAAGAGCATGACATCATGCTGACTGGTGAGGACATGGACCGTGCCTGTGGCAACGATGAGGTCAGCGGCAAAGACCCACCTGAGGATCCACACCACTTCAACCCTCTCTCAACACTACTAGTGCTCTCTCTCCTGCTTTTGACTCTGCTGCCATGCACTAATTATCTCTACTTTGGTTCACAGGGAGCTCTGCCAAGTGACTGACACCCTCAGCCAGCCAGTCCCTCAGCTCCATCCACATCCTCACCATCAGCCAAGAGGACACCTCCTCTATTGAAGAGCTGGAAAGAAGCAGCCTGGAAGACCCATCACAGTGCTTACCCACACCCTCCAACAGTGCAGAGACACACACCTTGGTGGGACCTAGATCTAGAGCAGGCTTGGGTTCACAATTTGGTGGTCACCGCATGGACACATGTCCGCAGCAGGAGGAGGCAGGTTTATGCAAGCTCCCTGTAGGGCTGCTGGGGAAGAGGCATCTTGAGGTCCAAATCAGATGACAAGCCTTGGATTTGGCCTTCCTATTCATACTGGAGAGACGGCAGAAGTTGGGGGAACAGCACGCAGAGCTGTTGGAAGCCCTCCACAGAGTGGCATGTGTGTCAAAGGAGTAGGTCCACCTGCTCTCTGATGAAGCGGTGCCCACAAGCTTGCATATGGAGGTCTCCATGGGGAGGATGGCGAACGCTATGGAGACCCTGGTCCAGCAGAACGTGACGATGCATGCAGATGTGCACTCTATCGCGAGAGCCATGGGTGAGTTCCTGTAGTGGCAATGTGAGAGGGCAACGGGGCACCTCAACGTTCCTTCTAGGAATTCCTTGCCCTCTAGGAATCAGGCCAGGGCCCTCAGGCACCCAAAGGGAGGAGGGACGGCAGCTAGACACTTGGGGTCATCCATTTAGGAACCCCAGAGGCTGGCCTCTCCCTCTGAATACCCTTTGCCTGTGACCTCATCAATCTCCTTCTTTGTCACTGTAGAAGGAGCAATTGGCCCACAGGAGGACAGCCAGAGCAAGCCAGGGTCTCCAGGCCTCGGCTGTCCAGAGAACCCACACCAAAGCCATCGGAGGCAACAGAGCCAACCATTATACAGGCTGTCTCCACCATTCCTGCAGATGTCAGGGCAGCAATTAGAAGTCTAAGGCGTTCAAAGTTAAGAAACTCTGATCACAGTTGGTTGCATGGGTGAACACATTTTGTCACTTAACAATCTGGAAATATATTCACTTTCACTGAATAATGTATAGTGGTGTCTTTTAGTTACATTGACAGACTTCTTCCCACCTTGGAACCCTTTCCCCCCCTGGAACCCCTTCCCCCCTTGGAAATCCTTCCCCACCTGGAACTCCTTCACCCTTTGGAACTCCTTTCCCCCTCGGAACTCCTTCTCCTCCCTGGACTCCCCCTCTTACTCCCCCCACTTAATCCTCCCCCCCCCCAACCCTTAGAACTCCCCCCTCCCTAGGACTCCCCTCACCTTAGTCCTTCCCCTTTCCTAACTCCTTCCTCCACCTTTACTTCTTCCTCCAGCCTTACTCCTTCTCCCTTCTCGACTCCTTCCTCCACCCTTACTCCTTCCCCTCCTTGCACTCCTTCCTCCCTCATAAACTCCTTCTTCCCCCCAGACTTCTGCCTACTCCTGGACTTCTTCCCATCTCTGAACTCCTTCCCCTACACCTTCCACCTATATCCCCAGTTGCCATCTTCTCCCCCATTCCCCCTCCCAAAATCCCCTCCTGACACATTTGCTCCCCGTCTCCCAACCTCACCCCCAGACACCTTCATTCACCCCCTCCCAACTTCCCCCCTACCCCGACACCTCTTCCTCTCCCAGTCAATCCTAGAAATTCCTCTCCCACCTCCTGGTACATCTCCGTCTCCCAAACAAAGCTGGACCTTCTTCTCCATCCCCTCGACCATCATCCGTTGTGAGCAGACCCTCAACGGTGACTTTCCACTTTCTGTGGGCTATTTTGCAGCAGAGTCATGTCCATGAGAATCCACCCAGCATGTCATGGACATTCCTCCAGTGTACCATTGCTGCCAGACTCCAGCATCCAGCTCCTGGATGTCCACGATATGAGCAAGGCCCTGGCGGTAAATCCTGACTTCTGCACATCACATTTGTCAAGATGTGTTCTGCACTGGCTTGTGGAGGGAATGATTCCAGCGGGCTGGCCTTAAAATGATATGCAGATGTATTACAAATGGGAAACGCGGCCCACCATTGACTGGCTGAGTGGACGATTGCAAAGTGGTTTCACGATGTTGTGAAACTGCTTTTGGCCTTCTCTACATATTTTCTGCTCATGTCACTGAACATGTCTGACGCCACCGTGCATTGAAAATTCTGCCCACTGTGTGCAATGCATGTGTAAAGGCAGGTGAAAGTGAGACAGATGAGAATTCTGTTCACGCATGATGACTTTCTTTATAGACTGTGTACGTAGTTAATCTGTAAGGTCACATGATAGTGCATGCAATGTGTTTTTTTCTGAAAGACGGAGAAGTTCCTTTGTGCCACAGCCATGTGATCTCTGAGGTCATCTTGGGTAAAACAAAGGCTTTGGGCACAAGGAATCACTTGGAACAATACCAAGACAAATTTCAAGACCATATGCTCAGGCTAGGGCAATTATATAGACTAAAAGCTTGGGAAATACAACTATTATTTTAGTAAATTAAATTGGAAATGGAAAATTACGAATGTTACACCCTAGTTCAAAAAGGTTGTAAGGATAAACTCAGAATTGACAGGTCTATCCGTTTAATCTCAGTGGTGGAAAAGCTTTGGAGATGATAATCCAGGACAAAATTGACAGTCACATGAACAAGTGCAGATTAATTAGGGAAAGCCAGCTTGGATTTGTTCAAGGCAAATTATGCTTAACAAAAGCAAAATATTGTGAATGCTGGAAATCCGAACTGAGAAAAGAAAATGCTGGAAAAAGCTCAGCAGTTTTGACAACATCTATGAACGTTTCAGGTCTTCAGGTTCTGCCAGGCCAGCTGAGTATTTTCAGCATTTTCTGTTTTCATTTCATGCTTAACAAACTTGACTGAGTTTTTGATGAGGTGACAGAAATGGTTGATGAGGGCAATTCAATTGATGTGGTGTGCATGGACCTCAGAACATTTGATAAAATGCCACATAATAGACTTGCAAATTTGAAGCCTATTGAATAAAAGAGAAAGTGGCAGAATGGATACAAAGCTGGCTCAATGACACGAAACAGAAAGTAATGGTGAACAGACACTTCTTGGACTGGAGGAAGCTATACGGTGGTTCTGCAGTACCAGTGCCACTGTTTTCCTTGTTATAAATTAGTGATCTAGACCAGAGGCTCCAAAACCTTTTTGGTTGTGTGCCCCTATTCAGCTTCACCAACTTTTTGCATACCCCTACAGGCAGTTTCTTTTTTAACTACTCGTCTAATGACCACATATTTTGTAAATTAAGAGGCTAATTACAAAATTTTGATCGTGTTGTGAAAACCTTTGCTTCTAATAGATTTATCAATGAACCCGACACCCTACCCCACAAATCACTCACTCAGCAGTCCCTCTTCCAAAACCACCACCCCCATTCATTTACTCAGTAGTTCCTCTTTCCAAAACCCTACCCCCACTCATTCACTCAGCAGCCAATCTTCCCAAAGACCCTTCCCCCACTCACTCACTCAGCATTTGTTGTTCATCCCTAATTGTCTTTGAGAAGGCAGTGGTGAGCCACCTTTTTGAATTGCTGCAGTCTATCTGCTGTAGGTACATGCACAGCACTGTTAGAGAGGGGTTCATGTTTTTGACCCAGCGACAGTGAAGGAATTGCGGTATAGTTCCAAGTCAGGATGGTGTTGGCTTGGAGGGGTTCATGCAAGTGATGGTGTTCCCATGTGTCTGCTGCTCTTGTCCTAAGCGGTATAAGTTGCAAGTTTTGAAGGTGTTGTCAAAACCCACTTAGCTATTCTTCATTTGGTGCCCCTTGTGTATGGCACATACTGCATGCTACTGGTCGAATGGGTGAATGTTTAGCATGATGAATGGGGTTCCGATCAAGCGGGCTGCTTTGTCCTGGATGGTGTTGAGCTTCTTGAGTATCATTTGAGTTACACTCATGCAGGCAAGTGGAGAGTATTCCATCACACTCCCAATTGTGCCTTGCGGATGGTGGACAGGTTTTGGGGAGTCAGGAGGTGAGTTACTTGCCAAAGAACCCCCAATCTCTGAGCTGCTCTTGTAACCACAGTATTTAAATGGATATTCCAGTTAAGTTTCTGGTCAATAGTAACCCCGAGGATGTTGATGCTGGGTTTCAGCAACAGTAATGCCATTGAATATTAGATTCTCTCTTGTTGGAAATTGTCACTGCCCGGCACTTGTCAGGTGTAAATGTTGCCTGCCACTTATCAGACCAAGTCTGAAAGTTGTCCAGTTCTAGCTGGACACAGACTGCTTCAGTATCTGAGGAGTTGTGAATGGAACTGAACATTGTGAAATCATCAATGAACATCCTCACTTCTGTCCTTATGATGCAGGGGAAGTCATTGATGCAGATGGATCTGCTGAAGATGGTTGAGCCTAGAAGTTTGAGAGGAGATTTGATAGAGGTGTTGAAAATCATGAGGCCTCTAAATAGATAGATAGAGATAAACCTTTGAAGGTTCAAGAACCAGAGGATGACAATTTACAGTGACTGGCAAAAGAATGAACCTTCGGTGACATTAGGGAAAACAATTTTACATAACGAGTGGTTTGGCTCTGGAATGCACTGCCTGAGGGTGTGGTGGAGACAAATACATTCATGGCTTTTAAAAAGGAATTGGGTAACTATATGAAGAGAAAAAAAATGCAGGGATACAAGAAAAGGTCAGGGCAATGGAACTAGCTGAGTTGCTCTAGCAGAGAGCCAGCTTCTGTACTGTAATCAGTCAATGATTCAGTGAATTGTTGAAGATTAAATCTGAGCTGCTTGAATAATATGCGGTCAGAATTTTCAGCTTCTGAAGTGGAGAAAGTGATAAAGGATCAATTGTCCATGCTCTGGGCTTTCCCACCTCACAAAAAAGATATAGAAAGGATTGCATGAAGTTCATAGAGAGGCCGTTGAAACTTATTTAAACCTTGTTAAAGGTCACAAATAAGAAATGAGTGCAGCCAACAGCTAGGTGGTACACTGAAGTTTAGAAAGTTAAAATTCAAAGTTGGCGTAAAAGAGGATTACAAAGGATTAGCAGGAAGCACTCCCAGAACTCCAAATACAATAATGAACTGCAGGAATGTTCATACAACGTATTATACAAACGATAGAGTATTTGAGTAATATCTTACTTATCAAAAATTCTCCAAAGATTAAAGTCCCACTGAATCAATCCCTTCCAGATTCTCCCTGCCAAGCGAATCCACCAATCTCATCAAATTACATCAATGCCTTTCAGTCTGAAGCTGTTCACAGATTACATAAGAGCAGTGAGGTTTGAGACATTCATCAGCAATTTCCTTTGGTATTGCCCCAATCTGCTTCTGTAATTTTGATCTAATTCTGGCAGAAATCCAAGCAATAAAGGATCAATATATTTATACCGTTCCTCTGGCGTTTGCACTGAAATTCTGGTGGGTGATTGGGGAAGGACTCCTCTCCTAGAAATTTTACCCTATAACAGTTTAGCCCATTTGCCAACTTGACAGCATTAACTGAAGTTCAAAATTAATTCATTTTTTTAAATAGTATCCACCTTTTGACTTGAAATGGTGTTATCTAAATGCATAATTTGTAACTTCTCCTGACATGTATCTACGTTACAATAGTTCGCCTTTGTGCTTCTCTTTAAACTGCACACCATCTGAGTTCAAGAGACAGTATTGATATTACCAGTGACATACTGGCACACTTGGCACCTTTTTTGCTTGCTGATTGTTTGGCCAACCCCCAAAACTATATGTTCCATTATCTCCACAGCTAGCTTATACTGGAACTGTCATTGTGTGATTTCCAAGTGCTACCTTGCAGCCGCCAGCAGGAGACCTGGATTTTTTTTTGTTAAATTTGTTTTGAATATATTGCTTTATGACTGCTCCTGAAGTGTGCAAAGATCACATGCTTTGTGATTGGCTGACAATTTATGTTGCAGCTTATGAATTTACATTTCTGATAGTAGAATAGCTGCCTGTTACAGTAGTTTTGAGATTAGATCCATTAGCAACTTGAAAAACAGTTTTACAAGAGGCTACATTTGCTTTAAAGGAGGCCTGTCTTCAGCTACATATGAACATATGAACATATGAAATAGGAGCAGGAGTAGGCCATTTGGCCCATCGAGCCTGCTCCTCCATTAAATAAGATCATGGCTGATCTGATTGTTGCCTCAACTCCACATTCTCACCTAACTCATTACCCTTTTACTACCTTGTTAGTCAAGAATCTATCTACCTCTGCCTTAAAAATATTGAATGACCCTGCTTCCACTGCTGTCTGGGGAAGAGAGTTCTAAAGGCTCACGACACTTTGAGAGAAAAAAAGTTCCCCTAATCTTGGTCTTAAATGGGAGACCCCTTATTTATAAAATGTGGCCCCTAGTTTTAGTCTCTTCCACAAGGGAAACATCCTTTCAGCATCCATCTTGTCAAGTCCCCTCAGGATCTTATATGTTTCAATAAGATCACCTCTCAATCTTCTAAACTCCAATGGATACAGGCTCAGCTTGTTCAACCTTTCCTCGTAAAATAATCCCCCCATCCCAGGTATCAGTCGAGTGAACCCTCTCTGAGATGCTTCTAATGCATTTATATCCTTTCTTAAATAAGGAGACTAAAACTGTCCACAGTACTACAGATGTGGTCTCACCAACGCCCTGTACAACTCTAGCAAAACCTCCTTACTTTTATGCTCCATTCCCCTTGCAATAAACACCAACATTTCATTTGTCTTCCTGATCACTTGCTGTACCTGCAAAAAGCTCAAAGTTAAGGTACAAGAATCAGCTTTGTCACAGTGGCATCCTTCCAGCACAATGATAAAGTTTCAAATGATCATTGAATTATACAGCGCAGATGGATTCCATTGTAGCTGTGCTGGTTCTTGAAAGAGATATCTAATTAATACTACACATTTGTCCTTTCTCCGTTGTTCTGCAAAAGTTTTCCCCTTTCAAGTGTTTATCCAATTCCCTTTTGAACGTTACTGAATCTGCTTCCATCACTGTTTCAGATGCATTCCAGATCATAACAATTCACTACATTAAAAAATTCACCTAATTTCACATCTGGTTCTTTTGCCAATTACCTTAAATCTCTTCGTTACTGACCCTTCTTCCAAGGGAAATAGTTTCTCTTTATTTACTTTAACAAAACTGTTCATGATTTTGAACACCTCTACCAAATCTCCCCTTAACCCATAGTGCTGTAAAGGACATCAGCCCAGCTTCTCCAGTCTCACCACATAACTGAAATCCCTCATCCCTGGTGCAGGGCCTGGGAGAGAGGGTTGCTGATGGTACCAAACATCGGGGTCCGGGGCTGGGGTTGGGGCCTAGGCTCCTTGCTCTAATTGGAGTTTCAACCTGAGCAGTCAGAAGCAGAGCTTCAGACCTGAAAGACCGACTTAGAAAAAATCAGAACCTTCAGGCTGATTTCTGATTTTTTATAAAGTTGGTCTGTCAGTGTCAGGTCAATTTCACAGAGCTGCTGTGCTGCTGTTTCTGACCTTTTGGACAGTTTCATGGTTCCAATTTTTTTTGAATAGCCCATCAGAAAACCACGGAGCTGTCAGGGGTTCAACAGCAGCAGCGCAGCAACTAAGAGTGTTCTTGGTTGAAAAATGGTAAGTCAAATCTCTATTTTAGAGCCAAGTGGATGTTGGGGTCTGGGTGCGGGTGTGGGGGGGGGGAGGGGTGGGGTGGTGTTGGGGAGATGGTCAGTTGAGGTTGGGGGGGTGTTGGAAAATGTTAGAGAGGTGGAGGTAGGTCGGTGGTGGTTGGAAGGGTGGGGGATCTTAGGGGTTGTTGGAGGGGTGGGAGGAGGTTGGAGAATGTTGGATAGGTGGGGGGTAGGTTGAGGGCTCTTGGAGGGGTGGGGATATGTTGAGAGCTCTTGAGGGGTGAGGTTAGGCTGGGGGCTCTTGGTGGCTGGAGGGTATGTTGAGGGCTCTTGGAGGGGTAGGAGTAGATTGGGGCCTCTTGGAGGTGTGGAAGGTAGGTCAGTGGTGTGTTGGATGGGTGGGCAGTTTGGGGGCTGTTGGAGGGCTGGGGTTTATGTTGGGGCTGTTGGAGAGGTGTGGGGAGATTGGGGGCTGTTGGAGGGGTGAGTGTCAGGGGTGGCGTGACTTGGGGTGGGGGTGGTAGGTGTGGCGTGATGGGGATGTCACTTTTTTTGCTGTTGGAGTTTCAGGCTGTAAATTCACAGTGTACAACACAATTTGTTTGACAGGGAAAGGGGAAACAATCTAGTTCTTGAGTTAAGGCTGCACTGAATTTATATATCTTGTATCATTCTTCTCTGAAAACTTCAGATCAGCAATTCAGTCTATTGCACGTTTTTCCTAAGCCGCTGGAAGATGTCTGATTGGCAAATCCTAGGATAGTGTCATTATCATAAAAGGAGCAGGAGTAATTTATGATATATTGTGGGTTGGCGCCAGAGAAGTCAGAATGGTAAGGTTGTATTAGCTACAGAGTTGAATTGTTTTGTAAATATAGTGATTTCTTTGTAGCCATTTTTCTAACATCAGTTGATTGCTCTGTGATTAATTATCCTTAAAGAATCAGCATTGGGCCTCCAATTTCACCATTGTTACAGTCACTCTGCCTAGTGCATGCAGGTGTAATGAAAGAAAGACAAAACCTTCATTTATACAGCACTTTTCACAATGTCCCAAATCACTTTACAGATAATTAAATACCTTTGAGTTGTAATCACTCGTATAATGTTATCAAATGGTGAAGCAGGCTCAAGGGGCCAAATGGCTTACTCCTGCTCCTAATACATATGATATTCTGAATGGAGGAGATGAGCTGGATTAAATGGCCTTTGTCATCCATACTGATCTTGCAAACAGAGAGTGGAAGTTTACTGTGAGCAGGCTTTGTGAGGTGAAATTGCCAGGACAGGAGTGCTTAATGGGCTCATAATGAATCAGTAACCTGTTTTATCCTGCACATGATTCTCAAGAGTCTTTTCCAGTGACATCAATCCTTTTGTCTCTCTTGGTGCTTTTATGAGATTTTTGAGGTATTGAAATATTGTGATAAAGCTCTGCTGCATAATAGAGATTGAAAATATATTATAGTGAGAAGCAGCAATCAGCAGAGCCTTCAGACTTTCTGATCAAGAAAACACAAATACAATTGTGAGCCATTCAGTCTTTGTCTCCTGGCCTCTTAAAAGTTGTGTCGCACTAACACCTGAGGACTCCAATGCTTCTCACTGACAGTGGGAAGGCCTATGTTGTTCAATAATTCCACTTTGTTGCTCAGGAGTAATTTGATCTTCCTAACCTATGAGATGACTGATAAAATAGAATACAATTACACCATCTTCTATGAAATAATTATATTGAATAATATCATGCACCCAAGCAGGAGAAAGCCTTCTAACTCTTCTACAGGGTGGAAAAAGCCATCCATGAGGGTTGCATGTGTTGATGCTTTTCCCCAAAAATGAACTCACTGTTGCCGTGTTCATATAGTGCAATGTGCAGAAGTGCAATTTTAATGAGGGTTGAGGCAGTCACCAAAATCAATGTTATCGTCTGCATCAATAGGATATTTTTCTGTCAAATTAACAATATTGCATAATGCTGTTAAAGTAAAATTTGTACTCTCTGGCCTGTTTAATAGTCGCAGTGAAATCACTTAAAGGACACACACAAACTAACACTGCATTATATCATGAAACAAAAACAAAAATATCTGGAAAAAACTCAGCAGGTCTGACAGCATCTGCGGAGATGAAGAGTCATACGGACGCGAAACGTTAACTGTGTTCCTCTCCGCAGATGCTGTCAGACCTGAGTTTTTCCAGCTATTTTTGTTTTTGTTTCAGATTTCCAGCATCCGCAGTATTTTGCTTTTATCCTGCATTATATCATTGCTGCTCTTAATATTAATGACCCATGCTGCATATATATCAGATGATATTTGTAACTAGATGGCAACAATGTGCATCATCATTTTACTACTACCTTTCTGTGATGGGTAAATTGATTGGTCAATTTTGAAAGGGGGAAAAATATCATGCGTGGTTGAGGGGAGGGTTATATGAGGACAGGGGTGGGGGGAATAGGGGGAAAGAGGAGAAGCACGAGGGCCCATGGTTTCCCTCCCTGGCCCTGGACCCGCCCTGGTGCCATTCTGACAAATCTCTTCTACACCCTTGCTAAGGCCCAGAGTTGAACACAATGGGGGGAATCATCCCAGGTTTTCACTAAGTGCAGTAGATGGCGGGAGAAAGGATGTCTTACCCACCGGCTACAATGGCAGCTTTTCACGCCGAATCATCCCAATCTAGCCTCATTAATTATGCATTCCCGGGAAACATGCTGGGTCGCTGGTGGGGTGGTCCCACATTTGCCCGCCTCGCTGTCACATCAGGCCTTAACTAAACTGGGCGCTATATTTAAAGGCTGCCTCTTCAAGGGATAGGAAGCTACGGCAAAGTTATGGCTGCCAAAGGGAGGAAATATGCTGCCTCCAGATTTACTGACAGCTCCCTTGAGTGCCTACTGGATGCAGTGCAGGTCTGCTGCAATGTCCTCTACCCAACCTCTGGGTGAAGGTCAGCAAGCAAGGTGAAAGATCCAGCATGGGAGGTAGTGGCAGTGGTGTTCAGCGTCACACCACACCTGCCACCCCCACCCCAAGCCACATCACCCCAATCTCCCCCCCACCCCTCCAAGAACCCCAACATAAACCTCACCCCTCCAACAGCGCCCAAACTGCTCACCCCTCCAATACACCACTGACCTACCTTCCACCCCTCCAAGAACCCCCAAACTAACCTCACCCCTCAAGAGCTCACAACATATCCCCACCCCTCCAAGAGCCCCCAACCTTTCCCCACCCCTCCAACAACCCCTAAGATCCTCCACCCTTCCAACATACCCCCACCCCTCTAACATTTCCCAACACCCCCCAACCAACCCTGACCATCTCCCCCAACCAAACCCCCCACCCCGCCCCAGACCCCAGCACCCACTTGGCTCTAAAATAGAGATTTGGCTTACCATTTTTCAGCCAGGAACATTCTCAGTTGCTGCACTGCTGCTGTTGAACCTCTTACAGCTCCGTGGTTTTTTGATGGGCTTTTCAAAAAAAATTGGAACTATGAAGCTGTCCAAAAAGTCAGAAACAGCAGTGCAGCAGCTCTGAAATTGACCAGTCGGTTTTTCAGTTCTGAAACTCTGCTTCTGACTGCTCAGGTTGAAACTCCAATTAGAGCAAGGAGCCTAGGCTCCAACCCCAGCCCCAGACCCCGATGTTTGATACCATCAGCAAGCCTCTCTCCCAGGCCTTGCACCAGGGATGAGGGATTTCAGTTACGTGGTGAGAATGGAGAAGCTGGGGCTGATGTCCTTTACAGCACTATGGGTTAAGGGGAGATTTGGTAGAGGTGTTCAAAATCATGAACATCACCCTTCACTCTCTAATACTCATCATCATTGTACTCATTCCGTCCATGGGTCCATTCACCACCCGCACAGGCCAGGCACACTTATCATCTAGGCCAGGTGTCCTGCTTACACTCTTTCCATCTCTATTCATGCAGGATAAGCTGGAACAGAATGAAATAGAGAGATTGCAGACTGGTGGAGGAATGCCTGAAATCAGGGTCCTCATGGACTTTGAAAATAGAGTCATCCAGCTGGTCGGTGAGGATCTGGGCCGTTCCTGTGCTGGTGGTGATGTTGGCTGTGCTCAGCCAAGTGAGAATCCAGCAGTGCAACATCCATCAGACAATCATGCTGTGAGTGATGTGTCCTGTTTCACAGGCCACTAATTATCTCTCCTTGCTTTCGCAGGCACATCTGGGAAAGAGGCAAGGGAGTCCATGAACCAGGTCCTCGATTCAAGGGCCAAAGACACCTCAGAACGAGGAATCTGCTGAAACTATCATTGACAGCACTCACCCATGCCCTCCACCAGTGCAGAGACACACACCTTGGTGGGAGCTACGTTTAGAAGAGCATCAGAATCACAGTCTGGTGAGCACATTGCACTGTCTGATCCACAGCAGGTGGCAGCAGGGACTTCCCAGTTCTCCAGCACTCAGAGGACTGCTGGAGGCCAGAAATCTGCTGATTCTGAGTCAGATAATGAGCCTCTGGACTCGGTCATACCTCAGTTGCTGGAGCTGCAAAGGCAAGCTCAGAACACCAGGACGGGTTGTCCGCTGCACTCCTCAGATCGCAAGGCTCAATGGAGGAGTCCATCCACCTTCAGTCTGAGATGATAGCAGCGGCATGCCAACACACCGAGGTTAATATTGGGAGGATGGCGGCCACCATGGAGGCCTTGGTCCAGGACATTGGTCCTGCACTGCTGCGCAAGCTGAACTCCATTGCTGATGCCATAGTTGGCCTCCAGCAATGTCAACACAAGAAGAGTGCAGGGCAGCTCGATCTCACTCCAGTTTCCCCTTCTCCTCAAGGAGTCAGTCAGGAGCCTTCAGACACCCATAGGGAAGAGACAAGTAGCTCGACAGCCTGGGGACCATCCATCGGGTGACTCCAGGAATGTCTGGCCCACCTGAATACCTTCTTCCTGTGACCCCAGCAATCTAGCTCCACAGGCCGAGGAGGGTGTTGCTGCCGCACAGCAGGACCCTAAAAGCAGGCCAGGGCCCTCTAGGTCTCAACCCTCTAAAGAACATTTGTCAAGGTCATCACAGACTGAGCGTAACAGTCAGCAGGCTGCATGCACCTCCACTGTGGATGACATGGGAGCACCAAGACGCAGCAGCAGGGTTAGGAAGGTTAAGATGATGTAGTTGACAGCCTGGGTCTGGGTGTTAATCACTTGTACATAATGTTCACTATTGTCAATAAACTCCCAAGAATGTCTCCCTGCCAATGGCTCCTTGTTCTGATGAGCAGTGTTCGGGTCACTCAGATGTAAAACCTTTCTGCACAAGATAAAGGCAGGTGTCTCAGTCCAGGGTCTCTTTCTTGTGCTTTGTGCAACCTTCCCAGCACACTGATGGGGCACCTTCACAATCACTGGACACATCACTCATGCCTGCACCTCGATGGGGCTTATCAATGCTGCCAGAATGTCCTTGCCGGGCGACACAGAGTTCCATCATTCTCTCTGTGTGCTCATAGCACCTTTGAGGTTCAGCTGGCCCCACATCCCATTAGCATCTGTGTCCAGTGACCGTACGGTCCTGATGGGTTCAGCTCATGAAGGATGCCAGGGGATCAGGAGAAGTTAAAATTTCCCCACTGCACCTGCATGATATGACTCTGTTCACAGAATGCAAGTGAGGTGCATTGGTCAGAAGGAATCAGTCATTGACATAAACTATGTGAAGATCTGTGGAGTGTCCCCACTGCATGTCATCATCATCCCCCCGGAATGTAGGGACTATGGGCATCTGCTGTATCTCCATGACAGGAGCCTTATCACAGAGGGTATGTGCTCTGTCATCAGCCAGACAGGAGTCAAACATTCACAGATGCAATGTGAGGATCTATGGTGGGTCCTCACTGCAAGTCATCATCATCCTCCACGTATCTAGCAGCTATAAGGGCCTCCCGAGTGCGCTTGCCTCACTGGCCAGTGCAATGGCTTTATCGTCATCATCCTCGGCTTTGAGGACTTCCTCACCCTCATCATCATTGACGTCCTCCTCAGCTCCTCCATCTCCTCACCCCATTGAAATGCTAGGTTGTATAGAGCGCAGCAGGTGATGACGATGTGTGACACCCTATGTGGACTGTATTGCAGGGCTCCATGAGACCTGTCCAAGCACCAATGGTTTGCTCCACCAAGGTGCAAGTTGCAGCATGAGCCTCATTGTATGTTCTTTCTACTGCAGTCTGAGGCCACTGCACAGGGGTCATCAGCCACATCCTCTGTGGATAACCCTTGTCCCCGAGGAGCCAACCCTGCAGCCCCTCTGGACCCTGGAAGGCGTCAGGGATCTGAGGCCGACTGAGAATGTAAGAGTCATAGACACTCCCTGGAAACTGTGTGCAGACCTGCAGGCTGCATTTCTGGTGGTCGCGCTCCAGCTGAACATTCAGCGAGTGGAAGCCCTTGTGGTTGACCACTTGTTGCCATGGAGATCTGAGTGCCACATTTGTGCACCCTGCATCTGTGGGAGAAACTGAGATCTGGGCAAATCCCAGTGCTCTGGCTTCCTGACTTTCCTGATCCCAGGCAAAATGTACAATGTTCTGTGCCTTTGTGAAGATGGTGTCCGTGTCCGCATTTGTGGGTGGATGCTTGTGAAATCCCACAGAGGTCACCTGTGGAGCCTTGAAATGTGCCACTAGCATAAAAATTGAGGTTACTTTCATGGCCACTGGTAGTGGATGCCCTCCATGTCACAAGGGCACTAAGTCCTGCAACAGCTGGCAGGTGTGACCAGCCAGTTTTCTGGACATATGCAGTCCGAGAACCAGTCTGGCTCTTGGTCACCTGCAGGAATGACAAGTGCCGTCTATGGACACTGGGTCTAGCTGGACACCGGCCAGTGACAGCTCACTGTGGCTCTTCGGCAGCGTGTGCGGGAGCCCCAGCTGCCCCTTCTTCCTGAGGGTGCTGCTCCTCCCTCTGCCCAGCCAGGAGACTCCGTCGCTCTCTTCTCCTTCATCTCCGCTCTCTGTACTCCACGAGGCATACAGCTAGGTCACCAGGCTCCATGCTCCTAATGTACTTCTCTTGCAGGATGAAAGAGAGAGATGCATGGGTTAGCCAAGGTGTACTAAGAACATTTCTTGGTTAAGTCTGAATGTCCCTTAAAGCATCCCAGACAATGTTGGCCACCACTTGGACAGCCAGAGTTTAGTGTGCTGCATGGCTGCCCGAAACCCCACCCATCTCCACCCCACTCTACCTGACTGATTGGCGGCATCTTTGCCCACTGGACTGCATGTTGTGCTCTCAGCTCAGGCGCAGGCATTCTCCTAACCCGCACTGCAAGGATGCACTGTTAGCTTGGACCATGGGGGAGACTGGTCCAAACTGGGATGATGACATTGCAAGGGGCTGTGAGCGTCTCCACCAGTGACTGCTCCATGGCCAGCTTTAGCAAGGAGATTGTACAACTTGCCCAGCCGCCCAACTCTTCTGCAGTCCACTAAAACGCTCATTCGTTTGCAGCCTGTGCCCGAGGGGCGAAAAGCTCTGGAGCATTTGTTGGCACTTTCAGGCCTCTGTGTTGCTTGAGTGGGCAGATAAGCTAGAGGCCCGACTCCACACACATCAACGTGGCTGCATCTGAACTGTCTTAGTTGCAGAGGAATGTCACTTTATACAAGGTTTCCCTGATGCGTGGGCACTTCCCACTGCGCCCCTCAGCCCCGGTATGTGCTTGTGCACTATCACCAATCACAGACACCTGCCAACTCGTCCCAACCACAGTACAGCCCTTGTCCCGGCACTGCACTGTCAGCCAGCCAGGAAAATGCAACTTACCTGTGCCCTCACCTGAACAAGCAGCACCTCAACCTTGAAGTCTCTCCTCAAAGTGCAGCTCACCAGGTGTACACCTTATAAATGCTGTTGTGAAACACATTGATGTGATTGTGCCCGGATGATTTAGGTTGGGGGGATGATTCTGGCGAGCTGGGCTTATAATGATATGCAGATGGATTAGAGTGAAGTTTCCAACAAGCGGCAGTGGGAAACACAGCCTGCCATTGGTGGTGGAGCGGATGATTAAAAACAGGTTTCACGATGGCGTTAAACCGATTTTTGCCTTCCCGCTATACTGTACGCTCATGCCTGTCACGGCGCCCAAAGCCAACTGGTATTGAAAATTCCTCTCTCTCTCCGCCCCCCACAGACACACCTTAAACCAGCTTATATTTCAACTCTTTCTTGGACTCGAACTCAAGTTCTGTCGAAGGGTCATGAGGACTCGAAACGTCAACTCTTTTCTTCTCCGCCGATGCTGCCAGACCTGCTGAGTTTTTCCAGGTAATTCTGTTTTTGTTTTTGTTTTGAAAATTCCAGCCATTGTTTCAGTTGGGGTCTAACTAGTGCCTTATACAGCTTTACATAACTTTCTTGCTTTTGTACTCCATCAAGGGGAAAGCTGTTTTTTGAGTGCTATGATTTTCCTTAAAGTCTTAAGGTTCCAAAAGTGTGCATTAAAGTGTGCTGGATGCCATGTTGGTAAAAGGGTTAGCACCTATACACCTAATGTTCAATAGCAGCACTCAGAACAGGCAGATTATGATACCAGTCAGCATGCAACACTGATTTGACATCAGGACTGCCACTTTGGAGCCCCATGCTCCAGCCAACTTAACCTCCCGCAGCTGAAGATGCATTCAAAGGCAGTAAGGAGCCCCCCCTCCCCAACCTACCCACCAATGCTATTTATTGTGGCAGTCTTCTGTCTAGATGATGGTTTGCACTGGGATGGTCAACTCTGTAAAGTATCGTCTGGTGTAGCCGAGGAGCCCCGTTCCAGCCAAGGCAGTTTTTGCCACATTTGTTGCAGAAGAAGACAGTGGGCTGAGAAGGTGCACAAGTTGCTGGCCTCTATTTTCTCAGGGCCTCTTCTCAGCTAGCTCAGTTTTTCATTTCTGCTTGCCTCTTCAAATGCCTTTCCAAACAGTCAGCCTCCAGGAGTCACAGCCATCAGCGACTGTCTCCCACCTGCAAGTGCCATTTTCTGCCATCTTTACATCTCACTTGCAGGTGTCCTTGTAGCAGAGATATGTATCCCAGGAGGTCATGACTCAGTGGCCAGTTCACCGTGCAGAAAGTCTTTGGGAATGTGGCTGTCATCCATCTGATGAACATGGCTGAGCCAGCATATGGCTTAGCAATGAGAGTATGTTAATGGCATTAGAATGCTACAGGATCTCTGAGTTGGTGACCTTGCCCACCCTAGAAACGCCAAGGATACATCTGAGACAGTAAAGGTGCAAACTCATCAGCCTTTTCTCCTGCCTAGTATTTGTTGTTCGGGTCTCACCACAGTAAGGAGTGCACTGAGGACACTGGATTGGTAGGTTCACAGTTTGGTATTTACAGTCAGCTTGCTGCTGTTCCACACTCTGTTATTCAGCTTGGACATAACAGCTGCAGCTTTTGCAATGTACATGTTGCTTTCAGCATCAAGTGACAGATTGCCGGTGATTGTGGAGCCTAGATATGTGAAGCTATCAACAACCTCCAACATCACATTGTAAGTGCTGATAGATGGCAATTTGGCAACATTCTTGACATTTGCCTTCTTGATGCTGATGATCAAACCAAACTCTTTACAGGCATGAGAGAGTCTGTCCATTTGCTGTTGAAGGTATTTCTTGGTTTGGAACTCTAATGTAATAGAGTCAGTGTAGAGCAGCTCTCTGGTGAGAACTGCGCATACCATCATCTTGGATCTCAGGTGAGCAAGGCTGAACAGCTTTCTATCAGTTCCGGTATATAAGTAGACACCCTCTGTTAATGACCTGAAGGCATATGACAACAGCAAAGAGACGAATATGCCAGTGTCGATGCCAGAACATAATCCTGTTTGACACTACTATGGATCTCAAAAAGTTCCATGTTGCCCTGTCTAGCTGACCTTACCCATCATGTTGTCATGGAAAGAGGAGATCACATTGAGCTGCTTTGGTGAGCAGCCAGTTTTCTCCAGCATCTTAAATAGACCGCTTTTGCTCACATGGTCAAAAGCCTTGATGAGATCAATGAAGGCAATATACAGCAGTTTACTTTGTTCACAGCGTTTCCCCAACAGCTGCCAGACTGATCATGTCAATTGTGGATCTTCCAGTTCTGAAACCACTCTGGGGTTTGGGGTAGACGCATTCAGCCAGGTTGTGCGGTCTGACAGTATCTTCAATGCATGAATGAATGTGGACCATGGGGCATGGCCCTCTTGCTTCAGACATCGTGGCCTGGGAAAGATAAATGAGAATGGGCAGACACTATTTGAGCTTTGCTGCTACCACAAGCTTTGTGTAACCGACACCTTCTTTCAGAACAAACCATGCCACAAGGTGTCCTGGAGACATCCTAGACCAGGGCATTGGCACCAGCTGGACCTGATCATCACCAGACGTGACTCTGAACAGCATTCTCAACACACACAGCTACCATAGTGCTGAATGTGATACAGAACACTCCCTGGTGCACAATAAGGCGAGGATACAACCCTTGCAGTTTTGTCATTCAAAGCAGAAATACCATCCTCATATTAACATCAGACATACTGATAAAAACCAACAGCTCCTCAACTTGATTGAATAGGTGCTCTCTGGCCTTCCCACACAGAGTGCAGAACCAGAATGGAACATCCTTCGAGACATGATCAATTTTACTCAACTCTCAACATACAGGAAGCAGGAGTGGAAAAAATGTTGACTCATCTGAGGTTAACATCACTGTGATGGAACCTGAAATGGTTCAAAATTTATCCTCTTCATCCACCTCTCAACTCAAACTGCGCCAGTTAACACCGAGTATCTATGCTCCAATGCTGTGTGTAGAGTAAAGGGTTAACTCTAATACTAGTTACTGAGCATGTGCATAAGGAGCTATGTCATAGTGACATCACTCACTGAAAGAAGATGAGTGAGAAGCACCTAAGAGAGGAGCTGTAGCTATCTCCTGATGTTCTGTAACCAAGTATATAAATTGTTATGTACAAAAAAAAAGTTTTGAAGGAAAGACTATTGCCTCTAGCATGATCTCTTCTCGATTAAGAAAACCAATGTCTCCCGAGATAACCCAACAATACAGACCATCTCCATCACTATGAGGAGCTTGAAACTGTTCAGCAGAATCCCTGGCCAGAATTATTCCCTCGTCAGGCGGGCTCGGTGGGAGTGGGCAGGGACAGTCGGGAAGCCGAACACCGCCCATGATGGGCTCCGCTTCGTGATTTCACACGGATGAGCCAATTAAGGCCCCTCCCTGCAAGGATCACGAGCTCCGTGCCTCAGGGAGATTGAAGCGCTTTTTAAAAAAATCAGCGAAGACCATAAAAATTTTTAAAAACGTCCTCTCATGTGACTCTGTCACATGAGCTGGGACATGCTTTTAATTCAAAAATAAAGTTTTCAGTTAATGTTTATTTGCTTTAGGAAACTTCATCCCACTCGTGGATGAGGTTTCCTAAAAAATGTAAAGGCTGCTTGGTCTTTTCACCTGCCCGCCGACTGTAAGGTTGGACAGGCAGTGTAAATTTGATTTTAATGAGCTTGGTAATGGCCTAACTAGGCCTTTCAATTATCAGCAGGTGCTTGCTGGAGTCAGCTGTGTGCACACTGAACAAAATATTGCGCGAGTCTGGGATGATGTCGGGACACATGCCCGACGTCATCATGTGTCATATTACAGTTGGTCATGTCAGGCTTGCGCCCGCATTCTGAGCGTAAAATTCTACCCCTTAAGTCAGTACTATTTAAAGTTATCATCAACTACTTACAGGTTAGTTGGTGGATTATTTCTTCTGGATGTTGCTGAATGTTTTGGGTGCTTTTTCCTACTTATTAGTTTTAATAGTCTACAGGGAGTGGTCTGGCTGGTGCTGAAGTTCTTTTTTGGTTACTTAAAGGCTTGTGTGCAAATTAGTTTTTTGGTTACTTAAAGGGTTGTGTATAAATCAATTTTTTGGTTACTTAAAAGCTTGTGTACAAATCAGTTGCGTCCAGATTCGAGTGGTTTAGTACGGCTTCCTCTTGATGTTGAGAATGACTGGGAAAACAAGCATAGGTCACGCAGTGCAGGTGATTCCCTGGAGAATGCACCAGTTGATGCTGACTGACAGTTAACTGCCAATCTTTACTGAAATTTAAACTAGGCAGCTTGACTCTGATTGGTCAAGACATTGCCCTGGAGAATGAACCAGTGAATGAATGTCACTCATTTTGTTTAGCTGAAACAGGTGCAGTGTGTGTACATGTTCTTTCTGTCTGCAAAGAACAGGACCCTGTGAATTAATATATTTAGCTTATAGTACATGCAAATGCGCCATGCAAGCCCAAGTAATAATCTTAAATTAGTTGTCAGATAATTTTTAGTACACTGAGGATTATTTAGCAAATGTCCAATTGCGGAATCACATCTAATGTTGGATACAGCATTTTGCTGGTTTGGTACAGTTCATACCCTGCCCATTACGAACAGTGGAAGGGACGTGTTGTTTGATATGATCCACCACTCTTTGGGACATACGCCGTACATAACTAGCATCACACTGTCACTGAACATGTTGTTTCCCCTGACATTGGTGCTTTCTTGCAATTTGTCCTGATGAGTGAATGATGAAAAGCTTCAACAAGAAATATCTCATTTTTCAGCTATATTATTCCAGTAAAGTTAGGGAAAGAGGCAATTAAACCACAGCAGTTTTACTAGATATTTTGAAACTTACACAAATTCTATAAGGATTTGCTGTGTTCCCAACAAGGTAAATTGAATGTAACCAGGACTCGGTTAGACTTATTTTAACCTCCATTCCTTGTTCACATTGTATTAATGCCGCAAAATATTATAACTAGCCTTTTCTAAATAAAAGTAAGGAAGATGGTGCGTCATTGTGACTAATGGGAGGGGATTGGAGTCAGCCACATGTTGTTAAAGCACAACCATTCATTGCTGAAGGAGGTTAAATGAAAACAGGAGAAAGCTCAGTGGGGAAGGGAAAAAAATCACTGAATTCAACAGGGACCAAAAATTGAAACCAGGACCTTCCCTAGCTTGTATGGCTCAGACACTGAATGGAATGCTCATTGAGCCACCAGTAGAAACATGGGAAGAGGAACTGAAGAAAACTATTGTCCCAAGGTTTTAGTGCCTTAAACAATTCAGTTTCCTGACCTCTTGTTTTCATTTGTTTCCTATTTCCCTCCTTTCACCAGTGGTTTAATATTCTTTTTTCAAAGGTCAACACACTTTTCATCTGAAGTCCTAACAGAGCCAACTTGTGTGAAACATGGGAGTGCACAGTCATGCATGGATCAGATCATGCACACCCGCCTGTCCACCTGCTTTCCCACTTCAATTAGGCAAGCGAGGAACTAATGCCATGGCTAAGATAAAGATATGGCAAAACTTAAATAAAAACAGAAAGCGCTGGAAGAATCCTGCAGATCTGGCAGCATCTGTGAAAAAAGAAACAGTTAACCTTTCAAGACCAATATGACTCTTCTTCGGAACTGAAGAGAGGTAGAAATGTGATGGGGTTTATGCTGTTGAAAAGGGGGTGAGGGTCATGTGGAGCAAAAGAGAAAATTGTGGATAGGTTAGAGGACAGGGGAGATTAAATGACAAAGATATCATGGAACAAAAGGCAAAGGGAGTAGTAATGGTTGTAGTGAAGAAACATAGCATTGGTCCAGAATAGGTGTTAATAGCAGACTAAAGGTCAGTGTTGCCTGAAAGCAAAACATGAGAACAAGATACAGACTGCCACTAGAGGAAAAATATACAAAATGGAGGACAGAGTTCATCAGATCAGTTGCTCCAGCTCAGGCTTCTACAAACTATGGTGTTTGACAACGAAGACTTCCATAAGTCAAGAAAAGTCTTGGTATGCAGAGCAGTTGTTATCACCATACTTCTGTACTGCAGTGAGACCTGGGGCAAGATTTTTAGGTGGGTATGCAGGTGCAATCATTGGGCTCAGGAGCGGCTAGAGAACAGATGGCCACCTGCAATCAGCTCCCGACCGCAATTTCACACTAGCTGGCCAATTAATGGCCAGCCAGCGTGAAGCGTGCCTTGAAATGCTCAGCAATGCTAGGGTGGGGGCAGAAGGAGGGCAGGTGGTGATGTAAGCGTGGGTGTGGGCAAGCACTCAATGAAAGCTCCCTGAAGACAGAGAGCTGCTTCAGGCAGCTGAAGACTTTAAAACAAAGAAATAAAGCTTTTAAAATCTGGAAAAAAAATGTCCAAGCATTACAATCAGTCACCTGAACATGTACAGGATGAAAACGCTGCCCATACATTTTTTTAAACTTAATAACAAAAACCTCATCCTGCCCTTGGATGAAGTTTCAACAAAAACGCAAAGACCGCCTAGCAGATTTGCCTGTCCGCCAACCGTAAGGCCGGACGGACCACGAAAAGTTGAAGACAAGTGGAACTTAACCAACTTTAATTGTCTTCTTAATTGTTGGCGGGCGCGCTTCCAACACTCACGTGTGCCCGCTGACCAAAATATCACATGAGTGCGGGACGACGCCAGGATGCTCGTCTGACGTCATCTCGCGTGATTTCGCGTCTGATCGGGTAGGGCGTGCACCCACACGCTGACCTAAAAATTCTGCCCCTGGACTCTGTATCAGCAACACATAAGAACACTGGAGAAATTTCAGTAGCAATGCCTCGCTGCATCTCCAGATTCAATGGGAGGACTGTTGAACAAACGCTAGTTCTGTTCTTGAAGCCAGCTCCACAGCATTCAGGCAAAACTCCTGCAAAATCAACTACAATGTGCAACTACACTGTGTCTGAATGGCCAAAAAAAGTCCCCTTCACCATGTCCGGTTTGTCAACTCTCAAATGGCCAGCATTCCAGGAGAGGACAAAGAAAAAAGCACTCTGAAGATCTCCATGAAGTGCAAAAGCATTGACATTAATGACTGGGAGGAGCTTACTACTAATCGTTTAAAATGGCAAAACCTGTCCATCAAGCTACATTATGATTTGAGCGCAAATGCCTTAATGAAGAGGCAGAGCAGCAGCAGAAAAGGAAGTAAATCTTACACTCTGGATCCCACTGCCACATCGGACATCCTTCTCCATGCCTGCAAAGATGTGTGGATTGAGTATCAGCCTGTTCAGTCACATGAAGATCCATGGCACGATCCTGAGTAGGGGGCACTGTTTTAAAATTAGGGGACGCCCTTGTAGGATAGAGATGAGGAGAATGTTTTTCTCTCAGTGGGTTGTGTGACTTTGGAATTCTCTGCTTCAGAAGGTGGTGGAGGTGGGGTCATTGAATATTTTTAAGGCATAGGCAGATAGATTTTTGTTAGGCAAGGGAATCAAAGGTTATCGGGGTTAGATGGGAACATGGACAATGAAACACAAGAAGATCAGCCGTGATCATATTGAATGGCGGAGCAGGCTTGAGGGGCCGAATGGTCTACTCCTGTTCCTATTTCTTATGTTCTTATGAGTAGACGTCATACTTGAATCGAGGGACAGCTGCCAATGTACCATTTAACATATATTGGGGAGAATTTTCCGTTTGATGTGCGGGGACAGGACCTGCACGCCGATGCATAAAATGACACGTGGTGATGACAGGCGAGCATCCCAATGTCACCGTGCACCATCACGATATTTCGGTGGGCGGGCGCACGATGATCTGCGTTGCACACCCGCCATTAATTAATGGGCCACTTAAGGCCCTTGAGGCTCCAGTTGATGGGGATTTTGCGTTGCCTGTGCGATCTTCGGTTGGTCGCACGGGTGCAATGGGCAGGCGGTTAGCAGAAATTTATATGAACCTCATCCACCGTCGGGAGGAGAGGGCTCAGCAGGGTCATGATTCTACAGATTTAAAAGTTACTGTACAAAAGTTAGTGAAACTTGCCTATGTGAGCTGGAAAAGTTTAAAACACATACCAGCTGCTTGGACTGGACTCATAACATTCAGGTCAGCATTTTGCAGTGAGGATTTGTTTTGGGGCCTGTAGGTTTCAGGAAGCCTCCCTGGGAACGGGAGCTGAACTCTCCATTGGAGGCACCTCCTCTGAGAAGGAAGGGAGGACGAGAAGGGGGAGGAGGCCAGGAGACTACATTCAGCCTCCAGGAAAGCCACCTTTGGGAGGCCAGGCGCAGGTACAAGGGGCACAGGGCTAAGAGGTTGTCCAACGTGCAAGGATCCGCAGAAGATGCCACTATCCTGCTGCGAGGGTATACAGGCAGCGAAGCAGCTACCACAATATGTCTGAGGTACAGTGCCGAAGGAGGCTTCATCTCTCAAGGGAGACAGTCAACTATATCTGTCAGATACAAAAACAAAAATACCTGGAAAAACTTAAGGCCCTTGAGGCTCCAGTTGTATCTTATATCTGCCAGATGATTGGGCCTGAGATTTCAGCTAACTGTGTGGGTGGACACCCCATACCAGTAGCGCTGAAGGTCACGGCTGTCCTCAACTTCTCTGCCTCCGGCTCTTTCCAGGGGTCAGTGGGTGATCTCTGCGGTGTGTCCCAATCAGCTGTCCACACTTGTTTCAAGCAGGTTACTGACGCTCTGTTCAGGCATGCATTGACTTTCATCCACTTCCGCTGGGACAATGCCAGCCAGACACAGTGAGCCAGAGGCTTCGCAGCCATTGCTGGCTTCCCCCATGTCCAGGGTGCTATAGACTGTACACATGTGGCCATCAAGGCTCCAGCGGGTGAGCCCGGTGCCTTCGTCAACAGGAAGGCCTCTCACTCCATGAACGTGCAGATAATGTGTGATCACAGGGTGTTGATTCTACAAGTCTGTGCAAGGTACCAAAGCAGCTCCCACGATGCCTACATCCTCAGACACTCCCAGGTGCCGGGGCTCTTCAGTGCTCCAGCCCGGCTAGATGGATGACTGCTGAGTGACAAGTGCTATCCCCTCAGAAGGTGGCTCATGACACCTCTCTGCCATCCAAGATCAGAAGCTGAGCAGCGGTACAATAGAAGTGACGTCTCCACATGGGCTGTGGTGGAGAGAACCATCGGTCTTCTCAAAATGTGCTTCTGATGCTTGGACCGTTCCGAGGATGCACTCCAGTATCCCCCAGATCGAGTGTTCCTGATAATGGTTGCATGCTGCGCTCTCCACAATCTTGCACTGCAAAGGGGGGACGCTGTGGACGAAGAAGATGTGGATGGAGTAGCTGCGGCTAAACACGATGAGTCCAGCAGTCAGTCCGAGGATGAGCATGCACAGGGAAATGCTGAAGGGACAGGCACTGACCCGGGCATACTCCAGGGATGCAGGGACACCTGGGACGCTCAAATCCAAAGAACGTTCAGCTAGCACAGCACATATGGACCTCCAATGCAAGCCTGGGCGGCAGCTTCCATACTGGAGACATTAGTGCCAAATCTGTCAGGACAAGAGCATTGATGATGGGCCTGGTCAATAAATGTCAATGACACAAAATCACTCATAACGTCTCAGGAATCCACCCACATGCCCGAGAAAAGAAGCACCCCCAGCCATGTTAGACAATCTTGATTTAATGTTTTCACACAAGTCTCTTAACATAACACAAATAAGATGATGTCACATTGCAAACACAATCAGAAGGAACTCAACAGGAGACCAACATAAAAAACACCAGTGATGAACCCAGGGTGTGCCTAAGGTGCCGTAATTTTATGTTTGCAGGTGCTACGTCTTTGTGGTGCCCCCTCGCTGGCACTGGCATCTGAGACAGTCTGCTCTCTCTGCTGCCCTGTTGGCGTCAATGACCTTGGCGGACGTCCTCTGGTCTATGGAGCCTGTGCTGGCCTCTCCTGGGAGGGAGCTGCCAGCTCCACAGCTGGCATCTCCCCAGTCATCGCAGCCTCATTGGGTGCTGCAGTCACTGGCAGAGGGATGGAGGAGCTGCCACCCTCATCCGGAGCACCCAGAGAGGTGCCAGCAGAGATGACAGGCAGCTGTTCCACTGACATGAGGTCCATTCGGCCCTCCCTGCTCACCGTTGATGGATGGGCACCGAGTTGGGAGACCTGTTGCCCAAACCACTGCCCACACGGGCACTGACCACCTGAGGTCAATGAAAGCTGCTGTGAGGGATTGCAGTTCCGAGCGCAACCATAGGAACCCTTGATCCTGGCCCTGGAGCTGCTTCTCCATGAGAGTCGCCACTCTCTCCATGGACGAAGCTTGGCATGCATGATGCTCAATGCATTGGCTACGGTCTGCATAGACTCCTACACCACTGACACCAAGCCAAGCACAACCTCATGTATCTTCACCAGACGGCCCTGCACACCCGGCCGCTTCTCATGAGTTGGCTGCATTGCGGACGACTCCAGAGGCACATCATCAGCACATGCCTGGACCCCTGCAGTCCTCCAACTGCTGCACAATGGGCACTCTCTGTCTACGCCAGCTCCTCCAGTTACTGTGAAGTGCCCTCACTGCAGTGCCCCGGGACACTAGCCGAAGACTTCATGCCCACCGAGGTGACAGTATCTGTGCTGTTTCCTGCCTGACAGGGATGGTGTGACGCTGGTGATGTTGACACTTCATGGCTCTCAGGTGTCAGAGGGGGCCCCTGCTGTTCTGGGTCCCGGCCCTGCACTGCTGATGCTGAAAGGAAGAGTAAAGAAATTTGATCAATTAGCGCGCAGAAAATGTCAATGTACATGCCTGTCCCCCAGATCATCATACGCTCATCATTCCACATGCAATGGGCAAGCCATGTTGGTAATGTCACTCACCCAACAATCAGCGCTACCATTGCTGTAGGGAGACTACTGGTGACGTGAGTGCTAGCCACACATACCTGCTCGTGGAACCTCAGCCTCTCCGGCTCCAGTAGACCTGGGTGCATGGCGTCTCTCTAGGTCGAGGGCCTCCTGCTCAAAGCTGCTAAAGCAGCACTACCTGGGCTGGCCGACCGCCTGTCCTCACCTGCTTGGCAGTGTTGTCAGAATTCTTCTCCTGGAAAGGAGAAAAAAGCATTAATAAGTGATACTTATACCATGAATCTCCTCGCGGCCGGCCTACCCCAAGCCCAGTTGGCCATTGCAGGGGTCCAATGCACCCTTACCCTGCTGCTGCCGAACACTCACACAAATATGCCAGGTGTGTCCTTGTCACCGCCCACCCCCTTGGCTTCATGTTGCCTTCATCACACTTGGGAGCACACAATTTAACCTGCCTTAGCAAGGAGGCACAATGACGTGGAAAGCAGAGAGCAGCAGATCGATCTGTTTCATGCCACTTTGAAGACCCTCTCCCACCATGTTGTCACCCTGACTTCTACATGTCCTGGAGTTCGTGCACTGCGCCTGGGTACAGATCCTCCAGGTTGCCCCCACCACAGTCATGTGGGTTCAGCATGGCCAGGTTGGATCTGCGTTGGCCCCGACTTCCGGCCATGAACAGCAGCCTTGGAGTGGCTGCAGCTTGGCCTTTAATCAGGCCACCGGGTCACCATTGGACCCGGTGGTGATTGCCAATCCACCACTGTCCACCCACTCCCGCTGTCCCCGGGAGCCACGAAATATGCTGGGCGGGCTTTAATTGGCTCGTCTGCATAAAATGGCAGCATGGTCCATGCCTGCTCCCACTCCATCCACCCACCAGATGGAAAGTTCTGCCCAATGTGTTCTAGAAGGAACACATTAGCGAATCTGCACTTAAATTGACACTTAACAAACCTTTAGCGATTTCTAGAAAGGTGGACAAAAATCTGCTCCTGCTAATGCAGCATATTATTGCACATTGCTACACACTAAACATAAATGGATTTCACCCTTCTGAGATTTGGGCCTGCATTTTCAGGGCCTCCCAAAGGCAGGAACAGAGGCGGGGGTGCCCTGAAAATATTGCTTCTGGAAAGTGTGTCAATATCAGGACATTGATCAAAGCTCTGGCGATAATCACTGGGGGGGTGAGGTGGGAAGGCAGAACAGGAGCATCGATCTCCTCCTCATTAAGGCCAATTAAACTTGTTAAAAAGTTCATTTAGAGCTTGTTGAAGGGTGAGAGTGGTTTTTTTTTTAATATACTTTATTCATAAAATATCTGGAAGAACATTACAAAACATTTCTAAATCGCCATCACAAAAAGTGCAATCAGATTCAACTTTTAAACATCGCTCATGAGGTACTTCAATATAATCAATGAATATTACCATCATTTCAATATGGTCATTACAGACAGCCGGACAGTGCAATTGTGTTGGAGTTATCAACATTCATCATGTTGCACTCTGAATTGCTTTAATACAACTAGTATTCAATGCATACATTCATTGTGAGCCATACAGCCCAAGGGGGCTATACAATTCCCAGCCCCTCAGTGCACTATGGCTGAAAGGTCTTAGACAGTGTCCTTTCCCATATGGGTGAGAGTGGGATATTTAAAGGGACGGACAGGTTTTAGAACAGTTTCAGAACAGCTGAGGGGACACTAGTACACAGTAAGTAAAGTACCTCACTGTCAAGTCAGACTTGGAAAATTTAGTCTACAGGTCTCCTTGATTCTGACTCCTACTGGAACAAAACCAGTGCTGGCATCCTCAATTTTGTGAGAAATCCCAGGGTTAACTGCTATTTAAATGGAATGTTTTGATTCTAAAGGATTGAAATATGTCTTTTAATTTAAAAAAGAGAATATTTGCCTCCCTTAATAAGTAATGACCTGTGAATAAAACTGAGAATCATTCCTTCCGATGCCACAATTTCTGGGAATGTGATTTGTTAGCAGGTCACGAGCTATCTAGGAAAACAATTATTCTCATGGTTTTGTTAAGAGAGGAATTCACATCCTTTGGGTCATCATTGCCTCAAAGGCTTCACTGACAGGATTGTGCCATTTTCTGGGTTTATTAATTGATGTCTCATTCTTAGAAAGGTTAGTAAAGAGTGGAGCAGGAACATGAGTTAGCAGATGACATTTGAATAATCATTTAGAACAAAGGATGCAGGGAAAATAGTCTAAGTTTAATTAAATCTGGAAGCTTCTCCTATTTTACATTTTGAGAGTCAGGTCTGACGAAGGATCTTAATGACTAGGACTGTTCTACTTTCTCAAGTGCTTCCTATCTCTCATTTCCCCCAGCACCAAGAGATATCAAACATTCAAATACTTACACATCTAATGGGGAGTAGGGTGTAATGGTATGAGTTATTGTGTAGCTATGTATTGAGAAACATATAGATTTGAGCCAAATTGGTCCAATAATACAATAATAAATTATTTCATTCCTTTATTAAAGATTAGGAGGAGTACAAACTTACTTTCAGGATCACATAGCACCTTTCATCAGATGGGTAGTCTGAGGGATAACAATGTTATAAGTTGAAAGTTTTCCATTTTGCCACCTCTTGTAATTATGGTCTGGTACACCAAGAATTTGAATGAAACTCCCTGCATGCTATTTGTGCAATGTGCCTAAAATCTGTTTCATCTGTTCTATCAGTTTGATATTTTCATTCCTACCACAACCTATTCCCATGGCCCCTTTGAGCATAGTTATTCCTGATTCTTGAATTCAGGGCTGATTGCTACTTATGATCTACATGCATGGAGGACCTAACTAGCCCTCCCTGGGGTCATTTCACTTTGAACTGATTGGCTAACAAGAACAGATTTTCACTTCCTCAGTCTGGTCGAAATCCAGGTTGCAGAGATGATAATGAACTTTCCAGGATCCTTCCTCATTACCAGAAGGGCTTGTATGCCAGGTCAGTTTGGCTGGAATGAATATTTGTATAATGCAAGATTTGCCATGATTACTATGGGAAACGTCTTCATAAATTTTCCAGTAGAAGGGGAACACCAACTGGAAAGAGCTCAGAAACATTACTGCCTGGCACAATTTCCAAGAGTCCAAGGCACTTTAGATGATATCAATGTGGCCACTCAGTACACATGTAAACAGGGAGTGTTTACACTCTTTGTGTTCAGGTGGATACCTGACCACAGAAATATGATCCTGGGTACTTTAATGTCTAGTACATTAGGTCCTATGACATTTTTCTATTGCAGCAGTTAATGCTGTCCACATTATTTGAAAGTCCTGTGAGGACATTAGTTGAACCGTTGAGCTGTAAATTAGCATCGGGCATCAAATTAGTGTTACACACTGATTGACATCATGATCCGCATACTTCCGGCAGATGTTCACTGCACACTCGCTAACAACATGACCAGTACACAGCTTGGTCTGACTCATACCTGAGCTGAGTGTGTGTGTGTGCTGCCAATAACATTTTGGATCTCCAAATGAACTCAGCACCCAAAAAATGGCTGCTATGGATTTGAATTTTGTGCCAATTAAATCTTTGCTGGGGTAATGTTGTATGGATGATCAGCACCCTATAGGATTGCACCTCCACTGATATGGTAGATATAGGTATACTGGTAACCGGTTTAGGGAGAGTTCCCAGTTTAGTTTCACCCAGTCTCAATTAACATCTACATGCATAAATTTCCAGCAAGGGTTGATAAATAGCAACCAGAAGAAGGAACCATACTTCATTTTATCTCCCTTCACCCAAGGGCATTAAACCAATTGTAACACTTCACACTTCCACCCCAACCTAGATCTGCTAAAGCAGCACTGAATGGTGATCAAACCTGGGAACTTTCTAGTCGATAAACTCCTTTACCTGAAAGTTTGGGGAGCCACTGTTAAACTAACAAAGAAATCCTTAAGTGGGATTAAGAGAAGCATTCTTGTACTTAAACCATGCAGCTCTGTTTTTCCCTCAAGGTTCATTAGAGTTTGTCTCTAGTCAGAAAAGGAATGAAAAACGTTGCTGCCTCTGATATCTCAAAATTAAATTTGCATAGAGGGTGAAAACCTAGGAAACAGTATAAAACCTTTTCACTTTATATACTGATGTAAATTGATGAGTTCCCTACAGTATCAATTGTCTGAATCTTCAATGAATATTGAAAAATAACACAAATGGTACATCTGAGACTGAACCATTAGAAAGAGCATGATTTGACATTTTCACAAAGTAATTTCATACAAATAAATGAACTTATCTCCCAGATTAAATTTCTACAGTACTACAAAGAAAATATACCATCAATATTTCCTTGCAACTAGGAAACTAATCCAAAAATATGCAGACTGACATCCAGATTGTTGCACCAGAATCACTTGTGATCTCCAGCACTAACCCCATTGGACTTTGCAAGCTTAGACAGAGGGCACTTCATTGACATAGGGATAGCAGGCACCGATGCCAGTAAAGGAATGTCTCCAGTCCCTGTCAGCCTCTAAAACTCTGGTACCTGGCTGCCAGTAAAATCGACCATACTCTCCTGGGAGGTCCATGCAACATCACTCCCTCAGCTCCCAGTGTCAGATGTCCAATCCTAAAAGCATAATTTTTTTCCCAAGTACAAGCTTCAAGCTATTTCTGATCCTTATTCCCTTATCCACCCCACCACCACCCTTCCCTCACCTTTCACTGAGTCTTCTGGCTACAACCTAATCTGCACCACTGGCACAAGGTGGACGTTTTTCCACTGACGAATCCAAGTAGGGAATTCCAGTTGAGTTCAAGATCCAGCATATCTGTTTCCACCCCTTTTTCATTAAGAGCTATTCCTCTTGACTCATACCAGAGCAGTAGATTACTTTCAGCCCCATTCAATCAACTTTGAGATTCTAATTTTACTTAGTGTTTTTTCTAAACTTGAGGAAGAATTTCAGATTATGGCATGAAGAAGGAACAGTTTAGACTCTTCACTACCTTTAGGCTAATAGAAATGATGGCTTATCAGACTGAGTTTGAACATGCACTGGTTTTGAAAGCATGATTGATGACGTACAGTGTAAGTTACAGAAGAATTTCTTATACACCCTGATCAGATATTTCACCTAGGTCTTGATTATTGCCACTTCACCTACTTTGAAATAGTTGCTCAAAATATCTCATCTAATCACAAATGATGTTTCTGCCCTCCGACTCCTGGGAGGTTAACTGATTATAAAGGTGTTTGCCCTAAGGATAATTAGTCCAAAGTGAACTATTTCAAAGTGACATACAATAGAAAAGAGAAGTATTAATATTAATCAAGTTATCCAGTATGTTATTTTAAACTGCAAAGTTAATATAGTTAATTCCCAAGCAGTAAGACAGCAGTTTATTTGGTTACCATGGTACACTGTGCTATACAAAATATTTTTTGTGGCCCAAAAGCAGGGTGGTAGAATAAGGGTCAACCATTGTTTAACAGAACTTCTTCTAACTCTTATGAACAAACTGAATTGTATGACTCTGTTTCAATGCATCATTCTGTCACTTCCCACTCAACCTGCAATAAATAAAATGGTAACTGGACTAACTAAAGCACATGGAATTATTACCAGAAAATAATCTCAGTAAATGTATCAATCAACAGCCTCTGTAAAGTTACTTTAAACAAGAACTAAATCCCAACTGTTAGCATATGAACCATATCATGATACATTCTTACACAACATTGCACAAACATACAAGATCAATTTCAATCAGTTTTTTTACTTTATCCTTACTTAGCCTTACTTTATCTTTGCTTTATCTTTACATTACCTTTCTGAAATAAAGCACTAAAAGTAGATGATCTACATATGCACACAATACCACAGCGCCTGATGAAAGGTGGCTCTGATGAAAGATCAGATCTGAAATATTAACTCTTGTTTCTCTCTCCACAGATGCTGCCAGATCTGCAGAGTATTTCTAATATTTTCTGTCTTAATTCCTTATAACTACTGTTATGTGACGTTTAAAAAGAAATCAAGTGAGCACAGCTGAACAAAACAGATTTATAACTTCATCATTTGTGTTATGTGGGCAGGCATTTTAGTTTATTGTCATATTGCACCAGAATCTGTGTCGCGTTCTCTATTTTTATCATGTAACTACTGCAGTAATAATCTTTGACCTTCTACAATAATTTGAGTATTGCTGAGAAAAAAGAGACATGTTGAAGCTTTTCATCTTGCACTCATCATTTGCAAATAAAGGGAAAACAACAATTTATACCGTATGTGAACAGAGTGTTGATTATGATAAGTAGACCCTGATTGGTAGAGGCGTTGCCATGGGGAATGCACCAGTGATGGTGACTGACAGTTAACTGCCAAGCATTGTTTGAAATTTAAACCAAGCAGCTTGACCCTGATTGGCCAAGACATTGCCCTGAGGAATGAGTCAGCGAATAGCTGTCATTTATTTTGTTTAGCTGAAAAGTCACAATGTGTGTATGTGTTCTTTCTGTCTGCAAAGAACAAGGTCCTGTGTATTAATATATGTAGCTTCCGGTACACACAAATGCGCCACATCGCAAATCTGATCGACAATCTTAATTGGTTGTCAGCATAATTCTTAGCACACTGAGGATTATTCAGCAAATGTTGTCCAATCGCAGAATCACTCCTAATGCTGGACACTGTGTTTTGAGTTTTACAAGTACAGGCTATTTGGGTACAGTCTGTACCTTGCCCATTGTGAATAGCGGCTGGGACATGCTATTTGATATGATCTGCCAGTCTTTGGGACATATGGCCCACATACCTAGCATTTCTCCTTAGCCCCCACCTATCGCTGACCTTCTATTCTGCTTTACCTGCTCCACCCCCCTCCAATAGTTTAAATTCATCTCATTTTTACTTCTCCTTAGTTCTGAAGAAGAGTCATACGGACTGGAAAATTAACTCTGTTTCTCTCTCCACAGATGCTGTCAGACCTGCTGAGTTTTTCCAGCATTTTCTGTTTCTATTTCAGATTTCTGGCATCCACTGTATTTTGCTTTTTTTTTATACCTAGCATCGCACTGGAACTGAAATTCATGTATCACGTTACTCATTTATGTGATAGGCAGAACGTCGTTTTGGCTTGACGGCAGCATCGTGTTAGTGGCGAATACCACTCATGTTGCTACTGCATAGTAGCAACGTGAGACAGCTAGCTTCACCTGATGCTCAAATCTTTGAGATACCTCAGGGTAATCTGAGGTAGACTGAGCACTTTTCTGGGCTGGAAGTGATGGCCGTAGGCCTGTTCGTGATTTTGTGTAATATACAGCGCGAAATGATCTGACCAGGATGCCTTTGATGCGCTCTATTTCAGCATGGTGAGCAAATGGCTCGGGCCCTATTTACAAGGTTGCTGAGAAGACCAATCTTCTAGCGTGTGGAACTGTAAGAATCCCATCGTGTATATTGACCAGTGAAGATAGGCTTGCTTTAGACGGCGGTAGAGAATCCCCTGGCAGATTTTTCATCTAGTACCTCAAGGAAGGGGAGTTCATTTGACTGCTCCATTTCAAAGGTGAACTTGAACTCAGGATGGAGCCCATTAAAACATGTAAGGAAATTGTTAAATGCACCTGCAGATTTAAATATAGCAAACGTTTTATCCACATGTCGGAAATATGCAAAGGGTGCCATTCCATCGAAGGCACATTTCTCATGGAACTCAACACAGTTGTTTGTGAGAGCTGGATCCAGAGGGGACCCCATGACAACACCATCTATTTGGGCGCCCATGGTGTCATTAAAACTGAACTCAACTGCACGAGTTGCTGTGTTCATAAGCTCAATGAATACTGATTCACGCAATGATGGAGGGTTTAGATCACCATAATATGGTGCTGCAATGCAAATATCTATGGCTTCCTTAATTGGAACATTGGTGAATAGACTAGCAATGTCAAATGAACGCATAGGCACAGCATTGCTATCAATATGCAAGTCCTGTATAGCCTTCACAAATGTGAAGGAATCCTTCAGTGTGTTTGTGGAAAACTTGATTAAAACTGTAACAACTCACCCAACCATTTGGCCAATTTATGCAGTGTGGAACCGGTCATAGGTAAGAGAGGGCGTAAAGGGACACCACTTTTGTGTGTCTTGGGCAGCCCATACATATGCAGACGTTAGTAAACCATGAGTACAAACCCTGTCATATATATCACACGGTAGCTCATCGCTCTTACACAAGTTCCAGCAGGCATTTTTTTAGCTTACTTTTGAGCAATGTTGTCCAGTCACGTTGAGCGGCAGGTCCAATGGAAACGAATTTGGACCTGTCATTAAGAATGGCGTGCATTTTGTTGATGTGTTTTGTTGATATATACCTTTAACAACCTGGAAATCCAAGTACTGCATGTCTACAGGTTCCCTATTATCCACAGTGCATGTTACTTCTTCAAAGAACTCCCTTTCACAAAACCATGCTGACTCTTCCCGATACCTGGAGTTTTTCTAAGTGCCCAGCTATAGCCTCCTTAATGATCGATTCTAGCGCCTTCCCCATGACAGACGTCAAGCCATCTGGCCTATAGTTTCCTGTTTTCGGCCTCCCTCCCTTCTTGAATAGAGGGGTTATATTTGCTCCTTTCCAGTCTGATGGAACCTTTCCAGAATCTAGCAAATTTTGTAAAATTACCAACAATGCACCTCCTACCTCACCAGCCACCTAGGATGAAATCCATCAGGACCCAGAGACTTGTCAGCCTGCAGCTATATCAGTTTGCTCAGTACCGCTTCCCTAGTGATTATAATTTCACCAGGTTCCCCTCTCTCTTCCACCTCCTGATTTATGGCTATTACTGGAATATTTTTTGAATGCTCTATAGTGAAGACAGAAGCAAAATATTTGTTCATTTCACCCGCCATTTCCTTATTATCGACTATTAACTCCCCACTGTCACTCCCTAAAGGACCAACACTCGCTTTACTTACTCTTTTCCTTTTTAAATACCTGTAACTTAAACTCCCGCAATCCATTTTAACATTTCTAGCTAACTTCCTCTCATAATTTAATTTCTTATTCCTTATTAAACTTTTAGTCATTCTCTGCCATTCTTTGTATTCTGACCAATCATCTGACCTGACACATGTTTGTACAGTCATATGCTTTCTCCTTAAGTTTGATGCTTTTCTTAACTTCATTAGTTAGCCACAGATGGTGGGTCCTCCCTTTAGAATTTTTCTTTATAGTAGGACTATACTTATTCTGAGTATTCTGCTCCTTAAATGTCTGTCACTGCTTCTCCATTGACCTATCCTCAAGGCTAGTATCTCAGTTCACTTCAGCTAGCTTAACTTTCATGCCCACATAGTTGCCCTTATTTAAGTTTAATATACTAGTCTTAAACCCACTCTTCCCCCTTTCATACTGGATGTAAAATCAACCATATTTGTGGTCACTGCTACCTGGGAGTGCCTTTACCCTGAGGTCATTAATTAATCCTGTCACATTACACAATACCAATTCTAATATAACCTCCTCTCTGGTTGGTTCTAGAACATGCTTCTCTAAGAAACTATCTCGAAAGCATTCAATGAACTCTGCATCAAGGCTAATACTGCCAATCTGATTTTCTATTTTATATGTAGATTAAAATTACCCATGATTATTGCCGTCCCTTTATCATAAGCACCCAATATTTCTCCTTGTATACTTGGTCCTACATCATGGTTACTGTTAGGAGGCCTGTGGACCACTCCCACTAGTGATTTCTTTCCTCTAGTATTCCTCATCTCCACCCAAACCAATTCTACATCCTTATTTCCTGAACCAAGGTCATCTCTAACTATTGCACTAGTGCCATACTTGATCAACAGTGCTACCCCTCCACCTTTACCTAGCTTCCTAGTCTTCTTGAATGTTATATCGCCCTCAATATTCAGGACCCAATCCTTGTCATCCTGCAGCCAGACTCCGTAAATGCTATCAGATCATATTTATTCACTTCAATGTGCGCTATCAATTCATTTACTTTGTTATGAATGCTATGTGCATTCAGATACAAAGCCTTTAATTTTGTCTTTTTGTAATCTTTGTAATACCTAGTTTTGACCATTGGTGTATTTTTAGGTTTTATTTCTCTGCCCCTTCCTGCTATTCTATGACCCTCATTTCCCCTATTACTATTATGTTCTCCTGCCTTGAATCTACCCCTTGATTTAACACATCTACCCAAGCTTGATCCCTCACTGTTTAGCTTAAAGCCCTCTCTACTTCCCTAGTTACGCAATTCATAAGAACATTTGTCCCAGCATAGTTCAGGTGTAGGCTGTCCCAATCATACAGCCCCCACTTTCCCCAGTACTGGCGCCTATGCCCCACAAACCAGAGCCCACTTCACCCACACCAATCCTTGAGCCATGCATTCACCTCTCTAATCTTATCTGCCCTATTCCAATTTGCATGTGGCTCAGGCAATAATCTTTGGATTATTACCTTTGAAGTTCAGCTTCTTAATTTGGTACCTACATGGACCACGGCAACTGGATCCTACCCCCTCCCACTGCACATTCTTCTCCAGCCCTGAGCAGATGTCCCGAACCCATGCACCGGGCCGGCAACACAGCCTTCTGGACTCTTGCTCTTTGCTGCAGAGAACAGTGTCAATTCCCCTCACTATACTGCCCCCTACCAGCACTAGGCAACGGAAACAACAATGGCAAATCAACACTGCAAAGTCCTCCTTACTAGCATCTGGGGCTAGTTGTCTCACAGACTAGTCAAGCAAAAGCCTGACATAGTTATACTCACAGAATCATACCTTACAGATAATGTCCCAAACACCACCATCACTATCCCCGGGTATGCCCTGTTCCACCGGCTGGACAGACTCAACAGAAGTGTTGGCACATTGGTATACAGTCAGGAGGGAGTTGCCCTCGGAGTCCGCAACATCGACTTCGGACCCCGTGAAGCCTCATGGCATCAGGTCAAATATGAGTAAGGAAACCTCCTGCTGATTTCCACGTTCCGCCCTCCGTCAGTTGATGAATCAGTGTTCCTCCATGCTGAATATCACTTGGAGGAAGCACTGAGGGTTGCAAGGGTGCAGAATGTACTTTGGGTGGGGGACCTCAGTGTCCATCACCAAGAGTGGCTCGGTAGCACCACTACTGACCAAGCTAGCCAAATCCTAAAGGACATAGCTGCTAGACTGGGAACCAACAAGAGGGAAAAACATACTTGACCTCATCCTGACCAACTTTCCTGCATCTATCCATATCAGTATTGGTAGGAGTGACCGCAGCACAGTCGTTCTAGAGACAAAGTCCCACCTTCACATTGAGGATACTCTCCATCATGTTGTGTGGCACGACCACCGTGCTAAATGGAATAGATTTTGAACAGATCTAGCAGCTCAAGACTGGACATCCATGAGGTGCTGCAGGTCATCCGCACTAGAAGAATTGTACAGGAACACAATCTGTAACCTCACGGACCAGCAAATCCCCCACTCTATCATTACCATCAAGCCAAGGGATCAATACTGGTTCAATGAAGAATGCAGGAGGGGATGCCAAGAGCAGCACCAGGCATACTTAAAAATGGGGAGTCAACCTGGTGAAGCTATAGCACAGGACTACTTGCGTACCAAACAGCATAAATAACAAGTTATAGACAGAGTTAAGTGATCCCATAAACAACGGATCAGATCTAAGCTCTGCAGTCCTGCCACATTCTGCGGTGAATGGTGGTGGACAGTTAAACAACTCATTGGAGGAGGAGGCTCCACAAATATCCTCATCTTCAATGATGGAGGAGCTCAGCACAGCAGTGCAAAAGATAGGGCTGAAGCATTTGCTATAATCTTCAGCCAGAAGTGCTGAGTGGATGATCCATCTCAGACTTCTCCGGAGGTCCCCAGCATCACAGTTGCCAGTCTTCAGCCAATTTGATTCACTCCATGTGATATCAAGAAATGGTTGAAGGCACTGGATACTGCAAAGGCTATTGGCCCTGACAACGTTCTGGCAATAGTACTGAAGACTTGAGCTCCAGAACTTGTCGTGCCCCTAGCCAAGCTGTTCCAGTACAGCTACAACACTGGCATCTACCCAGCTATTGGAAAATTGCCCAGCTATGTCCTGTACACAAAAAGCAGGACAAATCCAACCCAGCCAATTACCACCCCATCAGTCTACTCTCCATCATCAGTAAAGTAATGGAAGGGGTTATCAACAGTGCCATCAAGGGCACTTGCTTAGCAATAACCTGCTCACTGATGCCCAGTTTGGGTTCCGCCAGGGCCACTCAGCTCCTGACCTCCTTACACCTTGGTTCAAACATGGACAAAAGAGCTGAACTCCCAAGGTGAGAGTGACTGCCCTTGACATCCAGGCTGCATTTCACTGAGTGTGGCATCAAGGAGCCCTAGAAAAACTGGAGTCAATGGGAATCAGGGGAAAAACTCTCTGCTGGTTGGAGTCATACCTAGCACAAAGGAAGATGGTTGTGGTTTTTGGAGGTCAGTCATCTCAGCTTCAGGACATCATGGCAGAAGTTCCTCAGGGTAGTGTCCTCAGCCCAACCATCTTCAGCTGTTTCATCAATAACCTTCCTTCCATCATAAGATCAGAAGTGGGGATGTTTGCTGATGATTGCATAATATTCACCACCATTCGTGACTCTTCAGATACTGAAGCAGTCCATGTTCAAATGTAGCAAGACCTGGACAATATCCAGTCTTGGGCTGACAAGTGGTAAGTAACATTCACGCTACACAAGTGTCAGGCAATGACCATCTCCAGCAAGAGAGAATCTAACCATCGCCCCATGATGTTCAATGGCATTACCATCACTGAATCTCCCACTGTCAACATCCTGGGGGTTAACATTGACCAGAAACTGAACTGGACTAGCCATATAAATACTGTGGTTAAAAGGGCAGGTCAGAGGCTAGGAATCCTGTGATGAGTAACTCACTTCCTGACTCCCCAAAGCCTGTCCATCACCTCCAAGGCACAAGTCAGGAATGTGATGGAATACTCTCCATCTGCCTGGATGAGTGCAGCTCCCACAATACTCAAGAAGCTTGACAAAGCAGTCTGCTTTTTTGGCACCTCATCCACAAACATTCACTCTATCCACCATCGACATACAGTAGCAGCAGTGTGTACCATCTACAAGATGTACTGCAGGAATTCACCAAGGCTTCTTGGCCATCACCTTCCAAACCCACGATCACTGCCACCTTGATGGACAAGGGCAGCAGGTAGATGGGAGCACCAACACGTGGAAGTTCCCCTCCAAGTCTCTCACCATCTTGATTTGGTAATATATCACCGTTCCTTCACTATTGCTGTGTAAAGATCCTGGAACTCCTTTCTTGACAGCATTGTGGGTGTCCCTACACCGCATGGACTGTAGCCGTTCAAGAAAGCAGCTCATCACCACATTCTCAAGGGCAACTATGGATGAGCAATAAATGCTGGCCCAGCCAGCAAAGCCCACATCCTATGAATGAATAAAAAAATTCTCTCCAGAGCAATTATGTCCTTCCTGTAATGCAGTTACCAGTACGGTACACAAAATTCCATCTGTGGCCTAAGCAGCATTTTATACAGTTCCATCATTACATCCCTGATTTTGTATTCAATACCTCACCCAATAAAGGAAATTGTTCCAAATGCTTTCTTGACCACCTTGTCCACCTGTCCTGCTGCCTTCAGGGACCATGGACATGCACTTGAAGTTCTCTCACTTCCTCAACCCCTCTCAATATTCTCCCATTTATTGAGTATTTCCTTGCTTTGTTTGCCCTCCACAAATACATTACCTCACACTTTTCCAGATTGAATTCCATTTGCCACTTTTCCGCCCACTCAACCGAACCATTGATATCATTCTGGAGTCAACAGCTATCCTCATCATAATCAACTACATGGCCAATTTTTATGTCATGTGCAAATTTCCCAATCATGCCTCCCACATTTAAGTCCTAATCATTAATATATCCAACAAACAGCAAAGACCCCAGCACTGAGCCCTGTGGAATGCCATTGGAAATCATGTTCCATTCGCAAACGTAGTCAGGGCCAGAAATTAAAGGTAGTCTGGGGCAGCGTGCACCATGCTACAAGGCTATGCCTGGCACCCATGGCTTGGTTCCCATCCAGGGAGGGGGAGAGCCTGTCTGTGTAGTGCTGGTCGTGCACAGCGTGGTATGCAGAGTATGGTCGTTTCCTCACTCCTTTGGGTCCTGGGGGTTGGTGACTCGGTACTGGGCAGCAGATGGCACAGTCATAGTCAGGGGAGGCATCTGCAGCCTGTAAATGGGAAACTGATAAGAAGAGGGGGGCACTCGATGGTCTCATGTGGGGTTGGCATTCTCAGTAGGTAATTGTGCATAGGTCTCAAGCTGGGGAGGGGGTGAAGTCGACACAAAATGGTTCAGGGAAGAACAGTGATATTGACTAGAATAAAAATGGGCTCCCGTGTTAAAGGGGGAATCAGGAGAGTGATTGGAGGGAGGGAAACTTGCACATGATGTTCTCCAAGGTTGATAGGAGAGCTTGGATGGTGACAGGAAGTCGGGGGTTGAAGCTGGTCTCATGATAGAAGCGGAGCAGCACCATCTCGACAGACGATGTAATGATGCAGTTGAAAAATAACCTTGGAAATAAATCATCAGGGAGGGCTCTGGGTGCTTGTGGGAACAGTTGACTATTGCAGTGTTGGGCTGATTGTAGGGGCACCCTAATAATTACCGCTTCAGGACATGGGGAACAAGGCTCAGCTGAGACATATTAGGAAAGCTCAAATGCCAGTTGAAGGATTTGGGCACCTTAACTCATGGGGTGCATTGTTGTGAGGGGCCAAATGTAGTTTGGGTATGCACAACCATTGGTCCCTCACATAGGAATGTGCAAAGGTCAGAAGGATCCAACTATAAAGGGGCCACAACTGAAGTACATATGCAAAATGCCCCAAACAACACTGCTCAATGATTACAGTCATCACATTAGTGCAAGACTGCACGCTAGTTGACTCCAAAGGCGGTAGCCTGACAGTGCCCTGACTGAAGCTGATAGCACCTGGCTGTACTCTTCCAGATCCAACCCCCTTTGTGAATGTGCTGTCATATCTGGGGTGTTGGAGAAACTCGGCTACCAGTAATCCTTAAGGCTGTGCTACAAATGTAAGGGAGGATCTGGGGATGGAATGCCTTGAATGAGGGCAGCCCAAGGGCTTCACAATGACTCCCTAGCTTGGTGCTGGAAGGTGCTCATTGCAGGGTACGATGCAATCATGTGTCTGTGGAAAAACTGGTCAGAGACAAGGAGGAGTGCAGAATGCAGGCAGCATGCGATGTTGCCATTTTCATGGCTTTCATGGAACTGTGGAGAAGAAGAGCCTATTGCCATCAGGCAGGGCAAACGGAAAATCCTCGCCCTGAGGAACATGGGCCAGTGGGCCCCATGAAGACCCAGAAGCTGAGGAGGAGAGACCAATTCCATAGAAGGGTGTGGCATGACCCAGGGCGTACTGAAGATGTCTCTCGTACTTGCAGAAGAGTGAGTGACAGTGCCCAGGATGCCTCCACTTGTCAAGGGACATGGTGGCTCACATTTGCTACAATCTTCGGGAGGTTCTGACGCCTCAGGGACTGGGAGACCATCCATTGCCACTGGCTCTAAAGGTGACTGCTGCATTCAACAACTATGCAAGTGGCTCATTCCAGGGCTCCACTGGGGATCTCTGCGGAATACCACAATCTTCCACTCAGAAATGTACCTGAGAGGTCACCAACGCCCTATTCAGTAAGACACACGATTACTTCCAGTTCTCCCTAGACGAAGCCAACCAAGCTGCCAGAGCTGTGGGATTTGCAGCCACCTCCAGCTTCCCATAGGTGCAGGGTGCCATCAATTACACACATGTGGCATTAAGAGCTCCTTGGCAACAGCACTATGAATTTTTAATAGAAAAGGCTTCCACTCTGTCAATCTGTAGCTGATCTATGATCGCCAAAAACAGATTATGCAGGCTGTGCGAGGTACTCTGGGAGCTCGCGTGAATCTTACATCTTGGGTCAGTCGTAGGTACCACAGATCTTTGAGAGCTCTCAGCGCATTCAGGGTTGACTTATCGGTGATAAAGGTTACCCCCAAAATACATGGCTAATGATGCCTGTTAAGCGGCCACAGAGTGCTCCAGAGGAGAGGTACAATGCAGCTCATTCCCTGACACACTCCTTGATTGAGCAGACCATTGACATGTTGAAGATGTGTTTCAGATGTCTGGACCAGTCAGGCCTGCTCTTCAGTACTCTCCCAAGGATCTCCTGAATTATCATGGTTTGCTGCACTCTATACAACCTGGAGCTTCAAAGGGCGGGGGGGGGGGGGGGGGTGCATTGCCACATGGAGGAGCTGCACATCTCCTTCTTTGAAGAGGATGTCAAAAGGGATGACCTCAAAGAAGGCAAGGATGTTGACGCCCTACAAGAAGAGGCCATAGCATGGACCTGTCATGGCAGTCGTGCCCATGAGACCCTTACAGAGATAAAGTTCCAGGACGATGAAGACGATCAGATCATATGAACCCATTTCAGCCGTCCCCTCGATGCAAGGTAGATGTTAATATGTTCTTTGCTATCTTCAACATCTCAGTGATGGACATCGATCTCAGAATGAGTCGTCACAATTTTGTGTAATGATAGCCTCACCCTTGGATTGTAAGGCAGCCTATGGTGCATGTGGCCATTTTTTAATAGAGTAAGAACTTCACCAGCACTCACTGTGAAGGAAGTATACATGGTGCAGTCCTTCAAATCATCATGCCAGCATCCCACTGCCTACAGCAGCCTTCAAGGGGCAGGAGCAGCACCTGCAAATATCAATGCCCTCATGGCAGCATGCCTGGAGCATTGCAAGGCGAACAATCATCAGTCACTGGTTTTTGCTTGACTGAGCACTGATCTAAACCCAGACTGCATCATCTCTCCATAGGCCTTCTCTCATGCATGAATAATGTTCTGGCCTCATCCTCATACTGAGTCCCCAAGATGAGATTGCTCCTCAGGGCACTGTGATCTGTCACTGCCCATGATGGATGTGGGCCTGCGAGTCAGGTTACCTTTGTGTGCACAGACAGGGCTTCAGCAGGGCCATTGTCTAATCATTGACAAGCACTCATGACCCTGCCTTCATCTGGAAATCCCCAAGTTCACGTCCAACATTCAGTCCTTATGTGGTCCAGTCAGTCCCGACACCGCAAGCATTACTTAGCAACTTTTTTGATAAAGAACCACATAGTAGATGTACTGGAGCTTTGGCTTCATCCCATTAGAGGCCTCCACATTTTCATTCTAGCAGATTAAGATATACACAAGGAAATCTAGGACACTGATGATATTGTCACAATCAGATAACCATGTTGCTTGCCCTTCTGAAAACTAGCACAGGGATTCTGTCAAACCATACTAGCCTGGCCTTCCTTCAGGTGCAAACCAGCATCCTCACATGTAGTAGGCAGGCTTCATGTGGCTAGGCACACATTTATAACATCACATAGTCATGGCTGTGGAGGAGACATTTCAAGAATGACCAAGTGCTAATTAGGTCCATAGCTCGGCATCATGCAGGTGGAGAGTGGGAACTATTATAGGGGTGCTGTTTAGCCATAAACAGTGGTCACAATGTCATGCTGCAGGCCGCCATGAATGCCTAAGATCCCTGACTATTAAACTGTAACCCACACCCAAACGTGACAGACATTACATGAAGACCATTGAAAAGTGAACAGGGTTAGAATCCACAGAGAAAAGACTTCAGTGCAACAGCATCAAGAGAACAAACAAAGCCACAAAATCTATACTCACATGATATGACCCTCTGACACAAGTCATACATATGAGTTGCCCAACCACCATGTTGTAGAGCAACTGGCTTTGTTCATGTCACTTCTGTGGACATAAAGGAGACTCACTGAACTAAGGTTGGGCAAAACACCAGAGCCCTGGGGGATACAATGGAAGATAAGTGAGGAAGGGGGCATCTGTTACAAATTGTTCACCTTGGAGCATTGCATCAGACAGAAGAGCCATTCACTAGATGAGACTTTCAGAAAAGCAAAACATGCAAAGTATATACTGGGTGGACACCATGCCACCATGGTGCTTTCAGCACTTCTTAATTTTTCTAACCCTACCATTACCTCTAGGTGCATCCCCAACATCCGCAGCAGAGGTGGAGACAGCCTGCTGACTGCTGCGCCCTATGGCCTGAGATGGCCTTGGAGGCCGTCCTCTGGAGGCCCGAAGTCTGGGGGCACCAGCCTCCTTTGGGTTTCCCGTTGTGAGGCAGGGGCACCATCCTTGGCCTGAGCAGCTGGAGTTGCTGGTGTCATAGGCAGAGGGGATTTGGAACAGCTGGATATCCCTTGCAGAGTCTTGGGTGGATTGCCCCAAGGTGTTGGCTGACGCTCCTTCTCCCTGTGGGTGCCCGAGGGCCCCTCCCTGACTCTTTGAGGAGAAAGGGCCCCTGGAAGGAGATCGGGGTCCCCTTCCCCCTCAGCGCTGATAGATCCCACTCATGACTACAGAGATGATGTGCAGGTCTGAGTGCATATATGGCATCAAGTGCTGGACCAGGGTCTCCATAATGGATGCCAACCTTCCAGTGGTGCTCTCGATGCAATCACATCTCGGTGCCACAATGTTGGACAGAACATGGACAATCCTCCATCCTCCATTCTAATCTGGTGATGGCCTCTGACAATGCTGCCTGCCTTTCCCCTGCCTGCCTTTGGAGCTCCAACAAAGGATCGTCTTCGGATCGGACTCAGCAGGGACTTGGCCTCCAGCAGTCCTCCGAGTGCCGGTGACCTTGCCTGTCACCGTCTCCGCCTGCTGTGGACACATTTCTGTGCTCTGCTCACCAGGTGGTGACCCCAAGCCTGCTCTAGAACTAGGTTCCACTGAGGAGTGTTTCTGCACTGGTGGAGGGTGCAGGTGCACACACTGATGGCTCTACATCTAGTGGATCCTCAGTATCATCATCTGGGGTGCTCTGGGGGTTCGGGCTGGTGGGCCGGCTGGCAATTTCCCGTGGCTTTTTCTTGTTGGTGGCTGGAGAGCCACCTACATTAAATAGGACTCACAGTGTCGATGGGTGAATGATGACTAATGGATGGACCCACACTGGCTTGTTAGAAGATGCTGATCTCACTTTTGGTGCAGGATGGGCCCTGTCCTTGCCAGCCAGCTCTGCTGCCTGCTCCTCAAAGGGAATGAGTGGCCTGAGCTCCGGCATCCTCCCTCCTGTCTGGGATCTCTCCCTCTTGTTGTGGATGATTTCGTCCTGCATAAAGACAGATGGACAGACTGTGAGCAGGACAGATGCAACTGCAGATGATAAGCATGCCTGCCTTCTGTGGGTGCTGAGTGGACCTATGTAAGGGTTGAAGGTGCGACTTGTGCAGGATGTCACAAGAGATTAAAGTGTGTGTGAGAAATTCAGTGGTGATGTCCCTTCTGCTGGTAGTGTACGTGGACTGCAACCCTTCGAATGCCTATGGTGTTTATGAGAGTATGAGTTGACAGTGAAGAGAAAGTTGGCTTACCCTGGCAGAGCATTCATCCCTTTTTGGCACTAAAGGCAGTCCTCTTCTAAGGCCCACAGGCGCTGACCTCCCTGGAGACCTTCTACCTAGCCTGCGTCGTGAGGTTGGTGGACCTACCACTTCCATCATGAAGGTAGAGTACCTCCTGCCAGTCCTGGACTGCCTGGAGAAGTCTCTCCAGGCATCTGTTGTTGAACTTAGGGGTAGAGAACTTGTTTCGTCTGGGAGCCATCACTTGCCACAGCAACTCCTGGGCTGCAGAGAGTGAATGTTTGTGTGTGGGTGCCATTTAAATATGGTGGCTAGAACTTTGACCTGTTGCAGTAACAGGGAGGATGAATCCCAGTCCGCACCGTCCACAAGATTTGACAAGCTGCTCGTTTATGCATAATAATGAGGTGAAAAGCAGATGGTCTGGCATGGTGACCCATCCCACCAGCTAATGGTAGTCACACTGGCTTTCCTGCCTGCTACCACACTTAGTTTCTGGAGTGGAAAATTCTTCCCTAAGACTTCATGTTTCTGGGAATGGGTGCTGACTTCAAATTTCTGGGGACTGTGCTGTGACCTTAGGTTGCTAGGGAAACAAAAGCTGGTTGAAACCAGGAGGAAAACAAAAGCCTTGAAATATCTCCCCAGTACATTTTAGGGTAGTCAGGTTGTGAGGAGAACAAAATCATGGCACAGCTGGAAAAGAAGACCCAAAAGCTTGAGCAGACCGAAGGAGGATCTGGAAAAGCATGTATTTTGGTGGAAATTGCATCTGTGGAACTCAGGTGGAGTAAACCTGTTATCAGGTGGTGTTTGGTGATGAAAGCCTTAAAATAAAGGAACTGGAACTCTACCTGAGGAAGACAGAGATTTGAAGAATTTTGTGGGTAAGATTGATCATTTGTGATGAAGGGACTACCTGAGAAATCTGTGAGATACATCTCTGTTATATCCACAATTTAATGTGTAATTTGTAGTTTATATTGACTACAATCTGCCAATTAACTCATGTTTAAGTTATGTTGACTTTGGTTTGGTTGTTACAGTAGAAGTTATAAAAAGTGAAATTTTGTCCATTGTTATTTTTTCTGTTGGGGGTTGTTTAATAAATTATGTTCTTTTGGTCTCTACAGGGATCATAACACTTCATAAAGGAATCTCTTGGTGGTTGCATGGTTTTAACAGGAGCTGTTTGATATTCAAATGAGTCCGTACCTCCTAATGATGATTCCTGAGACAGCCTACTACTGAGTCAGCCATATCCAGTGCTGCTATGGCTCCTGCTCACTTCTTGACACATCAATTATAATTTGTGCAAGAGATCAGATGTAGTGTTTCCCTGTGAGACTATCGCCTAATCAATGCCTACGCCAGCCATGCTCCTCAACATGTCCAATGGGTATAGATCTGAGGACAGCAATGAGCCTCATGAAGCCTCAAGTTTCTCTCCTTCTGAGTCCCCAGCATATTGACATCAGCCCAAAGAGACCCTTCCAGTTTGGAGCTCAATGGCTCAATAACAATAGGCTAAGCATTTATCAGAGAAATTCCAACAGCATCTATGAACTAGTGCCATCGGAACTCAGCTGCACTTGCCCCTGGAGTTGTCAAATCCTCCCGGGTAAACTGGAATCCAGGTAACAGTTCCTGCAGGACTCCAGATATGGCTTTTGGGTTTCTCTGCACCCCAAGACAGAGGTTGCAGAGTATTCTCACTAGATCTAAGTGACAAGCAACTTCAGTTGTAACTGAAGTCTCACTACCTCCAGCTGTGACTCACTTGTGTCAGGTTTCAATTCTAACTATAGAAGCTGTGCTGTACTTTTAACTATATCTGATTTCCTAGCCCCCTGAGGTAACCCCAATATTAACTTATCTGCTAACTCTGTTAACCTACTTTTGGTTATTTTCTCCAACCCAAAGTTATCTCTTCTAGTCTGAGACAAGTCTTAGCAATTGCCAAAGCCATCTTGCCGTCTCACCGCTTCTAAAATACCTCACCAACTCCTGAATTCAAAGTGCTTCTTGTAATCATAACCTTAAGATTCACTAATTCCAAACCAATCAAGGAATTAGAAATATTTTTTATCCCATTAGAGCCCCCAATTGTTATGATCTAGCAGTTGGTAAAGCTGAGTTATTTAAAAATCCCAGAGGGAAAATTTAAACAACTGTCATAACCTATATTTTTAAGTGTTATGTTTGAGATGCAACTCTAAATTCAGAAATTATACCACCAGTTCTCAAGAGGTTTTATATAAAAATATATAATATATATAAAAATACATGAGACATTTATTAACTTACACAAGTTAAATATATACACATGGCTACAAATTACTACTATCATAACTTATAACAAATTCCCAAACTAATCTCCATTAAGGCAACAAGCAACCCATAGACTATCAACAGACGCCAGGCAAAGCATTTTCACCTTACAAATTCAAAATGAGGTTCCTTTCACTTTGGTTCCCATCGAGACAGTTGTAGGCTTACAACTACTTTGATCTTACATTGCCTTTGCCCTGCACACACAAAACTATGCTCTGACATACCTAGCACATTTCATTGAATGTAAATTTTCATTGTATCACCAGCCCCTTTGAACTCCACCTCTCCTAACAATAAAATCCCCTTCATAGTACCAATTTCATTAGTAATATAAACATATTGCTTGGTCTCTGCTAGCTAGGTGACAGATTTCACTCACCTTCTTGAATGCTCTATTCAACAAAATGCAAAAACTCTCTTACATCTCAAAACTGGTATACATCAAAGCAGCCAGACTATCTGGCTTTAATCCAATTAAGACACACCCACAGACTAATCCTTTATTTAAAAATAAATAATTTCCAATAATGTTATCTACATCACTAGCTTCATGACACTATCTCTGAAGTCTAAGGCAGCATTATGCAGCAGTGACACTGCTGGTGGCCCTGATGTATCAGTGGCAGTGCCATTCTGGTTTTGGTGTGAGGTGGGTGTTGGGGAGGGGGTGGTTGGGGGGTGTGGTGTGGTTGGTCTTAGACTTGAAGAAGGTATGTAGTGTATTGGTTGTCAATCATTGTGCAGACTATCTATTCCTCACAGAGCTTATATGCATGTTGAATTTAAGGTACCTGAGAATAAACATCATAGCACTGTCATACCTCATTTTATGAAAAGTGGGCCCAAAATGCCCAGGAGAGAAACAGTGTTCTCCAGATCCAGACAACACTGGAGGAGGAGGTTCTGCCATTGTCCTCCACAGAATGGAGCTGTTCGATTGACAGAGGTGAAATTGGAGAAAGACCTCAGGCTAGTGAGATTGCAAGGAGCTTTTTCCAGATTTGGGACACAGATGGGGAGAGAGCTAGGGGGAGGGTGACTGAGGTCTGACATGATTACATGAGCTGTACATGTATGGTTTATGTATTCAAAAGCCGGGAAGCTTCCTGGTAGAAACCTTGTGTGTTTGTTATACGTGTTTAAATGGTTGCAAGGTGTCATATCTCATAATCCATATAGTGCTAATGGTGTTGAATGTTGGCAGCATGAAGTTGGTGTGCTGCTGACATCACAATGCAGACACCATGAAAGCTGTGAAAGGCCAAATAACGCCATTTCTTCTGCGTGTCCTGCGTAGGTGAACCATCGGCTGCTGACCCGCCAGCCCCGAGGGACCAACACTAGCCTCCAATGAGGAAGAGGAAGCCTCGGAGGATGCAGAGTCACATCCTCACTCTGCACCAAGTACCAGTGCAGATACTGGCACCTTGGCAGGGGTTAGCATAGTGGGATGTGGGCAAGCATGATCTGGTGAAAGCACTTCACATTCCCACGTGCAGCTGCTGGAGAGTGTGGGGCAGGCCTCAAGCAGTCGGAGGAGTGTCCACTCCTCTGAGTGATGAGCCTCTGGGGTTGTCTGTGAGGTGGCAGATACTGGATGTCTAGTGCAAGGTGCGGGGAGATTTGGCAGATATACCAGAGGGATTGCATGCTGACCCCGATTGTGGAGATGTCCATTGAGGCTATGTGCACTGTGATCACCCACTCTTCAGAGAACCAAGCTTCCTTCATGGACAGACTGGCGACTGTCTTGGATGGGCAAACCCATCGGATTGCAGAAGCAATTGTGGGTATGCAGTCTTATCTGCACACCATCACCCTAGCTCTGGGCTCAGTGGCCCACAGCCAAGGCGACAGGAGAGCTGAGGCCCTGGGCACAAAGCCAGCTCCTCAGAACTCATGGGAAGGCAAGGAGGACCAACTGGACCTTGTGGCGGAGGATGTGCTGCAGCTTCCACCATCAGGGAGCACCTCTTAAGGCACTGCTGATGGGAGCAGCATCTCCTCTGCCCCTCCACCATTGGCACAGTCCTCCTCAATTTCCACAGCAACAGAAGGCCCTCCTGCCACTCAGCAGGAGTCTTCCAACATAGTGAGGCCCTCTAGGCCTCAGCTACATAGAGCACACCCGCCAAAGTCATCCAGGGCAAGAGCACAAGCAGATCAGCAGCCTCTCCCCAGTGCAGCAGCAAGTGAGGGGAGAGCACTACACTGCAGCACATAGAAAATAATTTTAAAAACTACACAGTAATCACAAACCAAGCCTCATGAATGCATTCTGTAGATATTCTCATTAGATGGACCATTGCCCATTTGTTAATGCACCTTGTATCACACAGAGATTGAGTTCATCTGTAATTGATTATTGAAATTTCTGGAGATAAGATTCATGCATTTTCAGTTGTGAACTTTGGTCAAGATGTAACAATGCCTAAGGTAGCAAGATAGTGAGTACGCTGACTTTTTTAGTGACCTCGCAATATAGATGCATTAATGTTGAGACACAGGCATTACACACATCTCAGAGGCCAAGAATGCCTGAACAATTGGAACCTCTGCCTTATTACCTGCCCCATGTGTCATGGCTATCCATGCGCTCCCATGCAGGCCCTTGCACTTCTCTGACAGAGTGTTCCCTCACTTCCATCATTCAATGCAAAAAACAAGATTCCCACCAGGCATGATTTACACTCTCTAAATGCGTTGTTGCTCCCAATAGGTATTATCCCAATCAGTTGCCACTTTTACAGACTTAACACACCAATTTAAATCAATTTGAATAAGGTGGGTGGGCTCCCGATTTCTAGGCTTACCTGCCTACCGTATTATCATGTTCTGGCATGATTTTGGGAACATGACCCAATGTGCAAGGGAGTGAAAGGTTATAGGAGGTAGGTGGGAATGTGGAGTTGAGGTGACAATCAAATCAGCCACGATTTTGGCATGGATTGAAGATTGGCTAGCTACCTGGAAGCAGAGAGTTGGCATAAAGTTGTGTGGAGTGCTGGCTGCACACTATAATCACGGTGATATGCTGCTGGCATCACACGGAACAGGAAACCCATGTCTATTTTGGCTGGATGTTCAGCAACCAATTTAGCTTCTGACATCTTTAGAAGCAGACAGAGAAAAAATTGTGAAAAATGAACCAGAAACTATTAACAATGAGTGAGCATCGCGTTGTTGTCATAAATATCTGTTTTATCGTTCCTGTGTTTTAGGATGCTGCCAGAGAGTTTGTTGGCAGGATGTGATGAATGATGTGCCACAGGGATCAGTGCTGGGGCCTCAACTTTTTCAATTTATATAAATTACTTGGATGAAGGAATGGTTGCTAACTTTGCTGATGACAAAAAAATAGGAAAGTAAATTGTGAAAAGGATGTAAGGAGGCTACAATGTGACATAGATAGGCTAAGTAATTGGGCAAGGATCTGGCAAAGGGAGTATAATGTGGGCAAATGTGAAATTGTTCATTTTGGCAGGAAGAATAAAAAGGAAACTTACTATCTAAATGGTGAGAGAATGCAGAGCTCTGAGATTCAGAGGGATCTGGGCGTTCTAGTGTGTGAGTCACAAAAGACTAGTATGTGGGTACTTTTTTTTTCATTCATTCACGGGATGTGGGCTTCACTGGCTGGGCCAGCATTTTTATTGCCCATCCCTAGTTGCCTTGGAGAAGGTGATGAGCTGCCTTTTTGAACTGCTGCAGTCGATGTGGTGTAGGTACACCCACAGTGCTGTTAATTAGGAAAGCTAATAGAATGTTATAATTTATTGTGGGAGGGGTTGATTACAAAAGTAGGGAGGTTATGCTTCAGTTGTACAGGGCATTGGTGAGACCACATCTGGGGTATTGTGTACAGTACCGGTCTCTTTATTTAAAGAAAGATGTAAATGCATTAGAATTAGTTCAGAGAAGGTTTACTAGACTAATACCAGGAATAGGTGGGTTGTCTTATGAGGAAAAGTTGGAATTTAGAAGAGTAAGAGGTGACTTAATTGAAACAGTTAAGATCCTGAGGGGTCTTGACAGGGTGGATGTGGAGATGATGTTTCCTCTTATGGGAGAATCTAGAACTAGGGGTGGCTCATTTAAGACAGAGTTGAGGAGAAATCTTTTCTCTCAGAGGGTAGTGAGTCTTTAGAACTCTTTTCCTCAAAAGGCAGTGGAACCAGAGTCTTTGAATATTTTTAAGACAGAGCTAGGTAGATTCTTGATTAACAAGGGGGTGAAAGGTTAACAGGGGTAGGCAGGAGTGTGAGATTGAGGTTACATTCAGATCAGCCATGATCTTATTGAATGGAGGAGCAGGCTTGAGGGGCTGAGTGGCCTCCTCCTGCTCCTAACTCATATGTCGTACCTTGACCCAGACATAATGCACCTCCCCTTTAAAAGGTGCAGGCTGGCTTTATGTAATGTAGGCTAGCTTTAATTTATTCTAGCCTCTCAAGATTTTGGGTCTCCAGCTGTGGCTCAGCAGTGTGGAGTGCTGGCTGCACACTATAATCACGGTGATAAGTTGGCAGCATTAAGTTGATGTGCTGTTGGCATTGCACGGAACGGGTGTGGGGCAGTTAGTCATCAGGAAACCCATGTCTATTTTGGGTAGATGTTCAGCACCCAATTTAGCTTCTGACATCTTTGGAAGCAGATGGAGAAAAAATTATGAAAAATGAACCAGAAACTATTAACAATGAGTGAGCAATGCTCTGTTGTCATAAATATCTATCTTATCTTTCCTGTGTTTTAGGATGCTGCCTGTCTACTAACTCAAACTACAGCAATAAAAATAAATGAAAAACACAGTATGGATCAAATGAAGCTTTTTTCTGATGAGCTCTAACATGGAGGAGCAGGGACTGGATCCCTATTGCTCAAATGTGCTTGACTAAAAAACACAAAATTAGATTTTAAATGGAAGTAATTGCCTTTTGCCTTATTCATAAAGAGTGAGAACAGAGCATTATTATTATCCAGATCTTTCCTCAGACCTCAACCATTTAAAAAAATTATTTATGGGATGTGGGCATTGCTGACAAGGCCAGCATTTTTTGTCCGTCCCTAATTGCCCTTGAGCTGCCTTTTTGAACTGCTCCAGTTGCTGACTTTTATAAAGTATACAGCCCTGAAATTCTATGAGGCTTCTACCAGCATCTCACTGTAATGCTGGTAGAATACTTTTGGAACCCCCAGGGAAATTGCTCAAGTAACTGAAAACGGCCACATATGCTGTTTTCCTTTGGAATCCGCTGGTTTCTCGTTGGATGTATTGTAAGAAACTGGTATAGTTTTCATGGAAATTAATGGCTCTATGTCTCCTATGCCAAGCACCTAAATGTCTATACTCTGCTGAATCTGGAATTAATCCTGTTCCTTTTTTGGATGCTTCAGCAGAATCAGTACTTACTGCACCAGGTGCTAGTCTACACCATAAATTGACACAATTCAATGTTTAATCAGGACTTGCGCAGTTTATAATAATTTTTCGTAATCTTTCTATCTTTATTCTAAACAAAGTAACTCTTAGCACCTTTATATTCTCCATCCTCTGAGAATAAATTAACCTTCCTCAACCTCCCTTCAGGACTTGGTGATCTGTGTCACATGAGAAGGGACATGTTTTTATATTTCCCAAAAAATTTTCATTTAATTGATAAAAGCTCTAGGAAACCTCATGCTCGTGAATGAGGTTTCCTAAAAAAAAGTAAAGGCCACTTGGCCTTTTCGCCTGCCTGCCAACCGTTAGGTGCAGTGTAAAGTTGATCTTAATCACTTCTTTAATGGCCTTAATGGGCCTTTTAAATATGGGCGGGTGTGCAGCTGACTCCAGTGCGTGCCTGCCGAATGAAACATGGCGAGACAGCGCGATGACATCAGGACATAGGCCCGATGTCATTACGTGTCATTTTATGCACTGGCATGTCAGGCCCACCACTGCACGCCAACTGAAAAATCCTGGCCATAGTTTGTCAGAGCAAGCAACCACACAATTTTCCTTGTTGTCACCAAAACAAGCAGAAGAAAGTCCTAAGATTTTTCAAAATGGTTGGGTTCTCCAGAGCCCAGGGTATTACTGATGGTACATATCTGGCCTTACAAGCTTCTACACACAATAATGGAGTATTCATAAACTAAAATGTCTCTCACTCTATCAATGTACCAGCATTGTACACTGTATTCATCCAAACAGCATCATGCAGCCTGCTTCCCTAGTAACAGTTAATAAGCCTTCGTGTGAAGTGATCACCAGTATAGAGTCACCAGCCCACTCTTCACTCTTAACTTCGCTTGCCATGGGCTCTATTTTCTTCAGAACATACACCAATACTCAAGTATTAGGACTGAAATCATAGGAAGACAGGTGCTGCAAATTGAAGGAGTTGAAAGGGGATTGGAAACTGAAGCTTATCCCAAAGGAGGTGGCATTTGGAAAGAGAGGTGCACAGTGCTGCCCATTGGGCAGTTATAAAAAGTTGGCCAAACACTCTCTGACCAGTACATGACAGTTTCTATGAAGTAATGGAACAACACTCTACCTTGCTTCAACTCATGGGGTCATTGAACTTTTTCTGGCACTGAATTTAAGTACTCTACATCGTGCTGCTAGAATTGAAGTAATAATGCCTCCTCACCGGTCCCTGACCCACCATCAACTGACCTGGCAGATATGGGCATCGCCATCCAGAAGGGGGGGGGGTGGTGGGAGGTGGCCCAGGATAGAGGGGTGGAGAGAACATCTTCAGCTATACTTCCTGAAACAAGAGTTATGCGGCCTCTTCCTCAAACTGTGACACCCTGCTGTTGCTACAACCACTTCCTGATGTTCTCCTGTGCTTCGAGAACTTCCTCAGAAGATCTAACAATAAAACTCCTTACTATTCTCAACAGTAAGTGTGAATCATACCATTTATCCACATCATGCAAATGAGCTGAATCCAGAAACACTGCTGAGTTCAACAATGTCGAAATCAGGCCTGAGCAAACCACCATTGCCTGACTTAAACTGGTAAATTGGGCCCACATGAAAATTAGTTGTTTGTATCTTTTCCTAATTATGATGTCCACTACTGCCTCACAAAGACAGCAAGGCCTCTTTGAGATCAAATTTTACTGCCTGATGTTTTTCAATTATATGTCTTGTGTTATGTCGATGGTTTCAATGCTCAGCAAACCACTACGTCGGGATCTTCTTTAACATATCTTATTACAAGGCATACTCTTCATTTTGTAACCATTTCTGCCACATTTCACGTACATTTTTTACGGTTCACCTCCTCAGTTGTTATGTTTCTGCAGATCTTTCTGAATGTTATTCCTTTGTTCAGAACATCCTGTTTTCCCACACAGTACTGTGCCACCTGCTGAAAGCTTACATATTTCACGTTTATTATCTTCTCAAAACAATTCATTTGTATTATGAATAGTAAAGGTTCAAGGAATGTTCTCTAACTCAGTAGCATCCAAGCTATGTTATTACTGTCTCTTTTTAAAATAAGCATTATTTATTATTTTTGGCAATGCATCAAATTTTTGTTTCATTATAAATGTTGTTTTGTTACCAAGCATGTGCCATGTTAATTGATATTAAAATTATTTCACCAAAAGAAAAATAAGAATTGCATTTATATAACGCTTTTCACAATTGGATGTCTCAAAGTGCTTTGCAGCCAGCAAAGTACTTTTCAAGTGAAGTCACAGTTGTAATGTAGAAAAGTTGAAAGAACGTAATGTTCTGTACTCCCACTTACAGAAGGTGTCACGTCGAGTATGGCATCCTAAATGGAGAGTATTCCATCACACTCCTGACTCATGCCTTGTAGATGGTAGACAGGCTTTGGCAGGTCAGGAGGTGAGTTAATCAGGATTGCCAGCTCTTGTAGCCACAGTATGTGTACAGCTGGTCCAGTTCAGTTTCTGGTCAATGGTAACCCTCATGTTGATAGTGGGGGAATTCTGTGATTGTGATGCCATTGAATGCCAAGGTGAGATGTTTGGATTCTCTCTTGTTGGAGATTATCATTGCCTGCATTGAAAATCAAGCACTTCTGAGTCATGTACCATAACTGTTATGAAAAATAAGGCACTCCCTAACTTTGTGCCTAAACCCGAAAGCCAGGGGAGAATTTTCTCCCCATTGAGCAGGCCGCTTTGGAGCAGCTGCGGAGCCGATCGTCGCCCACGATCGGCTGCAAGCCACCATTTTATGTGGGTGGGTCAATTAAGGCTCACCCAGGCGTGATGCGCACCTGGAAGTGTTCAGCACTACCTGTGTGGGCGGGGGGAGGAGGGAGAGTCGGGGCCTGCGCTCTTTTATGCGTGCACACGAAAGAGTGCAGAAATCTCCCTGAGGCACGGAGCTGACTTAGAGAGATTAGCATCAAATGAAAACATCAAAATAAAAAAAGTTAAAAATCATTTACACATGTCCCCTCATGTGACAGCATCATCTGAGCTGGGACATGTTTATCAAATGTTTAAAAACTCTTTATTAATTTAATAAACCCTTCATAAAACCTTATCCTGCCCGTGGATGAGTTTTCATGAAAAATGCGAAGGCTGCCTGGGCTCTTTGCCTGCCCGTCAACCTTAAGGTTGGACGGGCAGCCCTGACAATTAGGTTAATTAGTGTATTAATGGCTTTAGCAGGCCTTTGACAGTTTGGTGGGTGCACACTGGACTCAGCTGCCGAACAGAAGGTCGGAATGACGCACCGTGATGTCGGGATGCATGCTTGACGTCACCGTGCGTCGTGTTGGTGTGCGGGGTCTGCCCCTGTACACCAAACAGAAAATTCTGGCCCTAAAAAAAGCTACCACTTCAGCATCTGTGTCCCACTTGAGGTATCTTTATGGCCTCGGAAATGGCACCAGTTTTGCTGAGTAGGATATGAGTAAAGATTGTTCAAAGTCATTTCACGCAGAGAATCTCAAGTTACCAGAGAAAGGAGATTTCTAAAGCTCTCAGTTTAGTTCAGGTTCACATTCAGATACCAGAAGTGAAAACTCAAAGTACTAACCAACTGTACATTTCACTTGCTTGTTTTCGTTTTCCTAACACTAAAAAAACACTGGATTGTAATATGAGTAGAAATATTATTTCCCATTAATACTTTGGTCATTCATTTCTGTTAAGTGGCAAGTAACATTCGTGCCAGGCAATGATTATCTCCAACTGGAGAGAATCTAACCATCGGCATTTGACATTCAATGGCATTACTATCACTGAATCCCCCACTATCAACTTCCTGTAGGCGTTACCATCGACCAGAAACTGAACTGGACTAGCCATATAAATACTGTGGCTACAAGAGCAGGTCAGAGGATAGGAATCCTGCAGTGAGTAACTCACCACCTGACTCCCCAAAGCCTGTCCACCATCTACAAGGCACAAGTCAGGAGTGTGATGGAATACTTCCCAATTGCCTGGATGAGTGCAGCTCCAACAACACTCAAGAAGCTCAACACCATCCAGGACAAAGCAGCCCACTTGATTGGCACCACATCCACAAACATTCACTCCCTCCACCACCAGCGCACAGTGGCATCAATGTGTACCATCTACAAGATGCACTGCAGCAACTTACCAAAGCTCCTTCAGTAGCACCTTGCAAACCCATGACCAGTACCATCTAGAAGACCAAGGACAGCAGATGCATGGGAACTCCACCACCTGCAAGTTCCCCTTCAAGTTATGTACCATCCTGACTTGGGACTATATCATCATTCCTTCATTCTCACTGGGTCAAAATCCTGGAACTCCCTCCCTAACAGCACTGTGAGTGTACCTACATCACATGGACTGCAAAGGTTCAAGAAGGTGGCTCATCAAGGGCAATTAGAGATGGGCAATAAATCTTGGCCTAGCCAGCAATGTCCACAATCCCTGAATGAATAAAAAAAAAATCAACTCAATGGATTTTCCTGACTGTCAGCATCAGCAATGACATTCTTCATGTGCACAGACAGTAGCACACAGCAACCATTAGGTTGCATTTTGTTTTTATTCTTAATTTGTGCTACATAATAATATATTAACATAATGATTCTGGGCATGGTTGCAATTAAATTAATATCACATAAGGATTCAGACAACAGTTTAAAGTTTGCTCTCATGGTTTGTGGTGCATGAATCAGTTAAGCAGATTATTATGGGTTGGATTTTATGGCCACTATTCGGATGGGCCATAGTACTGCAATCCCCCACCCCTGCGCTTGCATAAAATAAGGTGCGATGGCATTGAGTCGGCAATCCAACATCATCCTGCCAGTTTCTGATAATACAGCGAGCAAGTGCCAAAATCAGAAGCCCACCCTCCATTTTGAAAGAAACAATTAGCAAGTTATTGAGCCTATTAAAAAGGCAATTGACTGCAATTTTACATTGCCCATTCCATTTTTTGGTAGTCACATGGGAAAAATATTGGGACTGATTTACGCCAGGTATGGGGAGGCAGCACAAGAGTGGATGAAGAGGACTGCAAATGGGACCATGGCTGCATGTAGCAGCAGAGTCTGTTGCTGGAGGTGGTAGTGTTTGGTTGCCAGTAGAATTTATTTCTTCAGTTTTTATAGGCTGACATTATAAGTAAGGAGAGAGTGAAAGGGAACAGGGCCTGAAGACAGGGCTATCCTGAATGGTAAATAACTCCAGTAGTGGAACCTGAGATTGCTGCCCCCATCATGATTGTGCACTCTGGAGAAGGTTCCTCCAGTGAGGAGGAAGTGAGGAGAAGGAGACAGAAGAGGCCAGCTGTTCAGGGTTGGTACATCCTGTGGTCCAGGCAGATGAGGAACCTGCTGCTGTGCAAGGTCCAGAAGATGACAGACAATAACAGCAGCCAGTCCATGGTAGGAAAAGGCACTATCCTATGTAGAGAGTCTACAGGCAGAGGATAAATTACCTTCAGTTTTCAGAGAGTGTCTTCACAGACTGTCTCTCCAGGGAGATAGTGACCTCGCTATGAGAATTGCTGGCTGGTGAGATCATTCAAATTATGTTGGTGGCCATCCTACACCTTTCACTCTCAGGGTGACTGAGGCCTTGAACTTTTATGCATCAGGGTCATTCCAGGAACCAGCCAGAGACCTTTGCAGTATATCTCAATCTTCAGCTCACCATTGCATGAAAGTAGTCATTGATACAATGTTTAGGTGAGCAAATGGCTTCATCTCCTTCGCCACTGATGATGCTAGCAAGGTCAAGAGAGACAGAGGTTTCGTGTTTATTTCTGAATTCCCCAAAGTTAAAGGTGTGATCGATTCCAAACATTTGATGGCCGCATGTTCTGTCCATCAAAGCCATTGGATGTTCTGGCTTCTTGGAGACAAAGGATACTTGCTGAAGAGAAGGCTCATGACCCCAGTAAGAAATCTGTGGACAGAGGCTGAGATACATTATAATGAGAGCCACACAACTTACAGGGCGATCATCAAACACACCACTGGTCCTCTCAAAATGTGATTTTGATGATTGCACCATGCTATTGGCTCTCTGGAATATTCTCCAGCTCATGTCTCACTAATCGTTGCGGCCTGTTGTGCCTAACAGAACTGGCACTCCCGAGAGCAAGCCACATCCTCTGACAATGTGCCTCAGGATGATTCTAAGAACAGGTAGGAAGTCATCACCAAACCGTGGGGCCATCCATGGACTGAACCCCACCATTTGGCTTCCTGGCAGCTCTGGAGAGACAAACAGAGTTAACGGGTAGAATATAGACTCTGTTTCTGAACATTATTATTCAGAAGGGGAATGGGACAGGTGTGCTCAGCTGTCATTTCCACCCCAGCAAGAGTCCTGAATGAGACACTGCTGGCACAATAATAGTCCACCAAATGGAAAAACATGCTCTCACCTGCTGCTACCCCATGGCTTCAGTATCTGCTATGGATGCTGCATTTTTCAAAGAATGCTGTCACCAAAAGTGGATTTCTTGTCAAGTTGTCATCATCCTGATGCCAGCATGCATTTAAATGGGTGACCTGGACCCATTTCTGGTTCACGGCCTAACCCCGCTATTACTGAACCTCCCACCCTACACACCTGATTGGGCGCGGAGTGCCCATTCCATTCTCAGCACTAATTGACTGGTGGGTGGCTGCTAATTGGCCAGCCAAGGCTGGACTCATTATGCTAAAATGGCGCATGCGGGGCCGGGAGCGAGCAGATCACACACTTGCCCTTCCACCTCCTTCACCCTGCTGGAGACTGCAAAATGCAGCCTTATCTTGCAACCAATCCCACTATATAAATTACTGTATATGATATTAAAAAATATTTAGTTTGTATGATGCCAGTTGCAGAAAATAGACTGAAAGATACAAATATTGAGTGAAGTCCAGCACCAATACTTTGGTAACGTTTCAATTTTCTGGGTTTCAATAGTGTTTCAATCATCAGATACAGGACTTTGCTCTTGCACTTGCATTTGCTTTCACTTACATTTTCTATACTTTTTTAAATTACTGCAAGTGTGAGTAAAATCTCTCAGCACTGTTCCTGAAATAATTATCATACTGCTGGGCTCAGCATTACATTTTGCTTATGAAACTCTTTTTGAAAGGCTGATTGGATGCAGAGTGGTTTAAATTTCAGACACTCTTTCTTATGCACTCCACCAACACTTTATTTCATACCTTTCCTGTATATGATTTTACTCCTGTGTTAAAGCATCTGAGGTTAATTAAGAACATATAAGAAAGCCAGGAGTAAGAAAAGACCATTTAGTTCATCAAGCCTACTTCACTCAGAATCCATGCATATATGACTGTTTCTCCATTATTATATCATGGACTAAAGTGATTTAAATTATTTTGATCACCGTGTCCTTTGTAACTGCAAGATGAAATACTGACAGTCCCACACTAAAAATTGTCTAAAATGCATTAAAGATGATTTTTTTTATGCATATAAGTTATAGAGGTAGCAGGTGATACAGACTTTTACTAGTTTTCAAAGCAGCTTCAAATACTTATCTGCAATGAAGACAAAGATTTGCACGTTTATGGATACGATTAGTAAACCTTCAAAGGATAGAGCTCACAGCTGCAGGCTTTAAGATTAGACAAAATAACTAGGAAAATCAGATCCATTTAAATTGAACGTAGCCCATCAATAATTTAATTTTGAATGGCAATTTGTTTCTCTATTTTCACCTCCAAACAAGATTATTTTATTTCAAAACAATTATTAGCACATCAGCTTTATATTCTTTCTGTTTTGGCACTTAATAATTTTAGGTTTTAAGTAAGTTATTTGCTGTTAGTTACATAGATTAAACAATACAATTGGACAGTGTAATCAATAGTTTTGTCAATTAACTATTGTATTTATCATAGTTCTTTTAAATTAGCACTTAATTCTCAACCAATCAAGCACTATTGTGTTTTCACATTCAAATATTGACAAGGTGAGCTTTCAAAATTAAAACATCCTTTGATGAATACACACACTGTGCAGTTTTTTTGAGAAATTACTATTTTATTTATTATCTATTGGGGCAAGATTTTACATGTCAGCGAGCGGGGGCAGGGCGGAACTCCCAATGTCTCCGTGCCACATTTAAATTTTCAGGTAGGCGGGGGTGCAGCAAAATCAGCTGAAAGCCCGCCGACCTGTCGATGACCAGTTGAGGCCATTGACAGAGTCAATTAAGTAATTAAAGATAAAAGCAAAATACTGCAGATACTGGAACCTGAAACAAAAACAAAGATAGCTGGAAAAACTCAGCAGGTCTGATAGCATCCATGGAGAGGAATACAGTTGATGTTTCGATTATGTATGACTCTTCATCAGAACTAAGAAATATAGAAATGAGGTGAAATATAAGCGCATTGAGGGAGGTGGGACAGGTAGAGCTGGATAGAAGGCCAGCAATAGGTGGAGGCGAAGAAGAGATTGCTAAAGATGTCATAGACAAAATGACAAAGGGGTGTTGATGGTGGTGATATTAGCTAAGGAATGTACTAATGATGACATTAAGGGTAGAAAGAAGGACGAGCAAGTGACAGATATCCCTAGTGGGGGTGGGGTGGGGGGAAGGGATCAAAATAGGCTAAAAGGTAGAGATAAAACATTGGATGGAAATACATTTAAAAATAATGGAACTAGGTGCGAAAAGAAACGTATATATAAAATAAATAAATTATAAATGATTGGAAAAGCGGGGATTAGAAAGGGGGTGGAGATAGAGGAGAGAGTTCATGATCTGAAGTTGTTGAACTCAATATTGAGTCCGGAAGGCTGTATAGTGCCTAGTCGGAAGATGAGATGCTGTTCCTCCAGTTTGTGTTGAGCTTCACTGGAACATTGCAGCAGGCCAAGGATGGACATGTGGGCATGAGAGCAGGGTGGTGTGTTGAAATGGCAAGCGACAGGGAGGTCTGGGTCATGCTTGTGGACAGACCGAAGGTGCTCCACAAAGCGGTCACCCAGTCTGCGTTTGGTCTCCCCAATGTAGAAGACACCGCGTTGGGAGCAGCGATTGCAGTAGACTAAATTGAGGGAAGTGCAAATGAAGTGCTGCTTCACTTAAAAGGAGTGTTTGGGCCCTTGGATGGTGAGGAGGGGGGAAGTAAAGGGGCAGGTGTTGCACCTTCTGCGGTTCCATGTGGAGGTGCTGTGGGAGGAGGTTGAGGTGTAGGGGGGTGATGGAGGAGTGGACCAGGGTGTCCCAGAGGGAACGATCCCTGCGTAATGCTGCAGGGAGGGTGGGGGGTGAAGGGAAGATGTGTTTGGTGGTGGCATCATGCTGGAGTTGGCGGAAATGGCTGAGGATGATCCTTTGAATGCAGAGACTGGTGGGATGATAAGTGAAGACAAGGGGGACCCTATCATGGTTCTGGGAGGGAGAGGAAGGTGTGAGGGCGGATGTGTGAGAGATGGGCTGGACATGGTTGTCCACGGTTGTCAACCACCGTGAGTGGAAAACCTCGGGTAAGGAAGAAGGAAGACATGTCAGAGGAACTGTTTTTGAAAGAGATGCGACGGAGGCGAAGGAACTGAGAGAATGGGATGGAGTCCTTACAGGAATGTGGGTGTGAGGAGCTGTAGTCGAGCTAGCTGTGGGAGTCGGTAGACTTGTAATGAATATTGGTGGACAGTCTATCAACAGAAATTGAGACAGAGAGGTCAAGGGAGGGAAGGGAAGTGTCAGTGATGGACCATGTGAAAATGATGGAGGGGTGGAAATTGGAAGCAAAATTTAAAAATTTTTCCAGGTGCAGACGAGAGCATGAAGCGGCGCCGAAGCAGTCATCGATGTATCGGAGAAAGAGTTGTGGGAAGGGGCCTGAGTAGGACTGGAAGAAGGAATGTTCCACATACACCATAAAGAGACAGGCATAACTGGGGCCCATGCGAGTTCCCATAGCCACACATTTTATTTGGAGGAAGTGAGAGTAGTTTGAGGAGAAATTGTTCAGTGAGAGAACAAGTTAAGCCAGACGGAGGAGAGTAGTGGTGGATGGGGATTGTTCAGGCCTCTGTTCAAGGAAGAAGCAGAGAGCCCTCAGCCCATCCCAGTGGGGGATGGAGGTGTAGAGGGATTGGACGTCCATGGTGAAGAGGAGGCGGTTGGGGCCAGGGAACTGGAAATTGTTGATATGATGTAGGGTGTCAGAGGAATCGTGGATGTAGGTGGGAAGAGACTGGACAAGGGGAGAGAGAATGGAGTCAAGATAGCAAGAAATGAGTTCCGTGGGGCAGGAACAGGCTGACACAATCGGTCTGCTGGGACAGTCCTGTTTGTGGAATTTGGGTAGGAGGTAGAAGCGGGCCATTCGAGGTTGGGAGACTATGAGGTTGGAAACTGTGGAGGGAAGATCTGCAGAGGAGATGAGGTCAGTGACAGTCCTAGAAACAATGGTTTGATCTTCAGTGGTGGGGTCATGGTCCAGGGGGAGGTAGGAGTAAGTGTCTGCGAGTTGACGCTCAGCAGCTAGACAGCAACAGCACCACCTTTGTCAGCAGGTTTGATGACAAAGTTAGGGTTGGGCCTGAGAGAACAGAATTTGGCAAGTTTAGAATGAGACAGGTTAGAATGGGTAAGAGGAGCAGAGAAATTGAGAAGACTGATGTCACGCCGACAGTTCTCAATGAAAAGATCAAGAGAAGGTAAGAATCCAGAGGGAGGGGTCCAGGTGGAGGGAGAATATTGGAGGTGGGTGAAAGGATCCGTTGAACGGGGAGAGGACTCCTGCCCAAAGAAGTGAGCCAGGAGACGAAGGCGGCGGAAGATGAGTTCAGTATCGTGCCGAGCTCAAAATTCATTGGGGTGAGGGCGTAAGGGTATGAAACTGAATCCTTTGCTGAGCACTGAACATTCAGCGTCAGAGAGGGGAAGGTCAGGGGGTATGGTGAATACACGTCCGGGTCTGGGATTGGAAGACGGGATGGGGACAGAGGGGCGGGCAGGGGCAGAGGGTCCTGGATCGGCATTGGTGTCGATGAGTTGTTGGAGCTTGCGTTCCTTTGCACCTGAAAGAAAGAGACAAAGTTTCTTGTTGAGGCATTGGATGAGACGAAGAATAAAATGAAACTGGGGCAAGGACAGCTTCGAGATAGGTTGAGTCAGTGCTGCTGGAGGGAGAGTTCGAGTGTGTTCATATGGCGACGCATGGCACTGAGTGGGGATCTCAGGATGTGACGAGAACAGCAGTTGGAGGAGCGTTGTATGTCCCAGAGATACCTGTAATCCTGGGTAGGTTCGAAACATGAGGGATGGAACTTCAGTTGGAATCCACGTGGGGTAATTCGGAGACGGAGGCAGTCACTGAGTAAGGAAATATGGCTGTGAAAGCGAGTAATTAATTAGTTAAAGGACCTTCCCATCCAACCTTAGGGTTGGTGGGCAGGCCAGGAGCTCTGGCGCAAATTGGAAAAAGCATGAAATCTCAGCCATGGGTGGGATGAGGTTTCATGTAGGTTTTAAAATATTTTAATAAAGTTTTTGTAAAAGTTATGGACATATTCACGTGGCAGCACTTAGCCTCAGGGAAATGAATGTGCTCTTTCGTGTGCATGTGTGAAAGAGCGCACTCTTGATTTTGGGATTCCACCCCCCACCCGCTCGCACAGGGGGAGAAAATCCTGGTCTTGGAATAATCAATACCTCTGTCAGTCAAGGTAATCTTACTCAAAAATTCATGTTGATTTTTTTAACATAATGGCTGTTCTTAACAGCAGCATGCTGAACCATCATAACCTCAAAAGATCCACAGGTCATAGTGAACTGCAAGAAACGCAGGCCAGTTTCCTTTTCTTAGATTAACCCCGCTCTCTTACCTTTTCAACCATATTCCTCAATCCTTTACTCTCCAGAACCATATTTACTTTATATACTCACATGAAAGTCAATCTCATGTAAAGGTTGACTTCATGAGGTCATAGTTTTTGATAAACCTTGTAAAAGTTGACCCTACTTTCTCATGAATCCCAAAAATTTCAGAACCAAAGTATAATCTTTACAATTACATGAAAAACCTCAAATCATTATTCATTAAAACAGTTACACATACCATAATTCCTCCAGTTTGTACTTGTCTGTTAAGGCAGGAAGAATATCAATTGATTTTTGGGGGGAGAAACTAACAGATCAGAGAAGAGTAATAAATAGTGCACATGGAAACAACAGAGGCCCAAGGGGAGTGGGGCATGTTTTAAGTTATATAACCCAGTAAATAACTTAGGATTGTATCAAGGCGTCACCTAGGATGTAGGGACCAACTTCCAGAGCAAATTTTAAATAAATGAATCTCTGGGCCTTGTGTCCTTAATCATCGCCCTCAGCCTTCCTGGGGAGGGGATGTTCTGGCCTTGCCAATCAGGCCCTTGCTGACTTGATGTAATGCCCCTGCACCAAGATTTAGGTCAAGCCTGGGAGCCTTCAGCTTGATATTTTCGAATAGTATGGCCCTACCCTTTCCCTACCCCAAACAGCATTGAAACGACAGGCTCAGCCAATGCTGCTGTTTCCTCTCATGGGGTGTAGGGATCGGGGGAGACTCCTTAATAATACAGAGAGAGAGAGAGAGATGCAATAAGTGGCTAGTGTGGACACCACTTCCCCCATTACTTTGTGGATTTTTTTGATAACTATCTTGAGCAGGTCAGGTGAATGTGTTTTAGTTGAAATTAAGCCCCTCAAAAACATTACCGATATAGATGTCGACCCCTTAACATTTTTCCTAAAAATTGGGTGTCAAAAACTCGACTTTTACTTCTAATTGTCTCCTGGATCCATTTATGCAAGTTTCAAGACAAAGAATAGAATACAAGCAGGGTCCCATCCTAACTGTACAATAAGAAAACCATCGCAAGTGAAAAATACAGAGTGGAAGAAAATTGCAGGAGTACCACAAAATAAGAAGTAATACCCTTCTACCAATATTTTAGACTGATCCATGTAAATATTATTTAGCAAGGTGAAGAATACTCAGGAAAGTATTTCTAATTTATGAAATAGAAATTCAACCTCTTGGATCATCAGTCAACGTTCCTCCAAATATATTCCTAACTTGGGATCTCACTACCTTTACAGATGCTAATTTGTATAACCACAACTGGGTATACTAAGTGACTCCTTGAGGCAATCACAGGTTCTTTACTGTGTTATACAACTTCAAACATCCTCCACTTCCCTTTGGCCTCTGCAGTTTAATGAACCTGATTAAAGAGCTTTCCCCATCCCCTAAAAATGCAGAGATATATGTCTAATGGTAGAATACTAAGCATGCAGGGTATAATATATATTCTCTCTCTTTTATATGTATATATACACACACACAAGAAATATCATCTTGAATCTTGCTTTATTTGTGGTTACCATGAAATTAGGGAGAGGTGAAAATGCCTGACACACTGCAGAGAAACGTCACAAGGTTAATCTTTAGTGTTATGAGTATGTGTTTTTAGGAAAGACTGGAGAATCTTGACTTTTCTTCTGGGAAAGCAGAAGACGATATAATAGAGGTATACTACATATACAAGAGAGTAAAATGGTAACTCTGCAATATCAATTTGAATTAAACTGTGATGGTAAAACAAGGATATTCATATGCATATTCATACCTAGTAAAAGTTCATTTTAGAACTGGCATCTAAAAATTTGTCTGCACATATGGGGTAATTTTGTCTTTAACCAGCTCTCAGATTTTCGTTTTATTTCAAGTCAATAGTAACAAATTTCACGAGTAGTGTTTCATGGGTAGATGAGCTAAGTTGAAACGTTTTACACAATATCTGAAGAAAAGATTACCCTGAAAGGCTGATCAACATTTGAAATGGACTTCCAGAAACAATAGTGGAGGAGAAAATGCTGGAAACGTTTAAGAAACAATTGGATGCTGCAATATGCAGATTTTAGGATCTTTCTGGAATAAATGAAGTAAAATCTGTCAAATGTCCTTCCTCATCCATCCATTATTACATGGTAATTTTTAAAAGCGACATGGAACAGCTGTGAGAGCATGATGTTCATTTGCAGGGTCTTCCTTTCCCCATCAAGAACAAGACCACATTCTACATCACTTGTATTGTTGGCTATTATTCTAAACACAAAGGGCGGAATTTTCATTGCCTTTTGGCATCGGGCATCTTGGCGGGCATGAGCGGACGATATGGCGGAAAGACCAAAATTCGGTTTCAGGCCGTCGTGAAACCAGTTTGCAATCATCTGCTCTGCCCATCAATGGCAGGCCATGTTTCATTTTAATACATCTGCATATCATTGTAAGCCCAGGTCACGGGAATCATCCCGCACGTCAAATTTATCACCCACATCAGTGGGGAAACACGCTGGTGCAGAACATGTCTTGAAAAGTGTAACGTGCAGAAGTCGGGACTTACCTTTAGGGCCTTGTTCACATCGTGGACTTCCGAGGAGCAGAAGTGCTGGAGCCCGACAGCAACAGGACCCTGGAAGAACATGTGCATTGCTTGCTGTCCTCTGGACATCGCTTCGCCACACAGCAGTCACTGTTGAGGGTCTGCTTCGGGACTTCAATGTCTTGGCCGTGGTCTGCTACGATGATCGTCAGTGGGGATGGAGAGGAAGGTGTAGGTTTGACCAGGAGAGGAAGATGTAATGGCAGGGTGGGTGGAGGTGCAGGTGGTGAAGTTGGGAGGGGGGTAACGATGGTGTCAGGAGGGTAAGGTTGGAAGGCGGGAAACAATGGTGGTGGTGGGGGCAGTGAGATTGGGGGTAGGGACTATGGGGGAGAAGGGTATAACGGGGAGAATGCAGCATCTGGGGAGGTAGGTATAAGGGGGGAGGAAGGTGTAAGAGAATGAATTTGGAAGGGAGAGAGGAGCACATGGGGGGAAGGACATCAGGTGGAGGAAGGAGTCCGGGGGTTGGGAAGGAGTCCAGGGAGAGGAAGGAGTCTGGAGTGGGGAAGGATTCCAACGGGAGGAAAGAGTTTGCAGGTGGGGAGTAGTCTGCGGGGGGAGGAACGAGTTTGCAGTGGGGAAGGAGCCCAGGGGAGGAAGGGGTCCCGAGGGGATGAAGGAGTAAGGCTGAGGAAGGAGTAAGGGTGTCTAGGTGAATGTAAAAGGGAGGGGTCTGTGGAGTCTATGACTGCCTCCTTGGGAGCGAAGTGAGGGCCTGCATGGAGGGAGGGAATGGTGAGAATGGGAGGGGCAGAGAGAACCAGTAGGGTGGGAGGGTGAGGGTGCGATGGTAGTGGTAGAAGGGACATAGAGGGTGGTTGGTGGGGGGGGCTTGGAGGCAGACACGGACCCTGGGGGTGGGAAGGAAGAGGTCGGGGCGGTCAGTGTGGATGGGGGTGGGATTTTCAGGAAGGTAGGGAATGTGAGTGTTCACCTGGACATCCTGGAATGAAAAGAGTTCGGGTTGGTAGGTGATGGTGGGGTGGTGGAAGTTGATGTTGGGGGGTCAGCAGTGATGGGGAAAGGACATGGGTGACTGAGGGAGGAGAAAGGGCAGGGGAAGGTGAAGACAAACTTTATTAGTACCATGCTTCTAAAATTTAAAGTGAAAGGAGTCTCATGCTGGGTGGGAACAGGTGCTGCATGGGGGTGTGACCAGTGGGTGGGCAGAGATACAGATGGACAACTGAAAGTGAACCCCAGCAGGCAACATTGAAAATGCTCAGGACATTGAAGTGAGCGTGACGGGGGTAGGATCCACATGTGTGGGAGAGTGCTTTCACAAGGCTCTGAAAGATCCTCCCACACACATACACTTCTCCCTCCAGGATTACTTGTGGGCTGGCTGCAGGCAACTGAACTGCTAGTGGGGGGATGCAGGGGAGGACTCGTGAAGCCTGTAAATGAAGCAGAAAGACGCCATTACACATTGTTCAGTGAAGGTGAATATATTTTCAGGTTATAAAGTGAAAAGCTCTGTTCCCCCATGCACCCACTTGTAATCAGGAATTCTTAACTTTTCTCGGCCTAACTCTTTTAGGTGCTGCCCTGACATCTGCAGCAGGGGTGGGGACAGCATGTGCAATGGTTGGCCCTGTTACCTCTGATGATTTTGGCATGGGTCCTCTGGAGAGCTGAGGCTTTGAGCTGGCTTACTTTGGCCGTCCTCCTGTGGGCCAGCTGCTCCCTCTGCAGAGACAGAGGACGAGGTTGAGGGGGGTCACAGGCAAAAGGGACTCGGAGGGAGAGGACAGCCTCTGAGATTCCTGAGTGGATGACCCAGGGGTGTCCCGCTGCCATTCCTCCCTTCGAGTGCCTGAGGGGCCCAGCCTGACACCTTGAGGGGAAAAATCACCTGCAGAGATGTCGAGGGGCCCTGTTTCCCTCTCGCATTGCCACTGCATGAACTCACCCATGGCTACCACGATGGTCTGTGCGCATCTCTGTGTTCTGCTGGACCAGAATCTCCGTGGCGTCGGTCATCTTCCCATAGAAACCTCCATACATGCGCATGTGGGCACCACTTCAACAGAGATCAGGTGGACGGACTGCTCCAACCTGTGTGCCACTCTGTTGAGGGCTTCCAACAGCTCCTTCTGTTGACTCTCCATGATGAGTTGGAAGACCAAACCTAGGGGCTCATCATCTGACTCGGACCTCATAGATGCCTCTTCCCCAGCAGTCCTCCGAGTGCCAGGGGGCTCGGCTCAATCTGCCTCCTCCTGCTACGGACACTTGTCTGTGTGGTGACCACCAGACTGTGAACCAAAGCCTGCTCTAGATCTAGATCCCACCGTGGTGTGTATCTCTGCGCAGGTGGAGGGTGTGGGTAAGTGCTATGACAGGTCTTCCAGGCTATTTATTTCCAGCTCTTCAATGGAGGAGGGGTCCTCGTGGCTGGAGGTGAGGACCTGGATGGAGCTGAGGGACTGGCTGGCTGAGGATGTTGGTTGCTTGGCAGAGCTCCCTGTGAACAAAAGTAGAGATAATGAGTGCATGACAGCAGAGTCAAAAGCAGGAGAGCGAGCACTCACTGTTGAGTTGAGGGAGGGTTGAAGTGGTGCAGGCTCCCCAAATAGGTGTTCGCTGCTGACCTCACCATTGCTGCAGGCACGGTCCATGTCCTCACCAGTCAGCACGATGGCACACTCCTCAAAGTGAGTGAGGAGCCTAATGTGGGCTACTCCACCCCCGGTCTGGGTCCTTTCCCTACTTTTGTGAGTCAGCTTCTGCTTATGAAATCAGATGGAGAGAGTGTGAACTGGATGCATGGCACTGTGTGGAATGTTTATGTGGCGAGTGGAGCCATGGACGGGATGAGAACACGAGCTCCAGAGGGTATGAGCCTGATGGAGATGTGAGGGTGTGTGTGAGAGTTAGTGCTGTTAGAGATGTGAGATCCCTGTGGATGTGTGATGGATTTTGTGTGTGTGAGTTGAGAGTGATGAGAAGAGTGACTTACCCTGGCGGAATGGAGGAGATCACTCATCCTCTTTCTGCACCGGGTGGCTGCCCTGTTTTACAGGGCATTGGTGGTGTCCACCCCTGCCAACACCTCCCATGCTGGATTAGTGACCTTGTTTGCTAGCCTTGGCCCAGTGTGGGGATAGTGGACTTCGCAGTGTGTCTCTACTGCATCCAGTAGGCGCTCGAGGGAGGTGTTGGTAAATCTGGGGGCAACACTTTTCGTCCCTTTGGCAGCCATGACTTTGCAGCATCTCCCTGTCCCTTGCAGAGTGCGATCTCTCTGCAGAGGCGGCCTTTAAATATAGCGCCCGGTTTACTGAAGGCCTGATGTGATGATGGGGCAGGCGATTGAGAGGCCACCCCACCAGCGACCCGGCATGTTTCCCAGAAATGCATAATTAATGAGGCGGGATCGGGATGATACGTTGTGAAAAGCCACCATTGTGGCCGACGGGTAAAATGTCCTTTTTCCCGCCAGCTACTGCACTTAGTGAAAACCTGAGATGTTTCCACCCAAAGCCCTCCCCTCACTAACGTTGATGTGATCAACCACATAGCCACAGAAACATACTTGAGGGGACAGTTTAAAGTTTAAGTTATGCTCCTGTGCAGAAAGATTATTTCTAGTGATGTTGAGAAGCAATTACTGGGAAGCTTTGCTTTTTGCTTCCGGCTGATGTAGGATTATTTAACATCAGAGATCATGTAACCCGATTTCCTTAATTTAGCCCTGGAACAGAAAGACAAATTGGTTCTATTTTAATCGAAGCTAAAAGTGAATCCAATCATGTTCAGTTAGGCAGAATGATGTTTCAAATGGGAAAGGTATTAGTCTGGTAGTTAAGATTGCTAATATTAGCTGATTCACATTTAACATTCGGTATGTCATTTCTCTGTTCAGGACTATTAACCCATCTACTCTTGTTACAATAATAATAAAAAGATATTGACTGTGAAATTCTGGGCATTGCTCCCGTCCATTGGCATTACTTCACCGCATATCTGGATAAGTAACACCAGCAAAGCGGGAGTAGCTCCAAGGAATTTCACAACAAAAGCCACAGTGGAAAGAAAAATGATTCTAAGTTTAGAGCGTTGATTTGTGAAGATGGAATGTGGAGGTTAAGTATATTGGCCCCAAAATCCATGGGTCACGGTCCTGGTGTAATTGCCATGATTCTGCCTGCTGATGCCCTCCAGCTGTGAACCCACCAGAGTATGCAGTGTCAACAGGGCGGCTGGCTATATACTTGCAGGTGCCAATGGGTGCCTGCACCCACCTACCCCAATGCAACCTCAAAATCTGGTGCCTGCCTGATGAGGAGGGGATAAGTTCCCTAGATTCCTTCCAGATCCAATTTGGTGTCCCCCTGTAAAAGAGGCCACAAGAGGGTAGGAAAGTAAGTTGTGAAGAGCACATATCGAGTAATAGGGTTCCACCAAGCCCAGGGTATCATTGCTCCTATCAATGTGATATTCTAGATTGTGACTGAACATGCCATCAATTTCACCAGCAAGTAGATTTTCAATCTGTGAATATACAGCCAGTAAATGATGCCAACTGCATCATTCTGTTTGTTACCATGTAACTGCCTCAATTCATTTGTTCGCTATCAAAAACACCTGCATTTTTTAGCCAGAACAATGTATCCTGGTGGCTATTTGGAGACCAGGTCCTGTATGAAATGAGGCACAACTGTTCCAATCAAGTTGTGATTGAGTCAATCGGGGCAGCAATCTGAGCTATTGAGTCAATCGGGGCAGCAGTTGAGGTTGCCACTCTGAAAGCCTCTTTCTGATACCTGTTACCTCAGAAATCATTCAACAAGCTCCTCGACATACCACCTGCCTTGTGGTGCAGGTGTGAATTGTTGACTTCTCTAACTTGTCCCTTACTTCCAACACACCACCAGAAATTGTGTCATTGCTTGCACATGATTGATGTTGCCGAACATAGGGCTGGATTTTATGGGGTGGTGGGGTCTCTGCACTCCACAGCATAAAAATTGGGAGAGAACTTGGCCCGGCTTTGCCAACTCACCCTGAAGTTGGCCTTCCACCCCCAACATGGGAGGAAATCCCATCTCCAAGTGCTGCCAACCATTAAAATGGCAGGCTGCTCTCTAGTCCCAGCAGCACCACTGGGAGTAGTGGCCACAGCTGGGACTGCACCCAGTCCCCAATGGCAATAATCGCTAGATCTGAATGTGAAGGTAAGTGGAGTTGGGGTGGTTGGTGAAGGGGAGTTGTGGTGGTATTGCCGAGGCCAGGATGGTCAGTCCAGCAAGGGTGGCCAGGGTGGATAGGGAAGGGTGGGAGAGGAAATGCAAGGCCAGGAAGAATGGGAAGGGGCTTCCAATGGGAATGGGGCACCTGGAAAGGAGATACCCACCATCCCACACACACCCGACCTTGACCAACCACCAGACCCAGCAGTGAAACCTGCTAGGCTGGACACTTGGTGTGGCCTCGCCCACTGCTGGTTGAAACCCAGTGGTGGCAGTAGGAGGCCCTTAAGTGGTTATGAATTAGCCACTTGAGGATCTCAATTGTCCTGCCTACCAAATGTTTTTGTATTCTTTTTGAAATTAGCCTGCACCAGAGGGATAGCATTGCCAAGGGCCATCAAAACCACCAGGGCCCTGAAATTTTAAACCTCAAGCTCATTTCCAGCTACTGTGGAATTCAGTAACATTAGTCAACTCACAGTGTACTGTTTGCCAGGAAAAAGTAACTCTATGATCTTTCCTCTGGAAAATATGTGGCTATCAGACCTCAACACACAATCGCATGGCCCACACAAATAACAAGATGCTCCTCTCAGTCAATGTCTAATTGGTCAGATACCAGAAACACAGAGGCCGGGATTTTCTGTGCCCGCCGGCCTCAGGCGTGCTCGGTGACGTGAGCGGACGATATGGTGTGATCGGTTTCACAACGGCACGAAACCAGTTTGGGATCGTCTGCTCAGCCCGTTGATGGCGGGCCACTTTTCCCACCATGGGACATCGGGAACCTCATTGCAATACATCTGCATATCATTATGAGCAGACAGCCGGAATCATCCCCTGCACTGGATCGTCTGTCCACATTGGCATGAAAGCATGCCGTCGTGTTTCACAACAGCACATAAACGGCATGCACTTAGCGGGCTGCACTTTGAAGGGAATTTGGAGGTGAGTACACAGCAATTTTGTGCATTGCTCGCCAGGGGCGCCTGTTGGACTTCAGGCTTGAGAAGCTTTGGGTTGGGGTCAAGGACAGCCCTGTCTTTGGGGCGACTTGTTGGGGTGGAGTGGGGGGGACAAGGGCTGTCCTGCCATTGAGGCAACTTGTTGTGGGGGTGGGAATGGGCAGCCCTGCTGTTGAATTTGGCACACAAGCATTAGGGGTCAGGTTGAGGGGGTGGGGGCTAGGGTGGGCAAGGGAAGTTACCACGCATTAGGGAAAACTGTATAAAGTAACCATTCCTCTGCAGCTGAGACAGTTCAGGCGCAGCCACATTGAGATGAATGGAGTTGGGCTTCTAGCTTATCTGCTCACTCAAGCAACACAGAGGCATCAAAGTGCCACCAAGTGCTCCAAAGAATTTCACACCCACCACCTCCCCCCCCGACCCTGACCGGCACAGACTGCAAAGGCATGAGTGCTTTAGTGGAATGCAGAACAGTTGGATGACTGGGCACATTGTACAATCTCCTTGTAAACCTGGCCATGGAGCAGTCACTGGTGGAGGTGCTCACAGCCCCTTGCAATGCCATCATTCAGTTTGGACCAGTCTCCCCCATGGTTCAAGCTAACAGTGCAGCCTTGCAGTGCGGGTTAGGAGAATGCCTGTGCCTGAGCTGAGAGCACAGCATGTAGTCCAGTGGGCAACGCTGCCGCCAATCAGTCATGTGGAGTGTGGTGGAGGTGGGTGGGATTTCGGGCAGCCATGCAGCACACTAAACTCTGGCCATCCAAGTAGTGGCCGGCACTCTCCAGGAATCATTAAGAGGCATTCACACTTACCCAGGACAGCTTCTTAATGCACCCAAGCTAACCCATGTGTCTCTCTCTTTCATCCTGCAGGAGGAGTACAACAGGATCATGGAGCCTGGTGAACGAACTGCATACCTTGTGAGGTACAGAGAGCAAAGATGACGGAGGAGAGAGCAAATGAGGCACCGGGCTGTGCAGAGGCAGGAGCAGCAACCTCAGGAAGAAGAGGCAGCGGGGCTCCCGCACATTCCACTGAAGAGCCACAGTGAGCCATTGCTGGTTGGTGCCTAGCGACATCCAGGGTTTATAGACATTGCCTTTCATTCCTGTAGATAACTGAGAACCAGTGTCGCCGAAGACTGCACATGTCTAGGGAACTGGTTGGACACATCTGCCAGCTACTGCAGGATTTGGCGCCACAGGGGCATGAAGGGCATCACAGCCAGTGGCTGTGAAAGTGACAGTGGCACTCAATTTCTATGCCAGCGGCTCCTTTCAGGGCTCCACAGATAACCCCTGTGGGATCTCACAAGCCTCCACCCACAAATGCATCCATGAGGTCATGGGTGCCATCTTTGTGAGGGCACACAATTTTGTGAATTTTGCCCGAGACCAGCACAGCCAGGATGCAGTAGAGCGATTGGATTCACCCAGATTTCGGGTTTCCCTCAGGTGCAGGGTCCATTGAATGCACTCATGTGGCGATCAGATCTCTGTCACAACACACAGTGGACTACATCAACCACAAGGGACTCCATTTGCTGAATGTGCAGCTGGTGTGCACATTCTAGAGTCCACAGAAGCTGGGGGAATAGTTTCTCAGGGACAAGGGCTACCCACAAAGGATGTGACTGATGACACTCTTGTGGCAGCCTCAGACTGCAGCAGGGCGAAGGTGCAACGAGGCTCATGTAGCAACTCGCACCTTGGTGGAGCAAACCATTGGGATGCTGAAAATGAGGTTCCGGTGCCTGGACTGGTCTGGTGGAGCCCTGCAATATAGTCTACAGAGGGTATCACACATCATCATCATCATCTGCTGCTCCCTTTACAGCCTGGCACTGCAATGGGGAGAGGAGCTGGCTGAGGAGATGCAGGAGCTGGAGATCTCCTCAGATGAGTAGGACGTTGACAGGGATGAGGGTGAGGAAGTCCTTGAAAGCGATGATGATGGGTATGAAGCCCTTGCACTGGCCAGATGAGGTAGGCACACTCAGGAGGCTCTCCTAGCTGCTAGATTTGTGGAGATGATGACGACATGCAGTGAGGAGACACCATAGATCCTCACATCACACCTGTGAACGTTTGACTCCAGTTTGGCTTACTGCAGTGCACATACCCTCTGTGAGAATGCTCCTGTCATGGAGATGCAGTGGAGCCCTAAAAGTCACTCAGTTGCCGGTGGATGATGATGACATGCAGTGAGGAGACACTATAGATCTTCACATGGCCTCTGAGAATGTCTGACTCCTATCTGGCTGAGGGCAGTTCGCTTGTGCTCTATGATCAGGGTCATATCATAGAGACACAGCCGTGATACTTTAGAAGCATCTGATCCTTTGTCCACCTTCAGCACCTGAGCCCTTCAGGAGAACAGCGTCACTGGTCACAGGTGCTGAAGAGATGGGGGGTCAGCAGCACCTTAAAAGTGCTGACAGCACACAGAAAGAATGAGGGAACTCTTGTGGCGCCTGCCATTACATTCTTGCAGCAATGACAAGCACCGTTGAGGTGCAGGCATCAGTAGTGTGTCCAGGGAGTGTGAGGCTGGACTATCACTGTAGTCTGAAGACTTCACAAAGCATAGGGAAGAGGCCCTGGACAAAGACACCTGCCTTTATCCATGCAGAAAGATTTCACATCTGAGTGACACAAACACTGCTCATCGGAACAGGGAGCCATAGGTAGGTAGGCATTCTTGCAGGTTTATTGACAATAGTGAACATTATGTACAAGTGATTAACACCAATGCCCAGGCTGTGCAACTAATTCTCCTTAACTTTCTGAACCCTGCCGCTACATCTTGGTGCTCCTCGGACATCCACAATGGAGCTGGAGGCACCCTGCTGACTGCTGCATCCTGTCTGTGATGACCTTGGTTGGTGTCCTTTGGAGGGCCGAGTCTTGGAGGGCCTCGGCCTGATTTCGGGGTCTTGCTGTGTGGCAGTGGCACCCTCTTCGGCCTGAGAAGCTGGAGCTGCTGAGGTCTGAGGAAGAGGGTATTCGGATGAGCCGGACACTCCTGGGGTCACCTAGATGGAAGGCCCAGGGAGTGCACCTACTGACCCTCCTCCTTATGGGTGCCTGAGGGCCCCAGGTCAACTCCTTGAAGAGAAGGGGTAGCTGGAATGGGACTGAGCAGCCCGGCACCCCTCACGTGTACACACTGTTGGAAGCCAACTATGGCAACTATGGAGTTGAGCCTACACAGCAGTGCAGAGCAACATCCTGGACCAAGGTCACCATGGCAGCCGCCATCCTGCCAGTGTTGACCTCGGTGCATTGGCCTGCCGGCGCTATCACCTCAGAGTGAAGGTGGATGGACTCCTCCATCATGCCTTGCAATCTGAGGAGTGCAGCGGACATTGCTTCCTGATGTTCCTGAGCCTGTCTTTGCAGCTCCAGCAACTGTGACATGACCGAGTCCAGTGGCTCGTCACCTCACTCAGACTCAGCAAATTTCTGGCCTCCAGCAGTTCGTGGGGACCTTGATTTCAAGCATTCCTCCACCAGTCTGCAACCTCTCCCTCTTGCTGTGTGCCAGCTTGTCCTGCATGAATAGAGATGGAGAGAGTGTAAGCAGGACACCTGCTAGGCCAAATGATAAGTATGCCCTGGCATGTGTGGTGCTGAGTGGTCCCATGGACAGGATGAGGACAATAACAGTGAGTATAAGAGATTGAACGGTGATGTCCCTTGAACTGGCAATGAGTGAGGGCCCTATGGATGTGTGATGGGTTTGTGAGTGTGTGAGTAAAGAGTGATGAGAAGAGTGACTTACCCTTGCGGAACGGAAGAGATCATTCATCCTCTTGCGGCACCACCGCTGCCACCACCTTCCAAGCCTGGTTAGTCATGCTGCTGCCCATCCTGTGACCAGCGTAGGGATAGGGGACATCCTGGTGGGACTCCACAGCATCTAAAAGGCATTCCAGTGATGCATTGCTAAACCTGGAGGCTGAAGTCTTTTTGCCTTTCATGGACATCTATGTAGTAGTCATGGTCTGGAAGCATTGAGATGTTTGCACGCAGCTGGACTTTAAATATGGTGTCCGGCATGATGAAGTATCAAGGTGATGGAGGGAGGGCAAATGAAAGCCATGGATGGATGGATCAAAAAGAAAGCAAGCATCTAGAGGCTGAAAGCCTCTGGTTCACTGTGTAGGAATGTGGGTTGGAGCTCACGCTCAGAATGGAAGACCAAATCCATGAGGATTTGAAATGGGGCTGGAAGGCTTGCCTATCTAGCGCTCAAGGGTGAATTACAAGGAAAGACCCTCACTGTGAAAGACAGTCCTGGGTTTAAAAGCTACTGGGCTGAGAAAGGAAGTAGATGTAAGTAAACCCTCAGCAGCCAAGAATTACTTTGTACTGAGACCGGGAAAATTGAATGAGTATTTAAGGGACAATGTAAAGTATACCTGTGAAGTGAAATAAAAGGGAAAAGTTCTGTTCTGTACTTTAAAGTGTTAAAGTATAAGTTGCCTACAAAAGGTGTTTGGTCAGTGGTGCTTTTAATATGCTTGTTGCATTATAATACTTAAAATGTGAAACCTTGAAGTGTCATCCTTTCAGCTCTCAACTGGAAGTACGAATTTCTTTTTGTTAAGCTATCAGTCTCTGTGGGGATCCTAACAGAATTAAAATTTGTCAAATGACCTTGGGGCTTGGGAGTCCTAGTTCAGGATTCTCTTAAGGTTAACTTGCAGGTTGAGTCGGTAGTTAGGAAGGCAAATGCAATGTTGGCATTTATTTCAAGAGGACTAGAATATAAAAGCAGGGATGTGCTGCTGAGGCTTTATAAGGCTCTGGTCAGACCACATTTAGAATATTGTGAGCAATTTTGGGCCCCGTATCTCAGGAAGGATGTGCAGGCCCTGGAGAGGGTCGAGAGGAGGTTCATGAGAACGATCCCAGGAGTGAAAGGCTTAACATATGAGGAACGTTTGAGGACTCTGGGTCTATACTCAATGGAGTTTAGAAGGATGAGGGGGGATCTGATTGAAACTTACAGAATACTGAAAGGTCTGGATAGAGTGGACGTGGGGAAGATGTTTCCATTAGTAGGACAGACTAGGACCTGAGGGCACAGCCTTAGTATTAAGGGAAGACCTTTTAGAAAGAGATGAGGAGAAACTTTTTTAGTCAGAGAATGGTGAATCTATGGAATTCATTGCCACAGAAGGCTGTGGAGGCCAGGTCATTGAGTGTATTTAAGACCGAGATAGATAGGTTCTTGATTGGTAAGGGGACCAAAGGTTACGGGGAGAAGGCGGGAGAATGGGGTTGAGAAACTTATCAGCCATGGCCTAATTTCTGCTCCTACATCTTATGGTCTTATGGTCTTATGACCTGAAGTTCACAGCTACGCTTGCAGGCTGAACAGAGGTGTTCAGGAAGGAAATTAACCAATTTGTGGTTTGACCCCTCCAATGCCATTTCTTTGGGGAAATTAAAGATCGTGTTGCTGCTTAGTCATGCGGTATGTTTTGTTTCACCATTGACTTTATTCCTTCAGCTGTCAAGACTGAGCTCTGGAATTCCCTTTCTAAACCTTTCTGCCTTTCTACCTCTCTTTCCTCCTTTAAGATATTCCTTAAAACCTACCACTTAAGCCAAGTTTTTAGTTCTCTGCCCTAACATTTCGTTATGTGGCTTGATGTCAAATTTTAGGTGATAATGCTCCTGTGAAGTGCTGTGGCATGTTTTACTATGTTAAGTGCGCTATTTAAATTCAAGTTGTTTTTAGTGTTGTGCATCTTATTGTGCGTCTTGTTGGTGCTTCCCAATAAGAATAGCACTAAGGTAGCTTTCAGAATTCAGGTGGGCTTGCATCTCCTTCTGATGCAGCATGATTTTGTAATACCAGGTTTAATTGCCACTGAATCTTGTAGCTGATTGCTGTAGCTTACTGACAGAAACTGGAGGGGAACATATGCCAGAGTATCAAAGATAACCATTCAAACAGTGCATATATTATTAAAGGGTATGGTAATGTTATTCTGAAGTACATGAGTCTGAATGAAAATGTTAATGAATGTGTAAAAAAGACTTTCCTCTTGTCACCATTGGTTCTTTTGTCAGTCACTTTAAATCTGTACATTTCAGATTCTGAACACTTCCACCAATAGGAATAGTTTCTTTCTACTTATTTTCTAGAACCCCCAAATGATTTTGAACTCCTCTATCAAATTTATCCTCAACCTTCTCTCTCCTCTAAAGAGAACAACTCCAGATGCTCCAACCTATCCACACAACTGAGGCCCCTCACCCTTGGGAACATTCTTGTAAATCTTTTCTGTGCCCTCTCTGAAACCTTCACATCCTTCCTAAAGTGTGGTTCCCAGAATTGGATACAATAGGCTAAATTAATGCTTTACAAAGGTTTATCTTACCTTCTTTGCTTTTGCACCCTAGGCATAAATTTATAAAACCCAGGATCCCATATATCTTTTTAACCACTTTCTCAATCCACTTTGTCACCTTCAATGATTTGTGCACACATACTCCAGATCTCTCTGTTCTTGCACTCCTATTAGAATTGCATCCTTTATTTTATATTGTCTCTTCTCATTTTTTCCTGCCAAAATATATCACATCTCACTTCTCTATATTAAATTTCATCTACCACATGTCTTCCCTTTCCACCAGTCTATGTTCTCTTGAAATCTATCACTATTCTCATGGTTCACACTACTTCTAAGTCTTGTGTCATCTGTAAATTTCAAAATTTGCTCCAAATTTAAGTCATTAATATACACCATGAAAAGCAGTGGCCCTAGTTCCCTATGGAACCCCAGGCTATATCTTCCTCCAGTCCAAAAAACAACTATTCACCACAACTCTGTTTCCTGTCACTCAGCCAATTTTGTATCTATGCTGCCACTGTCCAGTTTGCTCCACAGGCTTCAACTTTGCTGGCAAGCTTATTATGTGACGCTTTATCAAACGCATATTGGCATGTGCACCATATCAACTCTCTATGTTACCTCATCAAAAAATCCACTCAAGTTAGTTGAACACAATTTCCCTTGAACTGAACCTTCTTTGCTTTCCTTAATTAATTCAGACTTGTTCAAATTACTGTTAATTTTGTCCTGGATTATAATTTCTCACCACTGGGGTTAAACTAGTTGACCTGCAGTTCCTGGGTTTACCCTTAAACCCTTTTTGAACATCATTTGCAATTATGGCACCATTGCTGTATCTAAGGAGGATTGGAAGATTATAGCAGTGCCTCTGCAGTTTCCTCCCTTACTCCCCTCAGTATCACTGATCCATCCCATCTGGACCTGGTAGCTTTAAGTACATCCACCTTTTCTGGTATCTCCTCTTTATCAATTTTTTGCCAGCATCTCAACTGCATCCTTTTTCACTATGGCTTCGGCAGCATCTTTATTTGGCTAAAGACAAATGCAAAGTGTTCATTTAGTACAGCAGTTCTGCTCTTTGCCTCAATGTGTAAACCCCCTTTTTTGTCCCTAATCGATCCCACCCCTTTTACACCATATGAAAGATTTTTGGATTCCCATTTATTTTGGCTGTCAATTTATTCTCGCACTCCCCCTTTGCCTCTTTTATTTCCTTTCTCACTTCCACTTCTAACTTTCTATATTCAGCCTGGTTGCCACCTGTATTATCAGCTTGACATCTGTCATCCGCGCCCTTGTTCTGCTTAATCTTACTCTCCATTTCTTTCATCATCCAGGGAGTTCTGGCTTTGGTTGCCCTTCTTCTTCCCTTCATGGGAATATACCACAACTGTATCCAAACCATCTCCTCTTTAAAAGCAGCCCATTGTTCCATTAAAATTTTGTCTGATAATTTTGATTCTAATTTACCTGGGCTAGATTTGTTTTCATCACACTGAAATTGGCCCTACTCCAATTTAATATTTTTACTCTAGATTGCTCCTTGTTCTTTTCCATAGTTAACCTAAACCTTTTGATTCTCTGATTCCCTGCTGACACTTGATCCACTCGACCCAACTCATTCTCAGAACCAAATCCAGCAGTCTCTCCTTCATAGTTGGTCCAGAAACACATTGGTCAAGAAAATACTCTTCAAAGCACTTCAAAAACTATTTCCCCTCTCTGGCCTTTACATTACTACTTTCCCAATTTACATGAGAATAACTAAATTTCCCGATTATACCTACTCTGTCATTTTTGCACCTCTCTGTAACTTCGCTGCCAATTTACTCCTCTATATCTTTCTTTAGAATGCACTGTGTTGTGTAATGGTACCTCTATTGTTTCTTAAATCTAACCAAAATGATTCAGTCCTTGACACCTCCAGAACATCCTTGCTCTCTGTATATACTTTAATATCGTCTTATTTATTTAGCTTGTGCATGGTCACAGAGCCAAACAATAACCTTGTCAGTGGCTAGATGGAGTTCCTTAAGCCCGCCTTCAAGCTTAGTCAATGGACACTCCTCGACAATGTGAGTCATTGTTTGGACTGCACCACAGCTGCAGCCTGGATGGCCTTGGCGATGCCACCAATGTTGGGGCCTTGACCAGTCCAGAAACAGTTTAAAAGACAAACTGTTGTCATGGGAGATCAAATTCAGGTGGACGAGCAGTGGGGTCTATGATGAGAGAGTGGTTTCTGGCAGATTATTTCCCCTGTCAATCCACCTGCCATATCTGTTACTCCTCGGTGTGGTGAGTTTAACCCTGTGGGGTCGCTTGAGGGAAGGCATACCGCTGGTGGATTGAGGAGGTCATTGAATAAGAGGAGGCTTGCGTTGGAGTAAACCTTCTATTGTAGCTTGCCTATTGCAATTACCCGCAAGATGTGGGAGGTTGGGCGTGGGGGTGGTGGTGACAGGGGAGGGGAATTGTTACTCAGGACAGGGAGGAGAGTTGGTTGAAGAGTACCTGTGATGATATGCATTGTTGAGTTGAGATGCACGCCAATAGGTTTTGCGTGGGCAGATTGGTACCACACTAGGGCACAGTATTCTGCAGTTGAGTACGTGATGGCAAAAGCAGAGGTCCTTAGGGTATTGGCCTGAGGTCCCCATGAGATACTGGCCAGTTTACTGAGGAGCTTATTGCAGGGTTAATTTTTTTCTGCAGCTTTGATGAGATGTTGTCCATTGGTGAAGGTTCTGTAAGGATGGCGCCTGAATAAACAGTGCTTCAGTCTCTGGTCATCCAGGGTGATGTTCAGTTCCCTCTTCACACTGGGAAAGTGGAAAGTGCTAGTGAGCATTTTAATAGTGCTTGTTTTAAGCACTATGTCTGGCAATAGTCGGCCAGCTTTGCAGTTTTGTTGTTTAGTGTGTCTTCCAGCTCAGGGAAAGGTTGAGTCTGTGTGCCACAACAGATGTCAGCTGCCTAGATAAACTTCCAGGACCAGGTTAGGGGTAGGACATTGGTGTACAATATTCTTCTTAATCAATTCTGCCATCCCACCTCCTTTCTTCCCTTCCCTTTCTTTCCTGATCACATGTATCCAGGAAGGTTTAGTACACATTCCTCCCCACATCATATTCCAATATTGTTATCTAGTCCTGCAGCTCACCAATCCTGTTTACCATGCTTTATGTGTTTACATACATGCACTGTAAACTTAATGTAGACCTTATTGCATTTCCCCTTATTCTGACCCCACCTAATATTGCACTGCTTTTTTATTTATTCATTCATAGGGTGTAGGTGTCACTGGCCAGGCCAGCATTTGTTGCCCATCCCTAATTTTTTATTTCTTATCCTAGTGCTATCTGCCTCTCCCAAACCTTTGTGCACCTTGGTTCTCCTTTCTAATACTACATCCTGGTTCACACCCCTCTGCAAAGTTAGTTTAAACCCTCCCCAATAGTATTAGCAAACCATTCCGCGATGACATTGGGTGTGACTAAATGAATGTACATTATTGCAGCTAAGTGGGGTTGTAAGAATGCTTTGAGGATTTGCCTGTCCAAATACCATTTCAGTTTTAAGTGGCAATAATTAAATGCGTTCTGCTGCAGTGTAGGCATGAAAGTTAGAAAGAGTTCATTTCTGAGGGTTTAGGATAAAACATTAATCATGTATAACATGGTGAGAGGAAATTTTATAGCATGCAAAAATGCCGATCCATTGAGCACAGTGAAATAACCTCTAGCCTTATCTTGGAAGAATTTTGTGGGACTTTCAACCTTTTTACTTATCTTTTCTCATATTCTGGCTGTTTGACATTTACCCAGTCTGTCACCCCTGCCAAACAGAATGGATCATCTTGTTGTTAGAGTGTATTGGACTCTCAAAGAAGAAAGCCTCCTTTGTTGCACATGTTGTAGAAGCTCCTCCAAAACAGCAACTGAAAGTCAATAAGCACAGCATTGTTGACTAGCTAGCTCCAGTTCATTTTCCAACAACCACCAAGCAGCCCTGAAACAGCAGCCACAGCTTTTAAGAAGTTCAACTGTGTGCTGACAGGGAGTTCCTGCTGACAGATAATCTAGGCTGGGAGCTCATGATAAATACTTAAGGCTGACTTAGGAAAAGTCCATGTGGTTGAGCCTGTGGTATATCAGTAAACACTAAGCTCACTACTTTCCAGTCCTGTTCTTCAGGCCAAGACTGGAATATCAGTCCTATGTTCTTTCTACAAGACACAAGGATTAGACACAATGCAAATTTGAACTTGTTAGTACTTCGACCTGATTGATGTATGCAGGACACATTAATTTGCCTGTACAGTTTGATAACAAGTTGTTCAATTCTATCCTGTTAGAATACTGTTGAAACTCTTCAGAGAAACTCTTCGAATTAACATTTATCATGCCTCTAGTAGAACAGAAGTAGAATACCTGCTGTGAATAATAAATTATGTTCTTATGAAACAAGTGCATTTCATGTGTGCGGGTTAATTAAAGAAAACTTTAGATTTCCCAGGGGGATGAAAATTAGTTCCAGTGCTCTGAGTTAATATAGTAATTCCATTTAATGATTCCTCGGGGGTGAGATGAGAAGAATTGGTATGGCTGGGGGCCAAGGTGGTCAGGAAACTGACTGGCATGCCACAGCCTGAGCCCAGGAAAACAATTCCTGAATCTTAACTATATAATCAGAGGTAGTTTCCTGTACAAACTAGGTGGAAGAGTGGCATAGCTGGTGGGCATATGCGTGATTTTGGGCATCAAAACAGCACTGCCGAGAACACAATTGAACGGTTCCGGGCACCAAATGCTTGGGATGGTGTTTGGAATGCTTGGAGGAGGAAATTTTGGGAAGAATAAGCCTGGGGCTTTGTTATGAGGCTTGGAGTATTAGTCCTACTTTTCCAGGTCCAGAGAACAACAGGAAAAAAGATTGAAATAACATACTCTTCCAGCACTGGTTTGACAGGTTTGACCTGGCAGTTAAGCCAGAAGGATTCCTGCAAGCGTAAGTTTAAGACTGCAGTCAAACCTCAATGACACCATCAGAACTTGAACTGCATATTTAAATAAAAAGCTTTGGGCAGTGTCCTTAGTGCAAGCAACAGTATCGGCGCTGGACAGCTGCAGATGCCCTGCTTCATTTTACCTGTCTCCCTGCCCATTTTCCACCAGGTCAGGCAAGTTAAATTTATCAGTCAGGGCGATTCAAAATGTATATTTCCTGATAATCTCAATGGCCCCTTCCTCATAGGCAATCATGGATAACCATCTTCTCTCTTCTTCATGTGCTGCAATTTTTATGTGCAGCGTTCAGGCAAGAGGATTGGTGTTACCCAAATACAAAGAGAGTCATCTTATGTGGGTGTGTGAACGTGCAACACTGGGGAACTTGCATTGTACTTCATGTTTGCAACTGCTAACACTTATGGCAGTAGTGTAAAGTGTGATCAAAGTATAATAATTTCCATAATATTTTTCTGGTTTATTGTGAAGTAGGTTTATGGGGGTAAGTATAGTTGGGTATGTGTGTGATGCAATGATATTTGGAGTCAAGTAGACTGCAAGTTTTAAATTATCAATTGAAGCCAGGTGCTTGATATGTTAATGCATAAACATGGATGCTGGGTCAGGCCATTAGGACAAAAACAAAATTTATCTCATTTTGATAATCCAAAAAAATTGACATCACCTTCCCTGGTCTTAACTCCCAGACCAGAAAACATAAACAAAACATTACACAACAGAATGCATGAATGTAAAGTGTGAAGGAAATTTGCATTTTTAAATGAATGGAGGGATATTTGAATGTCAAAGGGAGCTTAGTCTGTTTACACCCAGCCAGATGAGCAAGGCTAAGGAATGTGTTTATTTTTCCCAAAGGTTACTGACAATATATTGGCAGCATGAAAGTTTTTATATTATGAAGAAGATACAGTTTGAAAGACATATGGAACTATAGAATTTACATATTCAAAAGAGTGAAACATATATAAAGGAGAATTAAAGGCTATGGTCAGGATTTTATGCCTCAGGGGCTGGCACGCGCCTGACCCAATTAGGTGTAAAGTAGCATGAGAAGACGTTGGGCAAGAGTCTTGACATAATTCCATACGTACCTAATCTTCAGGTTGGTGGGCACATGTGGGAGTTGGAACCACACCCGCTATCAATTAAGAGGCCACTTAAGGCCATTAAAAACCCAACTGAAGCCGATTTTACGTTAATTGTGCGATTTTACATTTGTTGCATGACAAAATGGGTAGGCGGGCAGCCCATATTTTGCAAAACCTCATCAAAGGGTGGGATAAAAAGAGCCAGCAGCATTGCAAGTGTGAGTAGTGAGGAGTTTAGGGGATAGTTTGCTGCTGGCTGCTTATGTGAACCTGAAAGCTTCATTTCCATTCTGAGCTTCAGTCTTAGCATTTCCAGGCTTCATTCCAGGACTCATTGGTGTCTCCAAGGCCCCAGAGGATTTTGACCATGTCGACCCTTCCAGGTATCAGACAGCCTTCTGTGAACCTGGTAATGGGGATTATGGTCTCTGTGGGAAGCACCTCCTCTGAGGAGGAGGAAGAGAGGGGCAGAAGGGAGAGGAGGCCAGGTGTCCCAATGCAGCTTCCAGGGAAAGGACCTGAGGGTGGAGAGGCGCAGGCACAAGGGGTGCAGGTAGTCCAAGGTGGAAGGCTTTGCAGAAGATGCCACTATCCTGCTGCCAGGGTTTACAAGTGGCGATGCAGCTACTTCAATATGTCCGAGGCACAATGCCAAAGGAGGCTCCGGCCCTCCAGGGAGACCATGACTCCATTTGCCAGATGATCGAGCCTGAGATCAGCTCCGACTGTGTAGGTGGACATCCCATGCCACTGTGGCTCTGAAGGTCACAGTGGCCCTCAACTTCTATGCCTCTGGTTCTTTCCAGGGCTCAGTGGGGGATCTTTGCAAAGTGTCCCAATCAGTTGTCCACAGTTGCATCAAGCTGGTGACAGAAGCTTTGTTCAGGCAGATGATGACCTTTATTCATTTCCGTATGGATGAGGCCAGCCAGGCTCAGCGAGCCAGAGGCTTTGCAATGATTGCTGATTGAAGGATGCAATCGACTGCACACATGTCACCATCAAGACGCCAGTGGGTCAGCCGGGTGTCTTAGTCAACAGAAAGGGGTCCAATGATAGAGGACCATAGGCCTTCTGAAGATGCGCTTGCGATGCCTGGATCATTCAATGGGAGCACTACAATAACCCCCAGAGCGGATGTCACTGACTGGTTGCATGCTGCACTCTCCACAACCTGGCACTGGCAAGGGGGCACCCACTGGAGGAGGAGGATCATGAAACAGCTCCACAGGCCAAAGAGGATGAATCCAATAGTGAGTCAGAAGAGGAGCACAGTGAGGAGAACACTGAGGGTGTGGAGGCTGACTTCTGTATCCATCAGGGAGGCAGGGACGCCTTGATCCAACGCTCCTTCAGTTAGGCTGCCAAAGATCTGCTTCCACTTAATGCCAGGGCTACCGCCTCCATCCTGGGTGTCTGAAATGATCCTTTCATTTGAACCCAAAGAACACTCAGTGCCTGTGTAATAAAGTTCAGAGCCACTCATGTTCAGCATTACATACTAGCGTACCCTGCACCGAAATAATACAAAGGTGGTGCATACTCAGGTCATTAGGACAAAGACAAAATTTATCTCATTTTGACAATCTAAAAAAATTAACATCACCTTCTCTGGTCTTAAATCCCAGGCCATAAAACATAAACAAAACATTACACAATGGAAGATCACTCGCAAACAGTCCCTCTTGTACTCATGGTGCCTTAAATTTACATTTGTGAGAGCTACGTCTTGGCGTACCCTCCATCTCTGGTAGTGGCATTGGAGGCAGACTGCTGACTCTGGTGTCTTATTGGTTTTGATGACTTTGGCATTTGTCCTCTGGCCAGTGAAGCCTGTGCTGGTCTGGCCTGGGAGGGAGTGGCCATTGCCATGCCTGGCATTTCCCCAGTTATCACAGCCTCATTGGATGCCACGGTCACTGGCAGAAGAGCAGAGGAGCTGCTGCCATTGTCCAGTGTGCCCTGAGAGGAGCCCACAGAGACAATAAGCAGCTTGTGCACCAATATGAGATCGCTTTGGACCTCCCTGCTTGCCATTGATGGACGGGAACTAGCATCTGAGGTCATTGCTAGTGTGAGGGCTTGCAGGTCCGAACGCAACCTCAGGAACCCCTGATTCTGTTCCTGGAGCTGGCTGTCCATAAGAGGAGGAGGAGGAGGCACTGCGCTCAGTCATGAGGGTCAACGCAGTGCCCATGCTCCACATGGACTCCTCCACAATGGAGACCATGGTATGCATACCCCCATGGATCTGTGCCAGATCCTTCCATGCATCCCATTGGACACCCAGCGTATTCTGTCTAATGGATGACTCCAGAGGCTCATCATCTGCCTTCAGCTGAGCATTGCTCTTGTCTCGAGCAGTCCTCTGACTGCCGGCACCCTGGGCACTCTCTGACTCCGCCTGGTCCTCAAGCAAGTGTGCAGTGCCCTCACCGCTGTGCTCTGACATTCTAGTGGCCGATCTAGTGCCCACCGAGGTGCTGGTATCTGCGCTGGTATTTGATTTAGAAAGCGGGTGTGACATAGCTGCATGTGAGGACTGGCGGTCCGCTGGAGTCAGGGGAGGCTTTTCAGGGTCCTGCGAATCTAAGGGAGAACAACAACATGTCTTTAGTTTAAGTCAGCTCACTGTCACTGTGCATGCCAGGCACCTTGGTGAGACAATTGAAATCTGCATCATGGTGCCAATAGCTTTCAATAATCAATGGGGAATCCAGGTTTGAGGCTCCCATCAATGATGAGACTACACAAGAATGTTTGCACCATCCAAAACTCTCACCTCTGTCCACTGTACTCTTACCTTCGCCTGACACCCAAGTCTCTCTGTGGCCAGTTGACTGAGGTGCATGTCTTCTCTCCAGCTCCAAGGCATCCTGCTCAAATCTGGATAGGATTAGAAAGTTTTGGGGACTTCCGCCTGTCTACGACCTTTCAATGTTGTTATGGGATGCCTTCTCCTGAAAGGACAGAGGAGCATTGATTAGTTCACTCTCGACCTGCAGCGCCATTGCAGCCTGGCCAACCCCACCTGAGGAGCACCTTGCATAGTACACCCAAGTCATGGCCCTCGAGTAGCAAAGCACTCATTCCAAGCAGCCAGGGCTCACCCACTTGGCCAGCTCCGGCGTCATTGAAAGTTGGCATTCAGACACAAACACCCCTCTGCTCCATGGGAGGATGACAGACCTTAACGCTTCAATACACTGATTCATGCCAACTCACCATCCCGAGCACAGCAAATTGCTTAACCTTTCGCTGCACTGCACCCACATGCGCTGCACAATGTCATGGCTGCTGATCTCCTCACAAGCTCTTTTTGTTAGGTACGGTGGCCTCCTCCTTCCATCTCTGGGGACAAGAGTGTCCCTCCTGGCAGCCACCTCCTCCAGAAGGACCGCAAAGCACTCATCTGAAAACCAGGAGGCCGAGTGGGCACTCGGCCTGCCCTCTCGCCTGGCGTCTCCAGCCGACTGTGATGCCATAACATCAGTGTTCACAACGCAGAATATACATTCTTCCCCGGCAGCCTTCAAGGAGCTGCCTGTGCCAGTTTTAAATTGGTTGCCGCGTCACCATTGGACCTGGCGGCTGACAGGCCCCTGCCCACCCCTTCCTGAGCATTGGGAGAATGTGTTTCACGCTGGGAGGCCTTAATTGGCCAGCCAGCTTGAAATCGCGATCGGGGGCCAATCGCAGGTGGCAGCCTGTTTCCCAAACAGCTGCAGGCTCACCGATTGTGCCCGTCTGCCAAGGATAAAATTCAGGCCTATGTGTCAGAGGACCATGTAAGATCTAATAGGCGTGTGTGAAATGGCCTTAATGGAGCCTCCAGCATTTGTGCATAAGTTTGTTATATAATGAAACTGAAATTGGGGAAAAGCCGTTTGGAATTTCACTGTCAAGTGGGTATTGTGTTAGCGTGTTGATTCTGTTTTAAATCTAAAATCTATTTTGGACTGTTGCCTTAAAGGGGTGTAACGGTAGTCAGGTTAATTAGGATTTTAGGAGTTATATAGTGGTAAGTAATTGTAGTCTTATGTATGTGCTTGATATCTTTTATCTTATTAATAAATATTTTCATTTAACTTTTAAAATCTCTAAAGGTCTTGATGGACTTATTACTTCTGAATTCAATGCACACATCTTGGAATAAATACAAATTGCAAAACCATTATGATAGCATGACAAGTTTCCCTCATGGGTTTGGTCTGCCTGGCACACATCATCTGCTACGTCATAACAAAAGCTCAATGCAAAAATGCTAGCTGGTGAATTTAGAAGTGACTACATTTGGCACAGGTCATTCCATTCATCTTCTGCGAATGTGCATCATATTTACATTGAAGGGGAAGAATAAAGCTTTGCAATGCACAGACAGCTATTAAGATATTGGCCCATGCTTGTACACTTGCATTGTCGATATTGCGTGGACCATAACATCTTTTCCTTTCCTGATCCCAGGTTCAAGTTATAACTGAGATCGCATTGATGCACTCAATTACTTCCACTCATTCCACCCTCTGAACTACTTTTCCTTGCGAACTGGTCATCCTGCCCTTCAAATAATACCAACCAGAACCTTCCAGAGGGAGACATTCAATACCTGTTGGCCTGCTCTTGCCCCCCACAACTATGTTTCAGCAATAAAGAAGAATGCCTTTAAGGGCAGTCAGCAACTATTTAAGAGCTCCTGTTGCAGGAAATCTGCCCTGACCTCAGCACACTCCATATACACCATATGGCAAAGGCTGGAATCAGTATTAAATATATATTAATGAGTTGACACTGTCTTGGCACACCACTGTGCTATGACTTTATTATCAGTTTCAATGAGAGGCTCATGATCCAATGAATATCAGAGTCAGTCCCCATGCAAGATAATAAGAGCTTCTTGGCACAATGAGTGCAATAGGTCCAATGTACTAGAGATTTAAACATGAATTTTCCACTCTTGAAATGTGAGCAACTCTTTATTCAGGGTGGTGAGAATGTGAACTCACGATAATATGGAATAGCTGAGGTGAACAGCATTGGTGTGTTTAAGGGGAAATTCAATAAATACATCAAGGAGAAAGAAATAGAAGGATCTCTTGATCAGTTGGAGTGAAGTCAGGTGGGAGGAGGCTTACGTGTAGTATAACCAATAGCATAGGCCAGTTGGATTGAATAGCCTGTTCGTTTACAGTAACATGCAATGTCATTCTATACTGGCCACCTTTGGTTTAAAAATTGTTTCAGTAATTCATTCATGAGATATAGGCATCATTGACAAGGCCAGCATATCTTGCCCATCCCTAATTGCCCAGAGAAGGTGGTGGCGAGCTGCCTGCTTGAGCTGCTACAGTCTCAGTTGTGAAGGCACTTTCTCAGTACTCTTCCAGGACTTTGACCTTTGGCAATATAGTTCCCAGACAGGATGTTGCATGATTCGAGTGGAAGTCAGTGATGGGGTGTTTCCATGTGTCTGTTGCCCTTGTGGTAGATGTACTGGATTTGGGAGTTGTTGTTAATGACGCCTTGGCTCACCTGCATCCAATTTATGCCTATGATGGATGGAGTAAATGTTTAAGATGGTGGATGGAATGCCAAATGATCAGATTGTTTTCTCCTGGATGGTGTCAAACATCTTGAGTGTAATTGGAGCTGCACTCATCCAGGCAAGTAGAGAGTATACCATCACGCTCCTGACTTGCAGCTTGTATATGGTGGAAAGGCTTTAGGGAGTTAGGAGTTGAGACATTCCCTGGAGAATTCTTAGCCTCTGACCTGCCCTTGTTGCCACAATATTTATATGGCCCAGTTAAGTTTCTTGTCAATGGTGACCCCCAGGATGTTGAGATTGGGTTATTTGATGATAGTAATGCTGTTGAATGTCAAAGAGGAGTTGCTAGATTTGCTCTTGTTGGAGATGGTCATTGCTTGGCACTTGTGTGGCATCAATGTTTGCCACTTATCAACCCAAGCCTGTATGTTGTCCAGGTCTTGCTGAATGCAGGCATGGACTGCTTTATTTTCTGAGGAATTGTGAATGGAAGTGAATGCTGTGATAACATTCCCAATTCTGGCCTTATATTGGAGGGAATTCTGAATCTATCCCAATGAACATAGTGATGGTCCCAACACATCCGGATGAAGCAAGTCCTCTGAGTGAAGTGGGGAATTCTGCCACTACTATCACGGACAGATGAATCATTGATGGGTAGACTGGTAAAGGTGAGGTGAAGTAGGTTTTGCCCTCCTGTTGGTTCTTTCATTACCTGTTATTACAAGCCCAATCTAGCACTTATATCCTTCAGGACTTGTCCGACTTAGTTAGTAGTAGGGCTACCAGGCCAATATTAGTGATGAACATTTAACCCAGCCTTCTCTCCTTTATACATATTTTCCCCTTTGGATGCATATTCCCATTGTTTCACTATGCCTTTGGACTTTACTTCTCTAATAATACAAAACTCTCATAGTACCAATTTTACCAGTAATCTTTGGGAAAAATAAACAAGCTGTTTCTTAACTTCTCCTAGCTAGATGAAATATTTCACCACCCTTCTATTGAGTTCAAACCAGTCTGCTTTATTTAAAAATGCAAATGTTTCCTTTAGACCTCACACCTACCCCATGTTTACCTATTTAGCATTTCAAACCTAGCTTATCTTCTGATACATCAAAGCCTTCAGACCAGCTGCCTTTAATTCAATTAAGTGCCCCGCCACCCACAAACAGACACACACAGACCCCACTATTACTCGACTTCACAATAAATTCCAATAACATTATGAAAGTTATCATATCTTCTTGACATCCCCCTCCTTATTAAAAAAATGCACCGTCATAATTTTAAAAAGACAGCATCATTTTCTGAACCCATCTTGCATTACCTCCTATACTTATTACAGTATTACATTACCAGATGCATGCATTAACCATAGAAATATATATTCAAATCTTTGGTATCAACAGAAATTATTCCAGCCCAGTATCCAGGTTTTAAATGTCCAATTTTCCCTTTAAGCTTCAAACCCTTGACAGTGCATCTGCAATCAGGTTTTCTCATCCTCCCATATGTATAATCTGTAGAATAAATGGTTGCCTACTAAACTCCATCTGAATAGCCTTGCACTTCTGTCTTGAAATTTGTCCAGAAACCTTAAAGGATTGTGATCTGTATAAACAATTGTTTCTGACAAATTGTTTGCCACATAAATCTCAAAATGCTGCAGCGTTAACACCAAACCCAAAGCTTCCTTTCGATCATTGAATACATTTAACTTCTGTGAAAAATACCCAGCAGGTTTTTCAATTCCAATGTCATCCTATTGTAACAGTCCAGCCCCAATGCCTATATTGCTCGCGTCAACAGCCAAATTAAAATGCTTGGCGTAATTGGGTACTTCCAAAACTGGTGTTAGAGTTAAGACAGTTTTCAAACTGTCAAATGCCTTCTGACATTCCTGCATCCATTGAAATTTCTTGTTCTTATTTAATAGTTCAGTTAATGGAGCAACCACACTGCTAAAATTTGGTTCAAATTTCTGATAAAACCCACTCATACCCAGAGATCTCAAAACTTCTCGTTTTGTTCTAGGCATGGGGAAATTCACAACAGCCTTCTTCCTTTCAGGCTCACCAGAAGCCCATTGGAGTGAGGAGTCTGAAGGTCCACTGCTCATCCCAGAGGACAGCGACCAGACAAACACACCTGCATCACACCCTCTCAGCCAGTCAGGCACCAGTGCAGATACCAGCACCTCGGTGGGCATTAGATTGGCGGATAGTATCTCGGTGCACAGCAGTGCGGGCACTTCACACTCGCTTGAGGTGCAGGCAGAAGCAGAGCATGCCCAGGGCACCGGCATTCGGAGGACTGTTGGGAACCAGGAACATGCTCATTCAGTGGCTGATGATGTGCCTCTGGAGTTGTCCCTGAGGCTGCAGATGCTGGAAGTCCAGCAGGGTGTGCAGAAGGATCTGGCGGAGATACATGAGGGAATGTGTGCTATGATATCCATTGTGGAGGAATCCTTGTGGAGCTTGAGCAATGCAATGACCCTCATGGCCAAGCGCACTGCCTCCTCCATGGAGAGAGTGGCAACTCTCATGGAGAGGCTCCTCCAAGAGTTGAATCAGGTGTTCCCAGGGATGCGCTCGGACCTGCAAGCCCTCACACCGGCAATGACCTCAGGTGGTCACTGACAGTGTGGGAGATGGATTGGGCACCCAGGATCCCAGTTAGGTGCCCATCCATCAATAGTGAACAGGGAGGTCCGAAGCGACCTTATGTTGACCTACGAGCTGCCTTCTATCTCTGCAGGCTCCTCAGGGCGCTCCGGATGATGGCAGCAGTTCCTCCGCCCCTCTGCCAGTGACCGTGGCATTTGATGAAGCTGCGGCAACTGGGGAGATGCCAGCTGTGGCTGCTCCCCTCCAGGCAAGGCCAGAACAGGCTCCATGGGCCAGAGGATGTCCACCAAGGTCATCAAGGCCAACAGGACAGCAGAGTGAACAGGCTGTCTCCATTGCCAGTGAAGGGGGAGCACCTAGACAAAACACCCACAAGTGAAAACTTAAAGCACATTAAGCACAACACGGGCTTATCACTGGTGATATTTTTTGCCCCGCTTTTACATCAATTATTATTAGGTGTGATGGAGAACACTTTTCCATTTAATTTGTTTTATGTATGCCAGGCACCGCACCATTAAATGTGTTTGTGTTCAACAAGCCTCTGGGTGCTTCATTAGTTCTGCAGGTGAAGGGGAACCTATGATGTTATGAGTGATATGTTTGTCACTGAACTTTATTGAAGTGACACATAGTGCATGTTGTTCACCAAGCAAATGTTCCTGTCAGGTATCGAGTATGGAGCCTGCAGCCCTGGCATATGGTGGTGGTTCACCTTTGGTAGGATAGCTGAAGGAGTGTTGGATCAAAGCCTCCCAGGTTCCCTGTCTCCCTGGAGGTTGCCCAGGTTAGCGTCTATCCCCTCAGCGTTCTCCTGTCTGTGCTCGTCCTCGGACTCACTACTGGACTCATCGTCTGCTGCTAGAGCAGCTGCGTCAACATCTTCTTCCTCCACTCCAACCCCCCTTTCCAGTGCCAGATTGTGGAGAGCGCAGCATGCAGCCACTATCAGTGACACCCGACCTGGGGGGTACTGGAGTGCGGTCTCCGAACAGTCCAGGCATTGGAAGTGCATCTTGAAAAGACGGATGGTTCTCTCTACCACAGCCCTTGTGGAGGCATGGCTCCTATTGTAACACTGCTTGGCCTCTGTTCTTGGATGGCAGAAAGAGAACCACCTTTTGAGGGGATAGTCCTTCTTACCCAGCAGCCATCTGTCCAGCCGGGCTGGAGCACTGAAGAGCCCCGGGGAGTGTCTCAGGAAGTAAGCGTCATGGGAGCTGCCTGGGTACCTTGCACAGACTTGCAGAATCTGCATCCTGTGGTCACACACTATCTGCACGTTCATGAAGTGGAAGCCCTTCCTGTTGACGAAGGCACCGGGCTCACCCACTGACGCCTTGATGGCCGCAAGTGTGCAATCGATTGTACCCTGGATGCAGGAGAACCCAGCACTTGTGGCAAAGCCTCTGGCTCGCTCTGCCTGGCTGGCCTCATCCATGCGGTAGTGAATGAAAGTCAATGCTCACCTGAACAGAGCGTCTGTCACCAGCTTGACACAACTGTGGACAGCTGATTGGAAGACTCCACACAGATCACCCACCTGGAATGAGCCAGAGGCTTAGAAGTTGAGGATCACTATGACCTTCAGCATCACTGGCATGGGGTGTCCATCTATACTGTTGGAGCTGATCTCAGGCCCTATCATCTGATAGATATAGTTGACTGTCACCCTTGAGAGGTGGCGCCTCCTTCAGCATTGCACCTTGGACATATTGAGATTGCTGCATCACCGCCTGTAAACCCTGGCAGCAGGATAACAAAAACAGAAACAGAAATTCACCTCCTCTGAGGGGGAAGAGAGGGCCAGAAGGGACAGAAAGCCAGGTGTCTCTTTTCAGCCTCCAGGGGAGTGACCTGTGGGAGGGGAGGTGCAGGCACAAGGGTTGCAGGGCCAACAAGACCCTTCAAGGGTCATGAGGACTCGAAACATCAACTGTGCTCTTCTCCGACAATGCTGCCAGACCTGCTGAGTTTTTCCAGGTATTTCTGTTTCTGTTTTTGTTTTGGATTTCCAGCATCCGCAGTTTTTTGTTTTTATCCCTAGCAGCAGGATAGTGGCGTCTTCTGTGGCCCCTTCTGCCTTGGACTTCCTGTTGGCCCTGCATCCCTTGTGCCTGCACCTCTCCTCCCACAGGCTGAAAGGGGACACCTGGCTTCCTCTCCCTTCTGGCCCTCTGTTGCCCCTCAGAGGAGGTGAATCCAGCAAAGACCACAATCCCCGTTCCCAGGGTAAGGGAAGGCTGTATGATACCTGGAAGGCCCCAAGTGTTATGGCTCCTCCAGAGCCTTGAGCTAAAGCCTTTTATTTCTGCCAAAGCAGTTCTGAAGCAAAATGAGGTTGTCCTGCTCACACAAGCAAGCAGCAACTTATAAGTTAAAGTACTAACAACTTGCATTAGTGAGCCCACTCACCCCTCTTATCCTGCCCGGGGATGAGGTTTTTGAAAATCTGTCCTACCCGCCTGCCTGTTGCACCCATGCGACACCCTGAAAATCGCACGGGCTGTGTAAAATCAAAGACAATTGGTGCCTCAAGGGCTTTAACTGGCCTGTTAATTAATGGTAGGTGCACCTATGTCTTCATGCTACCCGCCTTCCGAAATATTGCGATGGTTTATGGTGACGTCGGGACGCATGCCCAACATCATCGTGCATCATTTAACATTCCGGCATGTCAGGCGTGCACCGGCACACCAAATGTAAAATTCTGCCCATCATGTATAGCTAAATTTGTCCTTCCCAACTTATTTCCACAAATAGCTTTATGTGACTGCAATAGCTTTTCCAAATCACTTTGACACTTGTCTGGAAGGTAACTCACTATTAGATTTAAATTTTCAAGATCCACCTCATTATCCAATTTGATTAGAGGAAAATCAATTTCAGAATCCTGCATTTCTACCTCTTTATCATTGCCTATCACCACTAACACATCCATTTGGTCGTCTTCCTGCCAAAGTACTTTTTAAGCATATTTACACCCTCTGCTACTTTCTTCTATCTGGAGTATTTATTAAATAATTCACTTCACTTAGTTTCTTTTCGATCCTGTAAGGATCACCAAACCTTGCCTTTAACGAGTCACCCAGTACCGGTAACAGAACTAGCACTTTCTCCCAAGCAACAAAATTACGAGCTGTAGTTTTCCTGTCTGCCTTCACTTTCATCACTTTCATCACCACTATCTTAAATGTTCCCTAGCCAACTCACATGCCTTATCCAATCTCTCTCTGAAATTTGATGCATAATCCAGGAGAGTAGTTTCTGAATGTTGACCCACCAATTTCTCATGGATCAATTTCAGTGGTCCTCTCACCTCATGACCATTAAACTAGTTCAGAAGGACTAAAACCAGTTAATGCATTAGGAGCATTCCTAATAGCAAATAACAAGAGTGGAATTCTCCTATTCCAAACCTGTGGATAATTCTGACTATACACCCTCATCATAGGTTTTAGAGTTTGATGCCATCTTTCCAAAGCTCCTTGTGACTCCAGGTGATAAGCTGTTGACCTCAACTGTTTTATTCCCAAACTGTTCATTACTTCTTTAAACGGCTGTGACATGAAATTTGGTCCTTGGTCTGAATGTATTTCTTTAGGTAAACCATGTCTTGTAAAATATTTAGTTAACTCCTCCACAATTTTCTTTGTTGTACTATTTCTCAAAGGTTTTTCTTCAGAAAACCTGGTAGACACATCCATTATTGTTAGTAAGCACTGATTTCCACTTTTAGTCTTAGGGAGGGGTCCTACACAATCAATCATGACCCTAGTAAAAAGGTTTTTCAAATGCTGTAATTAAAATTAAAGATGCCAACTAAATCATTGCTTGTCGTTTCCCTATCACCTGATGTGTGTGACATGTTCTACAGAATTTGACTATATCCCTATGCAATCCAGGCCAATAAAAATGTTTCTGTATTTTGCCTGTGTCTTTCTAATTCCTAAATGTGCCCCCATTGGAATTTCATGAACAATCCTTAGAATCTCATTTCGATATCCAAATGGTATTATAATCTGATGCACCTCCCTCCAGCTTTCATTTGCTGAAGCTTGATAAGGCCTCCATTTTCTTATTAAAACATTACCTTTAAGGTAGTAACATTCTGGAATACATTTTGCCTCTGCTCCTGAGTAAGCTGTTTGATACAACTGTCTTATTTGCAAATCCTTTTTCTGTAACTCCACTAACTGACCTGAATTAAACAATTCAGCTGCATTGTCTTCCAGTCTTTCTTCCTGAACAATGTTATCAAAAACAGTGCCAGCTAATCCACACCTTCTCTCTGCCTTTGACCTTCATGTTCTTCTTGTTTCAGCCTATGAGCCTGTGATCTTGTTGTCACACAATCTGGAAACAATCCAGGATGCCCTCTCTGCAACACTTCTGTTGAAAACACTTCTACAAGCTGCTCAACTACCATAGGCATCACCCACACCTGGGACCCAGCTATACCATTACCAAGAATAAACTGAATCCCTCAATGGGCAATTTTTCCACTACTCCAACAATCACCTCACCTGTTTAGCATCTGCATGAACCCCACCTATTATCACCTGTTCCTGCAATACTCCCTCTGGACAACAAATCCCTCAACATTATGGATTGACTATCCCCTGTGTCTCTTAAAATTTTGTTATTTTTACCTACTCCACTCTGTACACACGGAAAGACTTTCCCTTCACATGAAAAGACCAGGATTTTCACCTCTTGGTCGGGCATGGCGGGCGGGCCCAGGAGCACCCCTGCCTGAGTTCAGGCCCTGACATCGATTTCACGCTGGCTGCCTCAGCACTGGCAGATTGGGGGCAGGAGGAGGGCAAGCACATAAGTTTGCACTTGTGCACAGCTGCGTGCAATGAAAGTTCCCTGAGGCACAGAGCTGCCTCAGCGAGCTGAAGATTTAAAAACTCACCAATAAAAAACTTAAGCAATGTTAAAAACATGTCCCCTCATGTGACCCTGTCACATGAGCAGGGACATGTTATGAATGAAATTTTTAAATTTTTATTTAATTTTTATTTGCTTTTGGAAACCTCATCCCGCCCGTGAATGAGGTTTCCTAAAAAATCCGAAGGCTGCTTGGCCTTTTTGCCTGCACACCAACCGTGAGGTTGGATGCGCAGTGAAAACTTTCATTTAACTATTACTTTAATGCCCTTAATAGAAATGTTAATTGTCGGCGGGTGCGCTGCTGACTCCCACGCGCGCTCGCCCATCGAAATATTGCACAAGTGCGCAGTGACATCAGGACACTTGCCCGCGTCATCGTGCGTCATTTTACACTCAAGCAGGTCAGGTGTGCATCCATCTGCTCAGCACAAATTTCAGCCCAAAATCCTTAAACATTTCTACAACCTGTCCTCAGAACACTCTTGGGTAAATTGTGAACACATTCCTAGTTCTTTCCCTGTCATTGATTCTTCCTGTTTTACCTGTACAAAAAACAATGGTTTTTCCTGTGCCTGAACCTCAGAACCCACAGTACATTTACTTCCAGAACTTTTTTGCACCCCTATAATTCCAACAGATTTTCCCTACAATTTCCAACACAGTGACTTCGTGTGTCCAACTTCATTACAATGAAAACACCTCAATTTTTGAGTGTCACTTCTACCATCAGAACCTTTCTTATTCTGAGAAAAAACTCACTGGGAATTTCCTCCTACTCCTTCTCTTGCCTGACTATTCACCTTCCTTTCACCTTCCCACCTTCTATCCTTTTATGATTTAAAAAGGTAGCGAATAAAAGGTTTAGCTCTATGAACTAACTCATAATTATCAATTATCTCTGATGCTTGTCTTACAGAATCAACGCTCTGTTCCTCCACATGAGTTCTCGCTGCTGAAGTAATTGAATCTTTAGATTCTTCCAAAAGAATTACTTCTGTAAGTGCTGCATTTGTCATCTCTATCCTTAATGCCCGTATCCACTGGTCAAAATTCTTTTGTTTTACTCTCTCGAACTCAACATAAGTTTGCCCAAGCTGTTCGCTCATATTCCAAAGGAGCCAACTCATATGCACACAAAATAGCTTTTTTTACCACATCATAGCTTACTGACATTCCTTCTGACAGGGGACAATTCTCCTCAATTCTAGAGCAGGCCGGGTAAGAGCACAGCAGAGCTCTACTGTGCAGCACACATGTCCAGAGGGTAAGCCAGTGGGGCAGGCTAGGCCGGAGGGTAGGCCAGCAGGGCAGTGTGCCCCTCGTTTTTCAGATGAGTGCCTAGCTGCCCTTCTGGAGGAGGTGACAGTGCGGTGGCAGGTCCTTCTTCTGAGGGACGGGAGGCGAAGGCCTCCCCACCTGACCAAACTCTGGTGGGAGGAGGTGGCTGAGAGTGTGAGCTCCAATGATGGGGTGCGGCGCAGATGGGTCCAGTAGTGCAAAAGGTTCAACAACCTCCTGTGCTTGGGAAAGGTGAGTACCATGTTGCCTCAAGTCACTTAATACAGCCGTCATTCCTTCCCCTAGTCCCAACACCAGCCCCCCACCCCCCGGCAACTCCGAGTACAGTAACAGCGTTGAATCCCTCACGGCATGGATCCCTCACTGGGTGGGCCAGCAAAGACTGCCCATGCCCAGTTCACACTGAGGGGGTTGAGCTAAGATGTGTTCTGCATCTGCAGCATGTGTGACACTGACACCCAGACAATAGAATGGGGGTGAAACTCAAGGGTCTGCATCCAGGCAGAGTGCTGGAACTGGGAAGCATGTCAAAGTCAGGGTGCTAACATGCTGAGAGGGGAGCTTCCAGGTGGCAGGGCACCGATCCATCTGCTGCCCTTGGTGTTCCACGTGCTTGTGCCTCCTTGCTTAGTAAAGTGACACCATGCGCTGCTACATGTGAAGTAGGCAGCATATGGGCAATGGGGAGGGGGATATGGTGAGGCGGGGGGGTCACCCTGGCTTCTTTCGGTGTGTGCGGCAACTGCAGGGTGACAAAGAACTGGAGTCCTGCAATGTCCCACTCTGGCTGGGTTGGCCAGGATGCGATGGGAATCCAGTTACAGGCCGGACTAATCAATGCTCCTCTCTCCTTTTCAGGAGAAGTCTGCGCACAATGCCTCTGAACGAATGTGAACTGGTGGAGGCCAGGCCCAGTTGGTCATCCTAACACCTTTCAAGCAGCAAGCCTTGGATCTGGAGAGACACCATGTGCCCAGGTTCACTGGTGGCGATGAGGCTGGGGTGCCACAGAGAGGTATGTTTGCCGAGCACTGAGGTCACCATCTGTGTCCCAGCAGCCATGGCACTGCTGAATGCTCAGTGAACATAGCTTGACTGTTGATTATGGAAGAATGAGTGCATAATGATCCAGGGGAGCAGCATGCACATTGACATTGTCTGCACTGTAACTAATCAAATGTTCTTGTTCTTCCTTTCAGCATCACCAGAGCTGGGCCCGGAGGAGGAGGCAGAGGGGTCACCTCTCACACCTGAGGGCCCAGAACATATCAACTCACCAGCATCACACCATTTCTGCCAGGCAGGTACTAGTGCAGATACGAGCACCTCGGTGCAAATTAGAACTTTGGCTAGTGTCCCGGAGCACGGGGGTGAGGGTACTTCACACCCGCTTGAGGTGCGGGCAGAGACAGAGAGTGCCCAGGGCGCTGGCAGTCGCAGGACTGCAGGGAAGCAGGTGCATGCTCTGTTAGTGACTGATGATGTGCCTCTGGAGTCGTCAGTAGGGCAGCAAATGCTGGAAGTGCAATAGGGCATGCGAGACGATCTGGCAGAGATACATGAGGCTATGCGTGGCATGGTGTCCGAGCTGGAGGAGTCCACATGGAGCATCACCGATGCAATGAGCCTCATGGTGAGTACCATGCTTCCCCCAGGGAGACAGTGGCAACTCTCGTGGAGAGGCTCCTCCAGGAGACCAATGCGGGCCTCCTGGGGTTGCGCTCGGGCCTGCAAGACCTCACAGCGGTACTAATCTCAGTTGGTCGTTGCCCATGTGGGAGATGGTTTGGGCACCAAGCATCCCAGCTTGGTGCCCATCAATCTATGGTGAACAGGGAGGTCTGAAGCAACCTCATGTCAGCACAGCACAGCAGCTGCCTGTCATCTCTGCAGCCTCCTCTCAGGGTGCTCTGGATGAGGGCAGCAGCTCCTCCACCCCTCTGCCAGTGACCATGGCATCCGATGAGGCTACGGCGACTGGGGAGAAGCCAGATGTGGAACTGGCCGCTCCCTCCCAGGCGGGGCCATCAAATGCTCCACAGGCCACAGGACGTCCATCAAGGTCATCGAGGCCAACATGGCAGCAGAGTGAACAGGCTGTCTCAGATGCCAATGCCAGCGAGGGACAGCACCTAGACATAGCACCCATAAACATAAATTTAAGGCACCTTAGGCACACCACGGGTTTCTCACTGGTGCTTTTGTGTTGGTCCATTTTAGTTCATTTAAGACTTGGTGTGTTGTCCAACACCTTTTTATTAGGTTTCTGAAGTTACACTTGTTATCTCAATAAATTTTGACATGCTGCCATGCCTCAGGGTGATTCCTTACTTCTGCATGTGCACAGGAAGCCATGATGTTATGAGTGAGCTGTTTGACATTGAGCTTTATTGACAAGGGCCTTAGTTAATGTCCGTATCCAGGCAGATTTAGCATTCGGCAATTGAGTGTGGAGCCTGCAGCCCTGGCATGTGTTGAAGGTCCATATGTGATGTTCTAGCTGAAGGTTCTTTGGATTAAAGCCTTCCGGGTGTCCCTGCCTCCCTGGAGTATGCCCGGGTCAGCGTCTACCCCCTCAGCATTCTCCTGTGTGTGGTCATCCTCGGACTCACTGCTGGACTCATCGTCTGCAGCCGGAGCAACTGTTTCTACATCTTCCTGGTCCACTGTGTCCCCCCCACCTTCCAGCTCCAGATTGTGAAGAGCACAGCATGCAACCACTATCAGCAACACACAACCTGCGAGGTACTCGAGGGGTACTAAGTGGCCTAGGCATTGAAAGCATTTCTTGAGAAGACCAATGGCTCTCTCCACCGCAGCCCTTGTGGAGCCATGGCTCCTGTTGTACCGCTGCTCAGCCTCTGTTCTTGGATGGTGGAGAGGCAACATGAGCCACCTTTTGAGGGGACAGTCCTTAAACCCCAGCAGCCATCCATCCAGCTGAGTCGGAGCACTGAAGAGCCTCAGCACCTGAGAGTGTCTGAGGATGTAGGCGTCGTGGGAGCTGCCTGGGTACCTTGCATAAGCTTGTAGAATCAGCATCCTGTGCTCACACACTATCTGCACGTTCATGGAGTGGAAGCCCTTCCTGTTGATGAAGGCACCGGGCTCACCTGCTGGTGCCTTGTTGGCCACATGTGTGCAGTCTATAGCACCCTGGATGTGGGGGAACCCAGCAATGGCCGCGAAGCCTCTGGCTCGCTGTGTCTGGCTGGCCTCATCCCAGCGGTAATGAATGAAAGTCAATGCACGCTTGAACAGAGCGTCTGTGACCTGCTAGACACAAGTGTGGACAGCTGATTGGAAGACTCCACAGAGATCACCCACTGACCCCTGGAAAGAGCCGGAAGCAGAGAAATTGAGGGCAGCTGTGACCTTCAGCACCACTGGCATGGGGTGCCGACCCACACAGCTGGGTGCAGATCTCAGGCCCAATCATCTGACAGATGGAGGTGACTGTCTCCCTGGAGAGATGGAGCCTCCTTCGGCACTGCACCTTAGACATATTGAGGTAGCTGCTTCACCGCCTGTATACCCTGGCAGCAGGATAGTGGCATCTTCTGTGGCCCTTTCCACCTTGGACTTCCTGTTGCCCCTACACCCCTTGTGCCTGCGCCTGTCCTCCCAAAGGTGGTACCCCTGGAGGCTGAATGTGGACTCCTGGCCTCCTCCCCCTTCTAGCCCTCCCTTCCTCCTTAGAGGAAGTGCATCCAGTAGAGAGCAGAATCCCCATTCCCAGGCTAAGGGAAGGCTTCCTGAAATCTGCAGGCCCAAAAATGATCTTTACTGTAGAGTCCTGACCTGAAGCTGTCCAAGCAGCTGAAATGAGTTTTGAAGTATTCCTGCTCACACAGGCAAGTATCAGTAACTTTCAAAATTAAATATCTGACAGATACCACTTGCGACCCCACTCACCCCTCTTAACCCGCCTGTGGATGAGGTTTAAACAAATGTCACCTACCCACCTGCCCATTACGCCCATGCAATGTCCTGAAGATCACACAGGACCTGAAAAATTGCAAGAGATTAATCCATGATTAATTCATGGCGGGTGGGCATCGGAGAACATCGCGTGCCCGCCCACCTAAATATTGCGATGGTGCGCGGTGACGTCGGGACGCTCCCCTGACGCCGAGACGCTCAGCCAGAGTCACCACGTCATTTTATGCATCGGCGTGTGGGGCCCACCCCCGCACGCCAGTGGGAAAATTCTGGCCCACATGTCCAACCTGGATTGTAATAGAAATGTCCAGCTTTCCTGTGGCCATTTCATCTGTTTAGTTATCTTCTCAAATGAAATAAAGAATGCTTCCACATCTCTTTCCTCAAACTTTGGAAGAGTTTGTACAAATTTAAACATTTCCCTACTGGGTTCTGATCTGAAAATAAACCCTTCCTCACCTTCTGGTGTCTCTTTTTTAACTGCCAACATTTTAAGCTGGAATTCTGTTTCTCTCTTTTTCACTTTCCTCCTTTTCTATCTTTGCCATTTCTAATTTCCTTTCTTACTTTCTTTCTCTCCCTGCTTGCTCCCTTTGAAATTACCTTTCTTTTTCTGCTGCCCTCTAGTTCCATTTTTTTTATCTGCAACTTAATTTGAGCCCATTCCAATGACCCACCCCTTAGAGAACTCGGTCTCTTGGGTATTCCTTCCAATTTCAAACGCTGTGTTATACCTTCAATTATCTCTGATTTCTTCACCCCTACAGGTAACCCCAATTGTAACTTATCCGCCAATTCCATTAACTTAACTTTATGTATCTTTTGTAAACCAGCCAAAGTTATAACTTCAACTCCCAGATAAGTCTTAGCAATTGCCAAATTCATATTGTAGTCTCACCACTTCAAAAAAAATCCTCACCCCAACTCCATCATTCAAAGTGCTCCTCGTGCTTGTAAGCTTAAGATTCACCAACTCCAACCAAACAAGGAATTTCAAATATATCCTGCAAAGAGCCCCCAATTTTGTTGTGGCAGATGAATAGTAAATATCAAACTTCCCAAATCCCAGAGAGAAACTTGAAACAGCTGCCACAACAGTTTGCAATTTGTACTTATTTTAAGATGCAGGCTTTGAATTCAGTAAAGACGTCACCGAGCCTCATAGGTTTATCAAAAAACTAAATTAAACCTTTATTAAATAAAAAAAAATGATTTTAAGCACATACATAGGTTTACAAATTACCACTATGATAACTGCTAGCTCCCCTGATTAATCTCGCAGGTACACCTCCATTAAGTCGACAGTAAGATACATAGGTCAGACTTTTACATTCAGCAAGCAGGCGCACGCCCGACACGCCGGAATGTAAAATGACGCGCGATGACATTGGGCGTGCGTCCCGATGTCATTGTGAAATTGTGTGATATTTCATTCGGCGGGCGTGCGCTAAAGTCGGCTGCACCCCTGCCGATAATTGAAAGGCTTATTAAGGCCACTAATCAGGTAATTAACCTGAATTTTACACTGCCTGTCCAACGTTACAGTTGGCTGGCAGGCGAAAAGGCCAAGCAGCCTTTATGTTTTTTAGGAAACCCCATCAACAAGCGGGATGAGGTTTCCTGAAGCTATTACAAATTAAATAAAAAGTTTCATTTGAATTTAAAAACATGTCCCATCTCATGTGATGCAGTCACATGAGGAGACATGCTTCATTGAAATTTTCTGCTCTTTATTAATTTTTTCAAAAAGTGCTTCAATTCCCTTGAGGCAGCTCCTTGCTTCAGGAAGATTGAAGCGCTCTTTTGCACGCATGCGCAAACTGTGCGCTAGGCCTGGCTTTCCCTCCTCCCCCTGCCAGCACAGGTATCACTCAGCACTACCGCTCGCAATCCACACTGGGTGGGCCTTAATTGGCCCGCCCGCATAAAATCGCCGTGCGGAGCCAATCACGGGTTGCGGTTGGCTCCGTGACTGCCCCCGTCCGCTCCCACCGAGCCCACCTGACCAATGTAAAATCCTGGCCATAAATTTTAAAAGACCTAGGCAAAGTAACACGATGCCCTGGACAGTCGAATTCAAAGTGAGTTTTTCTCAGCTTTGGTTCCTTGTAGACAGCTGCTAGAGGCTGACATACTGGAGGCTTTTCACACTTGTTAGATCTTAGAATGCCTTTCCTTGCAGCCAGCCTTCTCTCCTTTATACATATTTTCCCCCTTGAATGTAAATTCCCCATTGTTTCACTAATGTCTTTGGACTTTACCTCTCTAATAATAAAAATCTCTCAAAGTACCAATTTTATCAGTAATCTTTGGGAAAAATAAGTAACTGTTTATTAACGTCTCCTGGCTAGGTAAAACATTTCACCCCCCTCTTTTGAATTCAAGCTAGTCTGGTTTATTTAAAATTGCAAATGTTCCCTTTACACCTCACATTCTAAAGCTTCCCCAAAAAACATCACCCAGTTCATCCAATGCAATCAGCAGCTCATTTATATTCCCATATACTTAACATTTCAAACCTAGCATATCTTCTGATACATCAAAGCCTTCAAACCAGCTGCTTTAATGCAACTAAGTCCCCCTCTCCCACACACACATACGCACACACACACTCAGACCCATAGACACAGACCCCACTATAACTCTACAATAAATTCCAATAACATTATGAAAATCATTATATCTTCCTGACAGGTGACAAGGGAGATCAGGGAATTGTAGACCAGTTAGCTTGGCATCTGTTCTTCAGAAATTGCAGATGATGCAAAACTTGGACTTATTGTGAACTGTAAAGAGGATAGTCTTCAAGAGCATAGACAAACTATAGGCAGGCTGGTGGAATGGGTGAACAAATGGCAAATGAAATTTAATGCAGAGAAGCGTGAAGTAATACATCTTGGTAGGAAGAATGAGGAGATGCAATATAAAATAAATGGTACAATTCTAAAGGCAGTGCAGGACCACAGAGCTATACGTTTATAAATCATTGAAGGTGGCAGGGCAGGTTGAGAAAGTGGTTAAAAATGGATACAGAATTCTGGACTTTATAAATAGAGCCATAGGGCTGGATTTTCATGTCAGAGATAGGAATTCGGAAATAGGTCTAGTCCGATGTCCCATTCCCGCCTCCATCTCAGGAATATCGGGAGGAAGGATTTTCTGGAGGGACCAGGTCCTAAGGAGCCTGGAGATGGGCATACCACCTCAAGGCAGCAATGGAAGTGGGTGAGTCCAGAGCTGAAAAGTTAAAAAAACTCACCTCAGTTCCCAAATAACCTCGCCCAGTTCATCCAATGCAATCAGCAGCTCATTTATATTCAGTTGAATCTTGTGACCATGTTAAACCCACTCATCCTCTCATCTTCACACTCCAAGTCCTTCACCCATTATCTGCTTTAAGGACAGCTCAACCTCTATTATAATGGTTGGAAGCCATGGAATAGCCCATAACTCCCCCCACGTAAACAAACTGACTCTTCAAACCAGCTATATACACAGAGTCAAGCATTTGTAAATATCAGCAGCTGAGTGGGATTCCTGATCAGCTGTTCTTATGTAATGTAGCCCAAGACAGATTTTCATGTCCCACATATTTAAAATAAGAACTTATCTGTTTAAATTGGGTGCTTTCAAAATCATTCCTCTGCCTCCTGGAAACAATGCCAGAGGACAATGTGCTAAAGTTCCAGTGGATTGCAACCAAGAGCCCATAAAACTCCGCAAGTAAACAAACTGACTTCAGAACTGTTATCTCAACAGATGTCTAGAATGAATGCATAAAAGCAATGGGAAAAGGATAAATATTTACACTTAGGCACAAATTTTCATGACTTTGTCCACTTCAGAATGGAGGCAGATGGCCAAAAAAATGGCCCATGCTAGCCTCCATTTCCACCAGTGGCCATTTTATATGGTGTAAGAAAGGAGGCAGGGCACGAAGCCCACCCACCCCTATCTAAAGGCCCTAGGTCAGGCCTGTCAGGGTTTTCACTGGGATGGGTAGGTAGGCTTTGGAAGATATCTGCAACCCTGACAAGTGAGTACAGGTGAGAATAACCATGTGGGTGAGAGAGAAGGCGAGGAAACTGATTAAATTGTAAATATAATAAAGCCTTTTTAGGGGCCTGAGGGCAGCATTGAATGCAAGTTAACATGAAAGGGGGCAAGTAGAGGAGGGGGTAGAGGGAGGATAGAATGGCCAAACTTTGGACAGGCATCTATTTTGGTGGGGCTTCACTCAGAGGTCCCAGGAGGCTTATTTCTGCATTTTAAGTGCCAGAAACTGAGACTCAGGCCAGTTGCTGACACTTATAAGGGATCATTGCAATCCATGAAGAAGATGGCAGCCAAGGCAGGCCCACTCAATTACTTCCCACCTTGGTTTCCACCTCAGGTCTGCTGATTGAGATGGCAGACCCACCTCTGGCACGAAATGGGGTCTTCCACCAGGAAAATTGCCCAGCAGCCTGGCAATGAAGGTGGGGTTGTGATGGCGGGATTAATCCTGCTGCCCGAAATCTTCATCTGACATGAAAATCCAGGCCTTAATTATCATTCTAGCCTACACTTTCAATACTGTAAAATGTACTCTGCCATTTAATCCATTTCATGAACCTTTTTAATTCATCTGAAGGCTTTTCCACTTTAACAATACCTGATCTTTTACTGGACAGCTTGTTAGAAGAAACAATCTGGCAAACAAATTGTTTAAGACATAGCTACATCTCCCAACCATGGCGCTTTCATGACCCATGTTAACGAACACAGAGACAACTCATGCTACAGCATTTAGTGATGAACTGTAAAGGAAGCAAAACCATTTACCTTTTAAACCCTTCCTGCCTCCAATCCATGCTTCATGCCTCCATGCAGCTGGGGTAAAGGTGACAGCCACTTTAACTGCCTCCCTGAAAATGAGAAAAACTGAACTGTCAATGAGCCCACAATGCTATCAGTTGCCTCCTTAATCGGAGCAGGCAGTTCTGGGGCCCGCTCCCTCTCCACCATCTTTGGGTGGAAATGGAGGTGAGACATCTGAGCCCGCCACTTGGAAGCCATTTTTTTCTAATCCCACCTTTGTTTGCTTCCGATCAGGACTATGAAGATCTGGCCCAGGAAGAAAGGAAGAAACCCACAATGGACCCTGATAAAACATTGGCTCAGACAAATGGAGTATTGTGTACAATTCTAGGCAACACACTTTAGGAAGGAAATGAAGGTTTTATAGTGTGCAGAAAAGATTCATGAAAATGGTTCCAAGGTGAGTGACTTCAGTTATGTAGATAGATTGGAGAAGCTGGGGTTGTTCTCCTTATAGAAGAGAAGTTTGAAGGGAGATTTGATGAGGGAAATCATGAGGAGCCTACACAGAATTGATAGTTTTATGCAACTAAGTGGTTTTCTAGGCAAATTCAGAGGGCAGTTAGGAGTCAACCACATTGCCGTGGGTCTGGAGTCACATATAGGCCAGACCAGGTAAATATAGCAAGTTTCCTTCCCTAAAGGAGATTAAAGAAGGACCAATTGAGATTTTATGACAATCCAATGGTTTCATCATCATTATTACTGATGCTAGCTTTTTATTCTAGCTTTTTCAAATAGCTGAGTCAAAATTCACAAACTACCATGATAAAATTAGAACTCACATCTCCACGGGAAGAATTTTCTCCCCGGTGGCTGGGGGGGGGGTTGGGCATGAACGGGCGCGGCAGGCGTGGCAGGCGCACAGCCTATCGCTGCCCGCGATTAGTTGCGCACTGCCATTTTATGCGAATGGGCCAATTAAGTCCTGCCCAGCATGACACGCAGCGGGAAGCACTGAGCACTCCCTGTGCGGGGGAGTAGGCCAAGTTGGGGCCTGCGCCCATCCATGCATGCACGTGAAAGAGCACAGAAATCTCCCTGAGACACAGAGCTGCCTCAGGGAGATTAGTTTGATTTGTAAAAATTTTAATAAAGAAAAAAAATTTTAGGACATGTCCCTTCATGTGACAGTGTCACATGAGCTGGGTCATGTCAATGAATTTTAACAAAAAATTTCATTCAATTTATAAATACTTCATGGAACCTCATCCCGCCCGCGGATGAGGTTTCATGGTAAATGCGAAGGCCGCCTGGGCTTTTCACCTGCCCACCAACCTTAAAGCTGGACGGGAAGCTCAGTTACTCACTTTAATTAGTTTTTAACTGGCCTTAATAGGTCTTTGAGAGTTCGGTGGGCACGCAGCCGACTCGGGTGCATGCCCGCCAAATTGAGGATCAGAATGATGCACGGTGACATCGGGAAGCACAGCCGACGGCACTGCGCATCATTTTTCACATCGGTGAGTGGGCCCCGTCCCCACTTGCTGACCCGAAGATTCTAGCCCAGATTACTAGTCCTGCTCTTGGGTTTATGGGTGCAGTAAGATAACCATTATGCTGCTGTACCCTGTAGGTGCTTTAATAGGGCAGTTGCAAATGGTAAAATAGACAGGAGTCCTGTTCCACTGGAACTGTAGCACATTGTGCTCTGGCATCATTTCCAGGGGCAGGAGCAGTGATTTTGGAAGGATCCAATTTAGACACGTGAATGCTTATTTTAAATATGTGGGGCGTGAACATTTCTCTTGGCCTATCTACATTGCATCAGAGCAATTGATCAGGAATCCCACTCAGCTGCTGACATGCACTCCTCCCCCAGTGGTGCATCGAGGGGCAGCGTGTGTTTTAAATATTTCCAGCAGATCTCTATGCCAGTACGAGTACGTGGGCAGCCGCTCGTTAGGGGAAGGAAAAGGTAAGGCTGGCAACCTGATCGAGAGGCCAGCTAGCACCAGAGGCTCCAATTCACTTCTACTGTAACAAATCAATCCTCCCCCGGCATCCTTCACTCCCCCACCCCCTTATAACATGGGTGATTTCACTGAGTTTGCCATCATATCACAGCCGGCAGTACACAGCTGGCCTGTATGGCTCTGTTATTCACTGGCTAAACTTGTTTAGCTGTTGGATAAGCTGTTGGGTCTACCAGGAAACTGAATCAAATCATTCTGAAAACTCACAGGGATAGAGGATTATTATCATTCATCTGGTTTAAATAAAAAGGACTTACTTTATTTTTTTAAAAAATTGACTTTCAAATAGTGGTATTGTCTTATTCAAAAACAGAATTACCTGGAAAAACTCAGCAGGTCTGGCAGCATCGGCGGAGAAGAAAAGAGTTGACGTTTCGAGTCCTCATGACCCTTCGACAGAACTTGAGTTCGAGTCCAGGAAAGAGCTGAAATATAAGCTGGTTTAAGGTGTGTGTGTGGGGGGCGGAGAGATAGAGAGACAGAGAGGTGGAGGGGGTTGGTGTGGTTGTAGCGACAAACAAGCAGTGATAGAAGCAGAATATCAAAAGATGTCAACAACAATAGTACAATAGAACACATAGGTGTTAAAGATAAAGTTGGTGATATTATCTAAACGAATGTGCTAATTAAGAATGGATGGTAGGGCACTCAAGGTATAGCTCTAGTGGGTTTTTTTTTATTTTATATAATGGAAATAGGTGGGAAAAGGAAAATCTTTATAATTTATTGGGAAAAAAAAAAAGAGAAGGGGGAAACAGAAAGGGGGTGAGGATGGGGGAGGGGACTCACGACCTAAAGTTGTTGAATTCAATATTCAGTCCGGAAGGTTGTAAAGTCCCTAGTCGGAAGATGAGGTGTTGTTCCTCCAGTTTGCGTTGGGCTTCACTGGAACAATGCAGCAAGCCAAGGACAGACATGTGGGCAAGAGAGCAGGGTGGAGTGTTAAAATGGCAAGCGACAGGGAGGTTTGGGTCATTCTTGCGGACAGACCGCAGGTGTTCTGCAAAGCGGTCGCCCAGTTTACGTTTGGTCTCTCCAATGTAGAGGAGACCACATTGGGAGCAACGAATGCAGTAGACTAAGTTGGGGGAAATGCAAGTGAAATGCTGCTTCACTTGAAAGGAGTGTTTGGGTCCTTGGACGGTGAGGAGAGAGGAAGTGAAGGGGCAGGTGTTGCATCTTTTGCGTGGGCAAGGGGTTGTGCCATAGGAGGGGGTTGAGGAGTAGGGGGTGATGGAGGAGTGGACCAGGGTGTCCCGGAGGGAGCGATCATTATTTCGGTGCTGCTTCATGCTCTCGTCAGGACTTGGAAAAATTTATTAATTTTGCTTCCAATCTCCACCCCTCCATCATTTTCACGTGGTCCATCTCTGACACTTCCCTTCCCTTCCTTGACCTCTCTGTCTCAATCTCTGGTGATAGACTATCCACCAATATCCATTACAAACCCACCGACACCCACAGCTATCTCGACTACAGCTCCTCACACCCCACTTCCTGTAAGGACTCCATCCCATTCTCTCAGTTCCTTCGCCTCCGTCGCATCTGTTCCGATGATGCTACATTCAAAAACAGTTCCTCTGACATGTCCTCCTTCTTCCTTAACCGAGGTTTTCCACCCACGGTCGTTGACAGGGCCCTCAACCGTGTCCGGCCCATCTCCCGCGCATCCGCCCTCACTCCTTCTCCTCCCTCCCAGAAACATGATAGGGTCCCCCTTGTCCTCACTTATCACCCCACCAGCCTCCGCATTCAAAGGATCATCCTCCGCCATTTCCGCCAACTCCAGCATGATGCCACTACCAAACACATCTTCCCTTCACCCCCCTTATCGGCATTCCGTAGGGATCGCTCCCTCCGGGACACCCTGGTCCACTCCTCCATCACCCCCTACTCCTCAACCCCCTCCTATGGCACAACCCCTTGCCCACGCAAAAGATGCAACACCTGCCCCTTCACTTCCTCTCTCCTCACCGTCCAAGGACCCAAACACTCCTTTCAAGTGAAGCAGCATTTCACTTGCATTTCCCCCAACTTAGTCTACTGCATTCGTTGCTCCCAATGTGGTCTCCTCTACATTGGAGAGACCAAACGTAAACTGGGCGACCGCTTTGCAGAACACCTGCGGTCTGTCCGCAAGAATGACCCAAACCTCCCTGTCGCTTGCCATTTTAACACTCCACCCTGCTCTCTTGCCCACATGTCTGTCCTTGGCTTGCTGCATTGTTCCAGTGAAGCCCAACGCAAACTGGAGGAACAACACCTCATCTTCCGACTAGGGACTTTACAGCCTTCCGGACTGAATATTGAATTCAACAACTTTAGGTCGTGAGTCCCCTCCCCCATCCTCACCCCCTTTCTGTTTCCCCCTTCTCTTTTTTTTTTTTTCCCAATAAATTATAAAGATTTTCCTTTTCCCACCTATTTCCATTATATAAAATAAAAAAAAAAACCCACTAGAGCTATACCTTGAGTGCCCTACCATCCATTCTTAATTAGCACATTCGTTTAGATAATATCACCAACTTTATCTTTAACACCTATGTGTTCTATTGTACTATTGTTGTTGACATCTTTTGATATTCTGCTTCTATCACTGCTTGTTTGTCGCTACAACCACACCAACCCCCTCCACCTCTCTGTCTCTCTATCTCTCCGCCCCCCACACACACACCTTAAACCAGCTTATATTTCAGCTCTTTCCTGGACTCGAACTCAAGTTCTGTCGAAGGGTCATGAGGACTCGAAACGTCAACTCTTTTCTTCTCCGCCGATGCTGCCAGACCTGCTGAGTTTTTCCAGGTAATTCTGTTTTTGTTTTGGATTTCCAGCATCCGCAGTTTTTTTGTTTTTATCTCTGTGGTATTGTCTTATTCCCTTTCCTAATTTTCTAATAACAGATGTTTGGAGATTGTATATAACGGGCAGGATATTACCGTTGGCGAGCAGGAGGCAGGGCCTGCTCGCCGACACATAAAATGCCACGTGGTGATGTCAGGCGGAACCCCCGATGTCATCCCGCCCCATTTAAATTTTCAGTAAGACGGGACGCAGCAAAATCAGCTGTGTGCCCGCCGACCCGTCAATGGCCAATTGAGGCTATTGACAGGATCAATTAAACAATTAATGGACCTGCCCATCCAACCTTAAGGTTGGTGGGCAGGCCAGGAGCCCCAGCGGGAAATAGAAAAAGCATGAAACCTCATCCAATGGCGGGATGAGGTTTCATGTAGGGATTTAAAAAGTTTAATAAAGTTGTTATGGAAATTATGAACATGTCCCAACCCATGTGACATTTTCACATGAGGGGACATGTAAGGGAACTTTTTTTTCTCTATTTTTTAATATTGTTGAAAGTAGAGCGATCTCCCTGAGGCAGCACTTAGCCTCAGGGAGATGAGTGCACTCTTTCATGCGCATGCATGAAAGAGCGCAATCTCGGTTTTAGGGACTCCCCCCACCCACACAGGAAGTGTATAGCGCTTAATTGGCCCACCCGTGCAAAATGGCAGCGCGGCCCCCACGATTGGGTCAGCTCCGCCCACCCAAGGAACAGAAAATTCAGCCCAACATATGTACACCCAATGCTGTAGCACTCAACTTTTCATAGTCATCTCCGCTTTCTCATTTGGCTACACTCCTGGTCCAACGAAAACATAAGCAGAGAATTAGCCCTGGAAGCTAGCTGATTGTCAATTGCAAAATTGCACAATTTAAAGATAGGACAGAATGACATCTTAGCTGGCTGAGATATCAGTTGGAATGGGGAACATAGGTTGGTAGGGACAACCTGTTTATCACTGAGGAAATCCTAGCTCTTCTGATCATGGAGGTGCCATCTCTATGTTTGTGATTTGTAAGGGATGGGTGAAGGGTCCCTTCCTTCGCAGGCGAAAGGTGAAACCACTGTGATCTAAAATATGGTGCACAACTTGTCAACTTAATGAGAAATGAGAAAGCTATGTAATAAATTTTATACAGTGATTGCAACTTTTATTCAAATCAAAATAAAACCTCGCAGCTGGTAGTTGAACAGAAAATGAAACAACTTTCAAAGCTGTTTAGACAGAAGCTGGCTATCTTGGCTAATAGTCTATAGCACTCACACAGGAGGAATGCCAGTCATGCAGGAAAAGACCAGCTGCTTTCAATGTTGCTATACAGTCTGCCCAAATTGCAGTGGTTCTTGCAGTATGATTGCATTTAGCACAGGATTCCCCACAAATTAGCCTCCCTGGCCAAGGAAATTTTATGCTTTTCAGATACATCACAGTTTGCTTCATAAAGCCTCAGTGCTTTATGTCATTTACTGCAGTAGGAAAAGAAAATAAAGAATTTGTGTTCATGCTGCCTTTATAAAAATATTGTAAGGCTGAGGACTATAACTATTCATAGGCCTGAATTTTTCAGGCGGTGGGTTGGCTCGGCGGGAGCGGGTGGGGGAAGTTGCAGAGCCGATTGCCACCTGTGACTGACTCCGCGCCACCATTTTACACAGGCAGGCCAATTAAGGCCCGCCCAGTGTAAGACGCAAGCCTTTGTGCTCAGCGCTACCTACTTGGAGCTGCCACAGAGAGATTGAATCGCTATTGTAAATAGTGAATAAAAGGTTTAAAAATTACTTAATCATGTCCCCTCATGTGACTGTGTCACATGAGATGGGACATGTTTTTATATTTATGAAATGTTTTTTATTAAATTAACAAAAGCTTAGGAAACTTCATCCCGCTCGTGGATGAGGTTGCCTAAAACACATGATAGCTGCTCAGCCTTTTTGCCTGCCTGCCAACCTTAAGGTTGGACGGCAGCCTTAATGATTACTTCAATTATTTTCTTAATGGCCTTAATAGGGCGTTTACATATCGGCGGGTTACAGCCGACTGTGGCACACCTGCCAAACGAAACATTGTGGGACTGCGCGATGATGTTGGGACGCACGCCTGACATCATCGTGCATCATTTCACGTGTCAGTGCGCCGGGCCCGCCCCAGCACGCCAACTGAAAAATCCAGCCCATAGAATAGTACAGTGCAGAAAGAGGCTATTTTGTCCATTGAGTCTGTGCCAATTCCTTCAATGAGCTGTCCAGTTATCCCACGCCCTCACTCCTCCCCATGTCCAAGCAAGTATTTCTCCTTCAAATATTCATCCTATTCTCTTTTGAAGGATGTGATTAAATCTGTCCCCACAATTTGAAAATCAATTAAAAAAACAAGCAGCCCTTTTTATTTCAAACAAATGAATGACAATAATCCTGCATCTCTGTGAGGTTTCAGAATAATTTGATCAAGTTTTCTTGTAACTCCAATGGCTTAGTAAGTTTGGCGAATGAATAGCTGAACCACACAGGCTAGCTGTGTACTGTTGGCTGTGATAAGCAGCTGATGTCCCAGTAGCAGATTGACAGGATCAAACGGTGAAGAAATTCAGAGCCGTGGTGACTTAGCAAGCCATGAGGAAACCATGGACTGTATTTCACATGCTCCCACCAGGAGTGTTTTTGGTGGAGGGGCCTGTAAAATAGGATGATGCCCTCCCCACCATCTTCCTACCCACCCCGAGCTCCAAGATCGGCCACCATATTCAAATGAGTAATCAAGAGTCAATTAGCCTTGTTATCAAGCTAATTGGATTTGTTGACAGCTCAAGAGGGTGAGACTTCCTCTCCAGTGAGGGGCAGAAGTCCCATTTGGCCCTCGTTTTGCCTGCCCTCAGTGGTTTATGGCTGTGGGGCGGGTCAGCGTGGAGCATGTTGGTTGCATGCTGGCTTTGCTTCTGGAGGGGTGAGCCATCCGTCCTCCCCCCACATTATTTAGCCCCATGTTTTCACCGGCTAAGTAGGCAGCAGGTCTTATTCCAGGGAGTTGCAGAGGGCTGCAACAACTTGCCAGGAGAGCTCACCGCTGTTCCTCAGATAAATCCAACAACGTAACTCTTGACGTGTATATCCTACAAACTGGATATGGCCTCTTCCAAGAGCAATGGCAACCCCCCACCCCCCCGAACCCCCTCCCTGTCCCCACTTCACCTGCTGTCTTCTGAGAGGTGCAGCCTGGTGCTGGCTGTTGAAGCAGCTACCACAACTCCTTTTCTTCCAAGTGTGCCTCCAGCCAGAATATAGGAGCAATAATAGCACCCATTATAAGCAGCTAAAGCCAAAAGGCCGTGAACACGTGAAAGAAATGGACTGGAAGCTAGAAACTGCTGGCAACCTTTAAAAATATCTAAAAAAACGATAAATAATGAGCCAGAATTAGTCAGCAAGCCAATGGTCATGATTGAATTTGATTTAAAGGAGAAGTGTAAGTCACAAACTAAAGTTTTAAACTTTGGTAAGGCTGCCTGAATGAATGAGGCAGAAATTGGTCTCAGTCGACTGGGCAGAGCTGAAAATAAAAATACAGTTGAGCAGTGGGAGCTTTCAAAGAAGTGTTTGGTTCAAATACAAAACTTACACTTACCCCTAAAGGGCAACAGCTCTATTTACATAACTAAACAACACTGGTCAATAAAAGAAATGAGAGATAGTATAAAACTAAGAGGAAAGGATTTAAACATATACAAAGAACTGTGGAGATCCTATGCATTGGGAGAGATATAAAGAACAGCAAGGAGATACAAAGAAAGTCATTGGAGTTGCTAAAAGGAATTCAAGAAAAAAAATCTGTGAGGGATGTCAAAGACACACTGAACGCTTTTACAAGTATATTAAGGGGAAGAGGGTGGCAAGAACAAACTGGGCCCCTTAAAGGCATGCAGAGGTGTTATTGTAGTTGAAAATCTGGGAATGGCAGGCATGCTAAATATTTGCTTTCATTGGTCTTCACAGTGGAGTAAGAGGATAAAATACCAGAGATACGAGGAAAACTTAAACTAAATCATAGGGTGTTGTCCCTCCAGATTTAATATAAGTATAAAAAGGATAATGGGGAAAATAATGAAGCTAATGTGAAATAAATCTCTGGGATGTGATAGTTTTCACCCCAGGGTATTAAAAGACTTAGGAATTTGTGGGTACTTTAGTCATGATCTTCCAAAATGCTCTTGATTCAGGAATTGTCTCTTTAGTTTGGAAAATTGTCAATGTCACTCCAGTATTTAAAAAGGATGGGAGAGGAAACCAGGGGAAGAAATTTTCTCCCTGTCAGGCAGGTTGGGCGGGAGTGGGCGGGCACGCAGCCGATTGCCGCCCATGATCGGTTGTGCACCACCATTTTACGTGGATCGACCAATTAAGGCCCGCCCAGCGTGACACGCACCCAGAAGCGCTGAGTGGCGGGGAGAGTAGGCTGAGTCAGGGCCTGCGCACAAAAGAGCACAGAAATCTCTCTGAGGCACAAAGCTGCCTCAGGGTGATTATGTTGTTTTTTAAAAATTTTAATAAAGTAAAAACATTTAAGATACGTCCCCTCATGTGAAAGTGTCACATGAGCTGGACATGTCAATGAATTTTATTAAAGTTTTTTTATTAAACTTTAAAAACCTTAATGAAACCTCACCCTGCCTGTGGATGAGGTTTCATGATAAATGCAAAAGCCGCCTGGGCTCTTCACCTGCCCGCCAACATTAAGGTTGAACAGGCAGCTCAGTTACTTATTTTAATTGATATTTAAATGGCCTTAATAGGCCTTTGACAGTTTGGTGGGTGTGCACCAGAGTCAGCTGCGTGCCCGCCGAACTGAGGATCTGAATGACGTGCAGTGACATCAGGGCGCATGCCCGACGTCACCACACGTCATTTTATGCCACCTGACCCGAGGATTCTGGCCCAGGAAATATTAGGCTTATTAGTCTGATGCCTCTGGTGCAGGAATTAATCGTGTACTGAAACACATATATATTGGTCTCAACATGGATTTTGTAAGTGGTCACCATGTCTAAAGAACCCAATTGAATTTTTTGAGGATTTTTTGGTAGAAAAGGAATATCTATGGTTGTTATGTATATAATCTTGAAGATAGCATTTGAGGAGGTTCCACACAAGAAATTGTAAACAATAGTGTGAATGCATGGAATAGGAGGTAATCTATTGACATGGGTAGGGGAATGGTTAGGAGGTAGGACACAGAGGGTAGGAATAATAGGTATGTATTTAAATTGGCTGGAGGTGGCTGGTAGTGTCCCCTGGAATCTGTACTGGGGCCTCAGCTTTTCAATTATACTTTTTCAAAATTCATTTTATGGGATGTGGACACTGCTGACAAGGCCAGCATTTATTGCCCATCCCAAATTGCCCTTGAGAAGGCGGTGATGAGCTGCCTTCTTGAACCGCTGCAGTCCACGTGGTATAGGTATATCCACAGTGCTGTTAGGGAGGGAGTTCCAGGGTTTTGACCCAGTGACAGTGAAGGAACAGTGATATATTTCCAGGTCAGGACGTTGAATGGTTTGGAGGGGAACTTCCAGGTGGTGGTGTTCTCATGTGTCTGCTGCTCTTGTCCTTCTAGATGGTAGTGATTGTGGGTTTGGAAGGTGCTGCTGGAGGAGCCTTGTGAGTTCCTGCAATGCATCTGGCAGATGGTACACATGCTGCCACTGTGCGTCAGTGGTGGGGAGAGGGTTAATGTTTGTGCATGGGGTACCAATCAAGCGGATTGCTTTGTCCCAGATGGTGTCAAGCTTCTTGAGTGTTGTTGGAGCTGAACTCGTCCAGGCAAGCGGGGAGTATTCCATCACACTCCAGACTTGTGCCTTGTCGATGGTGGACAGGCTTTGGGGAGTCAGGAGGTGAGTTACTGCAGGATTCCTAGCTTCTGACCTGTTCTTGTAGTCACAGTATTTTATATGGCTAGTCCAGTTTAGTTTCTGGTCAATGGTAACCCCCAGGATATTGATAGTGGGGGAATTCAGCAATGGTAATGCCATTGAATGTCAGGGAGAAATGGTTAAATTCCCTCTTGTTTGAGATGGTCATTGCCTGACACTTGTGTGAATATGAATGTTAATTGCCACTTGCCAGCCCAAGCCTGGATATTGTCTAGGTCTTGCTGCGTTTGGTCATGAACTGCTTCAGTTGAAGGAATGATTAAGACAAAGGAATAGATGATAATGAACATGAAGCAGCACAATAAAGAGTATCAATGGGCACAGAAATTTGCGAAGGTATATTAATACAGTTAAGTGGGTGAGAAAAACTTTGGCAGGTGAAGTTTAATATAGGGAAGTGCAACGTCATCCACTTTGTACCTAAGAAATATAAATCAGAGCAATTTCTAAATAGTGAGAAGCACAGAGGCATAGGGGTTACATGTAAAGAAATCATTAAAAGCTAGTGGACAGGTACAAAAAATAATGAATAAGGTTAATTATATGTTGGCCTTAACTTGAAGCCTGGAAGACAAAGTTAGCAAATGGGTCCTGAAAAAGGTGAAGAATCGCTGAAATGAGACCTTTCTTGATATCAGGTGGGTGCCGGGGACACTTGATAAAAAACCTAATGAATTAAGTGGCAACCTGAATTCACATGCAACTCCGTCATTCAGCTGGATTTATCATTGTTGAGCCTGCAAAACTGGAAGAACAATGCTGAATTTATGCCCCAATGTGTGAATTCCCAACTCAGAAGAGTGCCTTCCATGCTTCTAATTTAACAACACTTCCATTCCCAATACTTTTAACCTGTAAAGCAGCTGCAGACTGCATGCCAATAACAGAACTTGTGGACTATTTGTGCTGTAGACCAGCTAACTGGATTAAGAATGTACAAATTATTTTCAACCACATCTCTGAGCAGCCATGGTGAGTGAAGACCATTATTTCCTTCTGTTTGGAATGTAATTTAACTCAGGTCCCAGAGGTAAAAGTACCTTGTTTAATCAGACTGTACCATTTAGTTCTTCAGGACAAGCTCACCGTTAGATCTGACAAATTGTGATAGATTACAAATAAACAGAGGAGTGTGTGCTTTGCTTCATTTCACCTTTAGCTATCCACCCATGCTAAAAATAATGCATCACCTTCACCCATTCACCAACATTAGCATTAAAGTAATATAAAATTTAAGTCATTTTTTGTTTAAATGTTCTTTAAATACATACCTTTCAAAATATTTTCTGTCACATTTAACACGATATAGGTTTAGAAATTGCAAACTGAATGTAAAAGAGATACCAACATAATGCTTATTAGAAAAACAAAAAAACATTAATTTCCTTTTGGCATGTTAAGCACAATAGAAATAAGAGGTCAAACCAAAGAATGATTATGAATCTGTCAACATTTTAAAAAATGCTAATTATTGCACAGCACTCTACAGCATATTTCAACTTATTATATCCAGCATAACAAATTCAATACATGACATTCAATTTACCACATTCAAGTTCAAAACGACATAAGAAGTTAATATTAGAAAATGTGTTAAATCTGGCCAACCAAATGATGAGTTTAAAACCTACATTTCTGTGGCTGTATACTGATGAGTAGCTTGAATCCTGTTGCAGACCAGTGGACTGTCCAGAGCATTCAAATCATGTTTTTGCCTGTTTTACTGTCCCTTTCTACAACTGCTGTCTTTTGTCTGAAAAAGACGGTGATTACTCTTTGATTGTTGCTTAATGGGTGTAAGCAATCCTGTCAGTTGTCACCCGAGCTAAAAATTGATTTTTCTGTGCTAGACTGATATTCAAGGTGTCACAAGGTTATAGCTAAAGGCAATTTTTAGACCTCTGATGCTGGCAAGTTCTTCCAGCTAGAATATTTGATTTGTTTAAAAAAATAGAAAACTGAAAAGCAGTAGTTTGAAATGCTAATATTATTCTGGTTTCTTTCTCTTTCTCTCTAATGGCACTGATGCCCATTTTATATTAACATAGATTTTTCTAGGAACTCAAGACAGGAATAGAATTCAATCAGCAAGCAAAACACCTTTTGGAACATAACTGAATTTTTTAACAATATTTGCAAGGAAGTGATAAATAGCTGAAGATTGACAATCATGCATTCTGCAAATGAGACAAAAGCAAAACAAAACATCTTCAATTTGAATTTAAAATTTCTTTCCAAACCATGAATAAGTTTCTCCTGGATATTGCTCTTTTTGAATAAATAAAGGGCAGAATTTTCTGGCTAATGCGCAGTTGGCGGAGCCCGCAAGTCAGCACTTAAAATGTCACGCGCTGACATTGGGCAAGCACCCAGCACCGCGATATTTAGGTGGGCGGGCGCTATGAAACATGACCCACACCCACCATTAAATAAAGGCCTTGTTAAGGCCCTTAACTCAGCAATGGATGTTGATTTTGAGGAGCCTGTGTGATCTTTGGCTTAGCGCAGGGGCCCAACAGGCAGACGGGTAACTGATTTTTTAACAAACCTCATCCACGGGCGGGATATGTGGGCTCAGAGGGGTTGTTCATGTTTTATCTGAAATATTTAATGCAGAAACTGTTTTAAACTTGCCTGTGTGATTGTTAGCAGTTCAGATCGATTTCCAACAGCTTTCTCTGTACCTTGAAGCTTCAGCTCAGCAGTCTGCAGACAGTAATTTTTATTGGGCGTGCAGCTTTCCGGAGGCCTCCATTGAGCCTGGGGGTATGGGTTCTGACATCTCCACTAGAGGTAACTCCCCTGAGGAGAAAGGGAGGGATAGAATAAGGAGGAGGTCAGGAGTGGACAATCAGCCTCCAGGGGAGCCACCTTTGGGAGGCCAGGCGCAGGCACAAGGGGCGCAGGGCCAAGAGGTTGTCCAAGGTGGAAGGGGCCACAGAAGACGCCACTATCCTGCTGCCAGGGTATACAGGCAGCGAAGCAGCTACCTCAATATGACTGAGGTGCAGTGCCAAAGGAGGCTCCAACTGTCAATGGGGACAGTGAACTATATCTGTCAGATGATTGGCTCTGAGATCTCCCCTATCTGTGCGGGTGGACACCCCATGCCAGCGGCTTTCAAGGTCACAGTTGCCCTCCACTTCTATGCCTCTGGCTCCTTCCAGGCCTCGGTGGGTGATTTTTGCGGTGTCTCCCAATCAGCTGCACACACTTGTGTCGAGCAGGTTACAGACGCTCTGTTCAGATGGGCATTGACCTTCATCCACTTCCACTGTGGCCAGGCAAGTCAGACACAGTGAGCCAGAGGCTTTGTGGCCATTGCTGGTCCCCCGTGCCCAGGGTGCTATAGACTGTCCACATGTGGCCATCAAGGCGCCAGCAGGTGAACCCGGTGCCTTCATCAACAGGAAGGGCTTCCACTCCATGAATGTATGGATAGTGTGTGATCACAGGATGCTGATTGTACAAGTCTGTGTAAGGTACCCAGGCAGCTCCCACGACACCTACATCCTCAGACACTTCCAGGTGCCGGGGCTCTTCAGTGATCCAGCTCGGCTGGATGGATGGCTGCTGGGTGACAAGGGCTATCCCCTCAGAAGGTGGATCATGACACCTCTCCACCATCCAAGAACAGAAGCTGAGCAGCGGTACAATAGGAGCCATGCCTCCACAAGGGCTGTGGTGGAGAAAGCCATCGGTCTTCTCAAGATGCACTTCCGACGCCTGGATCGCTCAGAGGGCGCACTCCAATACCCCCCAGATCGCGTCTCTGTGATAGTGGTAGCATGCTGCGCTCTGCACAATCTTGCGCTGGAAAGGGGGGATGCAGTTGACGATGAAGACCTTGATGCCCTGGATGAGGCTGCAATGATGAATCCAGCAGTGGCTTAGAGGATGAGGAAGCACAGGGCGATGATGAGGGGCAGCTTGATGACCCACTACTACACCAAGGAGGCAGGGATATCCGGGCCATTTTAATCCAATGAACTTACAGCTAGCTCTACACACATGGATCTGCAGGACCAGCATTGCCTGGCGCTTCCACATGTGGCACTTAGGTGCTACATCTTCCACCTCATCAGCTGCAACTAAGGGCTTAGTACAGAAACATCAATGTCCACTCAAACACTTGTGATATATCTGTGAAACATACAAACGCAGCACAAAGGAAACACCCTCAGCCACGGTCAGAAAAGTGGACTTTATTGCCACCAAAATAATGCAAAACATCGCCCTGATGCAGAAAATGATATATTCCCTAATCCAGAGCCAACACAAAATCACCAGTGACAAACCAGTGGAGTGCCTAAGGTGCCTTATGCTTACGTTTGTGGGTGCTACGTCTTGGTGCCGCCCCATTGCTCGGAGTAGCTTGTGAGACAGCCTGCTGACTCTGCTGTCCTACTGGCCTCGATGACCTTGGTGGCCGTCCTCTGGCCCGTGGAGCCTGTGCTGGCCCCACCTGGGAGGGAGTGGCCGGTTCCAGAACTGGCACCTCCCCAGTTGTCGCAGCCTCAACGGGTGCAATGGTCACTGGCAGAGGGGCAGAGGAGCTGCTGCCCTCATCCGGAGCGCCCTGAGAGGAGCTCACAGCAACGACAGGCAGCTGCTGCGCCGACATGAGGTCACATTGGACCTCCCTGCTCACCGCAGATGGATGGGCACCGAGCTGGGATACTTGGTGCCCAGAACATCTCCCACAATGCCAATGTCTACCTGTGGCCATCAGTGCTGTGAGGGCTTGCAGGTCAGAGCCTAACCCAATCAGAAGATTCTCAATCTGCTGGAAGCCCCTCTCCATGAGAGTCGCCAAAATCTCAATGGAGGAAGCCAGAAGCTCTGTCCTGAGGTTCATGCCATCACTGACACTCTGCTTGGATTCCTCCACCACAGAAACCAAGTGAAGCACACCCTCATGCGACCCTGCCAGATGCTCCCACGCACCCTGCCGCTTGTCCTGCAGCTGCTACATGGCTGACATTTCCAGAGGCACATCATCACTGCCAGACTCAGCATGTGCCTGGTTCCCTTCAGTCCCCTGGCTGCTGGCGTCATCGGCACTCTCTGTACATGCCATCTCCTCCAGCAATTGTGAAGTGCCCTCTCCACTGTGCCCCAGGACACTAGCCGATGCCATAATCCCCACCGATGTGTTTGTCGCTGCCCTGGTGCCTGGCTCGCTGAAAGGGTGTGATGCAAGTTGCCCCGGGAATGGAGAGGGGGCTCTGGACATGTTAGTGGTGACCATGCAGTGGTGATGCTCAAATTAACAATAAGGACAATGCATCAGTTAGCGTTCAGTCAGTAACAACATTCATCCCTTTCCCCCCCCCAGGCTCATAATGCGCTCAACCTTCAAGAACCTAAGGAGACGAACATTGGTGGGGTGGTAAATAGTCAAGAGGAGGCCCAAACATTACACGCTGGTCAGATGGCTTCAGGAATGCCACATGGAATGTTATGTGGATAAGTGTTCGATTAAGCACTTGGGCAAGACAAGTAAGGTACGGGAATACACGAGAAATGGTAGGACCGTGGGAAGTCACGACGATTACAGGGACCTTGCTGGGCAGACCCGTTAAGGTAGCAGAACAGGAACATAAGGCATTTATCAAGGTTGAAGCCAGACTTGCCTTTATTAACCGAGGAATAGAATGTAGGAAAAGGGAGGTCATGTTGCAAGTGCAGAAAATGCTTTCGAGGCCACATCTACACTTCTGCGTTCAGTTGTGACCTTAGCTTCATTGGAGGGATGGCATTGGAGTGGGGAGAATGCAGAGGTTCCTGACCAGGATGCTTGCTGGCCTGGAGAGTTGGAGTTATGAGGAAACATTGCATACACTTGTGACATTTGCCATGGAGCACAGGAGATTGACAGGGCACATTATTAACCTTCATACCGTTATGAGGGGCAGAGAACAGGTGGACAGAAGACAACATTTCCCCTTGGCGCAGGGATGATTAACATGGTGGCATTTATTTAAGTTAATTGCCATGAGGTTGACAGGTGAGGTGGTGAGGACCTTTTGGGCAGAGTAATGTGGGACGCACTGGCTGAAAAGGTGGTGGAGGTACAAACCCTCCTAAGATGATGTAAGTATTTGTGTGTGCAGCAACGGTGCCATGGCATGTTAGGCCATGGGGATATTGGTCACAAATGGTAAAAGGCAACTTTGGAAGGTGCTAGAGACGTGCATCCCCAAGGGGTCGAAGAACCTTTGTGTATGACCCACACGTCTGACTGTATCAGTCTGTGAATGAGCAGTGTTGCTGCATTAACGATTGCAGCAAACATCAGTGCTTTGGATGGTGGGGAGACAGAGTGGATGGGATTGTGGCCCTCAAATACCTGGCCGCTGCACCCCAGCCTCACCGACACCTGCCGACCTGGCCGCTTGCCTCCTCCCCAGCTCCATGGCCTGCTGCTCATAAGTGGTGAGGGGCTGCAGCACAGCGAACCCAGCACCAGTATGTAGATGCTCCCAGCTATTGTTCTCTGTTTTTGCCTGCAGTACAGAGAAGAGCATTTATTGGGGCTGATCCCTCATGTAATCTGCACGCGCACGCCGCACCCCAACCACAGTGGCTCATCTGAGGCCTCCAGCAGCTCCTGCCCACACTACTGATGATCAGTCACCAGAAGATAGTACAGCTGCTCCCAACCCCCTCCCCCAACAGACACCTTGGACACATTCGGCATCCATCACTTTGAATAACACACTGGTCTTAGCACCCATGGCAAGGAGGCGCAACTAGGGGCAGCGCTGAGGTTACCAGGTGGCTCTTGGCCATGATACCTTGAGGCTCCCCTTTCACCATCTCATCACCATCAATAAGACATGTGTTGGAGTTCTGAGTATGTGCCTAGCTGCCCCTCCTGCAGGTTGCCCCCAGATTACTCAAATGTGACAAACACCAACATATGCTGCGGGGAGAACCCATCTACTCCTCAACTACTAAGGCTGATGTAAACATGGTCACTGTCTGTTTGCCCACCCAGCGTGCACCAAATGCCCAATGCAGTAACAACACTAAGATGTGGGGGTGGGGGTGCTCAAAGGCTAAGGCTACCTGCTGGGTTAAATGGCCAAGGCCGACATGGTACTCACCCTTCCAGAGCGCAACAAATCATTGAAGCGTTTGCGGCACGGAGTTCTAGTGCGCCGCACAGCATCTTGAGAGCTTCCAGCCTCTGCCACCTCCTGCCATGCCTGCCTGGTCTCGTGGGGGGCCCTCCTCTCCCCATCCTCCGGAAACAACACCTCCCGATGGACACCTCTTCCAGGAAGGCAGCAAGGCAGGCTTCAGAGAACCGAGGGGCACAGTGGCCCCCTGCTGGCCTACCCTACAGCCTGCACCCCTCCTCCTCCTCTGCCCTCACTTCTTCTGGTGCCTGGTCACTGGCCATGGTGAACAGCCTAAAGGAGGGTGCCTGGCCATTCCTTTATAAAGATTGCCGGCTCCTCATTAGAACTGCCGGTCTGAACACGCCCGCCGCCGATTTGAATTTCCCGCTGAACACAGGAGTATGAAACTCGCTGGGTGGGCCTTAATTGGACTGCCCACTCAAAATGGTGGCGCAGCCCATTTCGCCGGCAGGGATTGGCTCCTTGCCTGCCGCCAATTCAGTACGGCCCACCCGCCTGACAAATGCAAAATTGAGCCTAAAGACTTAACTGAGGATTAGTTATGCACTTCTGCATTATACATCACAATCCTAAATCTGTCTCATTACTTTGTCTAGCTCGGCATCATAGGCTAGATTTTCTGATCAGGAGTAAGCCACATGGAAGGAGGGCAGTTTACAATTCACACTTGTCCAGTAATCTTGGCACTAATTTCTGGGATCAGCCTCATTGTAATTTTCTGGTTCGAGTTCTATGGGCAGAATTTTGCCGTTGGCGTGCGGAATCAACAGGCGGGTGGGGGTGGTCAGAAAGTCGCCTACCACCCGCGATCGACAGCGCACTACAATTTCCTGCTGGTGGGCCAATCAAGGCCTGCTTAGTGTGATACATGAGCGGCAGCACTGTGGGGGGGTGGGGCGAGGAGGGTGAGCAGACATGTGTGCGAGAGAGCACTGAATAATCTGCCTGAGGCTCAAGGAGATGAAGAGATATTTTTAAAAATTTGCTTCTGTATTTGCTTTTGGAAATCATAACCTGCCTCCAAATCTGGTTAATAACTTAATGACCTTAACAGGACTTATAATTGCTGGTTCCGACGTATGCCCGCCGACCAAACTACCGTGTGACTGCACATTGATGTCGACATACTCGGCTGACGTCATCGCACGTCATTTCACACTCGGTCAGGTTGGGTGCACGCCTGTCCGCTGAGCTAAATATTCTGGCCTATGTATCAGAAATGTCTCTGCACGAGAACTCCCCCATTGGGTTTGGTGAGGGTTGGTATGGGGGCAGAATATCATTGCTCCCCACAAAATTTAAAATCCAGCAGCACCTTAACCGACCAATTATCTTCATGTTTCTTTTCATTAATAACAAAGCAAAACTTATGGCGGGTGAAATATCTGGAAGGAGTAAAAGTTGCCAGAGAGCCAGATTTTCTGGTGGGGCTGTGGAAGTTGTATTAGAAGATATATGTCAGAGGAGGGATCATCTTTGCAATGGACAGGTGCAGGCCCCCAAAAGAGAGCTGCCAGTAAAGATTGCCATATAGGGCACTGGCAATTCCATCATTCCTTCTAAGTGCGAATAATGGAGAAAGACATTTAATGACTTTAAGGCCAGGATTTTTCAGTCGACGTGCGGGGCCGGGCCCGACACTCCAACACGTAAAGTGATGCGCGATGACACCGGGCGTGCGTCCTGACGTCATCGCGCTGTCTCGCGATATTTCGTTCGACGGGCACGCGCCAGAGTTGGCTGCGCTCCACCGATAACTGATAGGCCTATTAAGGCCATTAACGAAGTAATTAATGTCATGTTTACACTGCCCATCCAACCTTAAGGCTGGCGGGCAGGCAAAAAGGCCAAGATTCCTTCACATTTTTTAGGGAACCTCATCCACAAGCGGGATGAGTTTTCGTAAAGCTTTCACTATTTAAATAAAAAGTTTATATGAAAAATAAAAACATGTCCTAACTCATGAAACACAGTCACATGAGGGGTCACATCTCATTAAATTTTTAATGTCCATAACAGAGGTGCCTCAGAGAGATTGAAGCGCTATTTTGCGCAAATGCGTGAAAGAGCACTGGCCCTGACTCTCCCTCCTCTCCCCGACCGCACACGTAGCGCTGAGCACTACCGCTCGTGTATTTCACTGGGCAGGACTTAATTGGCCCGTCTATGTGAATTGGCGGTGTGGAGCTGATCGCAGGCGGTGGTCAGCTCTGTGACCGCCCCCACCCACTCCCATCGAGCCCGCCCGACACGGGAATAATTCAGGCCCAAGTAGAAGCCACTTAAGACATTCCATAATCTACCATCTGTTTCTTGCATTCACTTTCCTATCACATTGTCTTAGAGCAGAATATTGCACCCCACAGGCACGATAAAGGTTCGACCAGTGATTTTTAAAAATTAAAAACTTTTAACACTTATATTTAATATGTCCCTGTTCATCTGACAGAGTCACATGATGGGACATTATTTCATTATTTTTAATGTCTTTATTTTTATTGTTAAAAACCTTCAGCTCCTTAAGGCAGCTCTGTGCCTCAGGGAGCTTTTACAGCAGCGCTTCAGCATGCGTTCCATTCTGACTGGCCGTTAATTGGCCAGTGTGAAATCCATGTCAGGGCCTAATCGCGGGCAGTGGTCAGCTTCGCAACTACTCCAGGGCCTGCCAGCTGTGCTTGCCCGACGAGGGCAAAATTCTGCCCATACAGTACTTTTAAATAATTATTATAGTTGTCATGAGGCAGCAGAATGACCTTCGCATCTCCAGCCTTCACTGGAAAATGTTCATTCACTCAAATCGTTGTATTTACTGTATTCAACGCACAAGAAGGCTGCTCAATATCTACATTGCAATCATTATGGGCTATTTGAATGTTGCAAATTATCATGGGGCAGGATCTTCCAGTCAGCATGCGGGGGTGGAGCCCGCTTGCCGACGTGTAAAATGATGTGGGATGACGTCAGGTGGAGCTCCCGACGTCATCCCGCGTCATTTCCATTTTCAGGTGAGCAGGGGCACAGCCGAATCAGCTGTGCGCCTGCTGACCTGTCAACGGCCAAGTGAGGCCATTGAAAAACTAATTAAGGTCACTAATGGACCTGCCCGTCCAACCTTAAGGTTGGTGGGCAGGCCGGGAGCTCTGGCAGGCTTCAGAAAAAGCATGAAAACTCATCCATGGACGGGATGAGGTTTCATGAGGGTATTAAATTTTTATCCAATCTTTCAGTAAATGTTATGGACATGTTCCAACTCATGTGAGTGTCACATGAGGGGACATGTCAGGAAATTTCTTTACCATTTGTATTAAAAATTTTAATTCCGAGCCAATCTTCCGAGCGAACGTGACGCTGGGCGGGCCTTAACTGGCCCGCCCACATAAAATGGAGGCCTGCCCCAGATTGGAGGCACCGATCGGAGGTGTGCCCGCCCGCACCCGCTCCTGCACTTGGGGGGGAAATTTTTCGCATGGAAACATTAACAACATATCACTTATTACACACTTTTTTAAGAAGAAGGCAGGGATAATAATAGAATAAGAACAATGCTAGGTGGTGATGGATAAAATCATTATGCAATCCTTTAATCTGTGTGAATAATAAGTCCTGGGAAGCCACAAGCACCACCTCATTCATGAATCAAAAATCTATGACACAATAAGTGCCTGCCAATGCCCTCCAACATCATGGCTCAGTACTACAACACGTGATTTGTATGGTGCTTCAAGCTATTACAGCATTTCTTAGGCACCCACCCACCCCTTGCTGCCAGAAACCATGGCACCCGGAAATTGTATTGGGTGGGTGCCATGGTCTTTTGCTCTCTCTCTCGACATCTTAGCTCAAGCCCTTCAGTTCCACGTCATCGAGGGATATGGGGATAGCCCAGGAAACTGGTGTTGAGGATGATCAGTCATGATCTAATTGAATGGTGGAGCAGGTTTGTCGGGCTGAATGGCCTACTCTTTCTCCTGTGTTCCTATGTTCCTATGCTCCTACATGTAAGGCAGCTGATATTAATTTTTTTTTGCAAAATAACAATTTGGCAATCTTTGGAGACCAGACCAATGAATTGAGCAGGATCATGAGTCTCACTCTCAAACCATTGGGACATATGATTGTAAAAGCAAAAAACTGCAGATGCAGGAAATCCAAAACAAATACAAAAATACCTGGAAAAACTCAGCAGGTCTGGCAGCATCTGCAGAGAGGAGCACAGTTAATGTTTCAAGTCCGAATGACCCTTCAACAGAACTAAGTAAAAATAGAGGAGAGGTGAAACATAAGCTGGTTTAAGGGGGGTGGGAGGGGGGTGGTGGACAAGAAGAGCTGGATAGAGGGCCAGTGATAGGTGGAGATAACCAAAAGATGTCACAGACAAAAGGACAAAGAGGTGTTGAAGGTGGTGATATTATCTAAAGGAATTTGCTAATTAAGGGTAGAAAGCAGGACGAGCAAGGCACAGATAGCCCTAGTGGGGGTGGGGAAGGGGCGAAGGAATCGAAAAAGTCTTAAAGGTAGAGATAAAACAATGGATGGAAATACATTTAAAAATAACGGAATAGGTGGGAAAAGAAAAATCTGTATAAATTATTGGGAAAAAAAGGGGGATCGGAAAGGGGTTGGGGATGGAGGAGAGATCTCATGATCTAAAATTGTTGAACTCAATATTCAGTCCAGAAGGCTGTAAAGTGCCTAGTCGGAAGATGAGGTGCTGTTCCTCCAGTTTGCGTTGGGCTTCACTGGAAAAATGCAGCAGGCCAAGGACAGACATGTGGGCATGAGAGCAGGGTGGAGTGTTGAAATGGCAAGCGACAGGGAGATCTGGGTAATGTTTGCGGACAGACCAAAGGTGTTCCGCAAAACGGTCACCCAGTCTGCATTTGGTCTCAGACTGTCCACCAATATTCATTACAAGCCTACCAACTCCCACATCTACCTCGACTACAGCTCCTCACACCCCGCTTTCTGTAAGGACTCCATCCCATTCTCTCAGTTCCTTCGCCTCCGTCGCATCTGTTCTGATGATGCCACTTTCAAAAACAGTTCCTCTGACATGTCCTCCTTCTTCCTTAACCGAGGTTTTCCACCCACGGTTGTTGACAGAGCCCTCAACCGTGTCCGGCCCATTTCCCGTGCATCCGCCCTCACGCCTTCTTCTCACTCCCAGAAACATGATAGGGTCCCCGTTGTCCTCACTTATCACCCCACCAGCCTCTGCATTCAAAGGATCATCCTCCGCCATTTCCGCCAACTCCAGCATGATGCCACCACTAAACACATCTTCCCCTCATCCCCCAGCGGCATTCCACAGGGATCGTTCCCTCTGGGACACCCTGGTCCACTCTTCCATCACCCCCTATACCTCAACCCCCTCCCACGGCACCTTCCCATGCAACCGCAGAAGGTGCAACACCTGCCCCTTTACTTACCCTCTTCTCACTGTCCAAGGGCCCAAACACTCATTTCAAGTAAAGCAGCATTTCACTTGCACTTCCCTGAACTTAGTCTACTGCATTTGTTGCTCCCAATGCGGTTTCCTCTACATTGGAGAGACCAAACACAGACTGGGTGACCGCTTTGTAAAACACCTTCAGTCTGTCTGCAAGCATTACCCAGACCTCCCTGTTGCTTGCCATTTCAACACTCCACCCTCTCTCATGCCCACATGTCCGTTCTTGGCTTGCTGCATTGTTCCAGTGAAGCTCAATGCAAACTGGAGGAACAGCACCTCATCTTCCGACTAGGCACTTTATAGCCTTCCGGACTGAATATTGAGTTCAACAATTTTAGATCATGAGCTCTCTCCTCCATCCCCAACCCCTTTCCGATTTTCCCCCTCCTTTTGTTTTTTCCAATAATTTATATAGATTTTTCTTTTCCCACCTACTTCTGTTATTCTTAAGTGTATTTCCATCCATTGTTTTATCTCTACCTTTTAGCCTATTTCGATTCCTTCACCCCTACCCCACCCCCACTAGGGCTATCTGTACCTTGCTCGTCCTGCTTTCTACCCTTAATTAGCACATTCCTTTAGATAATATCACCACCTTCAATACCTCTTTGTCCTTTTGTCTGTGACATCTTTTGGTTATCTCCACCTATCACTGGCCCTCTATCCAGCTCTACTTGTTCCCCCACCCCCCACTTAAACCAGCTTAAATTTCACCTCTCTTCTATTTTTACTTAGTTCTGTTGAAGGGTCACTCGAACTCGAAATGTTAACTGTGCTCCTCTCCACTGGGACTTATGATTTTACCTTTTTGAGTTCAGTACACCTCATCTGTGTAGAAAAAGAATTCTCCAGGTTAGAAGAAGTAAGAATTCTCCAGATAATGATCGATACCCCGACAAAGAGGGTTACAGGAAAAAGGCTTTTATTTTGAGGGGCTCTCTGGCCACTAGGACCCTGGACTCATCACATTCCATCAGCATTCCTGGCCTCCTGCGACAGGCAGGTTTCTGGGTTTCGCCTAAATGGCAAGGCCAACTGGTTGGAATTTTCAATTAGGTGAACTCCTCCTGGCTTCATAATTTGATGTGCTTGGTGTTGGAGGTCTACAGTGGGCAGATCCTGAAAATTACACTGGGATCAATGTCCTACCAGTTTTCAGCCCTACTACTGAAGTGATCAGAAGCATTATTGTAATCTACATAGGGTAATTGGCCTGAACTTTGCACTGGCAATGATGGTGTAACTGTCAATGTTCACCGTCATTACAACTCTGAAAGTGACAGCAGTCTCCTGGGTCCACATTTTCACAGTTAAATGTGAATATCCAGAAATTGCTGTTAGTGATTCAATGACTCTCTAACACTGCTGAAGTCCCAACAAACTGCAATCAATCTGAAATCACTGATGAGAACTTACCCTTTTACACTATTCAACATGTTGGCCAGAATTTTATAGTCTCATCACAGCACTGAGCCATTCTAACCTCCATTGACTTCGGCAGGAGGATAAAATCCATAAAATTTCATGCGTTGTAAAAACCTTGTTGAATGAAGTGCAACTGTTTTTTTTAATGGTGAACTAAATTCATAATTACTGCTAAACAACTTCTCTGGCTCTGAATCGTGGAATATCAAATTTCTCCATTACAATAAAAAAATTCCGCTTGTAAAATAATAATTTTTATTAAAGTTTGGTTATAGCATATATTGAGGAGAATTTTCTCCCCATCGGGATGGTTATGCGGGGGTGGACGTGGTCAGGCGCGCCTGATCGGCTGGGTGCCGCCATTTTATGTGGGCGGGCCAATTAAGGTGTGATGCGCATCTGGAAGCACTGAGCACTCCCTGTGCGGGCGGGGGTGGGGGGTTTGCCTGAGTTGAGAGTGCATTCGTTTGCGCACACGCACGAAAGAGCACAGATGTGCCTCAGGGAGATTATTTTTAAGTTTAAACAGTCTAATAAAGTGTTGTAATTTTTTTTATCACATGTCCATTAATTTTAATAAACATTTGTCTGAAAATTTTAAATCATTCATGAAACTTCATCCCGCCCATGGATGAGGTTCCATGAAAAATGCGAAGGCCGCTTGGGCTCTTCGCCTGCCCGCCAACCTTAAGGTTAGATGGGCAGCTTTCTCAATAGGCTTAGTTAGTTCATTAATGGCCTTAACAGGTTTTTGACAGTTCTGCGCGTGTGCAGCTGACTCGGCTACGGACTTGCCGAACTGAAAATCTAAATGACGCGTGGTGACGTTGGGACACACACCTGACATCATCCCGAATCATTTTATGCCTCGGCAAGCTCGGCCCGCTCGCCGAGCCGAAAATTCAGCCCATTATATATATTGTATTTCACTTTCTACCTTAATTCTATGTGTACGTCCCAATCAGTTATTTCACTCTCTGTTAAATTATATTAAAAAATGAAAGTTAATCAGCTAATTTTACTTCCCAGTTTGCTTTCTGTCAGAATACTTCAATATGATTGGCTATTTATTCTGCTTGATGCAACACTGTTGCTGAATGCCAGGCGATCTCATTGACTTGGCGCCAGGTTCAAACTAACATTGGTAAAGGAGAATCAATGCCCCAGAGAATACTAAATCTTTGTGTTCAGCTTTTCTTGAGGTCGGTGGTGAGTGTCACTACTACACTGCTGACTGCAAAATTCAGGTCATTCAGTTGCAGGGCTCAGTTGAAAGCAGACTGCCAACAACTATGGTAATAGATCACTTAGACAAAATGGAAACTCTGCAGTGAAAAAAAATAGGCAATTCCTTTTCAAGTGTTATCTACAGGACTTATTGGAAAGCATCAAATATTGGTACATGGCAAAGCAGTTCATCTTTTTACTGACTTGGCAGTTCTGCTGCTTGTTTCTTGTTCCACACTTAGCTTCCTTCCTCGCCATGGCTTCTGAATGCTGCTCATCATCTTCCATAGTGAGGCCTCCGTGAAGATCAAAGTTGTATAACATGCAGCAAACAATGATCATTGCTGATAGTGGAATGGCTGGATGCTTAAGCTAATGAGTGAGGTACCAAGGAGACAAGAACAGAAGAAGGGGGAAGATACTTTATCAGGCATATGTTATGAAAACCACACTTGCCTTGTTGGAGAGTGGGAGATGGGAACTCCAAGTCCCGACAGACCTCAGAATTACCGTGCATGCGCAGACTGGAAGTGGGCTGCACATGTGCACTTCAGTCTCTTTAAGTTCTTTGGGGTGAGGACTGGCCCAGTGTGAAAACCCAGGCCAGGTGACAGGGGATGGAGTGCCATAGAAGAAGAATGTCCCAGGCAGGGGACAGGGAGAGGGGACAGGTAGAGGTCCCAATGGGAGAGGGTACAAGGAGAAGGGAGAGGTTACAAGGAGAAGGGACAGGGAGAGGTCCCAGAAGAGTCCCAAACAGGTGAGAGGCACAGGAAGAGTTAAGTTAAAAAAGAGGGGAGCAGAGAAATAGACTTGACCTGAAGATCCAAGAAGGCAGCTGAAGGTTGATGACATCATGCTGCAGGCCACTGGGGCAAAGATACCCCTTTGGGGCAGTAGTGTTCTGCTCAGCGTGGCCAAAGAGCTAAAGTTGTGCTTGTGAGCTGGTGCTTGAGTGCATACTCAGGAATCCAGGGGAACAGAATCTCGAGAGGCAAGATTGAAACCTTTTGAGGTGGACCATTGCTGATGCCATTTGAGTTGGGGCAACCTTTGGAGAGAATTCACCGGTTCGATATTCGAAGATGAAGATGAAGTGACAGAGCTTCCGTGAGACTAGTTGACTCACAGTGTTTACTGGCATCTCGATGAGTTGTTGAGAAATCCATGGACTCTGTCATGGTTGCATCTGCCATTTAGTGTGGTGTGTTCGACCACAGTTTACTTTTTACTTTATATGTATCTCGTATTTACCCTGAATGTTATGGTATAAAATAGATACTGTAAATTGTTTTATCTTTCTCACTTTGAATAGTAAAGTTGATTTTTGTTTGTTCAAAACCCATGGAATCTTGTGGCTTTATTCTCTTAGGAAGTGCCTTGAATCTCAAACTTTGTCTACATTAAATAAAATGTTATTGGTCCCTAACCAAATCTTACCAAAAACTTGGGGTCTGGTCTCAGATCACAATACACAATAGATGACACTCATGTGGTCATTAGACTCAACACCATAAACCAACTGCATACATCAGTAGGAAGGTCTTCTATGTTTTGAATGTACACCATGATTAACCACCAAAATGGTATCCTACTTGCCAATAAAATTTAAAGAACACATATAATAGCTGCATTCTCCATCAATTTGAACTGTCCACATTGTTTGAAGATGACAATATAATATCTTGCCGGCTATTGGGAGAATAGGTCCACCCCTTGCAAGCATGGCTTCTCACACCATTTTTCCTCATACAGCAGCTGAGTGCTTCTATATAAGACAATATCACCACCTGAAGTACAATGCTAAAAAAACATTTCCACTGTTTGGACCACAAGCCCTACAAGACATTGTCCATTGTCACAGGATTATTATACTTTGTATACAGCTCAAATATGTAGCTGTAGGAAAGTAATGGATGACAGCGAGAAGGACGAGAAGTGTTATGATCTCCATTGAAATCAATAACTTTAAAAAAGAGATTTGGACTTCGAGTCTCTAGCTGAAAGAATAACATGGCAAGACTTCACATTTTAATACTTCTGTTGCAACAAATGACAAAAAGCATTATTGACTAAAAACTATTTTCTTATTTGTAGGCAACTTATACTTTAAATTACAGACAAGAACATTCCTCTTATATACTTACCACACATCACACTCTCCACAGAATTACAATCCTTATAGCAAACAGTTACTCCCAGCTTCCAATGTGTTCTCGTGTCCCCACCACCAAATAGAAAGGTTGAGTGACCGTCTCCAGGTGCTTTTCTCAGTTTTCAGACAGTTTTATAAATCATCACCAGCTGTCGGAAAGGACACAAATGCAATCACTTAATAATTTCACTCCATCACCATTCAGACATTAAAGTGAGAAATGTTAGAACAATTTCAACATTCATTGCAATCATTTACTTACCTGCTTCCTACATCCTTACTTCCATTTGTAGCCTGTACAAGGAGTGCTTCTTCTAGTTTGAGTTCAAAATTCTCTAGTTGGTCAATCCTTTTCAAAAGGACATGTATGTAAAGGCAAAAATTTTACATGGAACATAGGACATAACATCTTAAGAAAAAATGCGGCTAATTAAAGTTATTGGCAAAACAGTTTGTCGACCAAAAGATTTCAGGAGTATATGTTTAAAAGTTCACTTCTGCATTTTTCATCTGGTCCCAACAACAGCGTCTACCTCAGAATCATAGAACCATAGGGCAGAAGTTTCCCCCCATTAGGGGGGTTGTGCGGAGTGGAGGCAGGGGTAGGTGCGAACACGATCGGCGCCCCCAATCGGGGCTGCGCCACCACTTTATGTGGGTGGGCCAATTAAGGCCTGCCCAGTATGATGCACACCCGGAAGCGTTGAGTGCTCCCTATGTGGGTGGGGGGTGAGGGGGGGGGATTCCCTGAGTCGGGGCCTGCGCTCTTTCGCACATGTGCACAGAAGAGTGCAGAAATCTTCCTGAAGCAGAGGTGCCTCAGGGAGATTAGTTTAAGGTTTAAGAATTTAAATAAAGAAAAGGAAATATTTTAAGACATGTCCCCTCATTTGATAACGTCACATGAGCTGGGACATGTTCATGAATTTTGATAAACAATTTTATTTAATTATTGAAACCTTCATGAAAACTCATCCTGCCTGTGGATGAGGTTCTATGAAAAATGCAAAGGCCGCCTGGGCTCTTCGCCTGTCCGCCAACCTTAAGGTTGGACGGGCAGCCCTATTAATTATATAATGACTATTTAAATGGCCTTAATAGGCCTTTGACAGTTCGGCGGGCGCGCAGCTGACTCAGCTATGCGCCCGCCAAACTGAAAATCTAAATGACGCACGGTGACATCGTGATGCGCGTCATTTTACACGTCGGTAAGTGGGCCCTGCCCCCGCTTACCAACCTGAAAATTCTCCCCACAGAAAAGTTACGGTGCAGAAAGAGGCCATTCAGCTCATCATGTCTACGCCGGCCAAAAAAGTGATAAAAGAAACTAGCCGCTCATTTTAGTCCCACTTTCCAGCACCCGGTCAGTAGCCTTGCAGGTTACATGACTTCAGGTGCTGATTCAGGTACCTTTTAAATGAGTTGAGTGTTTCAGCCTCAACCACCAATTTAGGCAGTGAATTGCAGGTGCCCACCACCGTCTGAGTGAAAAAGATTTTCCTCATGTCCCCTCTAATCCTTCTACAAATAACTTTAAATCTGTGCCCCATGGTAATCGACCCCTCATCTAGGGGAAACAGGTGTTTCCTGTCTACCCTATCTAGGTCCCTCATAATTTTGTACACCTCAGTTAGGTCACCCCCTAGCAGCCTCTGTTCTAAGGAAAACAACACTAGCCTATCCGCTCTCTCCTCATAGCTGCAATTTCTAAGCCCTGGCAACATTCTTGTAAATCTCCTCTGCACTCTCTCCAGAGCCATTATGTCCTGTCTGTAATGTGGTACCAGATCTGTGCACAGAATTCCAGCTGTGGCCCAACCAGCATTTTATACAGTTCCATCATTACATTTCTGCTTTTGTATTCAATACCTTACCCAATAAAGGAAAGCATTCCATATACTTGCTTGACCACCTTGTCCACCTGTCCAGCCATCGTCAGGGATCTGTAGACATGCACTTGAAGTTCTCTCACTTCCTCAACCCCTCTCAATAAATTCCCGTTTATTGGGTATTCTTTTGATTTGTTTGCCCTCCCCAGTGCATTACCTCACACTTTTCTGAATGGAATTCCATGTGCCAATTCTCGGCTTACTCAACCAAATTATTGATAACTGTGCTCTTCTCCAGCGATGCTGCCAGACCTGCTGAGTTTTTCCAGGTATTTCTGTTTTTGTTTTTGTTTTGGATTTCCAGCATCCGCAGTTCTTTGCTTTTATCTCATCGATATCATTCTGGAGTCAAAAGTTATTCTCTTCACTATCCGTGACACAGCCAATTTTTGTGTCATCTGCAAATTTCCCAATCATGCCTCCCATATTTAAGTCTAAATCATTAATATATACAACAAACAGCAAGGACCCCAACAGTGACCCTTGTGGAAAACCACTGGAAACCATTTTCCATTTGCAACAACATCCATCAACCATTACTCTTTGTTTCCTGTCGCTGAGACCATTTTGGATCCAACCCGCCACCTTCCCCTCTTTCCCATGAAATCTTACTTTCCTGACCAGTCTGCCATGTGGGACTTAGCCAAATCCCTTACTGAAATCCATGTAGACAACATCCACTGCACTACCCTCATCAATCCTCCTTGTTACTTCCTCAAAAAATTCTATTCAGTTAGTAAGACATGATCTTCCCCTATCAGATCCATGCTGACTATCCCTGATCAATCCATGCCTTTCTAAGACACAGTCTATCCTGTGTCTCAGTAATTTGCCCACTACTGAAGTCAGCCTATAAATTTCTAGCCTATGCCTCACATTTTTTTAAAATAATACTACAGCGTTCGCAGATCTCGAATCCTTTCAGACCTTGCTTGTATCTACTGAGGATTGGAAAATGATCCTCAGAGGATCCTCTATTTCCTCCCTGGCTTCCTTCAACAGCCTGGGATACAATCCATCTAGTCCTGTTGATTTATCCATCTTCAAGAATGCCAGTCCCTCCAGTACTTCCTCTCTAACTATGCCCATTGAATCTAATATTTCACACTCCTCCTCTTTAACTAAAATGCCTGCATCATCCCTCCCCTTAGTGAAGACAGAGGCAAAGTACTCATTGAGAACCTTGCCCACATATTCTGCAAGTTACCATGTACATCTCTAATAGGCCCTACCTTTTCCTTAGTTATTTTCTTGCTTTTAATGTACTGGTAAAACATCTTAGAATTACCTTTGATTTTACCTGCCAATATTTTTTCGTATCATCTCTGTGCTCCCCTAATTCCCATTTTACTTTACCCCTGTACTTTCTATACTCCTCTAGGTTTTCAATAGTATTAAGTCCTTTGTGACTGTCATAAGCTATCATTTTCTGTTTAAACTTGGACTGTAGGCTTCTGGAAAACTAGGGAGCACTAGATTTGGCAGTACTGCCCTTTTTCTTTGTGAGGACATGTCTACACTGGGCCTGGAGAATCTCGCCTATGAATGCCTCCTACTGATTTGACACAGTCCTTCTAATAGTTGTAACCAGCCAACTCTTGCCAGCTCACCTCTCAGCTTTGTAAAATTTGTCTTACCCCAATTTAGAACTTTTACTCCTGTTCTGTCTTTGTCCTTTTCCATAATGATGCTAAATCTAACTGTATTATAGTCACTACTACATCATCCACTTGTCCAGCTTCATTTCCTGAGACTAAATCTAGAATTGCGCCCCCTCTCATTGGACTTGTTACAAGCTGTTACGTATCCATTCTTCAATTACTTGATGGAAATACTATTAATTTTTTTGAGCTTCAATGTATTATTTTGTTTACTTAGGTGATTCTTAGAAGGGCAGAATTGAAGGTGGAAATGATGGAATTTAGGATGAGTAATGTTCTAAATCTGTCATTTACATACTCAATTCCGCATGACCACGTTCCCCCACACTTACATCAATTGTATTGTGCAGCAACCCTGCCCTCGGGAATTTTGGTTACATGCATCTTACTGTGCTGTTTTAATATATCCTTTTTAGTTTATGTGTACCATATTTAAACTCACATTACATACTTTCCTTAAATGCATTATCCCTTGCCTTTTCAAACAAGCAAGAAGCTTTTTTGCATAGATGGAGGGAAAGTAAGTAGGAAAAACGAATCTGGTAATTGGTTTTCAGGACAACAGTAGAGAAGATATGGACCCATAACCTGTTCTCAATTTCCATTTACATCACTTCTGTATCTACTATTGACTTTATGTGGTAATTAAGGATTGGAGCATTAGGGAAAAGTCTTTGCATGTATCCACTCTTCACTCAACCAGAATTACTTGATGTAAATACTGTTAGTTCTTTTGGGCTTCAATGTGTTTTTTTTATTTCAAAAGGCAACCAATTATGCACGAAGCTGTGTTGTCTGGCAACTGAGAACTTAACTGTCCACATCTCTTGTCGGAATGGAAAAACAACTCCCATTGGAGTATACTGTCTCTGGGAACATCTGATAATTATGGAGACACTCTCCAAACAAAACATGCTTATTCAAGCCACTTACTACAGCAAAGATTTATCAACAGGCAAGCTCCTCCATAAACATCAGCAGTTACCTGAACATTTTTTTTTGCTATACTGTGACATTAAGTCAGCAATCAAATATATGAATGACTTTAAAGTAGTCAAAACATACCAACCACAGGAATAGAAATCATATTACTGTACATGCTCGCAATAGATTTAAATTTTGGGAACAGGCTTCTCCATGTGCCTATACATGTTCATCCATAAAATTCTCTCCTGGCCCTAGAGATCAATTTGTAGCCCAGCAGTGAAACTAAGACTTTTCCAGTTTGCAATAATTATTCAACAGATGATGATGAGCTTATAACTAAAGAAATAATCACATGCTGATATGATCCTGATCAACTCTGCTATTCCTTGCTAAATGATTTGTTTTACTGTCATAAATTCCACTTTTCCTATTATCTTCTATTTTGATGTCAATAGTCTTCATGATACATTATGAAGTTGTGGCCAACCAGTTTGTGGGAGGTCGGTAATTGGGGTTGGGGACTGGCGGGGTGAGAGAGATCTACAATCGGGCATGTGTGTGAAAGTGCCGAAATTCTACAGTTCACTCACAGGGACAACTTTCATTGGGCTGGAATGCGTGATAGTGAGACAGCAGCCAGTTTCATGTCTTTCCCAACTTTATTACTATTCTTGCCTTTCCTACTCTGCTGATCACTTTTAGCTCAAGCTATGACCTTTTGCAATCTCTTATATCTTTTTCAAAGATTGCATAAATTCTAGTTCGGTATCATCAAACTTTCATATAATTCCTCTAGTGTCTATGTCCAACAATAATAACAGTTTACACTTGCACTGTGCCTTTAATGTAGAGAACATACCGAGGCAACTCAGTGGCATAATCTGAAACAAATTGACACTGAGCACAAGAAGGAGATATCAGGAGCAAGGCCAAAAGATTAATCAAAGAAATACATAGGCCAGAATTTTCACGTTGGCGTGTGGGTGTGTGCCCGGCATGCCGATGTGTAAAATGATGTGCGATGACGTCGGGCGTGTGCCTGCCATCATTGTACGTCATTCAGATCTTTCATCAAAGGACTATTAAGGCCATTGGAAACTAATTTAGATAATTAATAGGGTACAGTGGCCTTCGCGTTTTTCAGGAAACCTCATCCACGGGCAGGATGAGGTTTCCTGAAGGTTTTATTAAATAAATATTTTTTTTTTTCACAATTCATAAACATGTCCCAGCTCATATGACACTGTCACATGACAGGACATGGCTAAATAATTTTAATCTTTATTTAAAATGTTCAATATGAACTTAATCTCCCTGAAGCAGCTCTGTGCCTCAGGGAGATTTCTGCACTTTTTCTTTGCATATGTGAAAGAGTGCAGGCCCCGACTCTCCCTCCTCCCCTCACCCGCACAGGTAGCACTGAGCACTACCGGCCTTGGGTCACGCTGGGCAGGCCTTAATTAGCCCACCCAAATAAAATGGCTGCACGCAGCCGAGCATGAGTGGCGATCGGCTCCACGCCTGCTGACACCCGCTCCCGACTGGCCTGCCCAACAGGCAGAAAATTCTGTCCATAGTGAGAAGAGCTTTAGAGGAGAGAGGGAAGTGAAGAAGTAAAGACAGATTCCAGAGCTTTGGCTTAGATGTCTGAAGACATGGCTGTCAATAGTGGGGTGAAGGTTGACGGAGTGGCCAAAAGGACAGAATTGGAGAAAATTAAATTCTGGGGGTGGGGGAGGGGGGGGAGGGGGAGGGGGGATGCGGTGCAGTATGGAGTGAGAGGAGGTTATTGGGATTGGGAAAGAATGAGGCTATAAAGGATTTACACACATTGGGCCATAAACACCAGCTGGCATCAGAAGGTTCAGGCCTGCAGAAATTGGAAAGAAATACTTACCTGGTCTTGAAAATTACGTTGCAACTTCGGATCGCTGGAGCTGCTTGGAGGCGGCAGCAAAAGACCCCTCGCAGGCCCTCGAGAAGTGCAGCTCCGGTGGATACAAGGAGGCCATGCTCCCTTTTTTACAGCACTCACTTTAAAGGGCCAGGGAAACTGACAGGCCAGGGAGAAGGTAAGTGGCTAATGTAAAAGGATAGGATTTGGGGGGGGCGGGGGAGTGTTCCCAGGGCGCTCTGGGGAATTTGGGGGGCAGCGTTGGTCGGAAACTGGAAGGGGTGTGGGGGTGTGTCGGAAGTCCGGGGGTGGGGGCACCTGCCCAATTCACTGTTACACCAGTGGGAAAACACGCCGTTCTAGAACACATTTAGACAAGTGTGATGTGCAGAAATTGGGACTTACCATAAGGGCCTTGCTCAGATCGTGGACATCCAAGGAGAAGAAGATGCTAGAGCCCTATAGCTACCGGACCCTGGAGGAACACATGCATTGTTATGACACAGTGGATGGTAAATGTGGAGCTGCCCAAATCCCAGAGGGAAACTTGAAAAGCCGCCACAGCTGTTTTGGCAATTTGAATTTTATTTCGAGATGCATGCCTTGAATTCAATAGTAATAAGTCCACTGAGTCCTAGAGGGTCTTTACAAAACTAAATTAGACATTTATTAATAGAAGAAACAATTTTAAGCATATACATAGGTCTACAAATTATTACTATGATAACTCCGAACTCCCTTAATTAATCTGACTCCCAGTTACACATCCATTAAGGCAACAGTAAAACAAATAGAATTAAACAGACCCAGGCAAAGCACAAAAAACCCTGGACTGTGATATTCAATGTGAGTTTTCTTAGCTTTGGTTCCTGTAGACAGCAAATTCATGCATAGAGACTGCAGGCTTTTGTTAGATCTACTCCCTTACACATAGCCTCATCTCCTTTAGATATGTTTCTCCCTTTTTAATGTAAATTCCATTGTCCCAAGATGTCTTTGCAACTTTACTTTTCTCATAATATAAATCTTTCAAAGTACTCATTTTATCAGTAACCTTTGGGAAAAATAAACACACTGTTGGGCTTAGCCTCTTATGGCTGGTTGTAACAACTCATCATCTCTTTGAAATTCAACTACTCTGGTTTATCTAAAAGTGGAAATCTCACATCCTAAAACTTCAACCATGTTTACGTATTTAGCATTTCAAACCTAGCTTCCCTTTTGATAATTCAAAAGCTCCAGGCTAGCTGTCTTCAATTCAATTAAACACACACAAACAGTAATCCAAACCCAACTATTAACCTACCTTTACAATAAATCACAATAATATTATGAAGATTATTATATTTTCAAGAAAGCAACACATGCTGGGTGGACCCTCATGCACATGGCTCTACCGCAACACAGCTCTCAAAAGGGGGAGGGGGAGGTCTCCGTTAACGTTTCGGGTCAGCTTCGAAACATCACGGTTTTGGCCATGGGCTGTTAAAGATGATCGGCAAAGTGGGGAGAGAGGAAGGTATAAATGTGAGTGGAAGAGGAAGATCTACCGGCATGGGATGAGGTTGAGCATTGGGGGACGAAGGTGTTGGGGGGGTGGGGTGAAGTTGGGAGGGGCAGGGGATGAAGATGTCGGTGGGCTGACGCTGGTGGGGGGAAGGAGGGTGACTGGGAGGAGGAGGGAGTATGATGGGGGATGGGTACAGGGGAAGGGTGGTGTAATGGCGAGATTACTGCAAGTGGGAAGGTAGGCGTAAGGGGGAAGGAAGGTGTACAGGTGGGAGTTCAGAGGGGGGAGGTGTCTGTGGGAGGTGGGAGTTTGGAGAGAGGAAGGAGTTCGAGGGAGGGGGTAGTTTAGTGAGGGGAAGGTATTCGAGGAGGAGGAGGGAGTTCGGAGAGGTGAGGTGAACAGGGGGAGGAAGGATTAAAGGTGGAGAAGGGAATAAGGGGAGGGATATCCAGGTGAGCGTGCAAGTGAGGGGTCTGTGGAGTCAATGACTGCCTCCTGGAGAATGAACTGAAGGTGGGCGTGATAGGAGGGAATGGAGAATGTGAGAGGGGGCAGAGGGAGCTGGTAGGCTGGGAGGGTGAGGGTGCATCAGTAATGGTAGAAGGGATGGCGAGGGTGGTTGGTGGGGACTTGGAGGCAGACATGGACCCTGGTGATGGGAGGGAGAGGTCAGGGAGGTCAACATAGGTAAAGGTAAGACTTTCAGGAAGATAGGGAATGTGCACGTTCACCTGGGCATCCTGGAAAGAAAAGAGATTTAGCTGGTAGGTGGGGAGGTAGAAAGTGATGCCAGGGGTGTCCACAGCGATGGGGGAAAGGACATGGGTGACTGGGGAAGGGGAAATGATGAGAAACTTGACAACTATAATTTCACAGAAATCAAAAGTGAGCAGAGCCTCATGTTGGATGGGCATGGGTGCAGCATGGGAGTGTGGCCAGTGGAGATGCAGGTCAGCTCAGATGGACAACTGAAAGAGAGCCCCAGGCAGCATTGAAAATGTTTGGGACATTGAGATGGAGGAAGGGTCTGCATGCATGGGAGAGTGCTTTCTCGAGGCTCCGAAAGGCCCTGCCACACACACACTTCTCTCTCCAGAATTACTCGTGGGCCGACTGCATGCAGCTGAACTGCTAATGGTAGGCGGGATGCAGGGGGAGGACTCATGAAGCCTGTAAATGAAGCTGAAAGACAACATTGCATATTACTCAGTGAAAGTGAACATATTTTCAGATAATAAAGTCACAAAATGTGTTCACCTGCGCAACCACTTGTGATCAGAATTTCTTAACTTTTCTAGGCCTTAGACTTTTAGGAGCTGCCCTGAAATCCACAGCAGGAGTGGATACAGCCTGTGCAATGGTTGGCTCTGTTACCTCTGATGACTTAGGCATGTGTCCTCTGGACAGTTGAGGCCTTGAGGGCCCTAGCTTGCTTTGTCTGTCCTCCTGTGGGCCAGCTGCCCCGTCTGCAGTGACAGGGGACGAGGTCGAGGGGGTAAAAGGCAAAGCGGACTTGGAAGCAGAGGACAGCCTCTGAGATTCCTGAGTGGATGACCCAGGGGTGTCTAGCTGCCAGTCCTCCTCCATTTGGTTGCCCGAGGTCCCCGACCTGACTCCTTGAGGGTAAGGAGCACATGGAGGGTCGTCAACGTGCCCCTCTCACATTGCCACTGCAGGGTCTGACCCATGTCTACCATGATGGAATGCAGGTCTGCACTCATCTCCATGTTCTGCTAGACCAGGGTTCAAAAACAGTTCCTCTGACATGTCCTCCTTCTTCCTTAACCGAGGTTTTCCACCCACGGTCGTTGACAGGGCCCTCAACCGTGTCCGGCCCATCTCCCGCGCATCCGCCCTCACTCCTTCTCCTCCCTCCCAGAAACATGATAGGGTCCCCCTTGTCCTCACTTATCACCCCACCAGCCTCCGCATTCAAAGGATCATCCTCCGCCATTTCCGCCAACTCCAGCATGATGCCACTACCAAACACATCTTCCCTTCACCCCCCTTATCGGCATTCCGTAGGGATCGCTCCCTCCGGGACACCCTGGTCCACTCCTCCATCACCCCCTACTCCTCAACCCCCTCCTATGGCACAACCCCTTGCCCACGCAAAAGATGCAACACCTGCCCCTTCACTTCCTCTCTCCTCACCGTCCAAGGACCCAAACACTCCTTTCAAGTGAAGCAGCATTTCACTTGCATTTCCCCCAACTTAGTCTACTGCATTCGTTGCTCCCAATGTGGTCTCCTCTACATTGGAGAGACCAAACGTAAACTGGGCGACCGCTTTTCAGAACACCTGCGGTCTGTCCGCAAGAATGACCCAAACCTCCCTGTCGCTTGCCATTTTAACACTCCACCCTGCTCTCTTGCCCACATGTCTGTCCTTGGCTTGCTGCATTGTTCCAGTGAAGCCCAACGCAAACTGGAGGAACAACACCTCATCTTCCGACTAGGGACTTTACAGCCTTCCGGACTGAATATTGAATTCAACAACTTTAGGTCGTGAGTCCCCTCCCCCATCCCCACCCCCTTTCTGTTTCCCCCTTCTTTTTTTTCCCAATAAATTATAAAGATTTTCCTTTTCCCACCTATTTCCATTATATAAAATAAAAAAAAAAATAAAAAAAAAAAAAAACCCACTAGAGCTATACCTTGAGTGCCCTACCATCCATTCTTAATTAGCACATTCGTTTAGATAATATCACCAACTTTAACTTTAACACCTATGTGTTCTATTGTAGTATTGTTGACATCTTTTGATGATCTGCTTCTATCACTGCTTGTTTGTCGCTACAACCACACCAACCCCCTCCACCTCTCTGTCTCTCTATCTCTCCGCCCCCCACACACACACCTTAAACCAGCTTATATTTCAGCTCTTTCCTGGACTCGAACTCAAGTTCTGTCGAAGGGTCATGAGGACTCGAAACGTCAACTCTTTTCTTCTCCGCCGATGCTGCCAGACCTGCTGAGTTTTTCCAGGTAATTCTGTTTTTGTTCTCCATGGCATCCGCCATTCTTCCCATGGAGTACCCCATACTCACAGATGAGGGCACCACTTCGTCAGAGTGCAGGCAGGCATACCACCCTATTGGGTGCTTCCAACAGCTCTGCTTGATGTTTCCCCACCTTCTGTTGACTCTCCACGGTGAGTTGTATGGCCGTAACCAGAGGCTCGTCATCTGACAAGGACCTCACAGATGCCTTCGCCTCAGCAGTCCGCCGAGTGCCAGGGAGCTCAGCTAAAGCTGCCTCCTCCTGCTACGGACACGTGTCTGTGTGGTGACCACCACATTGTGTGCTCAAGCATGTCCTCGATTTAGGTCCCACCGAAGTGTGTGTCTCTGCGGTGGAGGGTGTGGGTAATCAGAGAGTGTGGCTTTTATGTCTTGAGTCTATGAGTTCATTAGTCAACTAAACTTGAATTGCACACCTTCATGTACACTTGTTAGTTGATGCTCAATAACGGAGAGAAACCAACATAAGAACAAACTGATTATTTATTGCAACAGAAGGTAGAGCACTAAATCCTTATGTGCTCCCACAACCACCTCCAGTTCTAGACCAACCAGTAGCCAGCCCGCATTGTACAGAGATTGGTCAGTACAGTCACATGGTTATCCATTTGCATTCTCTTATAGGTACATGGTACTCCACTTTATCCCAGTGGGGTGGATCGACATGTGCGAAATAGGATATGAATGGATTCTTCAACATTTGTTTTCCTCTGACATACTAGCTCTCAGACTGTCTTTAGCTACCCTGTAAAATTATTCCACTCTACCATTCGATTGCAGGTTGTATTGCAATGTCAAACTGCGGTGAATTCTGTAGCTTGCTAGAAACTTCATGAACCAAACTGCAGTCTATTGTCTGTAGTGATAGTGTCTGGCAAACCCCATTCTGTAAACAGCTTATCTAAAATGTCAATGACCAAAGTGGTGGTTATGGAATTTGTTGGAGCAATTTCTGGCTATTTGCTATGTGGTTCTGGAAACACAAGCAAAAAATGTTGATTGCTAGAGGCTGCTTGCGCTTCTCTAAAAATATCTACTTCGAATTATTGTCATGGTTTTGTTGGCCATGGGGTCAGTTGTAAAGGTGCAGGACACGTTTTTAAAAAATTTTACTGAATGTACAAGCTATGTAAATTCTAATGGACTCTTCTACGTGGCAATCTATTATTGGCCATCAGGCTGCTTCACAGGATCATTGTTTCATCTTAACAATACTCAGATGTCCTTCATAGGCAAGATGCAATACACATTGCTGTAGCACTTTGGGAGACTGCTCGAGTTCCATATGCGATACTGTTGTCATCAAGCAATGCAAATTCATTGCCTCTGTAGTGCAGGGTCAGTTCTTTTTTGCAAAGCCACTAGGTTTTTAGGTACTGGCTTATTTTCTGCAATATTGCAGTCTGTTGCCAATTCTGCTTTCAACTCGTCTCACCAACAAGATTTGTAGACGCGTGCAAAATCATCATAGTCTTTGTCACAAGTGACTTCACTATTGTCAATGTTGTCTGCTAAGCATGTCAGCTACTCCATTACGTACGCTTGCTAGATACTCAACCTCAAAGTTGTACTGATGAAAATAATATGACCAATTGTAGAGGTCAATGACCAGATTCTGACATGGTTAACAATGTAGCCAGTGCTCTGTGATCAGTGCAGAGAGTGAACTTTCCACCAGAGAGATACATGTGCCAATGTTCAGAAGCATAGATATAGGCTAGTGCATCCCGCTGTCCGGTACAGTGCTTGCATTCAGTTTCTGACAACGGCCATGACACGTAAGCAATGGGTCACTCGTTGCCTTCAATGTGCTGTGATAGTTCAGCTCAAATCATATTTTCTGACACATCTGTTGTGACCTATGTTTCCACTTGTGGATTTAAATGCACGAAGACTGGTCTCTGTGGCCGCAGCATAATCGGGGATTGTAGTTTCTCCTCTTCAACTGGCCTATGTGATAGTTGCAGGATTGGAGGGAATACCCTTTTCAGGCACATTCATGCCAACATCAATGAGAAGCGACACTGAGGTTCCTGCAGTCCTGACTGAGCATTCCTTGAAATGACCTGGTGCTTTACTGTTTCTGATGGTATACACATGCCCTATCTCATTCTCAGGAAGAGGCTCCTCCAATTACGAACTGATGATTTCCTCTCCTTCAACCTGCAGACCTTTGCAAAGTGATTCACTTCAAGCATGAATTACACTTTTCCCCTTGAGCTGGACATGGTGTTGTAAATCAACGAGCACTTCCACAATTTAGGCACAGTTTTAGGGGTACTGTTTACAGTTTCAAGGTGCTGGGTTAAGTGTTGATGAGACAGCTGAGGTCTTTTTGTTCATGCTCCTTGCACTTGAGCTGGTTGGGCAAGCTATGTCTGCAACCCTGAGTCTAAGTGTGTATTTCTATGTAATCTCTTCAAATCAAACATGGCACATTCAATTTGGGCTACCTCCACAGCCACCAACATCATAATGCCTCAACCAGGTACAGCCTACTTGTACCTCTTTCCCCAAATCCATAAACAGGACTGTCCTGGTAGACCCATCATTTCAGCCTGTACCTGCTCAACTGAATTTACTTCTTCCTATCTTGACTCTATTTTGTCCACCCTTGTCTAGTCTCTTCCTATCTTCATGATTCTTCTGATGCCTTATGTCATTCCAGTTTCCTGGCCCTAACTACCTGTGCTTCACAATGGGCATCTAATCCCTCCACACCTCCATCCCCCACCAGGATGGTGTGAGGATTCTCTGCTTCTTCCTTGAATGGAGGCCCGAATGATCCCCATACACAATTACCCTCCTCCACTTGTCTGAACTTGTTCTCTCACTGAACAATTTCTCCTTTAACTTATCTCACTTCCTCCAAATAAAAAGTGTAGGTATGGGTACCCACATGGGCCCTAGTTATGCCTCTCTTTTTGTGGGGTATATGGACACCCTCTGTTCCAGTCCTACAGAGGCCACCTCCCACAATTCTTTTTTAGGTATATCGATGGCTGTATTGGTGCCGCTTCCTGCTCTCATCTGGAACTGAAAAAATTCATTAATTTTGTTTCCAATTTCCATCTTTCCTTCAACTTCACATGATCCATCTCTGAACTTCCCTTCCCTTCCTTGACTTCTCTGTCTCTATTTCTGGGATAGACTGTGTACTAATATTGATTACAAGCCCACCAACTTACAGCTACCTTGACTACATTTCCTCACACCATGCTTCCTGTAAGAACACCATCCCATTTTCCAAGTTTCTCCATCTCCATGGCATCTATTCTATTCTGATGATGCTACCTTCCACAACAGAACTTCTGACATTTCTTCCTTTTTCCTCAACTGAAGGTTCCCCCCCACATTATGATTGACAGAGCCCTCAACCATGTCCAACCCATTTCCCACACTTCCGCTCTCACCTCTTCCCATCCAATCCAGAAAAATGATAGGGTCCCTCTTGTCCTCATTTACCACCCCACCAGCCTCCACATTCAAAAGATTGTCTGCCACCATTTCCATCAACTCCAGCATGATGCCACTACCAAACACATCTTCCCCTTCCCTTCCCTGTCAGCATTCCAAAGAGACTGTTCCCTCTGCGACACCCTGGTCCACTCCTCGAATGCCCCCAACACCTCATCTTCTTCCCACAGTACCTCCCCATGCAATTACAGGAGGTGTAATACCTGCCTCTTTACCTCCTCCTTCCTCATTCTCCAGGGCCCCAGACACACCTCATAGGTGAAGGAGCGATTTACTTTCACTTTTATCAATTTAGTCTACTGTATTCTGTTGAAGGGTCATGAGGACTCGAAACATCAACTTTGCTCTTCTCCGCCGATGCTGCCAGGCCTGCTGAGTTTTTCCAGGTATTTCTGTTTTTGTTTTGGATTTCCAGCATCCGCAGTGTTTGTTTTTAGTCTCCTGTATTCGTTGCTCACAATGCGGTCTCCTCCACACTGGGGAGACCAAACACAGACTGGGTAACTGCTTTGCAGAACACCTTCACTCAGTCTACAAGGATGACCCCGACCTTCCAGTTGCTTGCCATTTCAATTCACCACCTGGCTCTCATGCTCACATTTCTGTCCTCGGCCTACTCCAATATTCCAATGAAGCCCAATGCAAACTGGAGGAACAGTTTACTTTACAAAACTTTACAACCTTGTGGACTCAACATTGAATTCAACAACATCAGACCATAAACTCTATCCTCCATTTTGTATTTTCTTCCTCGTGCCAGTCTGTATCTTGTTCTCATGTTTTACTTTCAGACAACACTTAGCTTTATTATGCTATTAATACCTATTCTGGACCAATGCTTTTACTATTACCATTTCCAATCTCTTTTCCTTTTGTTCCATGACATCTTTGTAATTTAATCTCCTGGCCATCATCTAACCAATCCCTGATGTTCCCTTTTGCCCCACCTGATCCTCCCCACTTTATCAACAGCATAAAACCCATCACATTTCTAGCACTCTTCAGTTCTGAAGAAAAGTCATATTGGACTTGTTATTCGTTTTTGTCTCTTCACAGATGCTGCCAAGGCTGCTGAGTTTTTCCAGTGCTTTTTGTTTTTATTATCGAGTTCAACAATTTCAGTTCATAACTACTGCTTTTATTTTTTTCAGATAGCAGCTGTTGGTAATGATGCTGCTGCTCATTTAATCACTCCTGCCTTCCACCCTATCACCAGACCTTCCCTTTTGCTTCTTCCTCCTTTGCTGCCCCTCCTTCCCCTGCCCCTGTGCTTACTCAAAACCTATGACATTTGTAGAATTTTCCAGATCCAGTGAAAGGTCACCTGCATGAAACTTTAATTCTGTCGCTATTTCCATAAATGCTGCTTTGCCTACTCAGTATTTCCAGTATTTCCTGTTTATATCAGAACAGCCAAGTCTCAAGGCCACAAAGAAGGGATTTGGCAGCAGGTGGACTGAGGCAGGGGCTGAGATGTGCAACGTTATGGAGCTAAGACAAGAGGCTGGATTTTACATGCTCCCGCCGGGGATATTTTCAGAGGAGGGGCACATAAGATAGGGCGAATTCCCAGCCCACCACCTTCCTACCCACCCTTGAACTGACCCCTAAACACAAGGGGTGGAAACGCACAAAATCGGCAGCCCACCCGTCGTACGTAAACAAATCATTAAGGTCTAAATGAGCTTTTTTACAAGCTAATTGATCCCAATAATATGCTCCTATGCCATAATATGGTTGGCTTGGGCAGGTGGGTGGGATTGGGCAGCTTTTTTTCAATAATCTTTTAAAAGGATGGGAAGGAAGGGAGGGTCTTATCTTCAGGGGGTGCCCTTTGCACATTGGGGGCAGCCCCCTTATGAACATGCCCCGTCCTTCCTTCCTACCCGCTTGCTCTCAAAAATGCACCCACCAAACCCTCTGACAACTCTAAGTTGGCCAAGCCTTCCTACCCAATACCCCAGACTTATCTCACTCCAGGATCCACTGGGCCTTCTTCTTGGGACTGATTGCAGTGTCTGGAGACTGCTGAGCTTTTGACTCTTTCGGGACTGCTGGACCTGCCAGCCAATCCAATTAGCCAGCAGCTCCTGAGGGCAGGATTTCCTCCCCAGTGAAGGATAGAAGTCCCACTGTGTGCCAATTTAGCCCATCCACAGTGATTATGGCTGTGGGCAGGCTTTAATGGAGCAAATCGGCTGGGGTGGAGGTGGAGGGTGAGATACCCGCACCCCCTGCCTCACCTGTAAAATGCAGACCGAGGTGTCGGTAGGATATAGGCATGGAAACTCAGCTCAGGGTTGAATTAGGCACCAGGATTGTAAACAATATGGTTCAAACTGACATAGCAGATTCAATAATCCAAAACCATTTTGAGTAAAGACAGTCTACATAAAGAGAACATTTTCATTACATCCATTTGGACTGGATTCAAGCTAATTTCTCTAATATGAAATGACAGTGTGCTAATCTTGGGCATTAGTCAGTCCACCTTCAATTCAAACTCAACTGTCTACTGTATGAATGTTGGCTTTTATTGTCTGTAAAGCAGAAACTGCTAGCTGCGCTACACTTTTTAGCTGTGTCTAGCATAAGGAAATAAGAAAATTGATTATACTTTTTAGGCTTTCTGAACACAAACTTTTATTTCTGAATTGGTAACTTGCTGTGGTTATAACAACGTGGGTGTGAATAGTCTGTGACAAGGTTATTTCATTCCTTTTGTACACTATGCTTCTGAAGTATCCGTGCTCCATTCTTCCTTTCTGTGTTGAACAGATATTCAATCTTTTCTAAAAAGAAAGACAATTAAAACACTCCAAAATACGAATCAAATTTATTCTGCCAATTTATAATCATTTCTAACTTGCTCAAAATAATGGAATTTTATTCAAAGAATATGGTAAGGCTCTGGGTTAAGTTTCCAGCATTTTTTAAATAAGCAGACATCACACTAGTGGCAGGGAATGAGATATGTTTTAGAAGAAACTTCTTCACCCGAAGGGGGTAAGAATGAGGAATTCACAACCACAGGAAGTGGTTGAAGTGAATAGTATAGCTGCATTTAAGGGGAATTACACAAGCATATGAGGGAGAAAGGAATAGATGGTTATTGGTTACAATGATAGATTTTGATGAGAAAAGATGAGAGTTGACTCAAGTGGAGCATAAACATTAGTATAAACTGATTGAGCTGAATGGCCTGTTTCTGTGCCATATATCTTATGTAATCCTATAAAAGTAATGCTTTGAGGAACACTGAATATCATGGAGATATCAATGATATAAGCTAGATCATAATCATGAAGGGGTAACGTAAATTGAAATTCACGTGGAATGAGTTGGAGCTGGAGATAATTGCTTACAAAATTAACTGTCTTTAATGTCAACAGTTAACTCCCAATTCATGTTGAAGTTCAGTTTATAATGTGGGCATACTGATGTTAACAGTCTGGTGCAGAACATATTCTGTGTACTAATCCACAGCAGCCAATTTTATCTAAAGATTAGTGACAGATTACTTTGAAACTGTAGCCTATCAACAGGTTATATGGGAATAATCTTGATTAAGTTTAAAGTAGCACAGTCATCTGTGTACCTCAGTGATATGGACAACAGGAAGCTTGTGCTCATTCCACCATGTTTATTCATAGGTTAATGTTATTGCTTTTAGGTCATCATTTTATAGAACATTAAACCAAATTTACAGGATGCAATCTGCAAGGTCACAATGGGATCATGCTCATTAATACTCTGCAGTGTTAACCTTGTCAGAGTTTGTGGGGTCAGTGGAAGAAATTGCATGGGGTAGGCAGGCACAAGCTCCAGTATGGGTGCACCCCACTGGAGCCTCCCTCCTACATTCAGCTGCAATATTTGCTGTCCAGCTGCTTCAGGAGGAGGGCCTCCTTCACCGGTGTGGGTTAGTTGGATGGGGCCCACGCACTTCTCCTCGTTTGGAGTCCTGAACCCCCAGCACTAATCTAAGTAAATAATGAGCCCAGCAAAGAGTATTTCTGTCTCTGCTCTAGTGCTCAAGACATTTGCCTTGTAGGCAGGCTAGAGAATCCCATAAAGAGGATAGAGCCAGTACAACTGGGTGCCTATCCCAAGGTTCTGTCAGACCTTTATTGCAAATGGATGGACTATAAAAGTAGGGAAGTCTTGCTACAACGGTGCACAGCACTTACAATACTGTTGTACAGTTTTGGTCTCCTTGCTTAAGGACAGATATATTTGCATCAGAAGCAGTTCAGAGAAAGTTTATTAGGCTGATTCCTGGGATGAAGGGGCTCTCTTATAAAGAAAGGTTGAGCAGGTTGGGCCTATGCTCATTGGAGTTTAGAAAAATGAGAGGTGACCTGACTGAAACATATAAGATGTTGAGAGGACTTGCAAGGAGGATGTTTCCCCTAATGGGAGAGACTAGAACTGGGGCTCCCATTTAAGATGGAGATGAAGAGAAATTTTTTCTCTCCGAGTGTTGTTAGTCCGTGGAATTCCCTTCCCCAAAAAGCAGTGAAGACAACGTCGTTGGATAATCTTAAGGCTGAGTTAGATAGATTCTTGATTGACAAGGGAGTCAAAGGGCATAGCGGGTAGACAGGAAAATAGAGTTGAGGCCACAATCAGGCCAGCTATGATCTTATCAAATGACAGAGCAGGCTCGAGGGACTGAATGGCCTACTTCTGCACCTAATTCATATGTTTGTATGCCTCCCCGGTGGTGCTGTTGTTCAATAGAGCTGCCTGGCTCTGATTGATCAAGTTAAGTGCCTGAGTCGCACATAATACTGCAGGCCTTCCCTAAAAGACACCACGTGGGGCTCTCGCTGGCTCACCAGCTGGTGGATGAAACCCCATTGCCTCCATTAAATACTATCTGATGTTTTCCCTCTTGGGGGGGAACTGGAACTAGAGGGTACAGTTTAAAAATAAGGTGTCTCCCATTAAAGACAGAGATGAGGAGAAATTTCTTTTCTCAGAGGGTCATTAATTTTTGGAAACCTCTTCCAAAGAGAATGGTGCAGGCTGGATAATTGAATACATTCAAGGCTGAGTTAGACAGATTTTTGATCTACGAGGGAGAGGAGGGTTATTGAGGGTAGGCAGGAAAGTGGAGTTAAGACCACAATCAGATCTGTCATGATCTTATTGGAGGTGAAACAGCTCCATGGGCCGAATGGCCTTCTCCTGCTCCAACTTCCTATGATCTTATGATCAGCTGAAAACCCGCAGAATTCCCACAGATGGTCAGGGCCATTATTGTTATTACTGTCATCATCAGTTCCTTCTGCCTTCCAAGATAACATTTTTTGTGTTAAGTATAATTGCTGTCAGCTCTTCAATGGCACTGGAAGGCTGAATGTGCATTAAGGTAATTATTGCAGATGTACAAAAATTCATATTGAATTCAAATTCTAGCATTGAATACGATGAAACAGCTTACTTTAGAATCAGCTTGCGCAAATTTGAAACAATGCAAATTAATTTTTTGTTCAAACTAGATCATCTGGGGATTATATAATTCTATAATTATGGTCCTCTGAGAAATGGCACATAAGAGACATACGGCAGGGTTTTTCGCTGGGTGGGTGGGCGCGTGTCCAACCCGCTCGAATGTAAAATAACGCGTGATGACGATGGGCAAGGGTCCCGACGTCATTGCGCACTTGCACAATATTTCAGTCGGCAGGCCCACGCAGGGCTCAGCAGCGTACCTGCCAACAATTAAAAGGCCTATTAAGGCCATTAACAATGTAATTGAATTCAATTTTTGCTGCCCATCCAACCTTACGGTTGGCGGGCAGGGAAAAAGTCCAAACAGCCTTTGTATTTTTTTCAAAACCTCATCCACGGGCAGGATGTGGTTTCGATCCGTCATTAAAACTTAAAAAAAAAATCCATCCTAATTTCTAACATGTCCTTGCTCATGCGACAGTCACATGAGGGGACTTTTTTTAATATTTTAAAAATCTTTATTTTTAATTTGCAAAATTCTTAATCTCCCTGAGGCAGCTCTATGCCCCAGGGAGCTTTTCCAGTGCGAACTTGCGCTCTCACACTCTTCCCCCCAACACAGGCAGCGCTGAGCGCTGAGCGCTGAAGCATGCGTTTCACGCTGGGAGGGCCTTAATTGGCCTGCCAGCATGAAAGCGCATTCTGGCCCGATCGTGGGTGGCGGTCCAATCCCTAACACTCACACCCTCCCCCACCAAGCCTGCCCGACAAGGTAAAATTCTGGCCATAAGCCCAAAATTCCCATGTGAAGTGGGAATCAGGAGTTGGTACTAAACCTCAGTTGTGTTCCTGCCTCCAACTCCAGGCTGCTGGAGAGTGCAATTTTGCAGCACTGGGGGCTTACTTGGCCTCAAGATGGATCACATCAACAGACCTGAGGTGGCAGTAATTAAAAGGCCTTCTTCCAGTCTGTTCACAAATAATCGGCCTAAAAGAATTTCAAAAGTATTTCAAAAATATTTTAAAATTTAAATATATTTCCCCTCACCCCAAACCCCTCATCCCCCACCCTAACCCCCATTGCCACCCCTTATCCACTTTTTGATCATATGAAACCACAAGCTCCATTATAAAAGCTGGATTGCTTCCAAGAGTCCATAAACATTCCAAATAAACAGTATGACTCTTCAGAGCAGCTATATAAACATTGTTAATAGTCAGATTGTTTATTTGGAATATTTATGGGCTCTCGGGAACAGTCAGGCTTTTAATGTGTTCATAAGTACTTGACATGTCCTATTGGTCCTGGTTCTTAATATCTTAGTGTAGAAGATGGTTTGATTTATGGCAGTTGCAAATTATTTGCAATATCTTTTTCTAATATGTCCTTTCAGAATAATGCAATAACAAATGCATAAAAAGGCTTTAATCCACTTGCTGCAGCATATAATAATGTTGGCTTAATTATCAGTGTTGATGTATAATTTATTGTCATACACCCATCAGTTTGGCCTGGTTGCTAGCACTATTGCCTATGCATCAGAAGGATACAGTCTTGTGCCCACATCAGGAGTTTGAGTTCAGATCTAAGATGAACTCCAGTATAGTATTGGATGAGTGTTGCATTAAACCGATGTCCTTCTATCTTTCTGGATGGTTCAGATGGATGTTAAAGATCCCACGCCATAAAGAAGAATGGGAGATATTGGTTCAGCATCTTCAACAAAAGCCAACAACAGATCAACTAGTTATTCATCTCAATGCTATTTGGGGAACTATCAATGTTGTCCACATTACAGTCACTGCAATTCCATGTATGTTTCTGTGTAATTCAGTGTGTGCCTTCTTTGATTTCAGTTTAGTGTGCATCAACCTGTTGTGCTGGGTCTGTTCCCCATTGAGGCATTAAGTAGATGATATAAATAAAACACTATTAAAAGACTGCTGGTGTTCTGCAGCTGTATACAGAAGATTTGCAGTTATCTAGGTTCAGGAATCTATGTTGATATTATAATGGGTTGAGTGGTTTGACTACTGTATGGCTGCTCTCTCTGCCCCATAGGAATATTGCAATTGAATCAAATATGGGAACCCAGGTTGAGTGCCTTGGTGGGTCTTATACAACAATCACCTGATATTGGTCATTTGTTATTAGTTTTACTGTGGATTTTACTTTGCTGCATGCAGCAGGTTTTGAGATTCCAACAACATCCAAAAGAATACAACATTTATTGGACCAATCAATGGCAGCCCTGCTGTGTTAACTAAACCCAGATAACTGCAAATCTTCTGTATACAGCTGCAAAACACCAACAGCCTCTTAATAGTGTTTTATTTATATCATCTACTTAATACCTCAGCGTGAGCATAACCATTGTTTCTCATCCATAAGTAATCAGATAAACGATCATTCATTTCCAGGGGAATAATAGCATCAGGAACTCTATTGAACAAATTTTAACTCCTAACTGAAATAAATCAGTACAAAAGATGGATTACAAAAAACCAGAGATATTGCCACCACCTCATTCCAAAAATTAGAATTGCTTTAACAGGCAAATTCCACATTTTTACTTTTCTTTCCTTCCTGTCCAATTTCTCTTTTTTCTGAGGTACAGGTACCCTCTCATACCATCCCCAACTGATCATTTTTCAAGTGTGAATCTAGACTGTGTGAGTCAGCTGACTTTCACTAAGGAAGGCATGAAAGGCATTACAACCAAGTCTAATCCTAACCTCACTTCTCAATCACATACATTATTCAGCAGGAATCATACATTGGGCTGTGCATTTACGAACTGAGCCATCAGGGAAGCACTGGACCTGTAAATCCTGAGACAATTCTAATTCAGAGTACAGATGCAGTTAGCATACAATGCAAACTCCTCTAGTAGCAAAGGTATCCAGTTATCTGAGAATCAGGGAGAAAAAACAATAATTGAAGTACCGATGGCCCAATAAGAACATCAAGTCAACAACTTCACTTTAGTGCTTGGAAACACAGTGTGTGGTCAAACCAAACTTATCAAGCACGGGATGGACCCCATTTAGTCTTTTTGAGAAGTGGGGGGAGGAAATTTATTCATGTATAATTTATTCATCCCAATTTGTGCAATAATACTGGTGAATTAATGTACTAGGCCATTGATCTTTAAGCTTATTGTCACTCAAATTCTGAGCAGACTTACACAAACTGGAATGGAAAGAACTTGTATTCCATTAGTAGGCCATCTTGATAACTCATGCCCAATGTTGCAATTAATTGCTGTTAATTGGCCAGCCAGTGTGAAATCATGGTCGGGGGTCCGTTTACCGACCACTCCCGGGCCCCCCAATTGTGCGCACCCGCCAAAGGTAAAATTCAGGCCATGGAATCATTTAAGAAGTAATTGAGTAATGTGATTTTTTTTTAATTCTTTCATGGGACGTGTGTGTCACTGGCAAGGACAGTAACCGTTGCCCAATCCCAATTGCCCTTGAACTGAGTGGCTTCTTTAGCATCTCAGTGGGCAGTTAAGAGTCAACCACTTTGCTATGAGACTGGAGTCACATGTAAGCCAGACCAGGTAAAGACGGCAGATTTCCTTCCCTAATGGACATTAATGAACCAGATGGGCTTTTACAGCAATCGATGATAGTTTCATGGTCACCATTCCTGAGACTAGATTGGCAATATGTACAGTCTTTCTGGAACATGAACTAAGATGGTCTGAACAGCCTTTATCATGTGATCTGGTCAAATCTTATTAAAGTATTTTCTGATTGAGAGAGCTTCTGGGGAAGCAGGCATAGGCCTACATGAATTTGTGCTGGTAGTTATGGATCAAGTGTGAGATAGCATTCCAAACATGGGTGAATGGAGGGACCGCAGATCATACAACACATGTTGAAAAGGAATAGGTATGAAAGCTGAGGAGGGAGAGAGGATCTGTGCTGGTATATTGAAAGACAGTGCTCATGATAGAGCAATTAGTTGTCATGAAGCTATTAATGTATATAATATTATTAGGAAATACTTTTCTTTTAAAAAAGCGATTTGGTCTCTGGATGTGTCTTAATTGGATTAAAGCCAGCTAGTCTGGCTGCTTTGATGTGTACTATTTTTGATATGTAAGAGAGATAGTGTGTATTTGCATTTTTTGAATAGTGCATTCAAGAAGTCGGGTGAAAACTGACACCTATCAAGCAGATACCCAGCCATATGTTTATATTAATAATAAAATTGGTACTAGAAAGGGGTTTTATTGTTAGAAGAGGCTGGTGATACAATGGGAATTTACATTCAATGGGTGGTGGTAGATATAATTTCAGCAGTCTTCGGGTGTGCAGAGCAGAGGCAATGTGAGATCAAAAGGCAGCTGTGGGCGTCCAACTGTCTCCACAGGAACCAAAGTGAAAAGAACCTAATTTTGAATTCGTAAGGTGAAAATGTTTTGACTGGTGACTGGTTAAGTCTATGGGTTGCTGTTGCCTTAATGGAGATTAGTTTGGGAATTTGTTAAAAGTTATGATAGTAGTAATTTGTAACCATGTGTGTATATATTTTAACCTGTATAAATTAATAAAATGTTTAATTTAGTTTAATGTAAAACCTCAAGAACTGGTGGTCTGATTCCTGAATTTAGAGTCACATTTCAAACACTTAAAATGATAGGTTATGACAGCTGCTTAAAGTTACCCTCTGGGATTTTTAAATAAGTCAGCATTACCAACTGCATTGGTCATAACAGTAGTACAATGCCAAGCACCGTTTTTAGTGCATAAAACACACAAGATTTACCTTGAAAGGATTGCTAAGCAGTGCAAATATGTATCTTAATTACATTAATATGAGCTCAGCGAATGCTTTGCCAAAAATATATATTTGAACATATAAATATCTGAAAGATGTTAGGTGAATGTAAATTACCAACAAGTTCTTCCAGCAAAACAAGAAAGGACAAAATGCATCAAGTAACACAAAGTACATCTGCGCCTGAATCTTCTGGTCAGAATGCGGGGGCAGGCTCTGCTCGCCGACATATAAAATGATGCGTGGTGATGTCTCCCCCTGTAGTTTTAAGCAAGAATGTTTTAACAATTAATGTACTCTATTGTGCCCTAAGCTAAACCAGCACCTCGATATTTGCTGTCTGCTCTGTGTGTCCTGTAGCTTTGTTATTGACCAGTGACGTAAGGTCGCTGGATCCTGAACATTTTTTCCCAAAAATATACTTCATTCATAAAATTTGTAAAATTGTTAACAGTTCAAATTTGTCATTACATAAAGTGCAATACGGATCAGTTTGTTTCAATATGTTACGATCAGATGAGAAGGAGAGAACTGGCTCCCCTCTATTTAACCTCCTCGGTTGATCACAACAAAGGTCCAAGTTTCTTCTTTACGAGGATTCTTTTCCAAATCAGAATGTGTTTCACTATTTAAGCTGGGAGCAATAAGGAGCCAATCAAACAAGGGCTGGGGTTTTCCAGCCCCGTCATGGGGGGACCCGCTGCAGGAGATTTGGCAGCTCTGCCAAATATGCATTGACTTTCGACGGGGCCAGATGATCCCAGTGGCAGGCGGGGTCGGAAGACCCCCCCACCACCTACCCCCCACCCCCCAGGGTTTTTTGAGTCAAAGAAAGAGCGGATTTATTAACCACTAAACTTAAGAAAAATAAGGCATTGGGCCCTGATGTAGTTATTTAGTTGTGTGTGTACATACATGCATGCGCAAATGCATGCACACGTGCACACACACACACACGTTTCAGAAGAGTCCAAATAAAAAAAAGGTAAAAGAATATATGGCAAGTGACCTTTGATTGTCCTTGAGGTGTAGATTTTAAACGCCGCGGCTCATTTAGGTTAGCTGGTTTCTTGGATGCAGTCAGATGTAGAAGATGTTTCAATTACTGTGATTTCGCAGTTCGCTGGTAGGTTTCTGGCCGAGTTCACTTCATGAACCAGGCAATGCACTTATTCCAAAAGAGAGATAGAGAGTAGCCTTCAGTCTGTCTCTTCTGCTGAAGACTTTCTTGTCATTTGCAACCTCTCTCAAGTGGCTGGGCAGCCTTGCCTTGAAATATTTCACCCATTGTTCATTTCCAAGAGGTTTGGGGCATGTCTGCCTGGGGCAGCCATTGTTTCAATATCAAGTACTTGCATTTTTAATGTCTCTTCCTTGAACAGTTATGAGTTCCGATGGCTGTCTGGTTAAAAGGAAACGTCTCTCTGTTCACACTCCCCTGAGGGTGATTTGTTTGTTTCTCACTTTCACCTTGGAATGTGGCCTTGCATTTTTAAGCAGTTTGCTCTGTTTCAGTTCAAATTGCAAAATTTCCGGTCAGTTGAAAGTTGAAAAATCATATTTTCAAAAATAAAAGGCCATAGCCTCATGACAAAGGATGGAGGTGAGGGATCAAGCTTGAGTAGATCAAGGGGTAGATTCAAGGCAGGAGACCATGATAGTAATATGGGAAATGAGGATCATAGAATAGCAGGAAGGGGCAAAGAAATAAAACATAAGAATACACCAATAGTCAAGGCTTGATGTTACAAAGGCCACAAAAACACAAAACTAAAGACTCTGAATGTGTGTAGCATTTATAACAAAGTAAATGAATTGATAGTGCATACTGAATTAAACAAATATGATCTGATAGTGTTTATGGAGACTGGCTGCAGGATGACAAGGAGTGGATCCTGACTATTGAGGGCCATATGACATTCAAGAAGAATAGGAAGCTCGGTAAAGGTGGAGGGGTAGCACTGTTGATCAAGTGTGGTATTGGTGCAATAGTTAGGCCTTGGTTCAGGAGATCAGGATGTAGAATCGGTTTGGGTGGAGATGAGGAATAGTAAGGGAAAGAAGTCACTAGTGGGAGTGGTCTACAGGCCCATTAACAGTAACCATGATGTAGGACAAAGTATAAGGATAAGTATAAGTATAAGTATATTGGGTGCGTATGATATAGGGACAGTAATAATCATGGGTGATTTTAACCTACATATAAACTGGAAAAATCAGATTAGCAGTAGTAGTTTGGATGAAGAGTTCACAGAATGCTTTCAAGATAGTTTTTTTTAGAGTAGCATGTTCTGGAATCAACCAGAAAGCAGGTAACATTTGATTTGGTATCATGTAATGTAACAGGATTAATTAATGATCTCAGAGTGAAGAGACCATAGGTAGCAGCGACCACAATATGATTGAAATTTACATCCAGTTTGAAAGGGAGAAGAGTGGGTCTAAGACTAGCATGTTAAACTTAAATAAGGGCAACTAACTGGGCATGAAAGCTGAGCTAGCTGAAGTGAACTGGGATGCTAGGCTAGGGGATAGAGGATCAATAGGGAAGCAGTGGCAGACAGTTAAGGGGATATTTCAGAATACTCAGAATAAGTATATTCCTACTATATAAAAAAACACTAAGGGTAGGATCCATCATCCATGGTTAACTGAAGAAGTTAAAGAAAACATCAAACTTAAGGAAAAGCATAGTGGCATATGAGTGGCAGGTCAGATGATTGGTCAGAATATAAAGAACGGCAGAGAATGAATAAAAGGTTAATCAGGAGAAAGAAATTAGAGAATGAAAAGAAGAAAGCTAGAAATGTGAAACAGATAGCAAGAGTTTCTGCAGGTATTTAAAAAGAAAAAGAATAAGTAAGGTGTGTGTTTGTCCTCTAGAGAGTGAGAATGGGGAGTTAATAGTAGATAATATACTTTCCATCAGACTGGAAAGTAGCAAATATAACCCCTCTATTCAAGGAGGAGGGAGTCAGAAAACAGGAAACAATAGGCCAGTTAGCTTAATGTCTGTCATGGGGAAGGTGTTAAAATCGATCATTAAGGAAGTTATAGCTGGACACCTTGAGAAACTCAAGGCAATTGGGAAGAATCAGTATGGTTTTGTGAAAGGGAAATCATGTTTAACAAATTTATTGGCGTTCTTTGATGGAGTAACATGTGCTGTGGATAAAGGGGCCTGTAGATGTGCTGTACTTGGATTTTCAGTAGGCATTTGATAAGTTGCCACATCAAAGGTTTTGCAGGAAATAAAAGCTCATGGTGTAGAGGGTAACATATTAGCATGGATAGAGGATTGGCTGCCTGGCAGAAAACAGAGAGTATGCATAAATGGGTCTTTTTCTGATTGGCAGGATGTGACGAGTGGAGTTCTGCAGGAGCTTGTACTGGGGCCTCACCTTTTTACAATTTAGATCATTGACTTAGATTGAGGGGGGGTGAAGGCATGGTAGCTAAACTTGCAGATGACACAAAGGTAGGTAGGAAAGTATATTGTGAAGAGGACATAGGGACTTTGCAGATGGATATAGTTAGGTTGAGTGAGTAGGCAAAAATCTGGCAGATGGAGTACAATGTGGGAAAATATGAAGTTGTTCACTTTGGCAGGAAGAATAAAAAAGCAGAGAATTACTTAAACAGAGAACAGCTGCAGAATTTGGGGGTGCAGAGAGATCCAGGTATTCCACTGCTTGAGCGACAAAAAGTTAGTATGCAGGACAGCAACTAATTAAGAAGGCTAATAGAATGCTATCCTTCATTATGAGAGGAATTGAATACAAAAGTAAGAATGTTATGCTTCAGTTGTACAGGGCATTGGTGAGACTAATCTCAAATATAGTGTGCAGTTTTGGTCTCTTTATTTGAGGAAGGGGTTAAATGTTTTGGACGTGGTTCAGAAGTGGTTTACTAGATTGAAAACTAGAATGAGCGGGCTGTCTTATGAAGAAAGGTTATGAAAGATTGGGCTTGTTTCCAGCGGAGTTTAAAAGGGTGAGGGGTGACTTGATTGAAGTATATGAGATTCTGAACGGTATTGTCAAGGTGGGCGTTGAAAGGATGTTTCCTCTTGTGGGTGAGTCCAGGACAAGGGGGCACTGTTTTAAAATTGGGAGTTGCCCTTTTAGGACAGAGATGAGGAGAATTTTTTTCTCTCAGAGGATTGTGTGACTTTGGAACTCACTGCCTCAGAAGGCAGTGGAGGTGGGGGTCATTGAATATTTTTAAGGTGGAGGTAAATAGATTCTTGTTAGGCAAGGGAATGAAAGGTTATTGGGGATAGATAGGACTGGGGAATTCAAAGCACAAACAGATCATCTATGATCTTATTGAATGGTGGAGCAGGCTCGAGGGGCTGAATGGCCTATTTCTGATCCGATTTCATATGTTCATATTTAAATACATGAGGTGCTTCACTATACTTGCCATAGCCAATTTTTTTATTCATTCATGGGATGTAGGCTTCGTTGGCTGGGCCAGGACTTATTGCCTATCCATAATTGCCCTTGAGAAGGTGGTGGTGAGCTGCCTTCTTGAACCGCTGCAGTTCATATGGTGTAGGTACACCCACAATGCTGTTAGGAGGGAGTTCCTGGATTTTGACTCAGCGACAGTGAAGGAATGGTGATATATTTCTAAAGCAGAGTGGTGAGTGACTTGGAGGGGAACTTCCAGGTGGTGGTATTCCCATCTATCTGCTGCCTTTGTCTTTCTAGATGGTGGTGGTCCAGGGTTTGGAAGGTGCTGTCGAAGGAGCCTTGGTGAATTCCTGCAGTGCATCCTGTAGATGGTACACACTGCTGCTAGTGTGCATTGGTGGCGGAGGGAGTGAATGTTTATGGACATGGTGCCAATCAAGCGGGCCACTTTGTGCCAAGCTTTTTGAATATTGTGGGAGCTGCACTCATCCAGGCAAGTGAGGAGTATTCCATCACACTGCTTACTTGTGCCTTGTAGATGGTGGACAGGCTTTGGGGAGTCAGGAGGTGGGTTACTCATCACATGATTCCTAGCCTCTGACCTACTCCTGTAGCCACAGTATTTATATGGCTAGTCCATTTCAAGTTTCTGGTCAATGGTAACCCCCAGGATGTTGATAGTGGGGGATTCAGTGATGGTAATGCCATTGAACACCAAGGGGTGATGGTTGGATTCTCTCTTGTTGGAGATAGTCATTGCCTGTCGCTTGTGTGGTGCGAATGCTACTTGCCACTTATCAGCCCAAGCCTGGTTATTGTCCAGGTCTTGCTGCTTTTGGAAATGAACTGTTTCAGTATCTGTGGAGCCGCAAATGGTGCTGAACATCGTGCAATAATCCACGAACATCCCTACTTCTGATCTTATAATGGAAGGAAGGTCAATGAGGAAGCAACTGAAGACATTTGGGCTGAGGACTCTACCCTGAGGAACTCCTGCAGTGATGCCCTGGAGCTGAAATGACTGACCTCCAACAACCACAACCATCTTTCTTTGTGCTAGGTATGACCCCAACCAGTGTTGAGTTTTCCCCCGATTCCCATTGACTCCAGTTTTGCTAGGGCTCCTTGATGCCGCACTCAGTCAAATACTGCCTTGATGTCAAGGGCAATCACTTTCACCTTACCTCAGGAGTTCAGCTCTTTTGTTCATGTTTGAACCAAGGCTGTAATGAGGTCAGGAGCTGAGTGGCCCTGGCGGAACCCAAATTGGGTATCAATGAGCAGGTTATTGCTAAGCAAGTGCCGCTTAATAGCCCCTTCCATTACTTTACTGATGATGAAGCGTAGACTGATGGGGCAGTAATTGGCTGGGTTGGATTTGTCCTGCTTTTTGTGTACAGGACATACGTGGACAATTTTCCACAAAGCCAGGTAGATGCCAGTGTTGTAGCTGTACTGGAACAGCTTGGCTAGGGGCGTGGCAAGTTCTGGATCAGAAGTCTTCAGTACTATTGCTAGAATATTGTCAGGGTCCTTAGCCTTTGCAGAATGCAATGCCTTTGGTTGTTTCATGATATCACGTGGAGTGAATCGAATTGGCTGAAGACTGGCTGAAGACTGTGATGCTGGGGACCTCTGGAGGTGGCCAAGATGGATCATCCACTCGACACTTCTGGCTGAAGATTGTAGCAAATGCTTTAACCTTATCTTTTGCACTGATGTGCTGGGCTCCTCCATCATTGAAGATGGGGACATTTGTGGAGCCTCCTCCTCCAGTGAGTTGTTTAATTGTCCAGCACCATTGGACGATACCTTTGGATTATACTTACAATGCACATTTACATTTCATGTTAACCACTCTTTTGTGCATACAGTCCAAAGGGTTTTAACTGGTTTCCAGCCCCCTAGTTACAATGGTAGGAAATTCCTAGCCTGTGGATTTTTTGTGGTTTTTTTGACCATTGAGCCTTTGCGGTGGCTGCCACAAACTTTAATGCCTGCTTGGACCTTGGAATGTGCCAGTCTGCACTACTCAGTTGTTGCCAGCTCTTTGGACTAGAAGTCCACCAAGTTTCAAGCAGACCAAAGAGTGTCTTTTGCTGAGATGATGGTCCCCTAGCAGTAGTTGATGCTTATCTTAGTGTGCGTCCCTGGGAACAGCTTGTAGAACATAGAGTCCTGCATTATGGAGCTGCACTGGGTGAATCTCAACAAAAACACTACATCTTTTTCAAGACCTGCTTTTTAGGGGCACATTCCAGAAGCAGGTGGGCAATGGTGTCTTCCACACTACATCCGCCTTGAGGGCAATGTGTGAAGTGGGTGGGACTCCAGACACACAGGAAAGATCTGATGGGGAAGGCCCTTCTCACCACCAGCAAAGCTGAGCCAAATGCGTTTGACAGTCTGCTCAGTGAACCACCTTACAGGGTCCACATCTCCTTTTTCCGTAAGGTCTTGAGGGCATTATGGACATACCACTGCCTGATGGACTTCTGGTTAAAGGGATTTTGTGCATGAACTTTTCTGTGAAGGACAGGTGATATGGCATGGTCCAATGAAATTGACCATTCCATGGCAATTTGGCCAAATTCATCATTTACAGCACTGGAGATGGATAGAATGATGACCAGGTTCTTACCTGCAATGTAGAGGGACCGTCGCTTTCACAAACCCAGTTTCTGTATCGCTTTGGTATACACACTTTCCAGTTTTTGCCGTATCCCCGGGCCCTTCCAAATCACATCCTTAGCACCTTCAGGTAGTGTGAAGGTGAGGGACAAAGGGTAAGTTGGCCCAGTTCCCAAAGAGCATGACCTTGCTCTTGCTGCGATTTACTTTGGCTCCCAAAGCCAGTTCGAACTGCTCATAGATGCTGATCAGTCCACTCATCAGTCTGTGAACCGACAGTGGATTCAAGCAGAAGACCGCAACATTGTCCATGTACAGGGTGGCTTTGACCTGAGTACATCCACTGATCGGATTTGTCACTGCTCTTACACCTGCATCCTTCCTGATGAACTCAAGAAAAGGTTTGATTGGCCAGGATTTTTCCTATGGAGGGCGGGCTGGGCGGAAGCTGGTGGGGGTAGGCACGGGTGGGCGTGGGTGGATGCGGAGCCGATTGCTGTCTGCGATCGGCTGCGTGCCGCCATTTTACGCGGGCGGGCCAATTAAGGCCTGCCCAGCGTAATGCATGGCTGGTAGCGCTCAGCACTACCTGTGTGGGCTGGTGGGGGGGGGGAGGGAGAGTTGGGGCCTGCGCTTTATTGCGCATGCACACGAAAGAGCGCAGCAATTTCCCTGAGCACGGAGCTTCCTCAGGGAGATTGAATGCATATGGAAAATATTAAATAATCGATTAAAAAATGTATTTAAACATGTCCCCTCATGTGACTTTGTCTCATGAGTTAGGACATGTTTATACAGGTGGGAAAATTTATTTACTTGTTTTATAAAAGCTTCAAGAAACCTCATCCCATCCTGAAAAACATGAAGGCCAATTGGGCTTTTTGCTTGCCCGCCAACCTTAAGGTTAGATGGGCAATATTCTTAAATACTTTAATTACTTTCTTAATGGCCTTAATAGGTGAGTGCCTGCTGTGTGAAATATCGTGATGATGTGTGATGATGTCAGGATGCACGCCCGACGTCATTGTGCGTCATTTTACGCGTTGGCGTGTCGGACCCAGCCCCGCACGCCAACCGGAAGATTCAGCCCATAGAGATGTGAACAACGCAGAAGAGAGAAGACGGCCCTCCCTGACTCCAGATTTAGTCCGAAAACTTTCACATCGTATAGCCCGGGATAAAAAGCATTTGCCAATCCTGCCTATGTCAAGCTGTGATGACGTTAGTGGACTATCCTCTTCCTTCAGGCTGATCTCAAAGCTCTCTCTGTATACCTTTTTGGAAGAAAAAAAGTGAGCACGTCTCATCCTGCTCCATGGAGCGGATTCTGACCAGAAGATGATCTTGGGGCCTCTGTGACAAAGAGCAAGACCTTCTGGATTTTCACCTCTTGGAGGTTCTCCTTGATATTCATCACCAATGACTGCAGCTGGAGCAGATCCTGTAAGTTTTTCTGGAGGTGGGACATTTCCCTCCCTCTCTCTCACCTTCTGAATACCTTTAAGAATGAAGAACCTCTTGATATTCACTTCCCACCAATGTGTCAGGGACTCAATGATGAGTTTCACAGTTCTCCAACCTCTGAAATTCCTTTTGAGATCCTTGATATTTTTCAGAGTCAACAGTTTCACATTCAGCTTCCATGTTGCCCTGCTAACCCTCTGATCTTCCTGTAAATGACAATCGGACAGTAGCAGGCGGTAGTGGTCAGAGAATACCACCAGCTTGAAGCTGATCAATCTAATCATGAACAGTCAAGACACAAACATGAAGGTTATGTATGTTAACTGAGGCATGCTTATACCCATTAAAAATGTGTATTGCTTACCACAGCAATGATACTCTGTTAAGTTGTGTGGGCTAGTCCCAGCCCTTGCACACTTATAGCATTCACAAATTGTTACACTGTGGTTCGGCAAAGGGTTCGATAGGGTTATTCTACCCAGGTGGATGTGGGGCGGGGATGGTGGGACATGGGGGGGTGGTGGATGTGCAAACAGGGAGATTTGGGCTGTTCTCTATTGGTGCTGTTTTTCCCCTCTGTTCCTCATCAAGGATCCTGCTGCTCCTGGTTTCCCAGAGCTGGGATGTACTGATTACCTCAGTACACCCGGCTTCCCGGATCTGGGTGCTTCATTATTCCTGGCTTCCAGATTTGGGTACTTCACTACTCCTGGCTTCCCGGAGCTGGTATGTTGGTGCTTCACTATTCCCAGTTTCCCAGAGTTGGGATGTGCTGAGCGCTTCACTACTCTCAGTTTCCCAAAGCTGGGACAAGCTGGGCACTTCAGTGTTTCCAACATTTGGGACCTGGTTGGGGTGGGGGTGGGGCGGGGGTCTTCTCTAGCTCCTTTGTGTTTTTCTCTTTATTTTGTTGGTGTCACCTTTCTTGTCTTCCCTCATATGATGAGGAGCAGCTGCTGTAAACCGTTTTGGACATGAGCCACCTCTTGCCACTACTTTGGGTCATTTGTTCCCTTTTTGGGGCCTTCTACTTTATGGTTTTCTTCCTAAACACTTATCACTTATCAGATTGTCCCCTCTGCTGGCTCCTCTTCCACTGATTCTGCCTACTGAGGAGGAGCCTCAGAGGACAGTGTTTGTGCTTGCCTGCAACACCTTTTTCCTTTACCTTGTCCCTCTCTGTGTCCTTCTTTGTCATGTTTCCCTCACTGGGGTGGGGGGAGGATTGCTGGTCTCCTGGCAGAAGCAATGCTTGCCATTCCTTCCTCATGCCCTGCCTTGATCCCCGCTACCTGTGCATATAGGCAGGGTTTTGGACAGGTCTTGTAGAGGTGACCTGCCACACCACACAGGTTACAGCTCTTCCTCTGTTTGCAGTCCTTGTCTGGTGACTGTCCCACTTCAAGTTCTTGTAGATGACCATGCTGTAGATGGCAGACATGTCACCAGGTTTGCTGCAGGTACAACAAACTCTGGGCTGCCATGTGCAGACCAAGTAGCCCCAACTTCCCATAAGAGCAAAGCTGGAGGGAAGGTGGAGTATGGTTCCCTTGGTATTCACAAGGTCACATTGATCTGCCATTTGCTGGTCCAAATCCTGACTGGGTCCTTGACTTCAGTGCTGTTCACAGTCATCTTGATGTACCTGGCAAAGGAAGTTGGCAAATCTACAATTGTAATATGGGGGTCATAAAGATGGATGGTCACAACATGGTTCAGTTTCAATGCCAGTGTCAGCAGCAGTGCCGCAGACAGGATTGATAGCTGTGCCGGACATCCTCTCCTCTTGAACACTTTCTAGAGTTTCAGGCATTCCACAATGTTTTTAAAAGTCACATTGAAGCATCTGCAGCTAGGTACAGTAAACCCTACAGGTAGAAGATGTTTGCAACTCCAAATCCACCTGGACATATGATGGATATCAGATGGATTCAGTTTTAAAACTGACCTCTCAAATTGGTTGACTCTTCACTGTCCTCTGAAATGGCCTAGCAAGCCATTCAATTCATGGGCAATTAGGGAAGGGCAACAAATGCGGGCCTTGCGAGCAAAGCCCACATCCCAAGAAAGAATAAATAAAAAAACTCTGAGCCTCACCCCCTGGCACCTGGTACTCGCCTCCTGCTCCCTGGCTCTGCTCCTTTTACATCACAGGGCACCACTCACGCACACACTGACCCAGTTCCCCGATACAAAGAGCCCCGCACCCATCTCCACCACGTCACACGGGCCCCATCTTCAGCCCTGCCTTTGTCACAGGGCCCTGTCCCTTCCTGGGCATACAGGCCCTACCACTAACCTCGACTCCACTCCCTGCCCCCAGCGACAGGGCCTTGCCACACAGAACAAGACTCCTGACCTCATCCCTGATCCCACTCCCAGCCACCCACAGCCCGCCCTGTCAAACAGTGCCCTTGCGCATGAACTCAAACTGACCCACAAGACCCCGCCTCATCTCCAACCCCACCCACAGGACCACACACCCCAATGCCACCCAAAGGACCCCACCGCAATCCCACCCACAGTGCCTCACTGCCAAACCCCGCCCACAGGCCCTGCCCCCCCAACCCCACCCACAGGGCCCCGCCCCCAACCCCACCCACTGGGCCTTGCCCCCAACATCACCCCCAGGGCCCCGCTCCAACTCCAGCCACAGGACCACACACCCCCAACGCCACGCAAAGGACCCCACCCCAACACCACCCACCCACATCCCCCAACCCCGCCCACAGGGCCGCACCACCCCCCCCCCACCTCAGATCCGTCAACAAGTGCTCTGCCCACGATCCCACCCCCAACCCACAGGGCCTCACCTCCCAGCGCCGCCCTACGTGCTCACCTTCCAAAAACACGGTCATTTTCAATTGCTGTTTATCTCATGTACCATTTATAATCATCCCCTCGCAACAGCCTAAGGAAAATTTCTAACTTATGTAACATAGTTTGCAGCCAGTAACCGGAGAGAGGGTTGAAACATGAACTGCTTCCCAGTGCTGAGAGTGGGGAAATCCAGGCCGCCTCCACGATCCACTGGGAACGTGAGCAAATATTTCAAGGCTTCCTTTTACTGAAATATATTCTCGTCCTGCAATCTGTCCAGGGAGTGTGTTTTTAGTCGGCGATGTATAAATATCCAAGTAAAAGCCTATTTCAAGATAATAATTCGTCCATAAATAGCTAAGTTCGACTATGGGGCTGTGCTTTGGGACATTAGTTTGCTATGACATTAGCTATGGCCGCAGTGGTATTTGTTTTGCTTTAATGACGGCTACAGTGATCTGCTGCATGTTAAGGTGAAGCTTTTCCTCCTGTGAGAGATGGAGGAGCTGCTGAAAGCGCTTCAAAGCGATACCACGGAACACGCAGCGATTTCTCCAAGTTGAGGGATGAAACCCTCTCCTCCGGAGCACAGCCTCCCGCAGATGTCATCGCGAGGTGTGTCCATGGAGAGGAGAGCGGTGCTTTCTCATCCACTACTTGTTCGCAACAAGCTGAATCGTGACGATTAGGGATTTTCTTCGTTAAAGATGCAAACAGTGCTTTATTTCCGCGCAGGTGAAACGATGCGAGGAAACTGAGCTGAGCAGAAACCCTGAAAACGGAGGACAGCTTCTTGGGGTCTCCCCCCCCCTCCCCCCGTCACATTGGTAAGCAATGAGCTGCCTGTTGCTCCTGAAAGTCATGCTATGGGGCGAGACGTCCGTGATCGCTGTTGCTGATGCCTGATCTTTAATTTCCTGATGTTTAGCAATGGCTTTGGATGAGCTGTGAGTTATTATGCTTTGACACTTTATTGTAGGTACTGAGAGTATGCTCTTTATCGTGAGGGGCTCAGCCCAAAGCTGCAATTTGAGGGAACGAGATCGGCACCCAAGTCCGCAATCGTGGGATTAGATAAACGTTATTAGATGAGATTCGCTGAGGTAAAAACGTTGCATTGCTCGAAAGGAAATTAACAGAAAAAATATTGCAGCTCAAAATTATAATTGTATTATGGGCATCATTGATTGCACTGACGCTTTTCAAATATTTAATGCAGGAACTATATATTACACGGTTCTGCAAAACAGTGGTTTTGAAATGACTAACTCACGTGAAGAAGCTTTAACTGTTTAGTCGCCTATTTTTCATCATTGTCAATACTTAAATAATATTTGGTGAATTGGCACTGAAATTTAAACCGGATTGTGTGGCTGCTTTACCTCACGCAGTTAAGCATAGCATCTCCTGCAAGCGGCTGCATTGGAGTTAGTTTAATGGAGCAGCTATTTCAATACGATCAGTTCAAAGTTACGTTGTCGAAATTTATTGAACGCATGGACGAAACTTTTTTCTTCCTGTCTCCCCCACCTCCAAGCGCGTTAGATCACTCGGAATGGGTTTTTGTTTCTGTCACTAAAGATCCCAATGGATTTCACGGTGAGGATTCTCGGAGCCAATTTCTGGTACGAGGTGTTAGGGTTTAATTACCCTGCTCAATCATTTCTGATTTCAATTCACAGATTTGTACCTTGAATTTGTAACTATTACCCACCCCCCTCCCCATGCCATTCCCCTAGTACGTGATCGAGGGAAATGAGAGGTGGTGCAGGAGCTTTTACTCCAATTCTGATCAGTGTCAATATTTCACCGCCGTTTGTACCATGATTCTGCTGGGAATTGGCAATAATAGCAAATCTCTAAATAGATTAAATCAAATACTCCGCTCTTGGCTCGTGACATTCAGATCCGCCAGTCCTGCTGGATGAGTTTAGCAGATATTAGATTGAAGATATAATGAACACTGCATAATCTGCAACTCGGGTTGAGGGTATTGCAGTGAAATCGATTGCAGCGCGATCCAGACTATTTTGCTCTGTTACTGCTCTACTAGTAGTGGGGCATACGTGTGACTTAAAATGGGGGAGAAGTAAGGAGACAAACACTTCAAACTATCCTATAATAATGCCGAGTTGATTTAATTTGTGCAGCCTCAATTAGTGATATACGCAATCATTACGACAGAATGTACATTAGGTGTGAGCAGCACCGCACCAGGTAAAGAATGAATTCCAGAAAACATGAATTTCATCTTGGACAAGTTCAAAAGTGGAACTGTTCAGGATACAGCCCTGGAAAAAAAACCATGCCTTTCCATATATTTTGAGAGCGAATACCCTTAGGCAATTAACAGAAAAGAATCACAGAACTGTTACATCACAGAAGGAGGCCATTCGGCCCACCGAGCCTGCAAGGGCTCCGCAAATGAGCAATTCACCTAATGCCATTCTCCTGCCTTTTCCCCGTACCCTTGCACATTGTTTCTTTTCAAAATAATCATCTAATTTCCTCCATCCACTTCTGGCCTACCGGTTCACAAACACGCCAAACCATCCCCTAGTGTCAGTTGATTATGCAATGATGGGGAGCATCACAATGAAGGCTGATCCTGTCATTACCAAAGGCAAGAAATAATTACTGAATAGCTAGCTAGGGTGGAAACACCGCCTGATTTGTTTCCTTTTCCTAGCCAAAGGACACGATGAATTGTAGCTAACACAGTTCAGGTTTACATTAGCTAACTTGGCCTAAACTCAAATACAAACTGGAATCTTCCTGACCAGTGAAATGTAATGCTGCAATTACTCTCTCTGCTACTAAGAAACCATACTGTAACTCTTATTTAATTTAAATATCTGCAACTTTAAGAGTTTTGCCTACAAGGCACATTTCTGTAACTATCACATACTTGCACACATATTTCATGTAATAAATTCCTCATTACATTTTGCCCACTGCTAATTTTTGAAAACAACAGCTTGCATTATATTGCACCTTTGTTGGAATAAAACATCCCAAGGGTGCTTTACAAACATTATGAAACAACATTTGACACTGAGTTATATTAGGAGATAGATCAGGTGACCAAATGTGTGTTCAAAGAAATGGGTTTAATGAGTGCCATAAAGAGAAGTAGAGAGGCTGAGATTTAGGGAGGGCGTGAGAGAACCTTTCATAAAGTAGAGTATCCTTTGATGCACCCATGGGAGATCCAGAGTCCTGCTCCAATGGATATTGCTGTAAGTATAATATTGCAGGGCAAATTGAAATAAGGTGGCAGCAAATGGATGCCTGAATAATTCTCATCTTGCCCCTTTCATCATGGTGGCTGGTAAGCTTTTCGACAGGTGAGGCACAAGATATGCTTGACTACGATAATTTATATTATTGGATATGGTAGCGTAGTATTTATATTACTGAACTCATAATCCAGAGACCAGAACTAATAAGAGAATGTGAGTTTAAATTGCACCATGACAGTTCTATATTTGAATTATGTTTCTTAAAAAAGGGGAAATCTTATTGTTGTCTCGCTATACCTTCCCTCGCCACTGTTCCATGCAAGCTCCGGCTCAAGAGTTGAAGACCTTCAGCCATCAGGCTCAGGTAGTAGAGGGCAGTTTAGTAGATATTTTGGGATGCCTCTCCACAGTTATAGTTGAGAGAATTTGTTTGGCTGTATTCCCACTTCTGAATAAGGGCTGACACCAGTCCTGAGATGATTGAGGCACAGCCAAGTAAGCCGTGTTTCACTGGCTCCTGGAGGGAGGAATTCCTCTGGAAATAAAAACTGTATCAGTAAAAGTGACTGCCAGTGTGTGGTAAAAACCTGACTGGTTTACTAGTATGTTTTAGGGAAGGAAGCCTGCAATCCTTATCCAGTCTGGCCATATGTGACTTCAGTCCAGCACCAACATGTTTGGCATTTAACTGTCCTCTGAGGTAAACTAGCAAGAAATTCAGTTGTACAAAATCACTACAATTGTTCAAGAAGTAAAAGCTCAAGAAGTTGTCTCAGGGCAATTAGGAATGGGGAATAAATGCCAGCTTTGCTAGGGATGCCCACATCCCCAGAATGGAATAGGATGGATTTGATCTCCAGGCCTATTGGTCTTGTACTTAGTTTGAAAGAATAACATAGCATCCAATGTCAATGTTAATGTTTTAAAACTTGGAGCTTCCATTCTTTGCACAGTACTAGAGTTTAATCACTGTAAAAAAGTGGTTTATTGATTCAGTGGCTTAATAACGAAGCTGGAAATACATTAGTTTATACATAAAATAAAAATGTTAACTTTTAGAATAATGTTTGCACTTTGATTTTTATTGTATATATGTAGCAAAAATATAGACAACTAATCATTATTTAATAAAACAAATGATTTCCGAGTCAACTTATTGGGTTGATCTGGTTCATCCATGATGATTAGGCATGTAGAAAGTAAGATATTGCATTTATATAGCTCATTTCATGACCTTAGTGCATCCCAAAGCCCTTTGCATCCATTGTTAAAAAGCAAAAGAAGATAAGTTTTAATTAAAAGCAGGAGTTTTGATCATCTGGATGCTATGTGACATGTTGCACTCCTGAAAAGGTTGTAGCTAAGCACAAGCACCAAAAGATTACTTTGCTTCAACAACTCAACTGTACACCAAGGCACTCGTTGCTAGCATTTCTGGGCTCTTGCTAATTATACTGTGCAAATGAGCTTCTGTTTAGGTGGCAGCCAGCCTGCACTAGGCTGCGTGAAAAACATTGAGGACACGGAGACAATTTTGAGGAGTCCTTTGCTACAAGTTGAAGGAGATAGATGTAAAGGGAAGCACCAGTTTCATAACAGTGCCTAAAACATGGTAGATGTCACTTGGAGCACAAGTCAGTGACAATTTTAGGTGAAGCAACGTCTAGTTCATTGTTATGGCAGGATACATTTGCTAGACTGGGTATGGATTCTTGGTTTATCCCCTGCCAATTAATTGCCAACAAAAATACTCTCCAGCCCATTATTGGAGAGTGATTGTAGGGTTACAGACAAATTGGATCACCGGAGAAACAAAAACGGGTGATGGCAGGGAAAGAGAAAAAGAGAAAAATTCGGGGAACAAAGTAAAAGACGTTGGAGGGACCGAGATACACAGCCAAAGGGGAGAGAGAGAGATTGGGAGAAAGAGAAATGTGAGGGTCAGAGAGACACACATAGGAGAGAAAGAAATAAGCAAAACAGACAAGAGAGATTTGGGGGACAAAGAAAGAGGCACACGCCCACATTGTGGAAGGTGCAATGAGTGAGATGGAAAAACAACGAGATTTGGAGAGCCAGTGAAACACATTTTGGAGGTATAGGGCGGAATTGTCCCAGAAATCGGAAAAGTCCGATATCAGGCAGGGAAAGTGGCATATGACCTGCTGATGGCAATGGCAGCTTTTTCCGTCGTATTGTGCAGCATTTTGTTTAAAAAATGCAGAGGCACAGGTTTCACATTGGATTGCTGATGGAGCGGCTTCTGATTTGCCCATCCCACCATCATCTCAGATCTTCAGTAATTCAGATCTTCAGTAATCCAGATGTCGTATTTAAAAAACGCCCCTGTACAGAGCTAGTACTCTCTAAGGGATCAAAAGCTGCTGGAAAGTCATGGCTGCCAAAAGGAGGAAGCATGCTGCCCCCAAATTTTCCAAAACCTCCCTCAGGCACCTGGACACAGTGGAGGCTTGCCACAATGTCCTTTACCCCTGGGCTGGGTGAAGACCAGCAAGCAAGGTTACCAATCCAGCATGGAAGGCGGTGGCAGTGGTGGTCAGCGCCAATGTCCTGTAAAAGAGGACAGCCACCTAGTGCAGAAAGAGGATGAATGATCTGCTCCGTTCCATCAGGGTAAGCCACTCTTCTCATCACTCTCAACTCACACACTCATAAACCCATCACACATCCACAGGGCTGTCACTCACTGCCAGTTCAAGGGATATCACCATTCATTCTCTCACGCTCACCATCATCTGCCCTACAGACCATGTCCTCATCCCATCCATGGCACCACTCAACACCCACACATGCCAGACATCCTTCTCATTTGGCCTGGCAGGCATCCTGCTTACACTCTCTCCATCTGTATTCATGCAGGACAAGCTGGCACACAGCAACAGGGAGAAGTCACTTACCTGCGGAGAATGCCCGATATCAAGCCCCTCATGGACTTTCTAAACAGAGCCATCCAGCTGGCTGGTGACGATCTTGACCGGTCCTGTGCTGACAGTGAGGTCAGTGGCACTCAAGCAAGTGAGAATCCAGCAGTGCAACATCCATCAGACAACCATGCTGTGAGTGAGGTCCCCTGTTCCGCAGCCCCCTGCTATGCACTAGTTATCTCTCCTTGCTTTTGCAGGCACATCTGGCAAGCAGCCGAGAGAGCTCATGAGCCAGGTCCTCAACTTCAGCCCCAAGGACGGTGTGGAAGAGGAATCCGCAGACATTGAAGACCCATCACAGAACTCACCCACACCCTCCACCAGCGCAGACATGCACATTGGTGGGACTCAGTTCTAGATTAGCCTCAGGGTCACAATGTGGTGAGCACATCACACTGCCTGATCCACAGCAGGTGGGGACTTCCCAGATCTCCGGCACTCGGAGGACTGCTGGAGGCCAAAAATCTGCTGAGTCCAAGTCAAAGGACAAGCCTTTGGGCTCGGTCATACCTAGGTTGCTGGAAGGCAAGCTCGGGAACAACAAGAAGGGATGTTCGCTGCATTCCTCAGATTTCAAGGCATGATGGAGGAGTCCATCCGCCTTCAGTCTAAGTTGATAGCACTGGCATGCCAACATACTGAGGTCAACACTGGTAGGATGGCAGCTGCCATGGAGGCCTTGGTCCAGGACATTGGTCTCACACAGCTGCAGGAGCTGTGCTCCATCGCTGAGGCACTTGCAGGCATCCATCAGTGTCAATGCGAGAGGGTGGGCCGGGTATCTCGAGCTCACTCCAGCTCAAGGAGTCAGCCAGGGGCCAGCCAAGTTACACAGACTTGCTTTCAAATTACTTTCATAGTTAAAGAATGTTTTTCAAGGATTTTCTTGAGTTTATTGTTAATGGGAAATATATATTTTTAAATAATGCAATTTGTACAAAACAGCCTTCTGTATAGCTTGTTGCAACTTTTCAATTTGGAGGGTGTTAACATATGTTTACATGGAGAAGATCGGAGACTATTACACAGAAAGAGCTGCCTATAGAAGAAGGATAACAGCATGTAGCTGTGAAATATTGGACAGGATCTGCACAAAACAACAGGGTGAAAAAAAAGTGACAAGACTGATTTGGTTCCTTTAACATAACAAATTAGTATTAGTAAAGGCTAAGCTGAAATACCATAACGTAGATATATAGAATTTTTTTAAAAATTCATTCAAGGGATGTGGGTTTCGCTGGCTGGGCCAGCATTTATTGCCCGTCCCTAATTGCCCTTGAGAAAATGGTGAGCTGCCTTCTTGAACCACTGCAGTCCATGTGGTGTAGATACAACTACAGGGCTGTTAGGGAGTGGGTTCCAGGATTTTGACCCAGCAACAGTGAAGGAACGGCAATATATTTCCAAGTCAGGATGATGAGTGGCTTGGAGGGGAAAGTCCAGGTGGTGGTGTTCCCATGTGTCTGCTGCCCTTGTTCTTCTAGATGGTAGTGATAATGGGTTTGGAAGATGCTGTCTAAGAACCCTTACTGAGATTGTGCAGTATATCTTGTAGATGGCACACATTGCTGCTACTGTATGTTGAACATGAAGGGAGTGATTGTTTACGTAAGGGGTGCTAATCAAGCGGGCTGCTTTGTCCTGGATGGTGTCAAGCTTCTTGAGTGTTGTAGGAGCTGCACTCATCCAGGCAAGTGGAGAGTATTCCATCACACTCCTGACTTGTGCCTTGAAATGGTGGACAGGCTTTGGGGAGTCAGGTGGTGAGTTACTCACCACAGTATTCCTTGCCTCTTACCTGCTCTTGTAGATACAGTATTTATGTGGCTAGTCCAGTTCAGTTTCTGGTCAATGGTAACCCCCAGAATATTGATAGTGGGGGATTCAGCGATAGTAATTCCATTTAACGTCAAGGGGCGATGGTTAGATTCTCTCTTGTTAGAGATGGTCATTGCCTGGCACTTGTGTGGCACGAATAGTACTTGCCACTTGTCAGCCCAAGCCTGTGTATTGTCCAGGTCTTGTTGCATTTGAACATGGACTGCTTCAGTATCTGAGGAGGTGCAAATGGTGCTGAACATTGTGCGAGCATCAGTGAACATCCCCACTTCTGACCTTATGATGGAGGGAAGGTCATTGATGAAGCAGCTGAAGATGGTTGGGCCTAGGACACTACCCTGAGGAACTCCTGTGGTGATGTCCTGGAACTGAGCTATTTGACCTCCAACAACCACAACCATCTCACAGACTGAATGGTGATGTCCCTTGAACTGGCAGTGAGTGAGGGCCCTGTGGATGTGTGATGGGTTTATGTGTGTGAGAGTTGAGAGTGATGAGAAGAGTGGCTTACCCTGATGGAACGGAGCAGATCATTCATCCTCTTTCTGCACTAGGTGGCTGTCCTCTTTTGCAGGACATTGGCGCTGACCACCACTGCCACCACCTTCCATGCTGGATTGGTAACCTTGCTTGCTGGTCTTCACCCAGCCCAGGGGTAAAGGACATTGTGCTAGGTATGACACCAACCAGTGGAAAGTTTTCCCCCTGATGCCCATTGACTCGAGTTTTGCTAGGGTTCCTTGATGCCACACTTGGTCAAATGCTGCCTTGATTTCAAGGGCAGCCACTCTCACCTCACCTCTGGAGTTCAGCTCTTTTGTCCATGTTTGAACCAAGGCTGTAATGAAGTCAGGGGCTGAGTGGCCCTGGTGGAATCCAAACCGAGCATCAGTGAGCAGGTTATTGCTAGGCAAATTCTGCTTGATAGTGCTATTGTTGACCCCTTCAATTACTTTACTTATGATCGAGAGTAGACTGATGGGATGGTTAGTGGCCGGGTTGGATTTGTCCCGCTTTTTGTGTACAGGACATACCAGGGCAATTTTCAACTTTACTAAGTACAGGAAATGTAGGGGGCAGGCAGGAATGTGGAGAAATCGGATCCGCCATGATTTTATTGAATGGCAGAGCAGGTTCGAGGGGGCAGAGTGGCCTACTCCCGTCCCTAATTCATGTGTTTGTGTGTTCATATATTTGTAAATAATGAACTTTGCAATGCCATTGAAAATGTGTTTTTCTTGCTAAAATAGATAAGAATTCGAATCTAGATGACAAAAATATGGTGATGAGGTCATGAGAATAAAAAACAGGCATAACTGATTCTGGGTTGAAAGATAAAGGTGTGATAAAAGGCACCTGCGAATTGCCATGTATGAGAGCAAGATTGCTATGTCTGGAAAAATAGTCTGGCAAAATAATGCTAAATTTTGACAAAATATTTGTGGCTAAGAAGTTGTGGCTAAAACTCATATAACATTGGATGTGATCTTGTCCTGTGCAAATGTATAACAGGTCTGGTTATTTAATTTATAATATGATCACATTTGAGGAGAAGTGGAAAGGTATAGCTATATCTAATTGTGATGATGCTTGAAAGACTGTGCATTTAAATTATTAGAATTTAGTGTCTGGAAAGAGCACTGGAATAGGATATAGATAATGATCCATGAAAGGACTCTTCTACACTCAGCTATTAGATTGATTATGGGTTTGAATATGGGATAATTATCAATTCAAGGAAAATTATAAATTGATGTATTTTGCCAGGACATGAGAAGTGTAATTGTGAAACATGTAGCATACCTTCAATCTTCTTTCCATTATATGAGATCTAAAGATCAAATTAGTACTTGTTTCCTATTTACCATCAGAAGCTACTCCTTCAGCTACTATGCCCTATCTCATGGGATTTTCTTCCAAAATATCTTTGCATTGTCACTTGATGCTAAATATCTTTTGATCAATGGTGCTTTGCCACCCCAACCCTGATTTTTTTCCTCTTTCTTCCACTTTTCCTATTTTTCCAATAATTATAAACCTCTGAGATTTTCTCCATTAGGTGACAAATGCTATAGAAATATAAAGTGTTTTGTCACTGGGTTATGCTTTATAGCTCCAGAGAACAGTTGAACACGAATTAAAATTTGCAGACCTGAAATGTTGGCAGGAATTTTCTAGCCCAACCCCACCCCCTCATGGCGGGTTCCCGCACTGCGGGGCCGGCGAGCCACTGAAATTGCTGTGATCCTGCCGGCATGAGGGCAGGAAAATTCTGGCCATTAACTCTGTTTCTTTGTCCCTAGGTGCTGCCAGACCTGCTGAGTATTTACAACATTTTCTGCTTTTATTTCAGGTTTCCAGCATTTACAGTATTTTTTATACATAATCTGTTTTAATAAAGTTTGCCAAAGTATTCAAAAAGAATTGAAAGAACATATTTAAATAATGATCCTTTTGAAATACATAAAATCAGTGATTCTAAAGGATCATGATTAGCAGAGCTCAGGAAGCTGATTTGAACTGTTGGTTGGTGATCAAGTTATCTCAAACTAAATAGGAGACATGTTCTTAATTTCACTCATGATCAACAATGCCAAGGCACCCTTCTAGTAAATGTTAAAAATATTGGGTGGGGGTGATTTTACCTTAATCCACCTGGTGGGAAGTTGGTGGGACCAGATTGGCCACTTCTTTTACAATCAGCCCAATTTTACTTTCCACTGATGCTAATGGAGAATAAGGTCGAGCAGATTGTAAGATAAGCAGCCAGTCTGATCCCAAAAGTTCCCCAGGGGCGAAAAAACGAAAATTACGCTCCTATGTGTAGTGCGTGTTTTGTCTGCCACACTTTGGCCTCACATTTTGGTGCCAAATGAAAAATTGTGATTTATGTATGATAATTGGGCCTGATTGGTTGAAGTTACACACTCAGAACTGAGCAAAATGTCGCACCTGAGGGAGGGAGGACTGGTATGAGTGGAAAAGCTTCTACTGGGGAACCACTAAAGATGTATGAAAATAGATCCAGTCTGAGCAGTCAGCAAAATCTACCATTTAAAAGAATAGGAAAGCTGAACTCGTTGAATTGATGGAAGTACTTTTGAAAATTGCTGACATTTGCAATCCAGTTTTCTCCATGCAGCTGAGTGCTTTTGACTAGAAATAAGGTTTGTGACATAATAAATGACATTAAAAATTACAAAATGTACACAACCAGGATTAATTTATTGATACAGTCATGTGTCTTTGAAGCTCCTTTAATAATGTCTCTCAAAGCGTATATGTGAAGTTTCAGTTCTTGCAGGTTTCCATTACACTTATCTGAGGAGATTCGAGTTAATAGGCAATGGCTCCTCCAAGCCTGTCCACCATCTACAAGGCACAAGTCAGGAGTGTGATGGAATACTCCCCACTTGCCTGGATGACTGCAGCTCCAACAACACTTGAGATGCTTGACACTGTCCAGGACAAAGCAATCTGCTTGATTGGCACCCCATCCACAAACATTCACTTCCTCCATCACCGATACACAGTGGCAGCAGTGTGTACCATCAACAAGATGCACTGCAGAAATTCACCAAGGCTCCTCAGACAGCACCTTCCAAATCCATGACCTCTACCATCTAGAAGGACAAGGGCAGCAGACACATGGGAACACCACCACCTGGGAGTTCTCCTCCAAGCCATTCACCACCCTGACTTGGAAATATATCGCCGTTCCTTCACTGTCGCTGGGTCGAAGTCCTGGAACTCCCTTCCTAACAGCACTGTGGGCAGCTCACCACTACCTTTTCAAGGGCAACTAGGGATGAGCAATAAATGCTGGCCCAGCCAGCGAAGCCCGCATAATGTGAATAAATTTTTAAAAAAGTAAACTATGTGTAAACTTGGAGACATTTTTAAGATGACGGAAAAAGAAACATTTGCAGGAAATTCGTAGAGATGTTACTTCAAATAACTTGTTAAAAAATGAATCCATGTATCAGCAATGGTTAAAGGAAAACATATTCTTCAAAAACACTGGATGGAATCGTCCCAGATTTGCACTAAGTGCGGTAGCGGGTGGTTAAAACAATATTTTTCTTCACCTGCCATATTATTTATGCATTCCCAGGAAACACACCATTTCCATGGCGGGTGGGTTCCGATTTGCCCACCCGCCAACACCTCAGCACTTCATCACGCCAGGCGCCATATTTAAAGTCCAGCTGCGTGCACAGGTCTCAGTGCTTCCAGCTCGCGACTGCTGCAGGGGAGATGTCCATGATAGGTAAAAAGACTGCAGCCCCCAGGTTTAGGAACGCCTTTTGAATGCCATGAAGCTTGCCGTGAAGTCCTCTACCACCGCGATGGCCACAGGATGGGCAGCAGCATGACCAGCTAGACTTGGGAGGCGGTGGCAGCGGTGGTCAGCGCCAATGCCCTGCAAAAGAGGACAGCCACCCAGTGCCGCTATAGGATGAACGGTTTCATCCATTCTGCCAGGTTCACTCTTCTCATCACTCTCAACTCACACTCACAAACCCTTCACACATCTACAGGGATCCCACACCTCAAGGGGGACAACACCACTAACTCTCACACACACCCCCACATCTCCATCAGGCTCATGCCCTCTCGAGCTTGCGTCCTCATCCTGCCCATGGCTCCACTCACCACACAAACATTCCATTCAGTGCCATGGGTGCTATTCACACTCTCTCCATTTGTTTTCATGCAGGAGAAGCTGGTTCACATCAGCAGGAAGAGGTCCCAGACTGGTGGGGGGGTGGGGGGGGTCAAGCGCCGTGGCCCACGTTAGGCCCCTCACTCACTCTGAGGAGCGTGTCGTGGCGAACACCCACCTGAGGATCCTGCACCACATCATCCCTCCCTCAACGCAACTGTTAGTGCTCTCTCTCCTGCTTTTGACTGTGCTGCCATGCACTCCTTATCTCTACTTTGGTTCATAGGGAGCCCTGCCAAGGGACCAACACCCTCAGTCAGCCAGTCCCTCAGCTCCACCCACATCCTCATCTGCAGCCAAGAGGACTCCTCCTCCAGCGAAGAGGTGGAAATAAGCAGCCCGGAAGACCCGTTACCATAAAGGGAGCAACTAGCCCACAACTGATTCTGGAGGGAAGATTGTATGTGTGCCAGGGCCTTTCTGTGCCTCGTGCAAGCACTCTCCCATGCGCACGGACCGTTCACGTTTCACACTCATCTTAACGTCCTGAGCATTTTGAATGCTGCCTGCTGGGGTTCACTGTCCATCTGAGCCGACCTGTATCTCCACCCACCCACTGATCACACTCCCATGCAACACCTGTTCTCGCCCAACACGACTGTCATTATAATTTTTATTTGGACAGCATGGTGCTAATCAGGTTTTACTTTCGCTCCCCCATCCTTTTTCCTTCCCAGTCCTCCATTTCCTCTCCCCCATCACAGTTGACCCCCCTCCCCCCCCCGGCATCCACCTTCCACCTCCCCTCCGTTACCTACCAGCCACAACCTTTTTCCTTTGAGGTTGTCCAGGCAAACGTGCATGTTCCTTTCCTTCTTAAAAATCCCACCCTCATCCACATTGCCCTCCCCAACTCCCCAACCACCTCCTTCCCACCCCCAGGATCCATGTCTGCCTCTGGGACCCCACCAACAACCCTCATTCATTCTCACCCTTTCACCCTTCCTCCATATCACGCCCACCTTCAGTTCGCTCCCCAGGAGGCAGATATGGACCCATCTGACCACTCCCGTGCATGTTCACCTGCACACCCACCCCTTCACCCCTCCCCCCCGCCCCCCGGAATCCTTTCCCCCCCCTCCACACCCCCTCACCCTCATCGTTCCTCCCCCTTATATAATCTTCAGCAATTTTTACCCCTTTAACTTAATTTATTATTTTACACCCAGGTCAATGCATCTGCAATCACATTATCTTTACTGGCACTGTGAACAATCTTTACGTTGAATAGTTGAAATGATAGACTCCATCTAAACAGTCTCACATTTCAAGTTTTAAAATTTTCAGTGAACGCCAGTGGATTGTGCTCAGTGTAGATTAGTGTTTCTTTGTTATCGTGTCGGACATAAACTTTGAAGTGTTGAAGAGACAACAACAATGCTAGACTTTCTTTTTCTACTGTAGAATACTTGGTCTGTCAATTAACAATGAATATCACAGATAAGCGAATGAAAGATTGTAGGTACCATGGCCGGGATTTTCCGGCTCTGCCGTGACGGGACCCATTGCAGAGGATGCAGCAGCCCAGCCAAAAGTGCATTGACTTGCGGTGGGAACAGATGATCCCAGTGGTGAGCAGGGCTGGAAAATCCTACCCTACGCATAGGAGAAGATGAAATCCAGAAATTTTCAAACATATGGCAAAACGTCAGTTATGTGGAGATGCTAGTGGAGCTGAGATTGTTCTCCTTAGAACAGAGACGGTCAAGGGGGGTTTTTGTTGAGCTGTAAAAAATCATGAAAGATTTAGATAGAATAAATAGGGAGAAATAGTTTCCAGTGGTAGATGCTCCGGTATCCAAGGACATATATTTAAAATGATTGGCAAAAGAAACAGAGATGAGGGGTTTTTGTTTGCAATGAGTTATTGTCATCTGGAATGCACTCGCTCAAAATGTAGGTGAAAACAGATTCATTAATAACTTTGAAAAGAGTATTGGCTATGTGCTTGAAGAGAAAAAAATTGCCGGACTGTGGGGAAAAGGAAGGGGAGTAGGAATTATTGGATCCTTGTTTCAGAGAGCCGCCGACACAAGCACAGTGAACCAAATGGCTTCCTCCTGTGCTCTATGATTATCTGATGCATGTTCAGTGATAGATTTTCAGTCTTGTACTTTTTAATTTTTCATGTTTCTATATAGCACTCGTAAGCAAATAAAACTAACATGTTGGTGACATTTCTGAGTGGGTTAACCCATCATATGAGCATGGGATCCAACTAACTCAAAACTTTTTTTGTATGTGATGAATTAAGAAGAAATAATGAATGCCACTGGCCGGGATTCAAGGAATGGTCCCTGTCACTAGGGCACATCTTGGGGTTTTGGGAGCATGTCACAATTGGGAATGGGGGCGCTTTAGTAAGGATGCCTAACATTCCTTGTGGGTGAACGTAAAGATTTTCGTGGCAGTTTAAAAAAAAGAGTGATGTTCTCCCAATGTCCACTTCAATATTCATTCCTCAGTAACATCTTTAAGAAAGACTAACTTGAGCATTTATCTCATTTTTTGTCTGTAGAATCTTCCTGTGCTCAAGTTGACTGCAACCTTGTCTATACTTCAAAAGTAATTAATTAGCTTTAGAGCACTGTGGGAATCCCAAGGGCAGAAAATGTTCAGTTCTGTCTTTTATTACCACTGTGCTGGTTGAGATTAGAAACACAGAATATATAGGTACCAAACTTTTTTCTGGTCTGTATTATAAAGAACATATCTTTTTATTTCTGTTGGACTGTGGATCAAAATTACAATGGCTTCAGTTTGAAGGACATGTCTACTGGAACAGTGTGAGGGGTATATACGGTGTGTCCTGGAATAAAGTGTGCTATGAAAGGTAGGATGGTGCTGAGGAGGAGTCTGGTCTAATGGAGAACTGCTTGACCAACAATGTTTTAATTGGCTGCTGATCAGGTGACCAGGGTTTCTGTGAGAGCTGTGCAGCAGAATAGCTCCTAGCCCGAAAGGGAAAAGACCTAAAACCTCCTGCTCCTGTGTGTGTCAGACTCCACTAATTCTACAATAGTACCTAGCTGGCTTTTTCTCCGCATATCTCTATAACCTGCTCTCTCTCTGAAAACCCCTGTCAAGAAGCAAAGGGGAAAATCACTGTTAGAGACATTCACAGGCAAGTGCTCAACCAGTGAACTAAAGACTGAAAATGCTGGAAGACCATCTCGTGGTGTCATCAACAAAGAACTGAAAGGAATTTGGAAAACATTGATAAAAATTGACCCTTTTTTGTGTCATATATATTTTTATTCATTCCTGGGGTGTGGGCATCACTGGCTGAGCCAGCACTTATTGCCCATCCCTAAGTGCCCTTGTTCAGAGGGCATTTTAAGAGTCAACCACATTGCTGTGGGTCTGGAGTCACATGTAGGCTAAAGGGACAGCAGATTCTCTTCTCTAAAGGACATAGTGAACCAAATGGGTTTTTACAACAATAGTTTCATAATCATCATCAGGCTTTTAATTCCAGATTTCAAGTTACACCAATCTAGCGACAATACCACTATGCCACTACCTCCCCACATGTATGTGTGTGTATAGAGATTTAAGAAGGGGTAGAGTTTAGGTTTTAGAGTTAGAAATCAGCAATTCATATTTCTTTCTTTAGCCACTGGTTAAAGACAATTTGTTCAATAAACAGTTATTTACTTATTAAGTTTACAAACCTGGTGCTCTGTTAACCTAAATTGAAGAATTGAGTGGGTTGATCGAACTTTTTCCACATTTGTCGTGGCTCAAGGGGCAGCGAGGCTTGATATTGCAGCGCACTATCCCCAGTGAGTTGTGACAGTTTGGGGCAGTACCATACACATGGTGTACTTACCCAGATACCCATAGGAGGGTCTGCCACTGCATAAAAAGGCATAGATCAGGAAAAGTTGTGAACTGCACTATCAGTATAAGATTGAATGCTAACCCACTGCCTGTGGATAGCATTACCAAGGGGAACAAGTGTGGAGGGGTTATGGGGCAAGGTTAGATCCCTGGGGAGCCCACAGATAATGGTGCAGGGACAGAGGAGAAGCCATTACTGGAGATGCTGTGGTTGCATTTGGATGGCTATGAATGGAACCTTGCAAGGGGAGCCCCTTAGGTGATGGAGGTGAGATGTTAGAGGCAAATGGTGTGGGCATTTTAAAGGAAGATGGGGGAGGGGGGGAGGGAAATGTATCACAATCTCAGTCACATATACGTCTGTGACTCTTTGAGTTGTTAGCACTGGGGACACTGACCAGGATTTTAGGGATGGCGGAATTTCCCTTCCCACCATCCGAAGAATCAGCATCGAATGCAACCCCGCCGATACCTACGAGTGTTAATTGACTAGAAATGGGACTTCTGCCCCTCAGCCGCCTCAGAGGTATGCCGGCCAATCAGATTGGCCAACAACTCACGAGTCCCAGCAGTGCCAGTAACTGCAGTGGATAGCACTGGACTGCAAGCAGCCCCCAGATTCGAAGTCCTGGGAATCCAGTGTGGAGGTGTTAGGAGGAGAGGGGAGGTGAGGTCAGAGGAGATAGGAAGAGGGGAGTATGGGGGGTGTTGGAGAGACAGGGCTGGGGGGGGCATGGTGGAGGGAGCTCCCAGACGGGTCAAACCTTGAGGAAGGTGCTCATTGTCGAAAAGACTGAGGCTGTTGATAGAGACGCCCACCCACCTTCCCACCCAAGGCCTGAGCAGGGTCACTCTCCAGGCTTCCTCCCCCCTGCCCGGAATTCCTCTAGTTAGCCTGAAAATTGAAGCTTGGTGGGCAATGTCCCTTAAACGGTCATTAACTGGCCACTTAAGGGCCTTAATTGGGGCAAGGACAGGCTGGCCGGCCTAGGATTCACCTGTCCCACTGCAAAGTTGCAGAGAGGTCAGTGTGAGCGGGAGCCTGTTGAGAAGACTCATCCAAGGAATTTTGGCCTGCATGCTCTCCAACAGGGTAAGGTCATGTTCTGTCCATTGAGTGTAGAGGGACTGGGATGAAGGAGGTGAATGCCACTTAAAAGCCCATGGCTAGTTTCGTCCTCTGTTTTAACTACTTAAGTTACTATTAAATAGAATCTTGCTGATAATCATTAACTTATTGGTAGTCCTCGACATTTCAACTTGACCTGAAAGTACGTGGAACTTGCTTATCTTGAAATTGGACATGATATAGTCTATTTGCAATGGTTATGTTGTTTGCAGCTCTGGGGACTCAAATCAGAAATCCAGAATTGTATTTCTTAGACGCATTCAGTCATAATCCCACAAATGGTAGCTTTGTACCATTGGCTCCTCAGCCAAATGCATATACCAAACCTCCGAACCTGCGGTTCCTCTCATATTGGGCAGGATTACTATTGCAACATGACAAGAATCAGTCGAGGAAAACTAACCTGTCTCATAACAGTCTAAGCTCAGCTCAGGTTCCCTATTAGCGAGTGAACAATCCAACGCTTGGTGAATTCTGCTTCACAATAATAGGAAGAGCCGACATCAAAGGATCAAAAAGGGATGTTGCTGTGAACCCTTGGCCGCCACCAGCCAGTTATCCATGTCATAACTTTTCTGAAACCTCCTGCTTCAAACCCAAAAGTTCAGAAGGATTGCTCATAGACAGTGCATACTAGCAAAGATACCCCAGTGGTATAAAATATATTCCTTTTCTATTTTCAGTTGCTGGTGGACCTCACACATCCAGTCTCAGCTATTCCATACACCCACATTCTCAGTCATTTTCAGCCACCTTTTCTTCAGTTCTCTCATACAGCTAGGATTTTTGCACCAAATCTACAGAATAGCAGTATGGATTTGATGTGAAACACCTTTATAAAGTTTCAGGTTGAACTGTGTAATCTATAGTGCGTCTGTGTTGGTATACAAATGTGCTGGCTCCAATTTAACCGTATATGCAAAGCACCAAATACCTCTTTAGGAAATGGATAAAGGACGTCTCTGTTTGCCCGAAAATGGTGGTTGGTGATTTCCATCTGGAAGCGCTTCCTGACCACCATTTTGGAGTCTTAGTATTCCATGCAAATACTTGAAAAATGGGTGCTGCACAGCCCCATTTATAGACTGTAATCTTTAGTTTCACAAAAATGTGTCCTCAACCTCTTCATATTTTCAGGCCAGCTTGTCATCAGGAACTTGATGAGAATTATGGTGAAATGGAAAGCATGATGCATTGGCGGGATTGTGATAAATGTTCTTTGCACTTTGTGTGCTTGGTCAGGTTAATAAATGAATAACTAGCAAACTTCCAGTTGTTTTGCTCACTCTGGTAGTCTCTAGTCTGCAGCACAATTGTGACATTTAGACAAGTGTCAATCTGAGCCAGGGAACAGCACACAGTGGTGACTGGAAGTGGAGCGCAGAGGATAGGGCATTTCTGCATTTTTTTCTGTGTTTATTATGACAGAAGCTGTGGGGGTGAAATTGATCTTGGGCCGTAGTGAAGAGCATTCAATAGGCAATCAGGCAGGATTTATTTCTTCAATTGATTTCAATGAAAAAGAAAATTTGCCGGAAAGGAAAAAGAGCTTTCAGTTTGCTTTCACCTATCTTTTGTTATCCTCCAAAACCAATCTCACCCTCACAGTCCCCCACTTTATCCAAAGTACTGTGCCTTCTAGGGCAGAATTTTCAGGTCAGCAGGCGAGTACACTTGTCCCGCCCGAGCAAAAAACAGAGTGTGATGATTCGGGCGAGCGCAAAAGTTGGAAGCACGCCTGCTGACAATTAAGGAGGCAATTAAGTTGAGGCCATTAAAGTTGTAATTGTCCTGGATTTTTCATGGTCCGCCCAACCTTACAGTTGGCGGCGGGATGGGCGAATTGGCCAGGCGGCCTTTGCATTTTTCATGAAACCTCATCCAAGGGTGGGATGAGGTTTCCACTTTTAAACAAAAAATAAAAATCTAAGGACAGCATTTTTATAATGCATATGTTCAGGTGACTGTGATGCTTGGACATTTTTGTTCCGATTTTAAAATCTTTAATACTTTTGAAGTCTTCTACTCCCTAAGGTAGCTCTCTGCTTTCAGGGAGCTTTCATTCTGCACTCGCCCGAGCTTATGTCAGCACCCACCCTCCTTCCACACTCCCCCCACCCACACCCTACCCTCAGCAACACTGAGCATGTCAGCGCATGCTTCATGCTGGCTGGCTGTTAATTGACCAGCCAGTGTGAAACCGTGGTTGGGGGCCGATCGTGGCTGGCGGGCCATCCCTGAACCCGCTGATTGCAACCTCCCGCCGACCTGAAAATTCTGCTCCTGGTTACTGATAAACAAGATATTATGAGTGGTTCATTAGTTCTTTTTCTCCTTGCTAGTTATTTTATTGGTAGCGTTTTTAAAATTGTTGGTGCCTGATTGATGCTTTGCATCTCCTCAGTACTTTTAGTTCATCAGTGTGTTCAGTTCAGAATTGGCTTAGTTCTGATCAAGGGTCATACGGACTCAAAACGTCAACTGTATCCCTCTGTCAGACCTGCTGAGTTTTTCCAGGTATTTTTGTTTTTGTTCTAGATTTCCAGCATCTGCAGTATTTTGCTTCTTTCTTAGCCTGAAAATGTGAGTGTATTTTCAAGTATGATGTAATGTTGGATGCACGCCAGAAGCAAAACATTTGATATGTAGAGAAAAATACATCAAAAAGAATTCAACACACAAATTCTATGGATTCTGAAAATTTCTCTTCACTTTTCTGTGCAATAATCCCACTCCTATTATAGGATCATAGAATGGCACAGCACAGGATACCATTTGACCCCCTAAATCTCACCCCTCACCCCCTCCCACCCTTTGCCATCCTATGCCACCTCTATGTGTCCCCATGAATCCTCCTCCATACCTGTGCCACCTTTTTGAAAGCAATATCTGGTTAGAAACCATAACTCATGCACAGTAAAAATCCTAAGTACTGATCTTTCATTATTTAGTCTATAAGTGAAATGATTACTGACAAAATAATTGGGTAACGCCCTTCCAATCATGACATGTTTATTTCTATACATTGAATAAATCTTTTCTATTGACTTTAAAAAACTTTTATTCCAGTTCAAATGCAGGAAAGAAGCAAATAAATGTAAGAATGCAGCAATTTGAAATTGGTATAAGTAGTTTAGCAGAACTAGAATATACTTTTTTCACTTTTCAATCAAACTATCATATAACAGCAATCAACAGCTAGCTCCTGTTAAAGTGATACTCTTGACACAGTGCTGTTTTTGTACCAAAGGAGATACAATTATAGAAACATTCTTCAGTGTCAGCCTAACAACTAAAAAAAAGCTGTACTTAGAAGAAAAACAGGAAGCAATGTGACCAAAACATTCAACCTTTTTAGCTCAAAAATTGACTGTGTCCTTTTTTTCATGCGCTATCTGTAGTATAAGGGTCTGGCATATATAGGGTTAACACGGGACTGAATACAGTGCCACCCACACAAGAGAACACATGACCCACACCTAGGAGTCATTCTCATGTTGGACAGAGCTGTGTGCAAAAGCAAGCAGGGAGAAATCTCCTAGCTTGAACCCTTTGCTGTATATATGTACATAGGTCTTGTAGTTAATAAGTACATACAGTGACCCTCCTTAAGACTAAGAAGACTCCATATGGTATCCAACGCCCTACAACATGGCAGCAGCGAATGGAAAAAAACAAAATTTGCAAAGAAAATGAAGAAAAAAACTAAAATCCTGCAAGACTAAGAAAAATTCGAAGATGCATTCGAAGGAAAGCTCGAGAGGCAGATGTGCAGAGGAAAATCGCCAGGGAAAAGTTCCAAAGAAAGGTTTGGAAGCTGAAGGCAGAAATTTAAAATTTCTCACTGCAGCAGAACATTCCATAGGATCTCTTGAAAGTCCAGCTTCAATTCTCATAGTACAGAGTCAGCAGATCTAGCAGGGGTGAGCTAAAACTTTTAAACTCCAGGACAATGCAAATCCTGAGAAACTTTTAAATAGCCAAGTGGTCAGAAATTGTTGTTTAAAAACTCCATCAGAAAAACCAGATTCCCAAGTCGGTGCCTGAAAATGTGGCATCTGAGCCCGGTTAAAAAAATAATAATTTGGCAGCATTGCGGTTAAAGAATCAGCTTTAAAGACCAGCAAAGGCCAGGATTCGCATTTTCATAACCCTAAAGCATAGCAGTGAAACGGAGAAGTCTGTAGCTAGTTAATCCAAGCTGCCGTTGTTTAAAATTTTTTCACAGCTGAGCGCGAGCGCCATTACAAAACCAATAAGCATAGGTAAACCCTTTGTCTTCAAATGAACTGCAGCGCTATCTTTAATTCCAGCTTCTTAAAGCTGAGCTTATGTTTTAAAATTTGTAATCATGAATCAGAACTCCACTCTTCCAGATCAATTAGGACTTATCCAAGGCCCAGAACAATTACATAATTGGGGACTTTGGAGAAAAAGATTCCTTAGATACCTGAGGAAGCTTGTATGCCTAATGTCGTAATTCATATGTTTTAGAGGTATAGGGTAGGATTGTTCCAGATTTGCACCAAGTGTGGCAGTGGGTCGGGTAGAATGATGTTTTATCTGCTGGCCACTTTGGTGGCTTTTCATGCCACATCGTCCCAAACCCGCATTCCCGGGAGATGCACCATTTCCATGGTGGTTGCAATCTCAATTGTCCACCACACCATCATCTCGCCACTTCCTCACGCCAGGCACCATATTTAAAGTGCAGCTGCGGTCACACCTCTCAGTGCATCCAGCCCACAATGGCTGCACAGAAGACATGGGCCCAAAAGGCAAAAAGAATGCAGCCCCAGGTTCAATAACATGTCCCTCGAGTGCCTTTTGGACGCAGTGGAGGCTTGCCATGATGCCCTGTATGCCTGCTCTGGCCACAGGATGGACAGCAACCTCACTAATCCGGCTTGAGGCAATGGCAGCGATGGTCAGCGCCAATGCCCTGCAGAGGCCGACAGCCACCCAGTGCCGCAAGAGGACATTCTCAGAGGCTATGTAAAGGTCTATGGAGTGCCCTCATTGCATGTCATCATCGTTCTCCTGCAATAGAGCGACTATTAGAGCCTCCACTATGACAGGAGCATTCTCACAGAGGGTATTGGCACTGCCATAAGCCAGACTGGAGTCAAACATTCACAGGTGCAATTTGAGGACCTTATAGTGTCTCTTCACTGCACGTCGTCATCATCCTCCACAAATCAAGCAGCTGTGAGGGCCTCCTGAGTGTGCCTGCCTTGTCTGGCCAGTGCGATGGCTTCATTGCTGTCATCGTCATCTTCGAGGACCTCCTCACCCTCATCACTGTCAATGACCTCCTCATCGGAGGAGACCTCCAGCTCCTGCATCTCCTCCTCAGCCAGCTCCTCTCCCCGTTGCAGCGCCAGGTTGTAAAGGATGCAGCAGATGATAATGATGCGTGACACCCTCTGCAGACTGTATTGCAGGGCTCCACCAGACTGGTCCAGGCACTGGAACCGTATCTTCAGCATCCCGATGGTTTGCTCCACCAAGTTGTGAGTTGCAGCATGAGCCTTGTTATACCTTCACTCTGCTGCAGTTCAACCACATCCTCTGTGGGTAGCCGTTGCCCCCAAGGAGCCATCCCTGCAGCCCCTGTGGACCCTGGAAAATGTCATGGATCTGTGACCAACTGAGAATTTCGGAGTCATTCACAATTCCTGGAAACAGTGCGCACGCCTGCAGGATGTGTTTCTGGTGGTCGCACAATAGCTGCATATTCAGCAAATGGAATCCCTTGCGGTTTATGTAGTTGACCGCTTGTTGCGATGGAGATCTGAGTGCCATGTGAGTGCAGTCGACGGCATCCTGCACCTGTGGGAAACACGAGATCTGGGCAAATCCAATCGCTCTTGCATCTTGGCTGTCCTGGTCCCAGGTGAGATGAACAAAGTTGCGTGCCCATGCACAGATGGCATCCGTGACTTCGTGGATGCATTTGTGGATGGAGGCCTGTGATATCCCACAGAGCACACCTGTGGAGCCCTGAAAGGAGCCACTGGTGTAGAAATTAAGCGCCACAGTCCCATTGGTGCCAAATCTTGCAGTACCTGGCAGATGTGATCAACCAGTTCCCTAGAGAAGCGCAGTCTTTGGTGACACTGGCCATCTGCAGGAATGAAAGTCGGCGGCTATAGACTCTGGGTCTGGCTAGGCGTTGACCAGCGACGGCTTACTGTGGCTCTTCGGTGGTGTGTTAGGGGGCCCCAGCCTCCCCTTCTTCTAAAGGGTGCTGCACCTACCTCTGCGCAGCCAGGTACCTCAGTCGCCCTCTTCTCTGTCATCTTTGCTCTCTGTATGCCACAAGGCATGCAGCCAATTCACCAAGCTCCTTGCTGCTGATGTACTCCTCCTCCAGGATGAAAGAGAGAGATTCATGGGTTAGCTTGGGTGTACTAAGAACCCCTCTTCATTAAGTCTGATCGCCCCCTTAACACATCCTGGAGAGTGCTGGCCACCACTTGGATGGCCAGAGATTAGTGCACTGCATGGCTGCCTGATACCCCACCTTCCTCCGCCCCACCCCATCTGACCAATTGGCAGCAGCTTTGCTCACTGGACTGCATGCTGTGCTCTCAGCTCAGGCACAGGCATTCTCCTAACCCACGCTGCAAGGCTGCACTGTTAGCTTGAACCTTGGGGGAGACTGATCCAAACCGGGATTATGACATTGCAAGGGGCTGTGAGCACCTCCACCAGTGACTGCTCCATGGTCAGCTTTAGCAAGGAGATAGTACCACGTGCCCAGTCATCCAGCTGTTCTGCAGTCCACTAAAACACTCACTAGGTTGCAGTCTGTGCCCGAGAGGTGAAAAGCTCTGGAGCATTTGGTGGCACTTTGATGTCTCTGCGTTGTTTGAGTGGGCAGTGAAGCTAGAGGCCCAACACCAGTCATATCAATGTGGCTTTGCCTGAACTGTCTCAGCTGCAGAGGAATGGTCACTTTCTATAAAATTTCCCTAATGTGTGGTCGCTTCCCTCACCCACCCTCCACCCCTATGCCCTCCACCCCGCACGTGCTCGCACGCTACCTTCAACCATAGGGCAGCCTTTGCCCCATCCCCTCAAAGTCATCCCAACTGCAGGGCAGCCTTTGCCCCTCCCAACACGCCTCAGCCTTGACGTCCAACAGGCGTCTCTCGTGAGCGCTCTGCAACGTTACTGTGTGCTCACCTCTGAGTTCCCCTCAAAGTGCAGCCTGCCAAGTGCACTCCTTTTATCTGCTGTTGTGAAATAGTGTCAGGGGGGTGGGTGGTGGGGAATGAGTCTGCCGGGCTGGCCTTATAATGATATGCTGATGTGTTACAAAGAGGTTCCTGACGTCCAATGGCGGGAAGCGTGGCCCAGCATCAACAGGCTGAGCGGACAATCGCAAAGCGGTTTCACAACATAGTGAAACCGATTTTTGGCCTCCTCGCCATATTGTCCGCTCACGCCACCAAACACGCCCGATGCCAGTGGGCACGGACAATTCCACCCATAGTTCTTAATTGAATTTTAAATGTAAGTTCAGTGGAAAAAACATTAGTAAACGTCGAGAGGCTGGCAAACCACACAGACTTAAGATAATGACAATTTGAAAGGTAACTTGTGTTTACTGGATAAAGTCAAAGTGAAAAGGTAAGATTGTAAACAGCCGGTGGGCTTGCTTAGCTAAAGAACTTGAGTCTGCAGTTATTCCAGCAAAATAGAAGCTATTCATATGGTTTCCCAGAATTAAGGAAAACTTAGGGGGCGAAATTTTACGGCAGTGGGATTCTACGTTCCCGCCGAAGCCAATGAGGTTTAGAATATCTCGCCGCATTTTACAGTCCCGTCCCCACCGAAACAGGGCCGTAAAATTCTGACCAAGAATGAGAAGGTAGTTAATTTGGATTTCTACCTGCATTTCTGCCGTGTGTCGCATTGCCATGGAGGGGGATGGAGCTTGGTGAGATTCTTTGTTTTGAGTTAGGACATGGCCAGCAAGACTGGTTGAGAGAAGCAGCTAAGAGATTGTGTTAGCTTTCGGTCTTACCTGGCTTGTAGCTCCTTGGAAGTTGAGAGATAAAACCAGATCTACACCTGAGGTAGAGTAAATGCTAGATGTATCGTCCATGACTCAGCCTGCATGTGGGAGCTGGTATTCAGTATAAGACAAAATTGGAAAGGGGAAAAGAGACCAGAAGATTTGTTTAGCTGGAAGCTAAAGGAAGAAATCTACAGTAATCCTCTCAATAAAAGGCAGTTAACCTTGCTGCGGTTGGAGTTTTGGAAGTAATCAGCTTGGTTGCAGTTTGAAACCAGAAGGCCATTAGAAAGCACGGTGTATTTTTGAATGTTTTAAGCCACTGCACAGGAGTCACAGGGAGAGTCATGCTTGACTTGTGGAATCCTGAGTCGTGAGGTTGGTAAAGAAATTGGAGGGTTGCTTAGCCAAATGATAGTAGATGGACCCCCTGAAATCTTGTACCTTGGCGAATAGCTAGAACACCAAAATGAAATCAAAATGAGCTCTGGAGAGTGGTGATATGCCTTTTGAGTTGATCCCAGGAAAAGTGGCTAAATCTTAAAGATTTTGAAAAATAAGAGGGTTCTCTGGAGGGAATAGAAAGTAGAATTGATTATCATGAGCTATCATGTTAAGTCAATAGTACTTACTTTGTTTAATTTTTTTGATATACAGTGAAGTTTGTTTTGGTTTTAAAACATAAAACTTTGTGCCATAGTTCTGTTGGTTAATTACTGGTTGTTTAGATTTCTTCTTTAAATGTTAATGGTCCTTAACTGGAACATAACACTTGAAACATAGGTGATAGTTGTTAATGATAGAAACTGTAGATGTTATGGAACAAAGATCATGGATTTGAATCTCGCCACAAAATTTTATTGCCTTGAAATTGGATTATTAGCTTAATACAGAAGTTTTTCCCCAAAACGTTCTTTCTTCCTCTCGGACATAGTCTCGGGGGGGTCGGGGGTCGGGTGGCGGGTTTGGGGACATAGTCTCGGGGTGGGTCGGGGGGGTCGGATGGCGGGTTTGGGGACATAGTTTTTGTTAGGTACCATTCCTAAGTGCCAATAAATTCCCATACCCGACTTCAGTAATAATTCTTCATACATGAGGCTAGTCATGTAGCTGCTAATGGTGTTGGCAAGTTATTCAATATTGGATGGAATATGAGACTTCATTGTCAAGTCTAATCATGTTCCCACTGGGCATCTGCACCCATGAACTTTCCAGCAGGGAGTTACTGGATAGCTATTAAAATGTGAATCTTAAGTTTTTTTCACCTCATTAACTTAGTGGTGCTGAGGCCAATTTTATTGTCCTGCCACTGGGTTAAGTTTTCTCGATGCAGCCTGGAGCTTTCTATTTGTATGAGTCATTATCACATTAAACCCACTAAGCCATCAAGAATTTTGATAAGCTTGTTTCATTCCATTCTGAGTATTCGCAGAAGTGGAATTTAACCTTTGGATGAATCTCTGCGAGGTGCAGCCTGGCTGCATTTGGGGCTGAAACTGGTGATTGAAGCTGAGAAGGTCAGGAAGAAGCTACAGAAATGGTGCAGCTGGCCAGAGAGCATGCACCAAGGTGTCAAAACGCCACACTGGAGTCCTTGATGCAGGAGGTGGACAGGAGGGAGGAGCTTCTCTTCCCCCAGGAGACTGGGAGGCCTCCAGACATATACCCAGAAGATGGTGAAAGCAGATAGCTGTTGCTGTCATTGCCAGCACTTTAGCCCCAAGGATCTGAATGTCGTGTTGCCAGAAGTTTAACAACCTCACACGTGGTCAAGGTCAGCGAATGCTTCCTCACATGTTAAATCCTACCACTGCACCACCAGCCTCATACATTACTGCATTCACCTGACCCGTTTTGCTCACCTCCCAACAATCTCTACCAGCCATGACTCAAACAATTCATCCAAAGCCTCATCTCACCTGTGCACACATAGCACTACTGCCAGCTTCACATTCTCACACGCCAGCTTTCCAAATGTGACAGACACATCAATGAAACACATTGCACCACACTCACTGACACGCTTCCTTCTCTATTGCAGGACAAGGTGGCCCATAACAGATGGCAGCAGCAGAAAACCAGTAGTGAGCAGGCATGCAGGAGAGAGACCTGGCCATTAGTGGAATACCCGCCACTGAGGCAGTGTCATAGTTGAAAGCCATGAAGGTGGCTGTATGTGTCTGCCTAATGCACCTTCTTAAATCTTACTTCACCCTCATCCTGCAATCTGTAATGGTGTATGCTTTCAGATACTCAAGAACTGCCACCTGGCCAGGCAGTGGTGTGGGAGGCTGAAAGCCTTGATGATGAAGAGACTGAGGAGGAAGAAACACCATCACTTGATCTGACACTCACAACCGCCAGCTCAGATATTGGCACTCTGCAAACTTTAAAGGGTATGGTAGAGGCATAGTGGTGAGCCAGTGGGCACGAATGGGCTAGAGATAGGCCAGAGGAAAGGATTGTGTGGGTGCTAGCTCAATGGAGGGCAAATTCTTGCACACATTCTACAGCAGGGTAAACAAAAGATGATGTCGATGGGGTGGCATATACAAAATGGTAGGTGAGCATGTACCCAGAAATACTTTGCGCATTGGTAGGCCTGGCAGAAGGCCTCATTGTCACTATCAAGGAGGGCCACCTCTAAATTGGTACAGGACATTTCACAGAGCTTGGAGCCCATCCTTTCCAGTGTGGAAATAGTGGCCAACTCCTTGAGAAACTTGTGCACCCAAGCATTGTGCAGTGTCTGATAGCTGATGTCTCAGCTTCCATTGTGCCACAGGCATAAACCACTCGATGCCTAAATGCTGAAATGAAAGCTCAGACTGAGGTAATGAAATCTCAGTTTGTTGCCTTCCAAGCCCAGATTGGAGCCATACAGGTTTGGTCTGTGACCATTGCGTTCCCCAACACATTACTAGGATTGCCTTCTGGGAGAGTTGCAGTGGCACCATGGAGCTTGAACCTGGTGTCCTCCCTTAGGCATGGCAGCATTTGTGTTCCCATTATTGCTAGTGCCCTTGCTGTTGACTTTACACAGCCAGACCCTCAAGACCCAGAGCTCCTTGAGGGCAGCCTGCTAGGCCATCTGCAGTCACTACCATTGGAAGTTAGCAGCCTTCCAGCAGCCATGCTGCAGCCACAGGGCTAATTGTGTAATTTTACATTATGGTCAAATGGGCGCTGTGATGGTCAGTGACAGAGGGAAGGTAAGATGCGGGACTCTTGGTGAATGGGGAATTGTGGTTGCGATTCCTGGTATCACAATCAGATGAATTCTTCATGGAAAGCCCAATCAGTCTCCTTCTCGTCCTGCTCCTGTGTTGCTCACTGTAAAGGTGGTGGTGAGGGCTATCCCCTCATGAGATTGTACAGCATGCAGCAGACCGTAATGAATCTTGATACTTACTCTGCCGAGAACTGCAGGATTTCTCCTGCGTGGTTGAGTCTGTTCTATCACATTTCTTATCGCAGCATGGCTTTCATTGTATACATGCTGTGTACCTGTACATGTTTTGCCTACCGAAGTTGCCCAGTATCCCACTTTAGCTTTGCCATGGTGGCCGAAATGCACCTGACACAGCGGCCAACTCCAAAATGAGGGCATCATGACTAGTGCCGGGAAACCCAGCATTGACCTGTGTTAATGGTTGGTTGATGATGTTGTTAAAGATACACAGGTGATGGACATTGTTTCTTCTTTTAATTCGTTCAAGGAGCGTGACAGTTGCATGCTAGGCAAGCATTTATTGCTCATCCCTAATTGCCTTTGAGAAAGTGATGGAGGACCATCTTCTTGAACCGCTGCAGTCCACGTGGTGTAGATACACACATAGTGCTGTTAGGAAGGGAGTTCCAGGATTTTGCCCCAGCGACAGTGAAGGAACAGTGATATATTTCCAAGTCAGGATGGTGTGTGACTCGGAGGGGAACTTGCAGGTGGTGGTGTTCCCATGCTTCTGCTGCCCATGTCCTTCGAGGTGGTAGAGGTCATGGGTTTGGGAGGTGTTGTCTAAGGTGCCTTGGTGAGTTGCTGCAGTGCATCTTGTAGATGGTACACACTGGCAGTGGTGGAGGGAGTCGATGTTGAAGGTGGTAGCTGGGATGCTATTCAAGTGTATTGCTTTGTCCTGGATGGTGTCAAGCTTCTTGAGTGTTGTTGGAGCTGCACTCATCCAGGCAAGTGGAGAGTACTCCATCACACTCCTGACTTGAACCTTGTAGATGGTGGACAGGCTTTGAGGTGTCAGGAGGTGAGTTACTCGCCGGAGGATTCCCTGCTCTTGTAGCCACAGTATTTATATAGCTAGTCCAGTTCAGTTTCTGGTCAATGGCAACCCCCAGGGTGTTGATAGTGGGAGATTCAACGATGGAGTCGCAAATGGTGCTGAACATCCTGTAATCATCAGCAAAGATCCCACTTCTGGCTTTACGATAGGCGGAAGTTCATTGATGGAACAGCTGAAGGTGGTTGGGCCTAGGACAATTGCTTTAGGTTTTCTTAATGTGGACTTGGTTTGGATGGCGGAGAGGTCTACCACAGAAATCATTGGTCAGCGTTTCCATCACACTTCCGGTGACTCCAACCAGTGGAGCGTTTTCCCCTTGATTCCCATTGACTCCAGTATTGCTGGGGCTTCTTGATGCCACACTCAGTCAAATGCTGCCTTGGTGTCAAGGGCAGTCACTCCCACCTCACCTCTGGAGTTCTGCTGTTTTGTCCATGTTTGAATCAAGGCAGTAATGAGGTTTAGAGCTGAGTGGTCCTGGCAGAACCCAAACTGAACGTCAGTGAGCAGGACATTGCAGAGCTTGTGCTGCTCGATAGCACTGTTGATGACCCCTTCCACTACTCTGCTGATGATTGAGAGTAGGCTGATGGGGAAGTAATTCATCTTGATTAAGGACCGAGAACACATATTGAGAGAGTTGGCTGGAGGTGGCAGGGCTGCCAGTGGAGGGCTCTCTATTTGGGAGTCCTCCACTTTACCATCGGTGATTTGGTGTAGAGGATCCTGCACACACCAGTCCCCTGCAATAAAAATTGATGGTGGTTCTTGGGCCTCCAGGCCACCTGTATCTTTGTGGCCTTCAGCAGTCCGTGTTCCATGCATATATAGGTTGTGCGAAGTTGCAGCTCCTTTTTGATTATTTGGAGTGGCTGCTTTTTAAAAAAACTCATTCATGTGATGTGGGCATAGCTGGCCAGGTCAGCATATATTGCCCACCCCTAGTTGCCCTTGAGAAGGTGGTGGTGAGTTGCCTTCTTGAACCACTGCAGTCCATGTGGTGTAGGTACACCCACAGTGCTGTTAAGGAGGGAGTTCCAGGGTTTTGCCCCAGTGACAGTGAAGGAACAGTGATATATTTCCAATTCAGGATGGTGAGTGGCTTGGAGGGGAACTTCCAGATGCTGGTGTTCCCATTGATCTGCTGCCCTTGTCCTTTAGGTGATAGTGGTTGGAAGATGCTGTCTAAGGAGGCTTGATGACTTCCTGCAGTGCATCTTGTAGATGGTACAAGCTGCTGCTGCTGTGTGTCAGTGGTGGAGGGAGTGAGTACTGAAAGTGGTGAATAGGATGCTAACCAAGAGTGCTGCTTTGTCCTGGATGGTGTCAAGCTTCTTGAGTGTTGTGGGAGCTGCACTCATCCAGGCAAGTGGGGAGTATTCCATCACACTCCTGACCTGTGCCTTGTAGATGGTGGACAAGCTTTGGGGAGTCAGGAGGTGAGTTACTCGTCACAGGATTCCTAGCCTCTGACCTGTCCTTGTAGCCACAGTATTTATATGGCTTGTCCAGTTCAGTTTCTTGTTTTCTCAAATTTGCTCCTCAAATTTTCATCATACTTCAGCCACACGCTCCTGATGTTTGACCACTCTTTATGGAGGGGAATGGGCAGGATGGAGGAACTGCTTGTTAGCCTGCTCCTGGGCCTGGCCAAGGTGGCCATTAATAGTCCATAGGGCAGTTGAGGGGGGTCATTCAGCCTGACTGTCTGCCCTTCTTCTGCAGCTATGTTTTCCACCTGGGTGTCCCTGGAGAGGGAGCATTCAGTGCCCACCTGTACGTATGAGGCCTTCCATGACTGGTGGGCACCGCAGCAGCTGCTGTGCATCATCACCCCTGGAAAAAGCATTTTAATTTAATTTTAATTTAAGTGTCCTTGTTTTTTGTTACAGTGCCCCTTTAAGGGGCTGTCATTTACTTAGTTTATTTGTTTATTTTATTAATTAGATAAAGCAGTTTAAAGAGAATTAGGGCTACCAGCTCATTGGTTTAGGGTATGATTCTCGCTTAGGAAATTTCATTGAGGGAACATGCAACAAATCCCAGTGGAGCCTTTATTTTAAAGTTTTGTTCTTGTTAGAGTGACCTTTAAGGGGCTGTTAGTTAATTTGTTTTAATTGATATACTCAAAAGAGTATAAAGAGAGATGGCTGGAAGACTGGATTAGTAGTTAGGAGCCACGGCATCCTGTGAACACCAAGGAAATGATCTATATCTGTTTCCATACTTCACCATCTGGCATGGATCCATTTAACAACCTGCATTATTCTCTGTCAATGTTCACATAGCCACTGGATGTTGAGGGAGTGGAATCCCTTTTAGTTGTGGCATAGGGCAAAATCAACATTCAGTGCCTGTGAAGTGATGTGCATGTAGAGAGTAGCAACCTGCATCATGGGGAAATCCACAATCCTCGTGAAGTCATCTGTTGCACTGCTTGCTTCATTCTGGCAAGAAATAAAGAAATATCCTTAGTTCTCAATGAACAGAGAGCATCAGTGAACTCCCTTATGCAACAGTGGGTGGCAAACTGCAAGATGTTGTAAATATCCCCAGTTCTGGCCTGGAAGGAACCAGTTGTATAAAAGTTCATTTTCATGATCCCTTCATAGCCACCAGCAATGCAGTCTTTGTCCTGCTCTGGAGTTGAAGTTGTGGCTGCAGAAGGTTGCAGATTTCAGGTGAGGACCTCCCTTTCAAAGCACAGAATGTTGCACACACTGTTCCTTGCTGAGGTACAGGTCAGGGAATTGCTCCCTGAACATCCTGAGCTGAGGAGTCCTCGTCGTCGTCATCCTCGTTGTCGTCGTTGTCGTCGTCCTCCTCCTCCTCCTCCTCCCCCCCCAGCCCCTCCCCTCCCCTCCCCCAGCGTGGCTTGTCCTGCTCTGTGTGGTCTCTGCCCATTTCCCTCCACTGTGCAATCATCAGCAACCCCTTGAATACCTGCCACACCATTCCATGTTGAAATTTGTAACAAACACATGTACAATTGCAACAAATTGAACATAGGAAATCAATTAACAACTAACCTGTAGCAGTTGATCCCTTTAAATAGTGTTGATGGAGTTTCTTTGTGCTTCTGAGTGCATGCACAGCTGGACAAGTTAAGAAAAGGCATTAGTTGGAGTACTGAGTTCCAAATTGGTATCACTGGAAACAAATCAATGTTACATGCTGATTGGTGTCATGATCGACCTTCTCTGCATACTTCTGGTGGCTGAGCACTGCACATGCCCTGATTTCCTCACCAATATGGTGCCCAGTGCGACTTGCCCCAAAAGTGTGTGCCTGTGCTGTGGACACCAATTTTGGTCCCCAAATGGCACCCAAGCAATGGGCACTACCGATCCCATTTCACCCCAATCATCTCTTGTGCCTTTGCACTCAGAGGAAGATAAGACCAAATTGTCTCTGTTTACAATTACCCTGTGTTATTTGCTGTTCCCTTAATTCTTCCTGTGTCATTCCGTTTGTTTTCCACTCTCTGTTCTCTATTTTTTTGGTATGACTCTCAGACTTTTTTTTACATTGTGATATCTGTTGTTCTCAGAATCTTTTTTGCAATCTATTCTCTGTAATTCTCCCAATTTGTTGTTATGGCTGTCAAATATTCATCTTCATTTATATGCCCAGTTTCAATTTCATCTTTTTTTAAAGCATAGGATATGTAGGAATGTAATAACTTTTAGAGGTAAAAATTAGGATTCAGCTTAAGACCTGCTGGAATAAATTCAAATGAGAGTATAAGTAGACTGTTAGGGACTCAGCCTGAAAGTGAGTAGAGATACAGCTATGTTGGGTGTCTTGTGGAAACAAAGGAACATGGGGGCACAGGGTGTGGGATTTAGTTGGAGAAAATGGAATAGATTGAAGGAGTTGGAGTATCCATGGGACATAGGATCTAGAAGATCTGAGGCTTAAAGTTTGGGTAAACTCAGCGCTGGTGGGACTTAGTACTAAGGGACATGGAATCTTTGATGGGTAAAGTTGACAGGGTTTCTGATGTTGAGCTTGTCAGTACTAGAGGTACTGAGATTTTGGATTATTCAGGGTGCTGGGCTAAAATTTGGATTCACTCGGGAGCAATTCCGAGTTTGCAGTTTGGGAGCATTTAGTGGGGTGAATGCACTATCTACAAATGGGGGTGGTCTGCTGGCTGGACACAGATGCTATTAGCGCACTGGTACTTGAAATGTGATTGCAGAAGGATTTGGCACCACTTGGGGAGGGAACATGGGTTCAGAAAGCATTTCAGAGAAGTAAAGCATATAAAATGGCTGCAAACCCATCAGGACCAAGCCTGGTGATTTAGCCCTTAAAAGAAAATAGATTACAACAACACTGAGGGTATAGATATAGGCAGCAGCTGCAGACACAGCTGGAGCACATACAGTGGCTGTAACCACAACAGGAGAACAAATAGTGTCTGTAGCTACACAAGGAGCAAATATAGAAATGACAGCTGCCTTGGAGGACAGAATGCTATTTTTTTTTATGTAGAAAAGCATTAAGAATGAAAAACTGAGCAGAGACAGTGAGATTGCTGATGAGTGGAGCCCTGAAAATATTAATTCTCAACATCTAGGAAATAATGTAAGACTTAACTCTGCAGGCAAGACTTGTTTGGCAGATTTCTAACCAGACTTGGTCAATTTTCTGGATAAGGGTAAATACTTTTTGTATTGAGTTATGTTATAAACTGTATTCTTTTTAAATTTATATATGGTTGGCTATCAATAATTTGAGCAATTTGATTAATTGTGCTGCCGTTGTTGGTTCCCAACTGGCAGCATTGATAAAGATTTGAATTATCTGATTTATTGACTTTCGATGGTTTTGTGGTGTGATTGGTAGTTTTTTCACACTCGTCTTGATGAGTAAATCAGCATGGTTAACTTAGCAGATACAGATCAAGTATCCTTTATCTGTAAATCCAAAAACTGAATACATCCAAAGCCTGCACTTTTTTTGAACCTCACCAGCCTTTACTGCAGGAAGTCTGTGACCCGAGCCGACATGAACCTCGCCGACCGCATCTGACCTTTAGCACGGGAAGTCAGTTGTTTGTCTGCACTGTTTACCTTGCGAAGCTTCTCCTACAAGTAGAATCACAGATGGCACCATGGGTGGGAACTTATTACTGTAACTGTATTTATTATTCAGTGGTACAACTTACTCTTCTAGCCATTTTATTTACTTCAGACTATAGCTAGCCTAGGCTCCGGCTATTGTAATGTAAGTAGGCCTATATGCAGTGTCTGAAGACCGAAATTATCTAAAATCTGAAACGTAGTTGGCCCGAGTATTTGGGATAAAGGATACTGAACCTGTAGTTGAAAAACAAGATACCCTGATTTGCTGAATAACATTTTCAAAGTTTATTCATGGATATGCAGTGCAAAATTTATCCAAAAAAAAATGAAGAATTGGAATATCTTGTTTCACTGCTCAGAATATGGAGGCCCCAACTGGCAACTTTTTGAAAAGGTACACTAAATATTTGAGGGCATAAATTTGGTGGAGGACTACAAATTTGCACTGGATATAAAGAATGTGGCAGTATGTCACCGATCCAGGACAACTCAAGGTCAACCATTGCCGGCACCTTTACATTTTCAAAAATACAGAAAAATTGTCCTGTCTTAGTATTAGAAAAGGAAGACTTGCATTTGTATTGTGCCTTTTATGACTTCAGCAATGTCCCAAAGCATTGTACAGTCAATTGGTACTTTTGAAGTGTGTCACTGTTGTAATGTAGGAAAGGATACAGAAGGGTCAGTTGCAGTTTACACATTTGTCAGTAGTTAAAAATATCAGTGAAGAAAGCAGTACTGACATAGAAACCCAAGTAGTTTAGACGCAGAGTTAATGCAGTTGTTAACGTAGTGCATGACTGCGCCATGACTCAGTGCATCAGGCTAGTCATTAAAGGCAATGCTCATCTTGACCTGGTCAAAGACCCAGCTAATGTACAAGAAAGCACAAAGGTTAAAGCATCCCTGAGGAACAGTGATTACAGAATTAGTTTAACATGATCTGGAGCTGAAGATCAGGAACCAGGTTTCCATGTTTAAAATGACTAAATTCAAAGAGATTTGGGAAGGACTGATACAGATAGATTGGTGAACGATGTTTGTTGATATTTCAATATAGAAGGCAAATGGAACATCCTTAAAAAATAATGCTGGACGCGTAGAACAAAAATATAGCTAAGGTCAACCTAAACGAGCCTGATGCAAAAGGAATTAACAAATTTAAAAGGGAATTAGAGTACAAATCCTTCAGAGAGAAGGAGCTTATCGAGATAAACATATCATCATGCAGAAACACATTTAGAATGAGCAGACAAAACTAGAAAAAAGCTGATGCAGAGGCAAAATATAAGTTTTTTTCATTGTACAAAAGCTGGAAACAGTTGAAAACATTAAAACTACAAATTGATTTGTAACTGATAATGAACAGAAGATAGTAAATATTCTGAATGATTACTTCAAAGTATTCACAAGGGAAGACATGAACATTATACCCTCCTAAAAAAAGGAAGAAGGGTGTAATTCACAATTTCAATTCCAATGAGATTGAAGTTCTAGGCAAACTGGAAGTGCTTAAAGTAAAGCTTCCAGGATTAGCTGATTTTTATCTCAGAGCGTAGAGACACTAGTGAGAGGCATTCACACGTGTTATGAGGAAGCCCCTGGAGCTACTATGAGAATGGAAAAGCCTGCAGGCAATCACAGTTCCATTACTTTTACTTCAATCCAATTAAAATAATGGAATTGATTATCAAGTGTTAACTTGAGGATCATCAGTTAATTAATAAACAGCAGCCAACATGACTTTAGATAGTGATGAAAACCCTTGATTTTCCAGAGGAATAACAGCCCAAGTTGATTATGGTAAACCCTATGGTGTTATGTGGTTAGACTGGCAAAATCCATTTGTTAAAGTTAAGCAGCAAAAGATTTACAATGATGCTGAAAGCTGTGGGGATTCGGGGCATAACAGGATTTGAAAAAGAACTCACTGAATGATGGAAAGTGGTGGGTATTGGTTAGACACATAATTTCAGGAAGATGAGAACATTGACTGGGGTGTCAGAGATCTCAGTGATGGGACTACTTCTCTTTCTGGTTACATCACTGAAGCTCAATATAAATTGGTCAAATTTGCAGATTATACCAAATTCCAAGGGCCGATGGAATTGAAGAAAGCATCCCAAAAAATTACAGAATAAATTATATAAAAATGCAAGTGGGCTGAACAATGAAAGAAAAAAATTATTCCAGATACGTATAACACATTACACAAAGGTTTTTCCTGAATAAATGGTGTTGAAGTTGATAAGAATGAACTTTTAAAGATATGTTAGATTCTCAGTAGTCACAATGCTCTTCAAGTCAAGCCAGTGCAGAGCAATAATCAGCAAAGCCAATACATGAACTGCATAACCAAAACAGGAGGCACAAGGCACTCTTTGTGGGGTACAGTAGTGCAGTTACTGGACTAGCAACCCAGAGATCTGGATTAATGATCCAAAGACATGAGTTCAAATGCCAAATCAGCAGCTGGGGAATTTAAATTCAGTTAATTAAGTAAATTTGGAATAAGAAGTTAGTATTAGTAATAGTGACCATGATTCTTCTGGATTGTATGAAAACACATCTGGTTCGGTAATAACCTTCAGGGAAGGAATCCTGTCACCTTCACCCAATCTGGCCTATACATGCTTCCAGAGTCAGAGCAATATGATTAACTCTTAACTGTCCTCTGAAAGAGCCTAACAAACCACAATTATATCAAACTGTTACAGAAAATAATAGGAATACAACCAGATAGTCCACATGGAATTCACCTAGGCACAAAACATGGCAAAGGCACACCAAACACAGTCAACCTTGCAAAAGCCTCCTTACTAACATCTTGTGGACGTGCCACAAGTGGGAGCGCTGTTCCATAGATTAGTGAAGCAACAGCCTGATATTGGTTTTACAGTATGATTCTATGAATGTGACAATGTGTCATACTCCTCCATCATCATTCCTGGGTATGTCCTGTCTCACTGGCAGGACAAACTCACCAGAGGTGGTAGCACATGGATATATAGTTGGGAAAGAATGGCCCAGGAAGTTCTCAACATTGCCTCTGGACCCCACGCATATCAACTTATGCCACAGATACCATCTTATGGGATCAGATCAAACATCCACAAGGAAACCTCTGCTGATTCCTACTGGCGTGCTTCAGCTGATGAATCAGTACTCCTCCATATTGAACAGGACTTGGATAAAGCACTGAGGGTAGCAAGGGTGCAGAATGTACTCTAGGTGGAGGACTTCAATGCCTATCACCAAGGGCGGTTTAGTAACACCACTACCTTGTGGAGACAAAGTCCGGTCTTTACACTGAGCACACTCTCCATGGTGTTGTGTGACACAACCACTGTGCTAAATAGGATAGATTCAAAACATATCTAGCAGCTCAAAACTGGGCATCTATGAGGCACTCTGGGCCATCAGCAGCAGCAGAATTGTGTAACCAATGTGTAACCTGTCATATTCCTCATTCTCTCATTACCATCAAGCCATCGAGTCAATCCTGGTTCAATGAGGAGAGTAGAGGAGAGTATGCCAGGAGCAGCACTAGGCAAACCTAAGCATGAGGTGAAGCTACTACATAGGACTATGCTAAACAGCGAAAGCAGCATGTTATAGACAGAGCTAAATGATCCCACAACTAATAGATCACATCAAAGCTCTGCAGTACTGTGATGTCCAGCCGTGAATGATGGTGTAGAATTAAACACCTAACTAGGGGAGGTTATTGCATGGTCATCACCTTACACGATAATGGCAGAACCCAGCACATCAGTATGAAAGTCAAAGCTGAAGCATTTTAAACCATCTTAAGCCATAAATGTCTGGTGGATGAGCCAACTCAGCCTCCTCCTAGGGTCTCACTATCATAAATGCCAGTCTTCAACACTTCACCTCATGTGATATCAAAAAATGTCTGAGCGCAGTAGGTACAGCAAAGTCTATGGGTCCTGACAACTGTCAAGCTGTAATACTGAAGACTTGTGCTCCAGAACTAGCCACACCCCTAGCCAAGCTGTACCAGTACAACTACAACACTGGCATCTACCTGACAAAATGGAATCTTACTGCCAAGTCAGTCTACTCTCAATCACCAGCAAAGTGATGGAAGGTGCTCTCAGCAGTGCTATCAAGTAGCAGTTACTCATCAATAACCTGCTTACTGATGCCTGTTTGGATTCCATCAAGTCGACTTGACTCCTGACCAAAACAAAAACAGAAATACCTGGAAAAACTCAACAGGTCTGGCAGCATCGGTGGAGAAGAGCAAAGTTGACTGTTCTGTTGAAGGGTCATGAGGACTCGAAACGTCAACTTTGCTCTTCTCCACCGATGCTGCCAGACCTGCTGAGTTTTTCCAGGTATTTCTGTTTTTGTTTTGGATTTCCAGCATCCACAGTTTTTTATTTTTGTTTTTTGACTCCTGATCACCTGACAGCTTTGGTCCAAACATGGAAAAAGAGCTAAATTCCAGAGGTGAGGTGAAAGCCCTTAATATCAAGGCAGCATTTGATCAAGTGTGTGTTTGAGGAGTGCTTGTAAAATTGAAGTCAATGGGAATCACGGGAAAATTTGCAGTGGCTGGAATCACACCTAGCAAAAAAGAAAATGAATGTGGTTGTTGGAGGTCAATCACCTTATCCCAGGACATGACTTTCCTCAGGGTAGTGTCCTACGTCCAGCCATCTTCAGTTGCTTCATCAATAATCTTCCCTCCACCACAAGTTCAGAAGTAAAGATGTTTATTATTGGTTGCACAGTGTGCAGTTCTAATGGTGACTCATTAGAAAAAGAAGCAGCCTGTGCCTGCATGCAGCAAGTCGTGGACAACATTCAACTCTTATGAAAACTCATTATAATGTTAGCTTCAGTTTAAGTGGAGACCAACGTTAAGTAAAACCATAGGCAGAATTTTCTGTGCCCGCTAGTGTCGGGCATGTTTGGCGGTGTGAGCAGATAATATGGCAAGAAGGCCAAAAATTGGTTTCACAGGCCAGAATTTTCCAGCACCCCCCCGTCCCCCACCTGAGGCAGGTTTCCCCCATGGCGGAGCTGGCAAGCCATTGAAATCTCTGTTCATATTGGCGGGACTGGAAGATCCCACTGACGTGAGGGGCTGGGAAATTCCGGCCATAACGTCGTGAAACCAGTTTGCAATCATCTGCTCTGCCCGTTAGTGGCAGGTCGCGTTTTCCACCATCGGACATCAGGAACCTCTTTGTAAGATATCTGCATATCATTATAAGCCCAGCTCGCTGGAATCATCCCCCCACGTTGGATCATCCGAACACATCGGTGGGAAAACATGCCGTTGAAGAACACGTCTTAACAAGTGTGACGTGCAGAAATCAAGACTTACCACAAGGGCTTTGCTCACATGGCGGACATCCGAGGAGCACAAGATGCTCGAGCCCGACAGCAATGGGATCCTGCAGGAACAAGCATCGCATGCTGGATGGATTCTCATGGGCATGGCTCCGCCACGAAGCAGCTCACGGAAGGTGGAAAGTCACCATTGAGGGTCTGCTCAGTGTCTTAGCCATGGTCTGCAATGGATGATCATCAAGGGGGTGGAGACGAAGGTCCAGCTGTGTTTCAGGAAGGAAGATGTACCGGGGGTGGGAGAGGAAGGCCAGATTCAACTGGGAGAGGAAAGTATTTCAGGGGTGTGAGGTTGGGGGGGTGCGGGGGTGGGTGTGGACAAAGGTGTCAAGGAGGGGAGGTTGGGAGGGGGGGGAGCAAAGATTTTGAGGTTGGGGGGGAAACAAAGGTGTTGGGGGGTGAGATTGAGGGGAAGGGGGTGCAGGTGGAAGAGGAGGTAATGGGGAAGAATATGGCAACTGGGGAGGTAGGCGTGAGGGAAGAAGAAGGTGTAAGGGAAGGAGTTTGGAGAGGTAAAGGAGTCCAGAGAGGGGATGGAGTCCAGGGGGAGGAAGGAGTCAGAGGGGGAGGAAGGAGTCCGGAGAAGGGAAGGAGTAAGGGTGGAGGAAGAAAGGCTGGAGGAAGGACTGCTGGAAAGGGGTAAGAGCAAAAGTGGAAGAAGAAGTAAGAGTGGAGGAAGGAGTCAGGAAGGTGGAAGGACTAGTGAGGGGGGGCAGGAGTCCGGGGGGGCAGGAGTTCCAAGGTGGGACAGGAGTTCCAAAGGAGCAAGGAGTCAGAGGGGGCTTGTCCAGATGAACATGCAAAGGAGGGGTCTGCGGAATCAATGACTGCCTCCTGGGGAGTGAACTGAGGATGAGCATGGTACGAGGGAATAATGAGAATAACCGAGGGCAGAGTGAGACTGTAGGGCGGGAGGATGAGGGTGTGACGGTATCGGTAAAAGGGACAGTGAGGGTAGTTGGTAGGGTCTCGGGGACAGACACAGATCCGGGGGGTGGGAAGGGGAGGTTAATGTGGATGGGGATGGGATTTTCAGGAAGGTAGGGAAGGTACATGTTCACCTGGACATCCTGGAAAGAAAAGGGTTGTGGCTGGTAGGTGACAGTAGAGAGGCGGAAGGTGATGCTGGGGAGTAGACAGTTTTGGGACAAAGAAAATAGGTGACTCGGAACGGAAAGAACGGGGGACCTCAAGAAAAACTGTACTACTACCACGCTTGTTAAATTGAAGACGAAATGAGACTCATGGTGGGCGAGAACAGGTGCTGCATGGGAGTGTGATCAGTGGGTGGGCGGAGATGCAGGTTGGCTCAGATGGACGATTGAAAGAGAGCCCCAGCAGGCAGCATTGAAAATGCTCAGGATGTTGAGGTGAGTGTGATGGGGGAAGGATCCATATGCGTGGGAGAGAGCTTGCACAAGGCTCCGAAAGGCCCTGCCACACATAACTTCTCCCTCCAGAATCACTCATGGGCTGGCTGTATGTAGCTGAACTGCTAGTGTGGAGAGGTAAGGGGTTGGGGGGATGCAAGGGGCTGACTCGTGAAGCCTATTAATGAAGCTGAAACACACCATTATAGATTATCTGGTGAAATGAATATATTTTCAGATTGTAAAATGACAAAATGTGTTAACTCGTGCAACTGTGAGCAGAATTTCTTAACATTTCTATGCCTTAGACTTCGAGGTACTGCCCTGACATCCGCAGCAGGGGTGGAGACAACCTGTGCAATGGTTGACCCTGTTGCCTCTGATGACCTTGGCATGGGTCTGCTGGACAGCCCAGGCCTTCAGGGTCTTGGCTTGCTTTGGCTCTTCTCCTGTGGGCCAGTTACTCCCTCTGGGGTGACAGAGGACGAGGTTATGCAGGTCACAGGCAAGGGGGTCTCGGAGGGTGAGGACTGCCTCTGAGATTCCTGAGTAGATGAGCTAAGTGTCCAGCTGCCGGTCCTCCTCCCTTCGGGTGCCCAAGGGAGCTGTGCTGACTCCTTGAGGGGAAGGAGCACCTGGAGAGATGTCGAGGTGCCCTTTTCCCCTCTTGCATTGCCACTGCAGGAACTCACTCATGGCTATCGCGAAGGAGTGCAGGTCTACATGCATCTTCACGTTCTGCTGGACCAGGGCCTCCATGCTATCCACCACGCTCCCCATGGAGACCTCCATACTCGCACATGTGGGCACCACTTCATCAGAGAGCAGGCAGGTGCACTCCTCCAACTCACATGCCACTCTTTTGAGGGCTTCCAACAGCTATGTGTGATTTTCCCCTGCCTTCTGTTGACCCTCCAGGATGAGTTGGCAGGCTGAATCCAGAGGCTCATCATCTGACTCGGATCTCAGAGATGCCTCTTCCCCAGCAGTTCTCCAAGTGCCGGGGAGCTCTGCTGAACTTGCCTCCTCCTACTGCAGATACATGTCTGCTCTAGATCTAGATCCCACTGAAGAGTATAGCTGTGCACTGGTGGAGGGTGTGGGTAAGCGCTGTGATGGGTCTTCCAGGCTGCTTATTTCCAGCTCTTCAATGGAGGAGGTGCCCTCTTGGAGGGAGATGAGGACCTGGATGGAGCTGAGGAACTGGCTGGCTGAGGGTGTTGGTCGCTTGGCGGAGCTCCCTGTGAACCAAAGTAGAGATGATTAGTGCACTGCAGGACAGAGAGCACTGACAGTTGCTTTGAGAGAGGGATGATATGGTGCAGGATCCTCAGGTGGGTTTTCACCACCAACCTCACCGTCACAGGCACGGCCCACGCCCTCACCAGTCAGCATGATGCCACTTTCCTCAAAGTGAGTGATGGGCTTAATGTGGGCAACTCCACCCCCCCTCACCCTCTCAGTCTGGGACCTCTCCCTGCCGATGTGAGCAGGCTTTTCCTACAGATGGAAAGAGTGTGAGCTGAGCACATGGCACTGAATGGAATGTTTGTGTGGTGAGCGGAGCCATGGACGAGATGAGGACACGAGCTCCAGAGGATATGAGCCTGATGGAGATGTGAGGGTGTGTGTGAGAGTTAGTGGTGTTGTCCCTTGAGGTGTGAGATCCCTGTGGATGTGTGCTGGGTTTGTAAGTGTGTGAGTTGAGAGTGATGAGAAGAGTGACTTACCCTGACAGAACAGAGGAGATCATTCATCCTCTTTCTGTACTGGGTGGCTGACCACCACTGTCACTGCCTCCCATGCTGGATTGGTGACCTTGCTTGCTGGTCTTTGCCCAGAATGGGGTTAAAGGACATCACGGTAGGTCTCTATAGCGTCCGCAAGGCGCTCGAGGGACACGTCATTAAACCGGGGCGGGGTGCTGTCTCCTTGCCTTTCAGGGCCATGTGTTCTTTGCAGCAGTCCTGATCTTGAAGCATTGAGAGCTGTGCATGCGGCTGCACTTTAAATGTGGCCCCCAAAAGAGGAAGGGGCAAAGTGGAGACGTGGCGGGTGAATGAGAGCCCGGCCACCATCGAAACACTGTGTTTCCAGGGAATAAATGATTATTTAGGTGGGATTGAGACAATCCGGCATGAAAAGCCGCAGTTGCAACCGGCAGGGAAAACGTTTTTTTCTCCCCCACTACTGCACTTAGTGCAAATCTGCGATGATTTCACCTCATCTGTCCTATCTCCACAGATTATTCTTCCACCTAATAGCCTTCGGGTCAACAAAAATTGATGCCACACTGATCCCACGTGTAGTGGCTTGAGCACGAAATGTAGGATAACACTTCAGTGCAGCACTGAGGGAGTGCTATACTGTTGGGGGTGTCGTCTTTCGGATGAGACTTAAGAACAAAGTGTTCTGCCCTCTCAGATGGGCATAAAATATGTAAAATATCCCATCGTGTTATTTTAGAAGAGAGGTGAGATGAGTTCCCCTCATGTTCTGGACAATGCTTATCCCTAAAACAACATTCCTGGAAGCAGAATATCTGGTCATAGAACTCATTGCTGTTTGCGAGACCTCAGTATCTGCAAATCAGCTGCCGTACTCCCCTACATTTCAACAATGATTTCTCTTCAAAACTAGTATGTCACTGTGAAGCAGTTTAGGAGGTCCTTGTGTTGTGAAAGGCGCTACAAATGTTCTTCAATACAAAGAAGCTGATAAAGGTGTAAAAAGCATTATAAACAAATAGCAGCGCTGAAGATTAAATATGAAACAAAACAGCCTCTGGAGGACATCTCTTCTATTGAGGGATCCTTCACAGCACTAAGACAAACAAAAGGGACACAGCTTCCTGAGTTCAGCTGTGGTGTCTAATACCTTTTTGTATTCGTTCTTGGGATGTGAGCGTTGCTGGCTTGAGAAGGTGGTGGTGAGCCATCTTCTTGAACTGCTGCAGTGCACGTGGTGTAGGTATATCCACATTGTTTTCTTCTGCATTGGCTTCATACATCTGAATGGCTTGCCAGGCCTTTTCAGAGAGCAGTTAAAAGTAAACCAAAGTGCCGTGGATCGGGAGTCATGTGTAGGCCAGACCAGGTAACAATGGCAGATTTCCTGTCCTGAAGATCATTAGTCAACCTGATGGGTTTTTATAACTACCTAGTAGTTTCATAATTATTATTAATGAAATTAACATTTTATTCCAGATTTATTCATTGAATAAATCAGCAAAGTAATTGAAGGGGTCATCAACAGTGCTATCAAGTGACATTTGCTTAGCAATAACCTGCTCACTGATGCTCAGTTTGGGTTGGGCCAGGGTCACTCAGCTCCTCACCTCATTACAGCCTTGGTTCAAACATGGACAAAAGAGCTAAACTGCAGAGGTGAGGTGAGAGTGACAGCCCTTGACATCAAGGCCGCATTTGATCGAGTGTGGAATCAAGGAGCCCTAGCAAAACTGGAATCAATAGGAATCAGGGGAAAAACTCTCCATTGGTTGGGATCATACCTAGCACAAAGGAAGATGGTTGCGGTTTTCGGAGGTCAAACATCTCAGTTCCAGGACAGCACTGCAGGAGTTCCTCAGGGTAGTGTTCTAGGCCCAACCACCTTTAGCTGCTCTATCAATGACCTTCCTTCCATCATAAGGTCAGATGTGGGGATGTTCGCTGATGATTGCACAATGTTCAGCACCATTTGCAACTTCTCAGATACTGAAGCAGTCCATGTCCAAATGCAGCAAGACCTGGACAATATCCAGGCTTGGGCTGACAAGTGGAAAGTAACATTCACACGCTATACTAGTGCCAGATAATGACCACCTCCAACAAGAGAGAATCTAACCATTGTGCCTTGACATTCAATGACATTAAAATTGCTGAATTCCCCACTAACAACATCCTGGGGGTTACCATTGACCAGAAACTGAACTGGACTAGCCGTTTAAACACTATGACGACAAGAGCAGGTCAGAGGCTAGGAATCCTGCAGTGGGTAGCTCACCTCTTGACTCCCCAAAGCCTGTCCACCATCTAGAAGTCAGAAGTGTGACGGAATACTCTCTACTTGTCTGCATGAGTGCAGCTCCCACAACATTCAAGAAGCTCGACACCATCTAGGACAAAGCAGCTCACTTGATTGGCACTACTTACACAAACATTCACTCCCTCCACCAATGATGCACAGTGGCAGCAGTGTGTACCATCTATAAGATGCATTGCAGGAACTCACCAAGGCTCCTTAGGTGGCACCTTCCAAACCCACAACTGTTACTATCCAGAAGGACAAAGGCAGCAGACACATGGGAACACCACCACCTGGCAATTCCCCTCCAAGCCACTCACCATCCTGACTTGGAAAAAGATCACCTTTCCTTCACTGTCACTGGGTCAAAATCCTGGAACTCCCTCCCTAACAGCACTGTGGATGTATCTATACCACATGGACTGCAGTGATTCAAGAAGGCAGCTCATCACCACCTTCTCAAGGGTAATTAGGGATGAGCAATAAATGTTGGCCCAGCCAGTGAGGCTCAAATTCTGTAAATGAATAAAAACAAATTAAACTTTACCCTCAGCTGCCATGGTAGGATTTGAATTCGTGTCTCTAGATCGTTGGTCCAGGCCTCTGGATTACCGGTACAGCAACATTACCACAATGCAATTTCAAAAATTGTAGCTTTGTGACTGATCTGATTGAGGTCCATAAGATGATAAAGGGAATAGGTTGTGATCATATTGACAGTTTGTTTCAAATAAATAGGTTGGGGAAGACTAGGGGTTGCAATATCTAGTTGTATGAGGCTAGATTTTGTTCAGAATTTGGATTTTTTCCAAGAGAATAGCGTGTTTGGGATCAGCTGGAATCAGCTGGATGCTGATTCACTAAATTTCTTTAAGTGAGAGCTGAACTTGTCACTGACTGGGGCAGAAATATAGACATATCGATCCCAGAGTGATATCCTGGATGAGCTGCAATTACCTCAAAGGGGTGGAGGGTGGGGTTGGAGATTTTATTCCCCAAATGGATCTGGTTTTTCACCTCTTTTGTTTGCCTGTCCCGGTTCTGGTTGGGGTGGGAACATATATATTGTGAGACACAAGGTATCACAATTCTGTGGGACAGGCTGAATGGACTAGAGGGTCTTTCCCTGTACGTTATTGCTTGTATGCTCATACCCTGTCCCCACCAACTCACTGCAGTAAAAACAGAGCTTGCAGGGAAAAGAACTTCAGCCTGTGTGTCAGTACCTAAACATAACTGTGGAGCCAATGAAGTTTAAGGTTCCATCATATTTGTAGGGAATTATATTCATGACAGTCTTTTGCATCAGGCCAACTCTAGTTGGCATGTTGCACGTTCTTATTATTCATATGCAAATTGTTTTAAGGTTCAAAGTTATGTAGTCTTTAAATTTAAATTAATTTAGTGATATATTTACTATACTGTCTTTTTCTTCAAATAAGAACTTGTAATGTTCTTTAGAATAACAACAGTCTGTTCTTTTATCTTCATTATTAAAATAATTAATTTTTGTTTGACGATAAAATGGTATTAATTTAGTGGTACAATGCAATGTGTGCTAATTAGACAGATATAATGTTTCTTATGGTAATAATTATGGCCTGTGTTTTACATTGTAAGTGGTATTTCATCAATACTATATATAGATTTGCCACATCCATAAATTTCTGAAATAATACTTTGCAAACATATTTATTCTCAATAATTATATAATTATTACTACAGCAAGAAATTATAGCATTTAACTGTGTGTGAATTTCACATGTTTGCTTTCATAATTAGTTTGAATGGAGCAAGTTATAACACGCTATATCAATATATTGAAATTGGTATGTCCTGTCAACCATCAACATTCCTTCTGGAGATTTCAGTGCTAGCTGTGTCCACATTCCGGTTATATTTGTAATTGTCTGTGATGCCTTCAGGTGGCATGGTAGGAGATTTTCCCATTTAGAGCAGACGGTACTTGGTTTCATTTTCAGTCATATGATCATATACAATTGCTTATTTGCTTGATTTGAATCTGCCTGCAGCTCTGCACTCTTGACTACAAGGCACCAACATGGAACAAGCTTGACACTTATGAAGAACAGTGAGCGATAGGAACATAGCAACAGGAGAAGGCCATTTAGTTCCTCAAGCCTGTTCAGCCATTCTATGAGTCATGGCTGATATGCGACCTTCGTCCATCTATCCACCTTTGACCCACGTCTCTTAATATCTTTGGTTAACAAAAATCTATCAAAATCAGCTTTAAAATTAACAATTCACCCAGCACCAATTGCTATTTGCAGAAGAGAGCTCCAAACCCTGTTTTCTGTTGAAGTGTTTCCTAATTTCACTCCTAAAAGTCCTGGCTCTAATTTTTAAACTAGGGCCCTTTATCTTAGGGTCCCCAACCAGGGGAAATAGTTTCTATCTCCCCTATCAGTTCCCCTTTGTATCTTGAAAACTTCAATAATCACCCCTTAACCTTCTATCTTCCATGGAATACAACCCTAGTTTATGTCTTTCCCCCTAATTTAACCCTTGGAGTCCAGGTATCAATCTAGTACATCTATGCTGTACTACCTCAAAGATTGATTTGTTTTTATTCGTTCACGGGATGTGGGCTTCTCTGGCTAGGCCTGTATTTATTACCCATGCTTATTTGCCCTTGAGAAGGTGGTGGTGAGCTGCCTTCTTGAACCGCTCCCGTTCACATGGTTTAGGTGCACCCACAGTGCTGTTAGGGAGGGAATTCCAGGATTTTGACCCAGTGACAGTGAAGGAACGACAATATATTTCCAAGTCAGGGTGGTGAGTGGCTTTGAGGGTACCATGCAGTGGTGGTGTTCCCATGCATCGGCTACCCTTGTCCTTCTAGGTGGTAGAAGTCAAAGGTTTTGTCTAAGAGTCTTGGTGAGTTCCTGAAGTGCATCTTGTAGCTGGTACACACTGCTGCCACTATGCATCAGCGGTAGAGGGAGTGAATCTTTAAGGTGGTGGATGGGGTGCCAAACAAATGAACTGCTTTACACTAAATGATGTCAAGTTCCTTGAGTATTGTTGGAGCTGCACTCATCCAGGCAAGTGGAGAGTATTCGATCACGCTCCTGACTCGTGCCTTGTAGGTGGTGGACAGGCTTTGGAGAGTTACTTGCTGCAGGATTCCCAGCCTCTGACCTGCTCTTGTAGCCACAGTATTTATATGGCTAGTCCAGTTCAGTCTCTGGTAACCTCCAGGATATTGATAGTGGAGGATTCAGTGATGATAATGCCATTAAATGGCAAGAGATGATGGTTAGATTCTCTTTTGCTGGCGATGGTGATTGCCTGGCACTTGTGTGGTATGATTGTTACATGCCACTTATCAGCCCAAGCTTGAATGTTGCCCAGATCTTGCTGCATATGGACAAGGACTATTTCAGTGCCTGAAGATCTGTAAATGGTACTGAACATTGTGCAATGATCGGTGAACATCCTCATTTCTGACCTTATGATGGAAGGAAGGTCATTGATGAAGCAGCTGAACTGAAGATGGCTGGACCTAGGACACTAGCCTGAGGAACATGTGCAGCGATGCCCTGGGACTGAAATGATTGACCTCCAACAACTACAACCATCTTCCTTTGTGCTAGGTATGACTGCAGCCAGTGGTGAGTTTTCCTCCCGATTCCCATGACTCCAGTTTTGCTAGGGCTCCTTGATGACACATTTGGTCAAATGCTGCCTTGACGCCAAGGGCTGTCACTCTCACCTCACCTCTGGAGTTCAGCAATATATCCTTCCTAAAGTGTGGTGTCCAGGTCTGCTTGCAGCAGTACAGGTTTTATCTAACCGAGGCTTTGTATAACAGAACTATAGCTTTAACTCCCTTGTATTCTATTCCTCTAGATATAAAGGCCAGTATTTCATTACCCTTTTTAATTACTTTCTATACCTCTTCATGAAATTTTAATGATCTATATACCTGAACCCCCAAGTTTCTTTGGACCTCCACCAGTTCTTGCTTTCTGGCATATAGAAAGTACTCTGTTCTATCCTTTTAATATCCAAATCTGGATGGCCTCACATTTGCTGACTTTGAAATCCTTTTGCCATGGTTTTGCTCATTCGTTTTAATCTATCAATTTTTCTTTGGTACAAAAACAGAAATTGCTGGAAAAACACAGCAGGTCTAGCAGCATCTGTGGAGAGAGAAACAGAGTTAACCTTTCGAGTATGTATGACCCTTCTTCAGAGCTGAAGAGGAGTAGCAATGTATGAAATTTATTTTGTTAAAGGGAGGTTGGGCAGGTGGAGCTGGATAGAAGGCCAGCAATAGGTGGGGACAAAGGAGAGATTGACAAAGATGTCAACTAAACTAAAGGACAAAGGGAGTGTTAATGGTAGTGGTTAGTGCTGAAAAAGGTGCTGACAGTGGCATAAAGGTAAGAAAGCCGATTATGATAATAGCAGAACGAGGGTAGCATTGTGTGAAAGAATTACATGGAACAAGTAACAGATGGTGCTGTAGGAGATGGGGTGAGGGGACGGGGCAGCGGTGGGGAAAAGAAAGGATAGAAAATGGGATAGAAGGAGGGATAAAAAGGGAATAAAACCACAGATAAATAAATGAAAATAGAATAAAAATGAATAAAAAATAAAAATGAATGTAGAAAAAAGAGGATTAAAAAAAAGGGGATTAAAAGAAGCGGGTGAAGATGGAGGAGAAAGTTCATGATCTGAAGTTATTGAACTCAATGTTAAGTCTGGAAGGCTGTAAAGTGCCTAATCAGAAGATGAGGTGCTGTTCCTCCAGTTTGCGTTGGGCTTCACTGGAACATTGAAGCAGGCCAAGGATGGACATGTGGGCTTGAGAGCAGGATGGTGTATTGAAATGGCGAGTGACCAGAAGGTCTGGGTCATGCTTGCGGACAGACTGGAGGTGTTCTGCAAAGCGGTCACCAAGTCAGCGTGTGGTGTTCCTGATGTAGAGGAGACCACATGGGGAGCAGCGAATGCAGTAGACCAAATTGAAGGAGGTGCAAATGAAACGCTGCTTCACCTGAAAGGAATATTTGGTCCCTTGGACGGTGAGGAGGGAGGAGGTAAAGGGGCAGGTGTTGCACCTTCTGCGATTGTATTGGAAGGTGCAGTGGGGAAGGGATGAGGTGTTGGGGGTGATGGAGAAGTGGACCAGGATGTCCCGGAGGGAACGGTCCCTGCGGAATGCTGACATGGGGGGTGAGGAAAGATGTGTTTGGTGGTGGCATCATGCTGGAGTTGGAGGATATGGAGGAGGATGATCCTTTCAATGCGAAGGCTGGTGGGGTGAAAAGTGAGGACAAGGGGGCCCCCTATCTTGGTTCTGGGAGCGAGAGGAAGGTGTGAGGCCAGAGGCGCGGGAGATGCGTCAGACACGGTTGAGGGCCCTGTCAACCACGTTTGGGGGCAAACCTCGGAAGGAAGAAGGAAGACATGTCAGAAGCGCCGTTTTGGAAAGTGGCATCATTGAAACAGATGCAACGGAGGTGAAGGAACTGAGAGAATGGGATGGAGACCTTACAGTAAGGAGGGTGTGGTTGCGATGGTAGCTGTGGGAGTCGGTAGGCTTGTAATGAATATTGGTGGACAGTCCATCACCAGAACCTGAGACAGAGAGGTCAAGGAAGGGAAGGGAAGTGTCAGACATGGACCATGTGAAGGTGATGGAGGGGTGGAAATTGGAAGCAAAATTAATAAATTTTTCCACGTCCAGATGAGAGCATGAAGCAGCATTGAAACAGTCATCGATGTACTGGAGAAAGAGTTGTGGGAGGGGGCCGGAGTAGGACTGAAACAAGGAATGTTCCACATACCCCATAAAGAGACAGGCCTAACTGGGGCCCATGCGCGTACCCATAGCCACACCTTTTATTTGGAAGAAGTGAGACAAGTTAAAGGAGAAATTGTTCAGTGAGAGAACAAGTTCAGCCAGGCAGAGGAGAGTGGTGGCAGATGGCAATTGTTCAGGCCTTTGTTCAAGAAAGAAACAGAAAGCCCTCAGACCATCCTAGTGGAGGTTGGAGGTGTAGAGGGATTTGGGCGTCCATGGTGAAGAGGAAGCAGTTAGGGCTAGAGAACTGGAAATTGTTGATATGATGTAGGGCTTCAGAGGAATTGCAGATGTAGGTGGGAAGAGACTGGATAAGGGGTAAGAGAACTGAGTCAAGATAGGAAGAAATGAGTTCCATGGGACAGGAACAGGCTGACATGATCGGTCTACTGGGACAGTCCTGTTTGTGGATTTTGGGTAGGAGGTAGAAGCGGGCTCTCTGGGTTTTGGAGACTATGAGGTTGGAAGCTGTGAAGGGAAGATCTCCAGAGGAGATGAGGTCAATGACAGTTCTGGAAACAATAGTTTGATGTTCAGTGGTAGGGTCCTGGTCCAGGGGGAGGCAGGAAGAAGTGCCTGAGAGTTGACACTTAGCCTCTGCGAGGTAGAGGTCAGTATGCCAGACAACAACAGCACCACCCTTGTCAGCAGGTTTGTTAACATAGTCAGGGTTGGACCTGAGAGAATGAAGTGCAGCAAGTTCAGAAGGAGACAGGGTAGAGTGGGTGAGAGGGGCAAGGAATTGAGACAGCAAATGTCACACCAACAGTTCTCAATGAAAAGATCGAGAGCAGGTAAGAGGCCAAAGGGAGGGGTCTAGGTGGAGGGAGAATACTGGAGATGGGTGAAAAGATCCATGGATTGGGGGGAGGACTCCTGCCCAAAGAAGTGAGCACAGAGACGAAGATGGTGGAAGAAGAGTTCAGCATCCTGCTGAGCCCGGAATTCATTGAGGTGAGGGCGTAAGGGTATGAAACTGAGTCATTTGCTGAGTACAGAACGTTCAGCATGAGAGAGGGGGAGCTCAGGGGGTATGGTGAATACACGGCCGGGGCTGGGATTAGAAGACAGGATGGGGTCAGAGGGATGGGAAGGGGTGGAGAGTCCTAGATGGGAATTGGTATCAATGAGTTGTTGGAGCTTGCGTTCCTTAGCACCTGAAAGGAAGAAGAAAAGTTTCTTGTTCAGGCGTTAGATAAGACAAAGAATAAAATGAAACTGGGGACAAGGACAGCTTTGAGATAGGGTGAGTTGGTACTGCTGGAGAGAGAGGTCGAGTGTGTCCCTATGGCGGCGCATTGTACTGAGAGGGGATCTCAGGATGCAGCAAGACCAGCAGCCCGAGAAACATGGCTGAAATATGGCTGTGAAAGTGAGTTTTGGTAAACACCTTGTCAAACACCAGGAGGGAAATGGAAAGCAATGAAGGTGAACAAGGCAAAAGAGACAAACGGAAATCCTGTAGGAGAGACGACATGGTTCAAGGGATGTTTGGTGCACACATGCCTCTCCACCATGTCAAGGTGTGATCTACGGAGTGGACTATGGTGATACTTGGACCACTGCGTTTCTAGTTCCACATTAATGACTTAGACTAGTGTGCGTGGAGCACAATTTCAAAATTTGCAGATGACACATAACTTGGAAATGTTGTGAACTGTGAGAAAGATAGTGATAGACTTCAAGAGGATGTGGGCAGGCGGATGGAACGGGTGGACACATGGCAAACAGAATTTAATACAGAAAACTGTGAAGTGATACATTTTGGTAGGTAGAAGAGATAATATAAATGAAGGGTACAGTTCCAGAAGGCGTGCAGGGGCAGAGGGACCTGGGGGTATATGTGCACAAATCTATGAAGGTGGCAGGTCAGGTTGAAACAATGTTTGATTTGACATATAAAACAAGGAGCTTATGGTGAATTTTTAGAAAACACTGCTTCAGTCTCAGCTGGAGTATTGTGCCACTCTCTGGGCACCACACTTTAGGAAGGATGTGAATGCATCAGGGAGGGTGCAGAAATGATCCAAGGCATGTAGATTGGAGAAGCTTGGGCTATTCTCCTTGGAGAAGAGAAGGCGAAGAAGAGATTTGATGGTGGCATTCAAAATCATGAGGGGTCTAGAAAGTGTAGATAGGGAGAAACTGTTCCCATTGTTGAAAGGATCAAGTACCAGAGGGCACAGGTTTAAGGTAATGGGGCAGAGGAGGCAAAGGTGTCATGAGAAAGTTTGTTTTGCACAATGAGTGGTTAGGATCTGGAATGCATTGCTTGAGAGTGTGGCGGTGGCAGATTCAGTCATGACTTTCAAAAGAGAATTGGATAATTTTCTGAATTGAGAGAATTTTCAGGGATACAGGGAATGCTCAGGGAAATGAGACTTGCTGAGTGCTCTTGTAGAGAGCTGGCACAGACACGATGGGCAAAATCTTGGGGAGGTAACGGGGAGTCTCGGCTGCTGGTTGGAGAAATGACAAGGCCCCCACATCGCCTCGCCTAGGGAAGGTCCACCACCTCTTGTGCCAATCAAGCACTAAACAGGCCGGCTCACCGAGAGCTGCAGGTCAATCAGCTTTTCTGTACTGAGCAGCGCCACCAGGGAGGTGGTGGCTGCTGCCGGTACTACACCGACCCACGGCCTCAGAGCGAGGGGAACCCAGGCTACAGGTGAGTGATGGCGTGGGTTGGGGTCATGGAGTGGGCTCACAGGGGAAGGGGTGTGGGGATGTCAACAGAAAGGGCAGGGGCATGGCTCTCAACAGGATCCTCTTTCCTGATGCCAGGTCACGCGATCAGGCACTGGCTTTGAATGAGGGACCACCACTGGAAACCCACGTTTGCCTGTCGTGGTTCCCACATGGCAGCAACCCCCTCCATTGCTAGGTTAATTTTTTTATATATAAAGAAGAAGTATCGCTTTTATTGAGGGAAACTCTCACAAACACACACAAACATCAGCCCTGCAACATGGAATAGTCTGTCTCTACTGTCCGTCACTCCCCTACCAGCATGGTAACTTCCTGCACGTGCTCCCTGCCCATGAAGTCCAGCATGGCATACACATCCCCACAAGCTTTGGCTGCCGTGTCCACCACTTTCTCCAGGTGGTCCTCATGTAGACATGAGTTCATTTCCAGCAGAGCGATCTGCTGGGACTTGGGGAGCAGGGCCAGTGCCACCTGGGGGACCCTAGTAGACTCCTCAGTGTAGATGAAGTCCACCAAGGGACTGTCCTCGATAAAGCCCATGGAGCAGGAGCACACGTAGTTTCACATGGGGATCCCTGCGTTGATCACTGCCAGAGTCGCCGTGTTAATACAGGCACAATAATTCCCGCCGTCTGCCTGTAGGAGCTGCACCTAGATGTTAATCTGGGATCTTGGGTAAAGCTGTTAAAATAGCAACTTCAAATGTCTTTCAGATGCAAGGTCATCTCAAAAGATTTACAATCACCATGAGGTCGCCTCTTACGCTCGCCCATGCTGAAGGTCGCCATTCAGTACTGAGAGTTCACCATCGCCATGTGAAGGGCCTTACTACGAGCACCACGTACCTCGTGCAGGCCATAATCCACTGCCAGCGCTTTGGTGTTTCCCTGCTCAATATAAGCCAAGCCGTTGGCCTGCGCAAACTGGATTTTTCTCAGCTCGATGGGTTTCCTGCCATCCACCCAATAACCCTGGTCCAACAGTAGCTTCATCACCGCCATCTTGTTGGATGGCCCCTGGCAATGGGATGAGGACCTTAGGTGGGCATTAATAGGCCTCTTAAGGGCCCTATTTGGCAGCAGGGGCAGGAAGGTCGTTAACAGGCCTTCCTTTATGAACTTAGTTGGGGTGGAAGCAGGAAGGGGTCCCCACCTGCCACCCTCCCGACAAACTGAATGCCCCTCGCCTCCAAACTCACCATACGGGAGGCCATAAGATCCTGCCTATTGGGCCGAATTCTGTGCTGTAACCATTCTATTTGCAACACCGTTCCCTGTAGACTTCAGCAATTTTAATTAGCAGTGCAAATTACCGAACACTTCTACTAATTCAACAGCAGTCAGTGGAAATCAATCAACCACTGTAAGTAGTTGATGATCCCTTTAAAGAGTGCTGGTGAGGATTCCTTCCTGCTGCTAAATGATTGTTCAGCTGTGTGAGGTTAAGCGAGGGCGATAGCCAGAGCATTAATAAAGAAAATGGCTGACTCAAAAAGAAAAAAAATAAAGAAAATGACACTGCTGATATCAAAGCAGTGTTAGACACTGCTTAATGTCACTTTCTGCTGTCTCTGCATACTCCTGGAAGGCGGTCCCGGCACATGCTGACAACCTACCCAAAACCACATCAGAAGTGTGAAAATGAGGGTTGCAAGTACCATTTTGGACCTGCAACAGTACCTGCAGCACAGAAAATATTGGCACTATGGGCTAGAATGTTGTGGTCTCCGTATTGTGACTAGAACTTCCTAGCCTTATTTAGTATTCTCTTTACATATAGTATATGGAAAACAATTAAAAACTACTGACAGTCTATGAAATGACAGATACACAATGTGCACTCAAAATATGAACTCACATTGAAACAAATGCTAGGAACAAATGTAACAAAAGCACTGAACATCAACTTAAAGGACCAATAATGATTTGATCAATACTCCAACTTCACAGGCTAATTCTTTCTCATTAAATCATTTGTTCTCCTTCCTTGCACTGTGGAATTGTGTGGCTTGGAAGGTGTTAGATTTGCTAATGTTTCATCTGCTCTTTTTAATTTTATTATTTCCTACCAGGTCTTGATTGCATCCCTCCTCTTGACTCCCCACTCCCTGCATAGTTCCTTTTGTTCAGCTTTGCAGGAATATAAAAAACCCAAACTGAGGAAAATCATTCTAACTAGTTGTAAAAACAGGAAATGCAAGAAATACTCAACAGGCCTGGCAACATCTGTGAAGAGACAATAGAGTTAATATTTAAGGTTGACAATCTTGCATTATGAAATGCCACAAATTTGCAACATTAACTCAATCTGGGTGGAATTTTATTATCCCCTGGAGGTGGGCTGGGAGGCGGGGAGGCGTGGAGTGGAGACCCCATCACCCTTCTGACTCCCTCACCCAATCAAGCTCTGGGCAAGATGGGTCAAGGATGGTCTTCTCATTCATAGACCAATTGAGGCCCTCGAATGGCCACTTAAGGACCTTACCCCACCCCTGCTGGCATTCTGTCAGCAGCAGACTTCTCCATGTGAGCCAACCTGTGGGATTTGCCCACAGCCGAGTGGCATGGTGGAGGTCCCTCATTGTCAGGCGCTCTATGCCTGAATGAGGGACCTGGCATCAGGATGGGGGCCCGTGGGAAGCCCTGCTCTGCCCTTTTTATAAGCGCCCCCCACCCCTTCTTGCCAGCACCTCCCTCTCTGGGATCCCCATTCCACACCACTTACCTCTTGCCTAGGGTTACATCGATGATCCACGGTATGGGCCCCAGTGCAGTACTAGCAGTTGCCCACCGCTCTTGGTAGTACTGTTGGTACAAGACAGCTGCTGGCTTCTGGTCAGCAGCTCGTGGGGTGGGATATCTGCCCCAAATGAGATGGTACATGATTTAGTGTCCCCAGTGGATCAGAGAGCTTTTTCGGCACGCTTCCCACAGAGATCCAGCCAGGCTGGCTGTGTTGAATGGAGCCCTCTGTTTCCTTCTGCACACAAGCTGCTAGACCTGTTCAGTATTTCCAGCATTTTCTGGTTTTTTGAATTTTCAGCCTTTACAGTAGTTTGCTTTTGTGCTCTAACTAGTTCCATTGTATCTAAAAAGGGACAAGTCGTGAGCCTAATTTGCCACTCAATCCCATCATGCTTATACTGTTAAAGTGATTCCAGTGGAAAGCAGGTAATTAACTATTATAAGCTGTATTACTACAGAAACCATCAGTTAGATACTCTGGTTTTTTGTAAACAAAGTTCCTTCAATTTATGTTATAAATGTGCAAATGAAAGCCAGTGGACAGGCACATAAATAATTAAAAAAGACAATGGAACATTAGCCTTTATCTCAAGACGGCTGAAATGCAAAGGAATGGAAGTTATGCTAAAGTTCTGGATAGATCCCATTTAGTGTACTGTGTTCATCACTGGAAGGAGATATTTGTCTTGGAGAGAGTGCTGTGCAGACTCACCAGACTATACCAAGGCTAAAAGAGTTACATTATGAGGACAGGCTGCACAGACTGGACTTGTATTCCCTTGAGTGTAGAAGATTAAGGCATGATATATTGAAGTGATTAAGAAAATGAACAGATTCAATAGAGTAGATAAACTGTTTCTTCCTTTGGTGGGGAAGTACAGAACACGGGGGCATAACCTTCAAATTAGAGCTAGGTCATTGAGAGGCGATGTCAGGAAGCCCTTGTTCACGCAAAGGGTAGTGAAAATCTAGACCCTTCACCCCAAAAAAGCTGTTGAGGGGAGATCAATTAAACATTTCAAAACTGTGATTGATAGATTTTTCTTAGGCAAAGATATTAGGCTTAGTTATGGAACCAAGGTGGGTAGATGGAGTTCGGATACAGATCAGCCTTGATTTAATTGAATGACGGAACAAGCTGAAGGGGCTGAATGGCCTACTTATGATCATATGTTCCTATGTTTGTATGTTCCTAAACAGTTGAACATTTGAGTCATGGATGGTGGAGTTTGTTTCTGGTAATTTGCTTAGCTATTGTTCTTGTAACGATTCACAACTCATTTCTATATTTAAATCTGTAAATAAATAGTTTGAAAGATAATCACTGCATATTTGTTCATCTTCCTTCAAACTATTTTTTAAATGATTTGTTTCATCAATGCATGGTGAATATTAAATAACATAACTACTGACAGAAGATAAGCTAAACATTTTTACAAATATTTATTTATTTTGATTCAGAAATGTCCCATAAAACTATGACCTGTGTGATTTCAACCCAAACTCAATGAATTGTACTGTATCAGAAAGTTTATGCACTTGATAGGACGAATATTGCATTGGTAATGATTCTGCATTGAAATATACTGGTTTAATCAAATGTTAATTTGACATTTCAGCAAATGTTCCTTTAACTTTATAACAAACCAGTCTTAGTTATTGCCTATGATAAAGTGAGGAATAAGGTATGCAGGAGAAAACTAACCCAGAAAAGTCCAAATTCAAAGAATATGCATTAATAACTCAAAACAAGGAATGTATCAAGCATCAATTCTGGGCACTCAAAGCATCAATTAAATGTTGAATGATTTGCACGAAAATAATCAGGAAGATTGATGCGTTTTTCCAGACTACCCAGGCGACCGAGGAATACAATAATCTGAAAAGAGTGACAAGAATTAACTTGGCAAAAAACACTAAATGGGTGAAAAAAGCCAGTGATAGTATGGTGCACCACAGGCTTTTGTATAAAGGAAGATGATGACCATAAGAAGGGATGGGACACAAAGCAGAGTCTGCTAAGCACATTTACAGAAGAGATAGTCACTGTTTTATCATTCGTAGTATATCATTTTTGAACATATAAATTGCCTGGTGGTGATAACCAGTTTACTTTAGTGAAGATCCTTGAGAACATATCTAACGTTTATTGAAGTAGAATTATTGCAATTATTGTTGGAAAAAAGAGACCTATCAGTACTGAAAGTGAAAAGGCATTCCAATATTTTCTATTTTTCTTTTCAGATTTGCTGCATTTCTTTATTTCAAAATACAAAGCAAGTCGTTGATATTATGACGCAGCAGATGATGTGTGCTAGGCAGACTAAATCCACAAGGGAAACTTGCGCTATTACAATTGTTTTGCAACTTGTATTTATTACAAGATGCATGCACTGAATTCAGAGGTAATAAGTCAACCAGGATCTTTAGAGATCTTTAAAAAAATTAATTTAAATATTTATTAACAAAATAAAGGATGTCAAGCACATACATAAGACTACAATTACTACTACAATAACTCCCAAAATTCCTAATTTACTTAACCCTCAGTTATACACTCTTTAAAGCAACAGTCCAAAAATAGATTTTAGATTTTAAACAGATCCAGCAAATTAACGCAATATCCTAGATATTGGAATTCCAAATGGCTTTTTTCCAGCTTCAGTTTTGGTAGACAGCAGATTTATGCACAAATACTGAAGGCTTCATTAAGGCTATTTTACACACTTCTGTTAGATCTCACATGGCCTTCACCTCACACAGTTTCTCTCTTTTTAATATGTAAACTCTATTGTTTCATATGTCTTTGAAACTGTATATTCATCATAACATAAAAACTTTCATGGTGCCAATATTGCCAGTGACCTTTGAGAAAAATAAACACATTCCTTAGCCTTGCTTACCTGGCTAGTTGTAAACAGACTAAAATCCATTTGAAATCCAAATCTCCCTTCATCGATCTAAAAATACAAAATCCCTTCACACTTTACATGCTAAGCAAGCATCTATGTTTACTCATTAGCATATAAAGCACCTAGCTTCTTTTGATGAGTTAAATCTTACAGTCTTCTTGACGCCAAGTGTTATTAAATCACACACAGACAGACCCAACTATACTTACCCCCATAAATCTACTTCACAATAAACCAGAAAAATATTATGAAAATTATTATACTTTCATCACATTGATAAAACTCATTAGATGGTGGTCTCTCTAATATCATTAATCCTTAATTTATATATTCGTATGCTCACAGATAATTCATCTCCATCCAAAGATATCACTGTCATTTCTAATCTCATACATGTTACTAGAGAGGCACAGGAACAAATTACTTAGATCAGTCCTTCTTCAAATTTATTGTCTGTTGATTACTTGGCTGGGCAAATGATCCTGCAGACCACCTCCTCATCCAATCCCATCTACTTTCAATTGCCACCACAAAAACATTAATGGGAACTATGGAAATTATAAATACTTTGCTATTTTTTCACTTCTAAATGTAATAAATTTATGTGCATTTTTAAATTAAATATCATAAGTAAATAATTAGTTCTTGCCAGAAATAAAAGTTGTCAGCAGCAGCGGTCTCTCAGAGTCGAGGATGACGTCCATCAGGCTTGGTGAGACTTCAGATGACTGAAGAGGCCAATCTTGGATCCACATGTTCTTTTGCAATGGGGACATGTTGTTGCGCAGGGGTGTGGAAATCGCCTGGGTTGACTTCCTTCTTTTTCCTCTGCTGCCGCCATTCCACTTCAATGTCGAGTCGCTGAACCTCAAAGTGGCTTGTGCTTTGATGGACTAGGTGGTGCCGTGCTGAGCAATCGGCAGCATTCTGCTCCCAGTGGTGTTAATGCCTCCATGCTTTAGGGCAACCTTGAGCGTATCCTTGTACCATTCCCTTTGTCTGTCCTTTTGTGCGTTGGCCAATGGAGAGCTGTGAGAAGAGAAACTGCCAAGGGAAGCGATTTTTGGGCATACAGATGCAATGGCCCATCCATCAGAGTTAGTTCCGCAGGAGCAGGGCTTCAATGTCAGTAGACGCAGCTTCATGGAGGACACTCGCGTGAGTCTGGCAGTCCTCCCATTTGATCCCCAGGATTGAACACAAGCACCGCTGATGGAAGGTCTCAAGGATCTTAACGTGGTGTTAGTAAACATAGCATGTTTCACTGCAGTAGAGGAGGGTGGTCAACATAACGGCCTTATAAACCAGAACCTTTGTTGACTTGCAAAGGTCCCCTGTTGTCAAAGACACATTGGCACAGCCCGAAGAAGGCAGCACTGGCACAGTTGTCACAATTGTTGGACTTCGTCATTGATGGTAGTCCCTTAGGAGAGGTGGCTGCCGAGATAAGGGAAGTTCATTTTCATATTATAAACATTAATACAAGAGAGCGCATTTATTTGATACATTCTAGCATATTACGAATTCATTACAATAATCTTCTTTTGAGAAACTAATGCTTATTTTTACATTTATTTTAATCAAACAATATCAAAGGAACATACATCTTATAAAGCTATATTATTGTTGCTCATACTCATGACGTACATGCAGGAGCAGGTCTGGTTTACAACCTCACGCAAGTAGGATTGAAGGTTCTGACCTAGCCTCTCTGATATTCTCAACCAAGGCATTGCACGTCAGTGACTTGCATTTTGGACCAGGTTATGGACCATCAGGGCCACATTTTGAGAACCACTGGCTTAGATAAATCAGGAATTTGAATCAGAGTTTTCTGTAGAGCCAAGAACCTGGACAAGCCAATCTGATACAGGAAAAATGAGTTGGTGACCACCTCCCATCTGAAGATGTAAGCAATCAAATGTAAAATTTCTGTGTGCATGTACATTGTAAATAGTTATTGTAGTTAAGTAATGAAGAACATTTGAAATTTCCTTATTTAAAGAAAATTATTATTTTACATTCTTTAACATTTAAAATAATAACATTTTTACCCTTTATTTGAAGGGCTGATAGTTTTTCACTAGCTGTTCCAGTCAGATTTCATTTAACTTAGATAAGCAGCTAATGCATAAAAAAATCAATATCACACAGAATGTACTTTTCTCTCTCAACAGTTTGTAGAGATAAAAAAATTGGAGTGTTGCTGAAAACAGACATGGGGATTTCAACATGTGTTCAACTCTTTCCTATACAAAAAAATGAAGACAGCTCACAAACTTTATGCTGCCTACTGTTCGTAATGGCAACGACATGTAGCCCAGCACTAAAATGCGCTGCTGAGTGGCTGCGCACCTCAGGAGAGGGTCCAAGCTCATGCAAGGTTAGCGTTACTTAAAGCCAGATTGCACATTTTAAAGACAAGGCACACTCTGGCTGCAGTAGGTGGTGGAGGTCATTTTGGAAGAGTTGATGAGCAGAAGGGGTGGAAGTGGTGCAATAGACCAGAATGCCTGCCTCAGTATTCTCCAATGCAGCGCTGGCACCCTTGGTGTTTGAGGTGGACAGGAATAGAAAGGTCTTCTTTCCTCAGAAGTTCAAGAGGATCTTCAGGCAGACACTTAAAAGCACTGGGGCAAGTAGCTGTTGCAGTCAATGTTGGCCGCACACTCTGAGGACCTGGATGTAATGTTGCAGGAGGTTCAGTGGCCTCACAGAAGTGGTCAGGGTCATTGAATACATCTGTACATGCAAAAAGCTTACGAGTGAACCACACACATCCCTGTACACCACCATCCCCCCATCCCTCACCTCCCATAAGTATCCACGGCACTCACTGATACACTTTCCTCTTCATTGTGGTACAAGGTGATGCATAATTGGAGACAACAGCATCTAACCAATGGGGGACAGGCATGGCTGCATGTCCTCACCCCATTGGAGGAGACTGATTTGGCAATCATTGATGGGGCCATAGCTGAGGCCGTGGCCAGTGGCAGGGATGAAACATTGAGGATGATGGTCCGTCTAATCTGTTTTCTCACATCCCACTTCTTCATCCAACAATCTCTTCTGATTTACAAGTTGCAGATAGTGTAAACATGCACCTCTTCCTTCCCCTTCCACAGCTCCCCCCAGCCCACATTCCTCTTACACCAACTCTAGCCTTGTGCCTTTATCCTTTCAGATTTGCAAGAACTATCACCTGGCCAGGCCATGGTGAGGGAGCCTCATGTGCAGGAGGAACCAGAGACTAATAAAGAAGAAATGCCATTACTTGATCTCACATTCAATCTCACACTCGCAACCACCTGCTCAGACACTGACACCTTGTGAAATTTAGAGGGTATCATAGGGAAACCAACTGCAGGTGATGAGCCACCAGGCAAAAGTGGGCTGCAGCCAGGGAAGGAGAAAAGGTAGTGTGGCTGTCGCAAGGGCAAGGTTGCACGTGAGTTCTGCACAGAAACATGTTGATGGGCACAGCAATGCTTGGTGTTTTGCAGGCCTGACAGAAAGCTTGCCATCACTGTCAAGGAACATGAGGGAATCTGGCTCCATCTTTGCACAGGGCTTCATGCAGAAGTTAGAGACCATCATTTCCAGAGTTGAAATGGTGGCCAACTCCATTACAACACTTGTGGACCCGACAGTGCCTAATGGCTGGTGCCTCAGCTGCCATTGCAGCACAAGCAACACCCACTCATTGTCTGAGCGCTGCAGTGGCAGCTCAGACTGAACCATGAAAGCTCAGCTTGGTGTCACGCAGGCTCAGACTGCTACCAGCAAGGCAGATGCCAGTGTTTAAAGGGGCTTTCTGGGCCTCACATCAATCCAACAATTTGTGTTCCAGCAGATCTCTAGGATTGCTGAGTACTGGGGCTCTGTGGAGCAGGAACCTGCTGATCTGTTCTAAGGTAACAGAATTCATGCTGCTGCAGCTTCCACTCGCCAGTGCCCTTGTTTTTGCTCAGCCGCCCAGACTGTTGCTGCTCATACCAAGGTGGTGCATTCCAAAGCTGGGCCTTCATGAAGCAAGGTTGTGGACGATGCAGCAAAAATGGGACACATGCTTCAGTGAGTACAGAAATACTCCTCCAGAACTCTCCAAGCAGCAGAACCATTGCCTCAGCACTATGATGGTCTGCTCTACGATGCTTCTTGTGGCAGCATGGCTCTTATTATACACTCACAGGTTTAGTGTGTTATAGTGCGGAGGAGAGTCATGAGGCAGATGTAAGTGGACATTCCTTGTTGGTCAGCAGCCATCCTCTGATATGGCAGAGTAGCTGAAAGATTGAGGGAACAACATACCAGGATAGTGGGCATACCTCAGTAGCTTAGTGTGCTGAGCTTGGTCACATGCCAACTATACATTCATTGAATGGTAATCCTAGTGGCTGTGATACAGTTCAGCCACTGGAAAGCCTGGAAAGCCATGTGGGTGCAGTCAATGGCACCCTGTACCATGAGGAAGCCCGCTATCCTTCCAAAACCACATCCACACAATCAACTGCCTTCTCCTGGCAAAACAAGCACCTGTTACCTCTCTACAGCAGTGAAGGGTGAACTGGCAGGTATTACATTTGTCTCCTGCTGGCACCTGAAAGAATCATGATGCAAAGAAATGTGTTGCTATAATCACCTTCAAAGTCACTGACAGTGGTGCCCTCGACCTGCTCTGAGGTTGCACAAGGTGATGGATTTCAGTAAGCATCTCCTTCATAAAGCAGAATAATGTACACACATCTCCTAGCTTAGCTGCAGGTAAGAGGATTGCTCCTAAAAGACTCTAGATGGATAAGGCCTCCTGCTGAGAAACCTTCTTCTCCCCACCCCTCCTCTTTCTTGTGAGCAGTTGTCTTCTTTGCAGTCTCTCCCCCATCTCCATCTCAGCCCAAAGGAAATTGCAACAGTGGCACCCACTGGGAACAAGTGGTCTGACCAAAATCTTTGCAGTCACAGTAAAGGCCTTCACCACTTGCAGCAACACACTGTGGCAGACTTGACCAACTTGAACTATTTCCCCAAAACACACAGCACTTCTGTAAACTCAATGAGAGTCAACTGAGAGTAATCGGCTACTATTCTGTGAGCTGTTGATGAGCTCCTGTCTACCCCTCTAACCGTTAAGCAAGGGAGTGAAAGGTTAATGGGGGTAGGCAGGAGTATGAGGTTAAAATCATGATCTTATTGAGTAGCCGAGCAGGCTTGAGGGGCTGAGTGGCCTACTTTTGCTCCTAATTCACAAGTTTGTATAGCTGTGGTGTGTAGCAGGGGGAAGGGTCCTTCCTGCTGCTGAACGTATGTTTAGCTGTGCTTGTTTAAGAAAGGATGTTACAGTTAGAGTGGCAAGATCACAAATACAGCACTGCTGTCAAATCTGTTATGGCACAGCCGATGGTAAATATTGAGTTGTTAAAATCCCAGAGGGAAACTTGAAACAACTGCCACAACTGGTTTTGCAATTTGTATAAATTTCAAGGTGCGTGCCTTGAATTCAGGAGTAATAATACCACCAAGTCTTATAGGTTTTTACAAAACTAGATTAAACATTTATTAACAAGAAAAATGATTTTTAAGCACATACATAGATCTACAAATTACTACAATGATAGCTTCTAAATCCCCTAATCAATCTAACTCCAAGTTACACGTTCATTAAGGCAACAGTAAGACACATAGATTTTAAAAGGCCCAGGCAAGGAAACACACAATACCTGGAACCAGTCAAATTCAAAGTGAGATTTCTTAACTTCAGTTCTTTGAACTCAGCAGCTTGAGGCATAGATGCTGAAGGCTTTTCACACTTGTTAGATTTTAAAATGCCTACCCTTATACACAGCCTTTGCTCCTTTATACATATTTTTCCCTTTGGATGCAAATTCTCATTGTTTAACTATATCTTTGGACTTTACCTTTCTGATAATAAAAATCTTTCATAGTACTAATTTTTACCAGTAACCTTTGGGAAAAATAAACACACTGTTCCTGAACTTCACCTGGCTAGGTGACACATTTCACCCCTCCTTTGAAAACAATCTAATCTGGTTTATTTAAAAATGCAAATGTTCCTTTGACACCTATGTTTACCTGCTTAACATTTCAAACCAAGCTCAACTTCTACCACATCAAAGCCTTCAGACCAGCTGCCTTTAACTTAATTAAGTCTCACACACACAGACACATACACAGACAGACACATATAGACACAGATACACTACTTTACAATAAATTCCAATAACATTATGATAATTATTATATTTTCCTGACAAATCAGTGTTACACACCCACTGATATCATGATTCGTCTACTGTACATACTTCCATTGCATATACATAAACCCATAGTTAATACTGTCACTAAAATGGTGGTATGTGTGCACAGCAGAAAAAAACATTTTTGTTCCAAGTCAGCACCCATAGATTCAAAACTAAGGGTACCACAGAGCAGAATTACACAGCCGTTCTTGTTGCCAGTGAGGTAGGTACTGGTAGATGCAATATCTTTTATCCGTAACTTACAGAAGACATTTGTACATAGAGAGTGAGCTCGGCTGGAGCCAATTAATTGAGTAAAAATTTCACATTTTGTTTGTCTAATTATGAAGTGAAAGTATCACTTTAATATTAGTAAAAGGATAATTGCCTGGTTATTATTGCTTGCAATATCAGAGGATGATTGCTTAATGCGTACCTTTGACATTCCGTTATCTGATATTTTAATGGAGCTGTTAATTAATAGATTTTAAATGGACAAATGGCTTTCTCAAGTAATTGAGAAAGGACTGTCATAAAAACGTATTGAATATTCGGCCACTAAGATTGCTGACAGTAAATTTTAGGATTTTTTTGTTATTCATTCATGGGATTTGGGAATTGCTGTCAAGACCAGCATTCATTGTCCATCCCTAATTGAGAAAGTGGTGGTGAGTTGCCTTTGTGTATTTTATACATACTATATAGATTCCTTAAAGTAATTTAAATATCAGATACTCTAGATTAGAAAATAGTCCAGTCTGTTACGATCCTGTTAGGGACCGTTAACATTTAAACAAGAAATCCAATCATGCAACAATTATCGTAACTTACAGATAATATCCCAGACACCAACATCACCATCCCTGGCTACGTCCGGTCCCACTGGCAGGACAGACCAAGCAGAGGTGGCGGCACAATGGTATACAGTCGGGAGGGAGTTGTGCTGGGAGTCCTCAACATCGACTCCTGACCCCATGAAGTCCCATGGCATCACGTCAAACATAGGCAAGGAAACCTCTACTGATTAGCACGTACTGTCCTCCCTCAGCTGATGAATCAATGCTCCTCCATGTTGAACACCACATGGAGGAAGCACTGAAGGTGGCAAGGGCACAGAATGTACTCTGGGTCGGGGACTTCAATATCCACCACTAAGAGTGGCTTGGTAGAACCACGACTGACTGAGTTGACCGAGTCCTAAATGAGATAGCTGCTAGACTGGGTCTACAGCAGGTGGTGAGGGAACCAACAAGAGGGAAAAACATACTTGACCTCATTCTCACCACCCTGCCTGCTGCAGATGCATCTGTTCATGACAGTATTGGTATGAGTGACCACCACAGTCTTTGTACAGGTGAAGTCCCACCTTCACATTGAGGATACCCTCCATCATGTTATGTGGCACTACCTCTGTGTTAAGATTTCGAACAGATCTAGCAACTCACAACTGGGTATCCATGAGGTGCTGTGGGCCATCAGTAGCAGAAGAATTATACTTGAACACAATTTGTAACCTCATGGGCTGGCATATCTCCCGCTGTACCATTATCATCAAATCAGGGGATCAACCCTAGTTCAACAGAAAGTGCAGGATGGCATGCCAGGAGCAGTACCAGGCTACCTAAAAATGAGGTGTCAACCTGGTGAAGCTATAACACAGGACTACTTGTGTGCCAAATAGCACAAGTAGCAAATGATAGAACTAAGTGATCCCCCAACCAATGGATCAGATCTAAGCTCTGCAATCCTGCCAGATCCAGCTGTGAATGGTGGTGGACAATTAAACAATTCACTGGACGAGGAGGCTCTACAAATATATCTCCATCCTCAATGATGGAGGAGCCCAGCTCATCAGTGCAAAAGATAAAGCTGAAGCATTTGCTATTATTTTCAGCCAAATGTCTGGATGATCCACCTTGGCCTCTTCCAGAGGTCCCAAGCATCACAGATGTCAGTCTTCAGCCAATTCAGTTCACTTCACGTGCTATCAAGAAACGGCTGAAGGCACTAGATACTTCAAAGGCTATGGGCGCCGACAATGTTCCAGCATTAGTACTGAAGACTTGTGCTCCAGAACTTGCCATGCCCCTAGCCAAGCTGTACCATTACAGCTACAACACTGGCATCTACCCAGCTGTGTGGAAAATTGCCCAGGTATGTCCTGTACACAAAAAGCAAGACAAATCCAACCCAGTCAATTATCGCCCTATCAGTCTACTCTCTATCATCAGTAAAGTAATTGAAGGGGTCATCAACAGTGCTATCAAGCAGCTCTTGCTTAGTAATAAACTGCTTGGGTTCCACCAGGGCCATTCAGCACCTGACCTCATTACAACCTTGGTTCAAACCTGGACAAAAAAGCTGAACTTCCGAGGTGAGGTGAGAGTGACTGCCTTTGACATCAAGGCAGCATTTGCCAGAATGTGGCATCAAGGAGCCCTAGCAACACTGGAGTCAATGGGAATCAGGGGGAAAACTTTCCGCTGGTTGGAGTCATACCTAGCACAAAGAAAGATGGTTGTGGTTGCTGGAGGTCAGTCATCTCAGCACCAGGATATTACTGCAGGAGTTCCTCAGGGTAGTGTCCTTGGCCCAACCATCTTCATCAATGACCTTCCTTCCATCATAAGGTCAGAGAAGTGAGGATGTTCGCTGATGATTGCACAATGTTCACCACCATTCGCGACTCCTCAGACACTGAAGCAGCCCAAGTCCAAATGCAACAAGACTCGGACAATGTCCAGGCTTGGGCTGACAAGTGGCAAGTAACATTCACGCCACACCAGTGTCAGGCAATGACTATCACCAACAAAAGAGAATCCAACCATCGCCCCTTAATGTTCAATGGCATTGCCATCACTGAATCCTCCACTATCAACATTCTGGGGGTTACCATTGACCAGAAACTGAACTGGACTAGCCATATAAATGCTGTGGCTACAGGAGTAGGTCAGAGGCTAGGAATTGTGTGATGAGTAACTCACCTACTGAACCCCCAAAGCCTGTCCAGCATCTGCAAGGCACAAGTCAGGAGTGTGATGGAGCACACACCACTCTGCCTGGATGAGTGCAGCTCCCACAACACTCAAGAGCCTTGATACTGTCCAGGACAAAGCAGACCGCTTGATTGGCACCACATCCACAAACATTCACTCCCTCTACCACCGACGCACAGTGGCAGCAGTGTGTACCATCTACAAGATGCACTGCAGGAAATCACCAAAGCTCCTTCAACAGCACCTTCCAAACCCATGACCACTACCATCTAGAAGGATAAGAGCAGCAGATACATGGGAACACCAACACCTGCAAGTTCCCCTCCAAGCCACTCACCATCCTGACTTGGAAATATATCGCCGTTCCACCACTGTCACTGGGTCAAAATCCTGGAACTCCCTCCCTAACAGCACTGTGGATGTACCTACACCACATGGTCTGTGGTGGTTCAAGAAGGCTGCTCACCGCCACCTTCCCAAGGGAAATTAGGGATGGGCAATAAATGCTGGTCTAGCCAGCGAAGTCCACATCCCATGAATTCATTTTTTTTTTAAATTGACCAAAAAAACTGCCTATAGCACTGATATAAACCGGGTTAACACTATATAAAGACTTATGCTATAAACTCATTTCCAGTTTTTACTTCCCCCCAAGAGTTCCCTTATCTTAAAAAATCTTGAACGTTCATTTACTTTTCCTGGAACCAACCCAAGAGTCCTCTGGAATTTCCTTTAATCGTCCTTTTAGTATTCCATATTCCCCAAGGTGCAAATTACATGGGGATACTTCCACCAGCTTTTTGGATATTATTTATCTTGTTTAGTTGAAACAGGCACAATGTGTTTACACATTCTTTCTGTCTGCAAAGAACAGGGCCATAGGTATTAACATATGTAGCTTCCAGTACACGCAAATCTGCCACATTGTGAGCCCAGCTGACAACCTTAAATTATTATTTAGCAAATGTTGTCCAATCACGGAATCACATTTAATGTTGGACACTGTGTTTTGAGTTTTGTAAGCACGGGCTGGTTTGATACGGTCTGTACCCTGTCTGTTGCGAACAGTGCTGGAACATGCTGTTTGATACCATCCACCAGTCTTTGGGACGTATGGCCTACATATCTAGCATCACACTGGCACTGAAACTCATATACCACATTACTCATTTGTGTGAAAGGCAGAATGTCTTTTTGGCTTGACGGCAACATCAGTTAGTGGTGAATACCACTTGTGGGTGGAATTTTCCGAGCCCACTGGCGGCAGGCGTGATAGGTGGCATGCATGGAAATTATGGCGCGACCTGCTTCACGACAGTGTGAAGGCAGGTCGCCATCATCCGCTCATCCCGCCGATGGTGGGCCGTGTTTCCCACCATCGGTCGGCGGGGAGATAATTATAATACATCAGCATATCATTGAAAGGCCATCCCACCAGGCTCTTGGAACCCCGCTGTATTGTTCACCCACATCGACAGGAAAGCACGCCAACATATTTCACAACAGCATGCAGGCAATGTGCAGTTGGCGGCCTTCACTTTGGGGGAACTGAGGTGAGTGAGCAGCAGTGTTCTTCATAGTTCATCCATTGTTTACAGGCCTCGGGGGCATCAGGTGGCGGGGCCAACTGAGGCCTGGCCCTGGAGACGACTACTGAGCGGGGCGAGGGTGCCCAGAGGCAAGTGCCTTGGAGGCGACCATTGTCGGTGGGGTTAACTGCTGCCCTGGTGCTGCATCCTGCACACAGGCAATCGAGGTGGGGGTCAGGGCAAGTGAGGGAAATGGCCACCTGTATAAACTGACCATGCCTCTGCAACTGAGACAGATCAGGCGCAGCCACAGTGATATGATAGGGGTCGGATTCCTAGCCTGCCAGCCCATGCAAGCAACGTGCTGGCACCAAAAGGTCACCAGGCGCTCCATGCCTTAACCACTCACCCCCGGCACAGGCTTCGAGTCCGCTACCACTATATTGGACAGCGGAAGAGTTGGACTGCACACGTTGTACAATCTCCTCGCCAACGCTGGCCATGTAGCAGTCACTGCTGGGGGTGCTCACAGCCCCTTGCAATCTCAGCATCCCGGTTTGGACCAGTGTACCCCACAGGTTGACAGGGCAGCCATGCAGCACACTTAACTCTGGCCATCTGAGGGGTGATCAGCACCCTCTGGGAAGCATTAAGGGGTTGGTCACACAGGGCCAGGAAAGGTGCTAAGTACAGTCATGATAACCACTTCTCTCTCTCTCTTTCATGTGCAGGAGGACCACGTCAGTATCATGGATCCTGGTGACCTAGCTGTATGCCTGATGGCCTAAAGAGGCTGTAGAAGATGGAGGAGAGAGTGACTGAGGCTCCTGGCTGTCCAAAGGCAGAAGCAGCAACCTCATGAAGAAGGGGCAGCAGGGTCTCCGCACACGTTGCCCAGGAGTGACAGCGAGCCGTGGCTGGCGACACCCGGGGTCTGTAGACACCACCTGCCATTCCTGCAGATGACTGAGAGCCAGGGGCACCAACGACTGCACATGCCTATGGACCTGGTGGCTCACTTCTGCCACTTACTGCAGGACTTGGTGCCAAGGGGACATGGAGGGCTTCCACTGCCAGTGGCTGTGAAAGCGACTGCGGTGCTCAATTTCTATGCCAGTGGCTCCTTTCTGGACTCCACAGGTGACCTTTGTGGGATTTCACAATCCGCCACCCACAAATACATCCATGAGGTCATGGATGCCATCTTCTCCATGGCACACAACTTTGTGCATTTCGCCTGGGACCAGGATGCAAGGACCATTGGATTTGCCCTGATCTCAGATTCCCACAAGTGTAGGATGTGATTGACTGCACCCATGTGGCGCTCAGGTCTCCGTCGCTACACTCAGTGGACTTCATGAACCACAAGGGCTTCCACTCACTGAATGTGCAGCTGGTATGTGACCAGCAGAAACGCATCCTGCAGGTGTGCGCACAGTTTCCAGAGAGTGCATGACGCCTACATCCTGAGTCACTTGCAGATCCCTGCAGTATTCCAGGGTCAACAGAGCCTGCAGGGTTGTCTCCTCAGGGACAAGGGCTACCTGCAGAGGCCGTGGCTGATGACACCCATGCGGCAGCCTCAGACTGCAGCAGAGCGACGCTATAAAAAGGCTCATGCAGCTCGCAGCTTGGTGGAGCAGACCTTTGGGATGCTGAAGATGCAGTTCCGGTGCCTGGACCAGTCTGGTGGAGCCCTGCAATACAGTCCGCAGAGGGTATTATGCATCGTCATTGTCTACTGCACCCTTTACAACCTGGCACTCAAATGGGGAGCTGAACTGGCTGAGGAGGAGATGGAAGAACTAGAGGTTCCACAGATGAGGAGGGTGCCAATGGAGATGTGGGTGAGGGGGTCCTCGGTGGTGACGATGACAGGGATGAGACTCTCGTACTGGCTAGATGAGGCAGGTGCATTCAGGAAGCCCTCATAGCTGCCAGATTTGTGGAAGATGGTGACGACATGCAGTGAGGTGTCCCCATAGATCCTCACATCACAGTTGTGAACGTTTGACTCCAGTCTGGCTTATGGCAGCACCAATACCCTCTGAGAGAACACTCCTGTCATGGAGATATAGTGGAGGCCCTAATAGTCGCTCCATTGCAGGAGGATGATGACAACATGCAGTGAGGACACTCCATAGGTCTTCACATAGCCTCTGAGAATGTCTGACTCCTGTCTGGCCGAGGGCAGCTTGTTTGTGCTCCATGATCAGGGCCATCTCAGAGACACAGCCATGAAACTTTAGATGCATCTGATGCTGTGTCTGTCTTCAGCACCTCAGCCCTTCAGGAGCTGGTGCACAGCATCAGTGGTCGCAGATGCTGGTTTGATGGGGACCAGCCCCACCTTAAAGGTGTTGTGAGCACACAGAGACTATGAGAGAACTCTGTGGCACCTGCCCACTACACTCTGGCAGCAATGACCAGCGCCATCGAAGTGCAGGCATCAGTAATGTTTCCAGGGAGTGTGAGGCTGGACCATCATTGTGGTCTGAAGGCTGCACAAAGCACAGGGAAGAGGCCCTGGACTGAGACATCTGCCTTTTATCTTGTGCAGGAACCAAGGTTTCACATCTGAGTGACAAGAACACTGCTCATCAGAACAAGGAGCCATAGGCAGGGAGACATTCTTGGGAGTTTATTGACAACAGTGAACAGTATGTACAAGTGATCAGCACCTGTGGCCAGACTGTGCAACTACTTCTACCTAACTGTCCTAACCCTGCCGTTAAATCTTGGTGCTCCCCGGACTTCCACAGCAGAGGTGGAGGCAGCCTGCTGACTGTGACACCCTGTCTGTGATGACTTTAGCGGGCATCCTCTGGAGGGCCGAGACTTGGAGGGCCCCGGCCTGCTTTCGGGGTCCTGCTGTGTGGCAGTGGCACCCTCCTCGGCCTGTGGAGCTAGAGCTGCAGAGGTCACAGGAAGATGGGATTTGGATCAGCTGACCATTCCCAGAGTCACCTGGGTGGATATCCCCGGAGTGTGCATCTGCTGATCCTCCTCCCTATGGGTGCCCGAGGGCCCCTGGCTGACTCCTTGAGTGGAAGGGGTGGCTGGAATGAGATTGAGCTGCCCAGCACCCCTGTCATGTACACACTGTTGGAAGCCAACTATGGCTTCATCGATGGAGTTAAGCCTATGCAGCAGTGCAGGAGTGACATCCTGGACCAAGTTCTCCATGGTGGCCTGCCAGCGTTGACCTTGGTGCGTTGCAATGCCTGAGCTGCCCTCATCCAGGCAAGTGGGGAGTATTCCAATCATCTCATCCTAAAGACAGATGGACTGCTCCATCGTGCTTTGTAATCTGAGGAGTGCAGCGGACACCCCTTCCTAATGTTGCCTTTGCAGCTCCAGCAACTGTGACATGACCGAGTCCAAAGATTCATCATCTGACTCAGACTCAGCAACGTTCTGGCCACCAGCAGTTCTCCAAACGCCAGGGACCTGGGAATTCACTGCCTCCACCTGCTGTGGATCAGACAGTGCAATGTGCTCACCAGATTGTAATCCCAAGGCTACTGTAAAGCTAGGTCCCACCGAGGCATGTGTCTCTGCGATGTTGGAGGGTGTGGGTGAACGCTGTGATGGCCCTTCAGGGAGGGAGCCTTCAGATTCCTCTTCGGAGGTTTCTTCGGGGCTTGATTGGAGGCCCTGGGTCATGGACTCTGTTGGCTATTTGGCAGATGTGCCTGCGAAAAAGGGGGGATAATTAGTGCATGGCAGTGGCCTATGAAAGAGGACACGTCACTCATGACATGGTTGCCTGATGGATGTTGCACTGCTGGATCCTCACTTGATAGAGCAGTGCCAACCTCACTGTCGGCACAGGAATGGTCCCGGTCATCGCTGGCCAGTTGGCTGGCTCTGTTTTCGAATTCTGTCAGAGCTTTGATCTCCGGCATCTATCTGACCTTTCCCTTCCTTTGTGTACCAGTTTGTCCTGCATGGATAAAGATGGGGAGAGTGTATCAGCATGCCTGTCGGACCAGATGATAAGTATGCCTGGCCTATGTGGGCCGTGAATGATCCCATGGATGGGATGAGGACAATGACAGTGTGAAAGAGTGAATGGTGATGTCCCTTGCACTAGCAGTGAGTGAGGGCCCTGTGGATGTGTGATGGGTTTGTGTGTGTGTGTTGGGAGTGGTGAGAAGACTGGCTTACCCTGGCGGAACAGAGGAGATCATTCATCCTTTTGCGGCACTGGGATGCTGTCCTCCTCTGCAGGGCATTTGCGCTGACCACCGCTGCCACTGCCTCCCAAGCTGGGTTGGTTGACTTTGCTGCCAATCCTGCTGCGAGAGTGGGGATAGAGCACATCCCGGTGGGGCCCCATGGCATCCAGCAGTCACTCAAGGGACCCATCATTGAAGCGGAGGGCTGCAGAATTTTTTCCTTTGCTGGCCATGTCTCTCAGGCAGTAGTGGTGAGCTGGTGGCAATGAGCGCTTTGCTGGTGGCTGGCTTTTAAAGATGGCGCCCGGTGTGGTGCAACAGCGGGGTAATGGCGAGCGGGCAAATGAGAGCCCGCTCGCTGTGGAAATGGCGTGTTTCGTCAGAGTGAATAAATAATGAGACAGACCTGGGACGATACGGCGTGAAAACCCACCATTTTTGTTGGCGGGTAGGACCCCATTTTACCCGCCTGCTACCACACTTAGTGCAATTCTGGGAAACTGCATAGTAGCAACATGAAACAGCTAGCAACAGACTGTTGCTAAAATTTTTGAGATATCTTGCCCTTCCAGGGTAATCTGAGGTAGACTGTGCACTTTTCAGGGCCGATAAGTGACGGCCTTAGGCTTGTTCATGTGTTGGTGTGATATACAGCGCAAAATGATCTGACCATGCAAAACCATTATTCCACGGGATGTCTAGTTGAGAAATCTGCCTGGGGGTTCTCTACCATGGTCTAACACAAGCCTACCTTCACTGGTCAATACATGCTTTGCGATTCTTACAGTTCCATGCACTATAAGATTGGCCTTATTGGCAACCTCTTAAATAGGGCCCAAGCCATTTGCTCACCACGCAAGCTTGATGTTGAAATAGTACGTATCAAAGACATCCTGTGGGATGATGGCTAACCTGATCTGACCATTTCGCGCTGTACATTGTCCAATCTCCTGAATGGGCCTAGAGCTGTCACTTTCATCCTTGATAAGTGCCCTGTCTACTTCAGATTACCCTGGAAGGGCAAGGTATCTCAAAAAATTGAGCAACAGGTGAAGCTAGCTGCTTCACGCTGCTACTATGCAGTAGCAACACGAGTGATATTCAAGTACTGTCATCAAGCCAAAAAAACATTTTGCCTATCACACAAATGAGTAATGTGGTATATGAATTTCAGTGCCAGCGCGATTCTAGGCATGTAAGCCATACATCCCAAAGACTGGTAGATCATATCAAACGGCATGTCCCAGCTGCTGTTCGCAACAGGCAAGGTAAAGACCATACCCGGCAAGCCCATACTTACAAAACTCAAAACACAGTGCCCAACATTAGATGTGATTCTGCGATTGGACAGCATTTGCTAAATAATCCTCAGTGTGCTAAAAATTATGCTGACAACCAATTTAAGATTGCCAGTTGGGCTCGCAGTGTGGTGCATTTGTGTGTTCTGGAAGCTACATATATTAATACACAGGGCCCTGTTCTTTGCATACAGAAAGAACATGTACGCACATTGTGCCTGTTTCAGCTAAACAAAATAGGTGATAGCCATTTGCTGGTTCATTCTTCGGGGCAATGCCTCAACCAATCAGAGTCAAACTGCCTGGTTTAAAATTTTAAACACTGCTTGGCAGTTAACGGTCAGTCACCATTAACTGGTGTATTGTCCATGGCAACGCCTCTACCAATCAGCGTTTACTTGCCAACCAATCAGTACTCTCTTCTCATACAGTATAAAGTTGTTGCTTCTTCTGTCATTGGTATTCTTGCGATTGTCGTGATGAGTGCAAGATGAAAAGCTTCAACAAATCTTTTTTTTTCAGTAATACTCAAGTTCTGTGCTACCAAACAACTATTTGAAAAAAACTAGCTGCACATTTTAATCACTCCTTTCAACACCTGGTCCATAGCTCAGCAGGTTACAGCACATTTGGTGTAGATCCAGGTACCTTTTAAATGAGTTGAGGGTTTCTACATCCACCAACAAACCAGGCAGTGAATTCCAAACACCCATCACCCTTTCGGTGAAGAATTTTTCCCTCATGTCCCCTCCAATCCTCTACCAATCACGTTAAATCTGTGCCCCCTGGTAATTGACCTCTCTGCTTGGGGAAACAGAGCATCCCTGTCTACTCTATCTAGGCCCCTCATAATCCTGTACACCTCAATCAGGTCACCCCCCCTGTCCCAAGTAAGATTGGCCTATCCAATCTTTCCTCATAGCTGCAAGTTGCAAGCCCTGGCAACATTCTTGTAAATCTCCTGTGCACTCTCTCCATAGCAATTACGTCCTTCCTGTTATGTGGTGACCAGGATTGTACACAAAATTCTAGCTGTGCCCTAACCAGCGTTTTATACGTTTCCATCATTACATCCCTACTTTTGTATTCAATATCTCGTCCAATAAAGGAAAGCATCCCTTATGCTTTCTTTACTGCCTTATCCACCTGTCCTGCCACCTTAAAGGACCCGTGGACATGCACTCCAACGTCCCTCAAGTCCTCTACCCTCCCAATATCCTCCCATTTATTGAGTATTCCCTTGCTTTGTTTGCCCTCCCCAAGTGCATTATTCACACTTCTCTAGATTGAATTCCATCTGTGACTTTTCCGCCCAGCCAACCAAACCATTGATATCATCCTGGAGACACCAGCTATCCTTTTCACTATCAACTACACAGCCAATTTTTATGTCATCTGCAAATTTCTCAATCCCATCCACATTTAAGTCCAACTCATTAATATACACAACAAACAGCAAAGGACCCAACATTGAGCCCTGTGGAACGCCACTGGAAACCGTTTTCCATTCAAAAAGATTCCATCAACCATTGCCCTTTGTTTCCTGTCGCTGAGCCTATTTTAGATCCAACTCACCACATCTCCCTGTATCTCATGTGCTTTTATTTTTCTGACCAGTCTGCATGTCAAGTACCTTTCTGAAGTCCATATAAGTATCACCAACTGCACTACCTTCATCAATCTTGCCTGTTACTGCCTCAAAAAATTTGCTTAAATTGGTAAGACATGGGGAAAAATTTTCCCCCCGTTGGGGGGGTTGTCTAGGGGTGGGCATGCACGCAAAAGAGCACAGAAATCTCCCTGAGGCACAGAGGTGCCTCAGGGAGATCAGCTTGACATTTAAAACCTTGAAATAAAGCATTTAAAAACTTTTAAAACATGTCCCCTCATGTGACACTGTCACATGAGCTGGGGCATGTCAAAGAATTATTTCAAAAATTTTTATTGCATTTTAAAACCTTTCATGAAACCTCATCCTGCCCGTGGATGAGGTTTCATGAAAAATGAGAAGGCTGCCTGGGCTCTTTGCCTGCCCTCCAACCTTCAGATTGGACGGGCAGTTCATTTAATTGCTGTAATTAGTTTTTAATGGCCTTAATAGGCCTTGGACAGTTTGGCGGGTGTGCAGCTGAGTCAGCTGCGTGCCCACCAAATTGGAAATCTAAATGATGCATGGTGACGTTGGGTTGCCCGCCCAATGTCTCCGTGCGTCATTTTACGCATCGGTGAGCAGGCCCCACCCCCTCTCGCTGACCGGAGAATTCAGCCCATGATCTTCCCCAAACAAAACCATGCTGACTATCCCTGATCAATCCATTCTTTTCTAAGTAACAGTTTATCCTGTCTCTCAGAATTGATTCTAATAATTTTGCCTAGCACTGAAGCCAGACTGATTGGCCTATAATTATTTGGTCTTTCCCTCACACCCTTTTTAAATAATGGTACAATGTTCACAGACCTCCAATCCTCTGATATATCGTTTGTCTCTTGTTATGACACAGCAGATGGTAAATGCTGAGCTGTTCAAATCCTAGAGGGAAACTTGAAACAACTGTCACAACTAATCTTCAATTTGTATAAATTTCAAGATGCGTATCTTGAATTCAATAGTAATAAGACCGCCAAGTCTTATGGGTTTTTATAAAACTAAATTAAACATTTATTAATAAGAGAAATGATTTTAAACACATACATAGATATCAAATTACTCCTATGATAACTTCTAAATCCCCTAATCAATCTAGCTCCCAGTTACACTTTCATTAAGGCGACAGTAAGACACATAGATTTTAAAAGACCCAGGCAAAGAAACACAATACTCTGAACAAGTCGAATTCAAAGCGAATTTTCCTAACTTCAGCTGCTGGAGACAGCAGCTTGAGGCATGCCCCCTTTTCATTTCTGAGCTCAACCCATTTAGCCTCATTTGATGATTCATTTAGTATAACATCCCTCCTCACAGCTGTAATTGATTCTTTAGCCAATAATGCAACACCCCCATCTTTTTTAGCTCCCTCTCTATCCTGCCTGAAAGCCCTGTATCCAGGGATGTTGTCATTTTTGTCACTCTTCAAGCTCAAGTTTCCATTAGAGTAATCATATCATGCTGCCATGTGTCTATCTGTGCCCTCAGCTCAACGGCTTTGTTTGCCATTCTCCTTGCATTTAAATAAATATCTTTTAACATTGCCAAATTCCTGTGCTGTAAACCTCTTAACCTTTGCTTCTTCTGTTTTTCAGAGTCACTCGCTAATTTTCTGTCTCCCGCTCCCTGCTTTGAATTTGTCCTATCTGAACCTGTCCCCAGCTTCCCATTCCCTGCTAAATCATCTCTATGGCAATGTGACATGCTTTGGGATGATTCAGACAATTTCAAATGAATTATTTTACCTTTGACACAACTCTTTGATTCTGCAACCCATAGGAATAATATGTATTTAATACTGATGTAAATGCCCTCTTCCCAGACTTCCAGGCTACATTACAAGCTCAAATACGCATCATTCATTGTTCAAGTTTTTCATTATCAACTCTGACCTCACAACATAGGTTAGCTTTTAACTGTAATTAACTCCAAGTTTGTTTGAATAGCATTTACTTCAGGGTCGCTTATCAGTTTATCAATCAGATGCCTCCATTTTCCTATAGTTGAAATTTTAATTCCTAAAGCTAAATGTTATATTCTAAAACATATAAGCCATGAACTAGATTTTTGCACCAGGTCACATAAAGATATTAACTTCCTCAGGTTAATTCAAGCCTAATTTTTGGCAAATACACATGAGCATTGATCGGAAATGTTAACTCCGCTTCTCTCTCCACAGATGTAGCATACCTAGCTAGTATTTCCATAATTTACTGCTTTTTCACCTGAACTATAGGTGCCACAGGGCCAAGATAAGATGAGTGGGTTTCTAGGTTCTAACCATAATCATCTTCCACCCACCCTTTCATGATTCACAGCAGTGCTTCCCAAATGTTTTCCTGATGTGACTCCATTTTAACGCCTCAGACTTAGTGTGACCCCAAGGTGAAAGTTAGGGGTGGGGGTTTAGGAGGGTTTTGGGTGAGGTGAGGGTGATGCTGTTGTTTAAAACTGCTGAAAAAAGCATAGATCTGCCGTTTTTACAGGCTGAGGTTATAGCAGAAATCAGGCCTCAGAGAATAACAAGCCACACCCACTGACAGAAAAAATGCACAACATTTAAAGAGGCCTTGCAGCTGTCAAAGCTCAGCCCAAGCTCAAAGCCCGCCATTGCTGCCTCAGAGCTTCTGACCCCGAACTCTTGTCCCGTAGTTGCGAACCAAAGTTTGAGCATCCATGCCCCACACCCCAACCCACACACACAGCTCTTAGTTCAGTTCAGCTCTTAGGATGCTGGAGTGATATGTTCTGAGACTCTGCAATCAGTTAAAGGGCAGCATCGTTTTTCTGTATGAAGGGCTGAGATAGCACCAGCAGCCCTAGGCATTTCGACAATTGGAAAGTCTTCCAAATTCTCAAATACACCCCTTCTAATAGAAGGTAGGACCCCCAGAGCAAGATTTTTAGTTGCAGGCACTGTAATAGGCTGGTATAGGCTGTCTGGTGGGAGGTGGCAGAGGTAGTCAGCACTATCTCAACTACCGCAAGAATCGTCACACAGTTATGAAAGAGGATTAATAGCCTCACAAGGATAGCTAAGGTATGTTAAGGCACTCTTAGCAATACACAGCATCCACTCACCTTCACTCATCTCTTTCTCTATCAACATATGGCTATTAGGGGGATGCCCTTCTGCAAAGGGCAAACATAATAAACATTCAAGTACTTTTCTTACTCAAAACCACTCTGATCATCCAAAAATGCTAATGCTATTCTTTAATTACATCATTGAAACCTGATGTGTGTGTGTTAAATGAACCTTACTGGCCTTAGACTGCAACCTTGCCAAATGCTCAAAGGTTAAAATAGCGGCATGTCAGCTTCCAGCAGCTCCAGGACAGTTAAGTGTTCTAAATGATTTTAACTGCCCACCTGCTTAGTTTCTGCTGGTGGGCAGGGTTAAATCGTCTTCTAAATGATATTTCCTTAGTCAGTCAACCCTGGTGAGTAAATGTGGGCATATAAGAATGAGATGTTTTCTGTGAAGCCTGGTTCCAAGAGCCTCCAGTCTAGTCTCTTGAATGCAATTATTCTCTTCCTTTTTCATAGCATGAAAATAGAGTTATTTGGAAACCCATGATCACACTGCAAAGTAGCACATTGAGCAGGACTGAGTGTAACTAACAGCAAAGTTCATGACTGTATCTCTAAAGTATTAGAATTATGTGCAGTCAAAGAAGCATCAGTATTTACTAACAGTACATAAGAAGACGTTACGTGCTATTCACCTCAGGGATACATTCCTGCAGCTCCTACCAGCACTTCTATAGTGGCAGTAATTATTTGGGGCAGCAGTTGGGGAAAATGGGGCAGAGGATCAGACTCCTGGCAGCCCATAATGGGGTCCAGTGCTTTCTTAAGAAGATAATTCTGGTGCATTTTTTTTGTGGTAGATTTGGGATGATCGCTCTGTTACTGTTGGTTTTGGTCTGGCATGTGGTAATCGTGATCCTGGATTCCCTGATAAAGCTGGAGGTGATATTGTTAGCAAACTCTATCTTTTATTTAACATTGTGCTAACCATTTACAAGGTAGCCTTCACACATTTGCCTACATAGAGCTATCTCTCTCCATGCTCTGTTATCATGTGATCTTACATCACGAATGATACAGACCAAGGGCAGAATAATTTGCTTCTAGATCAGGAGCGTTCCCTGCATCCAGAGGCATAGGCCAGGATTTTTCAGTCAGCGTGCGGGGGCGGGCCCAACACACCAGCGTGTAAAATGATGTGTGATGATGTCAGGCGTCCGTCCCGATATCATCGCAATGTTTCGCAAGGCAGGCGTGCGCCAGAGTCGGCTGTGGGCACGCCGATAACTGATAGGCCTATTAAGGCCATTAACTAATTAATTAATGTCATTGTTTACGCTGCCCGTCCAACTTTACGGTTGGCGGGCAGGCGAAAAGGCCAAGCGGCCTTCACGCTTTTTAGGAATCCTCATCCATGAGTGGGATAAGGCTTCCTGAAGCTTTTAAAATTTAAATTAAAAGTTTTTCTGAAAAATAAAAACACGTCCCATCCCATGTGACATAGTCACCTGAGGGGACATGGTTCTTTAAATTTTCATTAGTTTTATTAATGTCTTTAACAATCACTTCAATCTCACTGAGGCAGCTCCATGCCTCCGGGAGACTGAAGCGTTTTATAACATGCATACGCGAAAGGGCACTGGCCCTGACTCTCCCTCCTCCCCCCGCCCAAACAGGTAGCGCTGAGCCCTATCGCTTGCGTCTTATGCTGGGCGGGCCTTAATTGGCCCACCCGTGTAAAATGACGGTACAGAGCCGATCGTGGGCAGTGGTCAGCTCCGTGTCCGCCCTCGCCTAATCCCACCAAGCCCGCCCGACGCGGGAAAAATTCTGGCCATATTGTCAGGCGTGATAACGTCGGCCACTGTTCCCGACATCATCGTTCCAGTTGTGTATAATATGGCAGGTGGGCAGGCTTAAAAGTCAGAGCACCGTCCACATTATGTAAATATCAATTACTAGTGTATTTAAGGTCACTAATGACCCAGTTGACTACCATAATACAATGTGCACATTATTATATGCCTTTAGAGTCAAATCCATGTGTAGTTCCTGTTTTTTTAAGGAGCAACCTTTTAGGGTGCATTTAAAAGCTACAGCTGAGCCATGAGTCTCAGCTTACAGTTAGTAGATCTGTTACTACTGGGAGTGCTTAATTGAATAAGCAGACTTTCCATTTTAAAATCATGTGAGTTAGAGGCCATCTCTCAGCTGCTGAGTGCTCTGCTGAGTGCTATATTTTGTCCCGGGCCATTTCTCAGGGCTATAAAGTATCTGAGAGAGATGGGCATTATGGGTTCACTTCCCTGGAAAAATGTTTAAGAGTGTGCTCATTAACAGTTTCAAATTATTTTATGGCATTATTAGCAAAGTGCGTGCCAGCCTGGATGCAGTGCTCATCCATCATGTGCTCATTCTGCCAACCACCCATCCTACAACTGGACCAAAGCTTTAAATGCATAATGACATTGTCAAAGACAGCCATATTCTTGTTGCACCATGCTGTCTTTGAGGTCCAGTCAAACTCATTTTCCTCCTGTGTTCGTGATCGTGTCCTGTGGCACAGCCTTACTCGCACTGGCCATTCTCATGAGGTCATTGACCTTTTTCTTGCTTGGGGACCATTTCCTTCTGACCAGCCAAACTGTTGACCTCCTTGGCCACCTCCCCTCAGGCTGCACGTGTCTGCCTCTTACCAGGGGTAGGCATCAACTGCACATGTTGGTCGGAGATCGCACATAGGAGAGTTCTGAGGGAGTTTTCATTGAATCTAGGGGCTGGTTTGGCCATACTCCCCAGTCTTTCCCCTCAGTCCAATGGTGCAGATATCACTGAAAGGAAACATGCAACAACTAAACAACTCCTCCATGCAAATAAGTGGTTAACTTGTTCAGATTAAGGAATATCACCTCTGATGATCAGTGCCAAGCTTTAGGAACAGCAGAACTCAATATAAAATGCATTCACTTTAGAAGCCTGCTCAATGACAAGTTATCCTGCAGAGTTTGAAGCGATGCTGCATTTGCTGGATCCCCTGACACTGTCCAATGCCAGGGGACCCTTTAATCTACTGGCCGTGACCTCGTTGCAGACTGTGACCAATTCGAGGCCAGAAATTCCACACTCCAACACTGATTGGGCGGGATGACGGCCTCAAACCCGCCCTGGAAGTTAACAAGCCCCAACTGATGATTTATTGGGTGTATTCTGAAGTCGAAAGGCCACTGATCTTTGGGTGCAGAACCTGCCCTCGGCGCCCCAGCATATTATTCAGCCCAATATATTTATGTATTCAACTTTAACTCTTTATATTACATCTCTCCCCAAGTCTCTGACTCAATAAGTACTATTTACTTAATCCCACATGTACCTATCTCGCCCCCACTCCCCAAGCCTCTGTCTTCATCTCTGGTTCACAGAGATAAGCATTATGGTGGTTTCACCAATCTCCCTGACCTTGTTCGAATCTCTCTCTGAGGTCACATAGGATTCAGGTTCTCCCTGTTCTCTCTTGGACTCTGTTGAGAAGCTTGTCAATCTTCAGAGACTATTGGTTCTCTGTTCAAGTTGTCTTCCTGATCATATGGATAGTAAGTCCATTCAATTCATGGTCATCTTCTTGTTGATATGAATGCGCTTCTGTTTCTTCTCACTATTCCATTCTCTGTTTCAGTCAGACAAGATCTTAGATTTTGTGTCTTTTCCAGTACTTGGTCTTCTCTGTTCTAGTCTCTAATCCAGGCTGGTTCGCTTGGTTGCAGTTCAGTTAACTCCTGCACTCTATGGCAATGGCTGTAATTCTTTGTCAGATTTGAATGATACTCATCCTCCTCCTCCCTTACTCATGCCCTCTAGTGATTTTGAAATTCCTGGTCACCAAACTGAATTTTGTGCCCTAGCATGGCACTTTGTAATGTCCCTGGTGTATTCTTTGAAGGATTTCCAAGTCTGAGAGCCCTTGGTATGACTAACTTCTCATTGTAGATTCGTAAGTCATCCACAATACTGAGATGGTCTGCGTTGCTTGAAGTGTTGTTTTTAGATGATATTCTTAGAAACATATTCTGGCAATCATTTTTTGCAGTATTCTCTGATTTTAGCACATTCTTCATCTGCTTGATGTGCTTGGCGTATTTCGTTCAACTTCCATGTGGTTGCTGGTAAGAATTTCATTATGAGTGAGCTGTATGACTCCACCTCATCAACAAGATTTATGTTCTCCTGTCCAGGCTTCCCAACAGGAAGTGCATTCTGCTGTTGTTTGCTGTTTATCTTGTACATATTTGTCTGGTTCCTTCATCTCCTGTTCCAAGGAATTCTTCTGTCTGGTTTCCTCAAGATTTTCTGATTCACCTCCTTTAACGAGAAGTTGTAAATCTGTGCAAGCTTTGTAGCTTAACAGTGAGCATTCTTGATTGTGAATCACATACAAGGTTTCTGTGATTTCTCTTCCTCTGTGCTGGAGTTGAGCAGTCAATTGTCCCTTGACTTTCAGCTGAATGCCTCCTGGACCATGGGGTCTTATGGTCAATGGCTGGAGCATCTCTGGTTTTAACCACTCTTCTGTATCTGATAGAATTGAAACTTCTGCTCCAGTGTCTAATCTGAAGTCGGTTTTATGTCCATTGACCAAAATGTCTGCACTCCAAAAGTTACCATTTGATCCTGTAACTTCTCCCATGAACTGTACTTTGCTTCTTCAATTTCTTGAATGTCTTCAATTTCCTGAATGGTACATGATCTTAGCTGTTTTTCCTTTAATTGTTTGGTTGAAAGCTGTTTACTGTGGCAAACGGAGCTAAAAGGGCCTCTTTTGTTGCATAACTGGCACTTGGCATTTTGGGTGGGGCAGTGTTCACACCGATGCAGCCGTTTCCTGCCACAATGACAACACACTAATGATGGCTACAGCACTCTTCTCTTTTTCTCTGTTTGGGGTTAGGTGCACTGCAATCTTTTCATGCCATAAACTGGACTGTGATAGCCTGTTTTTCTTCACGATATTTCTTTTTTGCCTCAAATAAAACTTTTGTCTTACTTTTAAGAACCCACTTGGTTTGAAAATCTAATGCACTATTTGAAGAGCAGGAACGTTCTCCTGCTGTCATGGTCAAAATTTATTCCTAAACCAACATCTTAATGAAACAGGGAATTTAGTTAATTATTTCATTGCTATTTGTGAGATCTAGTTGTGTGCAAATTGGCTGCTGTGTTTCCTTCTTACCAGAAACAACATGGAAGCTAAACGAAATACTCCAAGCACAGCAAACAGGTGAAGAATGTGCTAAAACCAGAAAACACTGCAAAAATGAATTGCCAGAATATATTCCTAATAATGTCATATTAAAACAGCACTTTGAGCAACATAGACATCCCACTATTGTGGATGACTTCAAAGAATGCACCAAGGACACCTACATTACTCCACTTCAAAAGTAATAATTGACTGTAAAGCACTTCAGCATGTCCTGAGATTTTATTTTCTTTTTCATGGGATGTGGGTGTCAGTGGAAAGGCCAGCATCTAAATGCCCTTCAACTGAGTGGCTTGCTAGGCCATTTCAGAAGGCTGTTAAGAGTCAACCACATTGCAATGGGTCTGGAGTCACATGAGGGCCAAACCAGGTAAGGACAGCAGATTTCTTTCCCCTAAATGATATTAGTGGACCAGATGGGTTTTTACAACAGTCATAGTTACCATTACTGAGACTAACTTTATATTCCAGATCTTTTAATTGAATTTAAACTCCACCAGCTGCCGAGGTAGGATTTGAGATCATGTCCCTAGGGCATTAACCTGAGCCTCAGGATTACTAATCCAATGACATTACCACCAAACTACCATCTTCCCCTGTGAGCAGTGCTATATAAAAGCAAGTTCTTTTACTAAAACTAATTAAATTGGGATTTAGTAGCGATTATTATGGAGTGATGGCAATAACTGCAAGTGATATTTAATTACAATAGGCAAGTGTCCGTGCTCAGTGAAGTGAGCCATGTTATAATGTTCCATATCAATATTATCAACAGGAGAGTTTTGCTACAGTATTTTCATGGTGCTCATCTACTTTAATTCAACTTCAGCGGGGGCACAAAATTGGTGGTAGCAGATTGGTTGCATGTTATACACGCGACCCGATTTTTGTTCTGTTGAATATAATGGAAAGGAAATTGGGTGTGTTATATTAGGGAAGGCAGATCTACTCCTGGCCATTATGCATCCCTACAGAAGTTGACTTTCACTCCCACAGAATTTTAAAAAATTAATCAGTTGGTTTTGATCAAACCAGAAGCACAACTTTTGGTTTATTGATCTACCTTGGGTGCTGTGTGAGGACTCTTCTCTCCCCCAGGCCAGCACTATTACCCTTCATGTCATGTCTCTCCGTCCTCATACGTGTACTATTAACATTAACATCTTCCCCAAGCAGCTGCCACTGTGATCTTCAAGGCTTTTCTGCCACTGTGCTCCTAAATAAAAAAAAAGTAAATAAATATTAGGCTCCTATTTTGTACAGTTATTGCTGACATTTTTAATTACCAGAATTTCAGTCTTTGATAAGATTGAAAGTTGTTTGAAAAGTGTAATGATAAGTTCATCCATGTTGAACACATCAAGCCTACAAAACCCTATCTCATCTTGCCATGTATTTGGCACTTTGGTATTCGCCACCCTTTCTCATTCTAAATTTCTATGTCCACATTTCTAATGAAAACTGCCTATGTAAACTTGATACACTATAATTGCATCCCCTACCAATGCTAATATTGTAGTTCTTCATTTTTGTATTTCCCTGCTCCTCAGCTCATATTACAGCAATGTTCTTGGTGTATTGTGTGTTTAAAAGCGTACTATTGAGTTAAGCCTAGTTCTTAAGGGGTTAAAGTTGCAGGGCAGCAGGGCTGGGAAAAGTAGGGCTGGATTTTCCCACCCCGTGGAGATGGGTTTGAAGGCAGCATTGGAGGCTGGACATGCAGGAAAATAGGGGAGAGCCCGGTGGGGATGTCTCCTCGATGCATTCCTGCCTCTGGAAGACTTTCCCAAAGCCAGGTAAGGAACAGGTTTGGTTACTCACCCCACAGAGGTGGGCAGTCAGTTAATCCAAATAAACCCCCACTTCGGGGCCATTTTATGACAGCTGATATTTTCCCACTGTTGGAGCAGTCCACACCCACTCTGCCATGTGCAGAAGCCACCAGCTCAATTGAGGCAATCTTGGGGCAGGAGGTTGGGTGGCCATCGGAGTCAGAGCCTACATTTCCCATTGAGGAACCACGGAGTTGGAAGACCACAACGAACCTGCCACTAATCCTGCGGGGGTCAGTTTTCCCTCCACCCCAATGATTCTGTCCACTTTGGCTCTCTTTATTTTATTACTTATATGCAGTCAGTTTAGGGCGCCTCCATGTTGAGGCACCCTGATGCTCACCTTCCCACCTGCCTGAGCAGCATCCAGCTCAGCCTCAGCCTCGGGAGTCTGCTTGTTGTGATTAGTAGAGCATAGTGTGTGCTGCTAACATGGGGCAGGCTCAGCACCCCCATATCAGCCTAATGTCGGGCCTCTGGCGCCCACTGGAAAATCCAACTCAGAGATTCAAATTCAGAGAGGGTACATCTTCAACGAATGTTAGTTAGTTTGGCGCTTATTCCAGTGGAGTAACCTAATTCATTTGAGCTCAACTGGATTAGTTGCCAGAATATCCTGGTGCAATTCTGCCTCCTGAAGTCAGAATTAACAAAAAAAGGGAGAGTCCAGGGTCAAATTTGTGTTTTCGAGTTCACATATCAAGAGGGACAGGTTTTTACATCCTCTGGGCTATAAATCAATATTCAGCAGTTTGTGCCAACTCTGGAATGTGAGGGATGTGGGGCTGAATTTTCAAAATGGGGTCAGGAATCTCACACCTGGATAAATTCTAGATTCCGACCCAGCATCTCAATTTTATCTTTGAATGCTCATGTCCTAATTGGACAGCAGGCGATTTTGGTGGCCAGTTAGGCTCTGAGTGCCTCTAGGAGGTAGGAGCTGCCTGGCACCAGCGGCAAAGGAACTGGCAGCCAAGTTGGGGCTTGTTGCTGCATTGCTGAAGTGAGCAGGCTGCACCTCAGAGGGGCAGCAGGATATCGGCCTGAGACTGAGGGCGACCAGGCCAAAGTGAGTTAATGCACACAGTCTGATGCAGATTACCGATGGTGTGATAGTTTTCAACATTAAATTAAAAACCTTTCCTTCACCCCTGCAACAAACCTACATTAGCATGCACCAGACTGTACGTGTTTGCCAAAATCGCCTTTAAGTATTGCAGTGCCGACCTCCCCGGCCCATTGACAAGCTCCTTTATGAGCCATTAATTGGAGGTGAACAGGTTACTCGTTCCCTCACCCGCCACTAACACTTTGAAAATTTCAGACTGTCCCGGAGGTGTGGGCACACTGAGATGACCTCTGGGATCACGACTTTGAAATGGTGCCCGCACCTGGTCCCTATCCCACTGGCATTTAAAACTCCAGCCCATCTGCTTACTAGTGAAACTGACACCAGTGAACCTGAAATCTTCGACAGTTTCTAAATTTGGAACAAAGTCAGAGCAGTCATAGGGATAACTGGCGATACTCTTCTGAACTGGTTAAATCACGACATGCACAGTGAAACATTTTGGCCAATAAGACATCTAGATATTTGAGGCATCATAGAGAAATATGTTCCATTGTCCAGTACTGCCACATCTTAATGTCAACAAAAAAAAATGTTATTAAAGAATCCCAGGGTAACTGTGAATACAATAAGTTAACATATTGAATGTTTATATTGCTTGATTTATAGGTTCCCATAACTTTAAGTAATCATAATTTATCTTAGAATGTCAATGGGTCATACCTAGCACAAAGGAAGATGGTTGTGGTTGTTGGAGGTCAATCATCTCAGTCTCAGGACATCACTGCAGGAGTTCCTCAGGATAGTGTCCTAGGCCCAACCATCTTCAGCTGTTTCATTAATGACCATCCTTCCATCATAGGGTCAGAAGTGGGGATGTTCACTGATGATTGCACAATGTTCAGCACCATTCACAACTCCTCAGATACTGAAGCAGTCCATGTCCAAATGCCACATGATCTGGACAATATCCAGGCTTGGGCTGCTAAGCGGCAAGTAACATTCGCGCCACACAAGTGCCAGGCAATGACCATCTCCAACAAGAGAGAATGTAACCATCACCCCTTGACATTCAATGGCATTACCATCGCTGAATACACCACTATCAACATCCTGGGACCATTAACCAGAAACTGAACTGGACTAGCCATATAAATACTATGGCTACAAGAGCAGGTCAGAGTCTAGGAATCGTGCGACGAGTAACTCATCTCCTGACTGCCCAAAGCCTGTCCACCATCTACAAGGCACAAGTCAGGAGTGTGATGGGATACTCTCCACTTGCCTGGATGAATACAGCTCCAACAACACTTGTGATATTAACTGAGGGTTAAATGTTGGCGAGGATTCTGGGGATAGCTCCCTACCCTTCTGTGAAATAGTGCTATAGGATCTTTTACATCCATCTGACAGGGCATTTGGGGTCTCAGTTTAAAGTCTCAGCTTAAAGTCTTTCTCAGTACTGCATTAGCATTCCTGCTATCTCCAGTTGTGTGCCACCTCATCCTGCAAGAGAGCAAAGTATATCAGTGAGTGCCGTACAATTTGTCTGGGTGATGTGGCTGTCATGCATGAATAGCTGGCAGTGTGTGCAAACTGTGAGAGGTGGGTCTGAGGCTTGCAGCTGTGTTAAGTGTATGAGGGTACAGTGGAACATGTGAATGTTAGTTATAAATATGGATTGATAGAGGTTATTGTTAGATGAGTCATAGGTGTGTGGTGAATTATGTAGCAACTGTGGCTAGTGGTGCAATTGGTAAGACATGACATTTGAAGGTGCAACCCTTGACTATTCTCACAGCAATGCATTTAGGCCCTTGGGATTTGGTTCCTGACCTTGACCTCCACAGCTGTGTACTCCCACTAACTTTACACAGTTTGTCTGGAGGGCCTCCGATCACATCCCTGCAACCCAAGCCATTTGTGCAGTGGAGCTACTTTTAGGGGGCCTATAAACTACTCTCACCAATGACCTATTTCCCTTGCTATTTCTAGGGCAGAATTTTCCCGTTGGCATGCGGGGACGGGCCCTGCACATCCATGCTAAAATGGCGCGCGGTGACATCAGGCGAGCGTCCCGACGTCACTGTGCAGCATCGTGATATTTCATTGGCCGGGCGCACGAAGATGTCTGATTTGAGCCCGCCATTAATTAACGGGCCACTTTAGGCCCTTGACTCACCAACTGATGCCAATTTTTCGACGCCTGTGCAATCTTCAGGGCAGCGCAAGGGCGCAAAGGGCAGGTGGGTAGGAGAGATTTGTATAAACCTCAACCATGGGTGGGATAAGAGGGCTCACTGGGGTTGCGAGTGTGCTCTGAAAATTTTTTTTTCAAAGTTACTGATACTTGCCTGTGTGATCTGCAATACTTCAAAACACAAACCAGCTGCTTTATCTGGACTCATAACCTTCAGGTCAGCACTCTGCAGTGTGGAATCTTTTCTAGGCCTGCAGGTTTCAAGAAGCCTTTGGGAATGGGAGCTGAACTGTCTACTGGAGGCAGTTCCTCTGAGGAGGAGGGAAGGGCGAGAAGGGGGAGGAGGCCAGGAGTGCACATTCAGCCTCCAGGGAAGCCACCTTTGGGAGGCAGGCACAGGCACAAGGGGCGCAGGGCCAAGAGGTTGTCCAAGACGGAAGGGGCCATAGAAGACGCCACTATCCTGCTGCCAGGGTACACAGGCGGCGAAGCAGCTACCTCAATATGTCTGAGGCTCAGTGCCAAAGGAGGCTCCATCTCTCAAGGGAGACAGTCAACTATATCTGTCAGATGATTGGGTCTGAGATCTCCGCTAACTATGTGGATGGACACCCCATGCCAGTGGCTCTGAAGATCACAGCTGCCCTCAACGTCTATGTCTCTGGCTCCTTCTAGGGCTTGGTGGGTGATCTTTGTGGTGTTTCCAATCAGCTGCCCACACGTGTGTTAAGCAGGTCACAGATGCTCTGTTCAGCCATGCATTGACCTTCATCCATTTCCGTTGGGACCAGGCAAGCCAGACACAGCGAACCAGAGGCTTCGCAGCCATTGCTGTCTTCCCCCACGTCCAGAATGCAATAGACTGTCCACATGTGGCCATCAAGGCATCAGCAGGTGAACCCGGTGCCTTCGTCAACAGGAAGGGCTTCCACTCCATGAATGTGCAGATAGTGTGTGATCACAGGATGCAGATTCTGCAAGTCTGTACAAGGTACCCAGGCAGCTCTCACGACACCTACATCCTCAGACACTCCCAGGTGCCGAGGCTCTTCAGTGCTCCAGCTTGGCTGGATGGATGGCTGCTGGGTGACAAGGGCTATCCCCTCAGAAGGTGGCTCATGACGCCTCTACGCCATCCAAGGACAGAAGCTGAGCAGCGGTACAATAGGAGCCACGGCTCCACATGGGCTGTGGTGGAGAGAATCATCGATCTTCTCAAGATATGCTCTCAATGCCTGGACCGCTCAGGGGGCGCACTCCAGTACACCCCAGATCGCGTCTCTGTGATAGTGATAGCATGCTGCGCTCTGCACAATTTTGCGCTGGAAAGGGGGGGATGCTGTGGACGATGACGCAGTGGCTGCGGCTGCACACGATGTGTCCAGCAGTGAGTCCAAGGGTGAGCACACACAGGGAAATGATGAGGGGGTAGACGCTGACTCGGGCATACTGCAGGGAGGCAGGGACACCGGGGAGGCTTTAATCCAACGAACCTTCAGCAAGCACACCACAGATGGATCTCCAGGACGAGCCTGGGTGTAGGCTCCACACTCGATACATAAGTGTAAAATCTGCCAGGTTAGGATCAGTAACTGAGGGCCTTGTAAATAAAGCTGAATGTCCCAGGAATCACTCATAACATTATTGGTAACCATCCACCTGCAGAAGAAAAGAGGCAACCCAGCCATGGTGACAGGTCTGAATTTAATATGTCAAGCAAACAAAGTTATGTTAAAAAAAAGACAATAATGTTACAAATCAGAACAAATCATAAGAACTTCATCTCGGGCCAACAAAAATAGCACCAGTGCTAAACCCGTGGTGTGCCTAAGGTGCCTTGTGTTTACGTTTCCAGGTGCTACGTCTCGGTGCTGCCCCCTCGCTGGGAGTGGCATCTGAGATAGCCTGCTGACTCTGCTGTCCTCTTGGCCACGATGACCTTGGCGGTCGTCCTCTGGCCCGGATAGCCAGTGCTGGCCCCGCCTGGGAGGGAGCTGCCAATTCCACAGTTGGCATCTCTCTAGTCGTCGCAGCCTCACCAGATGAAATGGTCACTGGGAGAGGGGCGGAGGAGCTGCTGTCCTCATCTGGAGCACCCTGAGAGGTGTCCACAGAGATGCCAGGCAGCTGCTGCACCGACATAAGGTCGCTTCAGACCTCCCTGCTCACCGCGGATAGATGGGCACCAAGCTGAGAAACTTGATGCCCAGACCATCTCCCACTGGCACTGACCAGCTGAGGTCAGTGCCGATGTGAGGGCTTGCTGATCAGAGCGCATCCCCAGGAAGCCCTGACGGGTCTTCTGGAGGAGTTTCTCCACGAGAGTCGCCACTTTTTCCATGGAGGATGCATGGCGCTCAGACATGAGGCTCATTGCTTCGGTGATCGTTCGCATAGACTCCTCCACCACGGAGACCAAGCCAAGCATAGCCTCATGTATCTCCCCTAGATGCTCCCGCACACCCAGCTGCATTTCCTGCACCTGCTGTGTCGCGGACGACTCCAGAGGCACATCAGGCACCGACTGAGCATGTGCCTGGTCCCCTGCAGTCCTCCAGCTGCTGATGCCATGGGCATTCTCTGTCTCTACCAGTTCCTCCAGCGACTGTGAAGTGCTCTCACCACTGTGCCCCGGGGCACTAGCCAATGTTCGAATTCCTACTGAGGTGCTAGTATCTGTGCTTGTGCCTGCCTGGCAGAGATGGTGTGACGCTGGTGAGACCTCAGGGCCCTCAGGTGTGAGAGGGGGCCTCTGCTGCTCCTCCTCCCGGCCCTGCTCCACTGGTGCTGAAAGGAAGAACAAGGTCAGTGAATCAGTTAACATGGAGACAATGACAAAGTGCATCCCTGTCTCCTGGATCATTATGCGCTCGTCCTTCCATAAGCAATGGTCAAGCCATGTTGCAAAATTCAATCAATTAACATTCATCACTGCTATGGCTGTTGGGAGAACAATGCTGACCTAATTGTTGGGCATAAATACCTGGCTTTGGCACCCCAGCCTCACCAATACTAGTGGACCTGGGCGCATGGCGCCTCTCCAGATCCAGGGCCTCCTGCTTGAAGCGACTAAGAATGGTGATCTGCGCCTGGCCACCGCCAGTCCTCGCACGCTTTGCTGTGTTATGAGCATTCTTCTCCTGAAAATGAGAGACGAGCATTGATTAGTGAAAATTGCACATGGACTCTCTTCACGCACGGCCCACCCCAACCAGAGTGGGACATATCAGGGCTCCAGTGTCTCCTCATCCCGCTGCTACTGAACACTCACACACAGATGCTAGGCTTGCTCCCCACCCCGCCCTTGGCCACATGCTGCCTACATCACATTAGGCACCACATGGTATATCCACCATAGCAAGGAGGCGCAAGCACGTGGAGCGCAGAGGGCAGCAGATGGTTTGTTGCCACGCCACCTTGAAGCTCCCCTCCCAGCAGGTCATCACCCTGACTTGGACATGTCCTGGAGTTCAAGCACAGCGCCTAGGTGCAGCTCCTCCAGGTTGACCATAAACCAGTCATGAGGGACTCAGTGTAACATATGCTGCGGGCGCAATACACATCTCTTCATCACCCTCTCAGGCTGACCTTGGCATGGGCAATATCTGCTTGCCTGCCCAGCAAATGACAAATGCCATCAATGATTCAATGCAGTCACTACACTCAGACTTGGGAGGGGGGTTGGGGAGGGTGGGGGGTGGTGCTAAGGGGGTAAGCTGACCTACTGAGTTACATGACCAGAGCACAACAAGTTGTTGAAACGCTTGCAATACTGGATCCAGGTGCACCACACCACATCGCGGGAGCTCACCACCTCCACCACCTCCTCCTAGGCACGTTTTATCGTGTTGAGGGGCCTCCTGCTCCCATCCTGGGGAACCAGCACCTCCCGCCACGCTGCCACCTCCTCAAGGAGGGCAACAAGGCAGTCATTCGAGAAACAAGAGGCACATTGGCCCCCCCACCCTACCCTCCGGCCCAGCCTGTCCCACTGCCCTACCCTCCAGCCTGGCCTGCTTCGCTGGCCTACCCTCTGGACTTACATGAACTTCATTGCCCCTCTGCACAGCCCTTTGCCCAGACATTAAGCACAGCCTTTCCCAGGCTGCCAGGGCCTTCCTTTGGATCTGGCGGCCTGAGCGCGCCCGCCGCCGCCCGCCCACTCCCGTTGTGCACAGGAGTCATGAAGTACGCTGGACAGGCCTTAAATGGCCCGACCATGTAAAATGGCGATGTGGACCCGATTGTAAGTGGCGATCGGGCCCGAGTCCGCCTGCACCCGCCCGCTCCCGCTCCCGCTCCCGCTCACCTGCCCCACTCCCCCAGCCAACCAGAAAATCTCCTAATCGCTGCCCAAACTGATTCTACATCCTGGTCGTCTGAGCCAAGATCATTTCTCACTCTTGTACTGATCTCATCCCTTATTAACAAAGGTACCCAACCTCCTTTTCTTCCCATTCTTTTGAAATGTCAAATATCCTTGCGTATTCAGTTCCCAGTCTTGGCCATCTTGTAAACACATCTCTGTAACGGCTATTATACCATGCCCATTTATTTCTATTTGTGCCAGCAATTCATCTATCTTGTTACAAATGCAGAGTGTTATGACTGGGACAGGAGGAGTGCACAGTTTATCTAGCCCTGCTACTCCGCATTCGCACCATTAGTTTAAAAGTTTAACTCATTCATCAAAATGGCCAATTATTGACCTTTGTTACTAATTAAAAGAGACTTTAACCAAGCTTCTTTCAATAAACTCAGAATGATTGATTTATTATAAAACAAAATTTGTTCTTGAAACCAGTTGCAAAAACTAGTTAACACACAATTGTACTCACTCTGGAAGTATAACTATCTATCCCTTTTAAAAATACCCCAGCACGCATGCACGCAAATGAACAAACAAAGGACAAACAGATAGGGTCTTCTGCAGAGATGGGCTTTAAAAGATAGGCATATAAAAGGATAAAGCTTTCAAGGTCTAGATGCTGTTGATCTGGAGCTCTCTCGTGTCAAGACAGGCTGCCGGTCCCAGTAGATGTCTGGAAGTTCTCACCAATGGCTTCAGTGTGGAGGAAAATATAGAGCTGGACCAATTCTTCTTGTCTTAGCTTTGCAGATGCAAAATGCAGACTAGTTACACTCAGATGCGGATTCTCTGGCTACTGGTTTGTAACCACACACACAGTTTCAGCCAAGGCAGAGAGAGAGAGTCAGTTAGGGTAGGTCAGTTTGGGTAGCCTTTCTGCTCAGCATATTCCCCAACAGGATTGAATTCACAAAATGACAGGTTCAAAACTTAAAGCTTGCCTCTGCTATGTGATTTGCAATAAATCATTTGACCGTGCCTTTACCAGTCTTTTTTCCCTGATCAATTAAAGTGATTATAGTTCAAAACAAATAACAGCTCTTCAAGTACAATTCTGATCAGGTGATTACTTGGAAAAGACAAGCTTATTGATTCCAAGTGAATTTATGACCCTTTCTAAAACAAACTCCAGGTCAGCATCCAAATGTCCAGATAATGTAATGTCTCCATATTTTAAAAGAAAAATCAGTTTTAAAGGATATGATTCTAACAAGAGTGCAGTTGCATAAAAAGCCTTTAATTCTGTCTTTTTAACATTTTTCCTACTCTGACACTTTTATATTTGGTGGTTTTTTGCTAGTGTACTCTGTCCCTTCCTGTCACACTCTACTTACCATTACCCATGTCACTACCCTGCACTATTGCCTTGCCCTATCTCATTAACTTTTTAAATGTCCCCTCATGTGAAACCACTCTGTCACTATTTAGCTTAAAGCCCCCTCTACAGTCTTAGTTAACTGATTCATCCTGACCCCAGTCCCAACACAGTTCAAGGGAAGCCCATCCTTGTTGAGGGTCCAAAGCAAGAGTGGTAAGCAGACAAGTAAAAAAAAACAACGATGTGTCTAAGGGAGGTGTGAATGACAGCATCATGAACACCTGCCATCCAAAAAGAATCAAAGTGAGGAAAGAGGAAGGAAATAATATGGGAGCAGAGGTTACTAACTGAAATTGTTGAATTCAGTGTTGAATCTGGATGGCTGCCAAGTGCCTAATTGAAAGATGAAATGCTGCTCCTTAAACAATGAAGTCTAGCTTCATTGGATCATTGCAGGAAGCTGAGGATAAAATGTCAGAGTGGGAGCCAGATGGAGAATTTGATTTCTTTGTTTATCTTCTTTTCAGGATTCACCATATCGTGTTTATTTCTCCACCTTATTTTCCTCCCACAATGTATCACCCCACATCTCACTGCAGAACATTCATCTGACATCTATCTGCCCGATCTGCTAACCTGTCTACACTCTCCTAGAGCTGTTTAAGTTAAATATGTTCTCTATTTTTGTGTCATTTGCAAATTATAATATTGTGCCCTCTCCACCCAATTCCAGCTTATTTATCTATATTGGAAAATTGGAAAAATAAATGGTCCCAACCCTAATCCCTGGGGGATACCATTGTTAACATCCCTCCAGTCTGAAAACAAATCAGTAACTATTACTGTCTGTTTTATGTCCTTTAGCTATCGTCCTATCCTCCCTATAATATGTGCCTTAAATTAATCATGAAGCCTCCTGTGTGGAACATTATTAAATACCTTTGAAAAAATATTTAACTAATATCCATTGCATTTCCCTTAATATCACACTTTCTTGTTTCTACAAAGGACTCTTACTAAATATGTCAGGCATGACTTGTGTTTTACAAATCCGTGCTGTTGTCCTTGTCTTTTTAAGGGAGGATTCATTTGAATCTGTGCAATGACTGCTAAAAGCCGACCTACTACTAATTTTAGACTGACAGTTTTGTCAGCTCATAGCTTTTTCTGGACCAGAGTTGTATTACTTCTGAAAAAAAGTAGGAGAACTTTGAATGAAAAGTCATCAGAGACTGATGGTATGCCTAGGATGTTGAACAAATTCAGACAGGAGGTAGAAAAAACTCTGGCTGTATTTTTCCCAATGCACCTTAAATATGCAAATTGTTTCATAGTATTAAGAATAGATAGAATCATAGAATAACTACAGGACAGAGGAAGACCATTCAGCCTGCTGTGTCCATGCTGATTCACTGTAAGAACTACTCAGCTAGTGCCACTCCACTGCTTTTTCCTAATAGCTCTGCAATTTTTTTCACTTTAGATAAATACCCAATTGCCTTTTGAAAGCCATGATTGACTCTGCCTCCACCACAGTCTCAGGCAGTGCATTCCAGATTTTAACCATTCACTGCAGAGAAAAGATTTTCTCATGTCACCATTGTTTCTTTTACAAATTGCCTTAACCAAAATGTAATATCTGAGAAGGATAGACTGGGTGACTAAATAAAGTAAGAAGAAATAATTTACATCATGCCTTACGTTACCTTAGAGCATCTGGAAAGCCCTTTACAGTCAGCTAATTTGGTTGACGTGTAGCTAGCGTGATGATGTAAGGAAACATGGCAGTCAGTCTGCACATAGCAAAGTCCCACAAACAGCAGTGAGAGACATCAGCAGGTAATCTGCGTTTAGTGATATAGATTGTGGTAAATGATGACCATGATAATGGATAGAACTCCTCTGCTATTTGAATAGTGCCATAAGATCTTTCACATTTACCCAAGAGGAGAGACCTATTAGTCTAATAGAGTAATGGGCAAAGTCTTTGGAATTAATTTTTCGGTGGGAAATAGTTTAGCAAGCCACTTAGTTGTATCAAACCACTAAAAAGTCTAAAAGGAATGAATCTGGACAGACAAACTGAGTTGTATCAAACCACTAAAAAGTCTAAAAGGAATGAATCTGGACGGACAAACTGGCATCGACCTGGCACCAGAAACATCAACAGCAAACTGAGTCCTGTCAACCCTGCAAAGTCCTCGTTACTAACATCTGGGGGCTAGTGCCAAAATTGGAAGAGCTGTCTCACAGACTAATCAAGCAACAACCTGACATAGTCATCCTCATGGAATCATACGTTAGAATAATGTTCCAACACCACCATCACCATCCCTGGGTATGCCCTGTCCCAGCGGCAGGACAGAAGCAGCAGAGGTGGTGGCACAGTGGCAGGAGGGACTTACCTGGGAGTCTTCAACATCCACTCCTGACCATGTGAAGTCTCATGGCATCAGGTCAAACATAGACAAGGGAGCCACCTGCCGATTATCACGCACTGTGCCCTCCCACCACCCCTTCAACTGATGAATCAGTGCTCCTCCATTTTGACCACCACTTGAAGAAAGCACTGAGGGTGGCAAGAGTGCAGAATGTACTCTGGGTGGGGGACTTCAATGTCTATCACCAAGAGAGGCTCAGTAACACCACTACAGACCGAACTGGCCAAGTGCTAAAGGACATAGCTGCAAGACTGGACCTGCGGCAGGTGGTGAAGGAACCAATAAAAGAGAAAAATATACTTGACTTCATCCTTACCAACCTGCCTGCCGCAGATGCATCTGTCCAAGACAGTATCAGTAGGAGTGACCACCGCACAGTCATTGTGGAGCCGATGTCCCATCTTCACATTGAGAATACCTTCCATTGTGTTGTGTGGCACAACCACTGTGCTAAGTGGGATAGACTTCGAATAGGTCTAGCAACTCAAGACTAAGCAACCATGAGATGCAGTGGGCCTTCAGCAGCAGCAGAATTGTACTCAACCATAATCTGCAACCTCATGGCCCAGCATATCCCTACTCTACCATACCAAGCCAGAGGATCAACCCTGGTTCAATGAAAAGTGTAGGAGGGCATGCCAGGAGCAGCACCAGGCATACCTAAAAATGAGGTGTCAACCTGGTGAAGCTACATCTCAGGGCCACTTGTGTGCCAACCAGCAAGCAATAAACAGAGCTAGGCAATTCCACAAACAATGGATCAGATCTAAGCTCTGCAGTCCTGCCATATAAAGACGTGAATGGTGGTGGAGAATTAAACAATGCACTAGACAAGGAGGCTCCACAAATATTCCCATCCTCAATGATGGAGGAGTCCAGCACATCAGTGCAAAAGATAAGGCTGAAGCATCTGCAACAATCTTCAGCCAGAAGTGCCGAATGGATGATCCATCTCAGCCTCCTCCAAAGGTCTCCAGCATCACAGATGCTAGCCTCCAGCCAATTCGATTTACTACACGTGATATCAAGAAACGGTTGAAGGCACTGGGTACTGCAAAGGCTATGGGCCCTGACAATATTCCAATAATAAGACTTGTGCTCTAGAACTGGCCGCACACCTAGACAAGCTGTTCTAGTACAGCTACAACACTGGCATCTACCCAGCAATGTGAAAAATTGCCCACGTAAGTCCTGAACATGAAAATCAGGACAAATCCAACCCAACCAATTGCCGTCCCATCAGGCTACTCTCAATCATCAGTAAAATGATGGAAGGGGCCATCAACAGTGCTATCAAGTGGCACTTGCTTAGCAATAACCTGTTCACTGACACTCAATTTGGGTTCTGCCAGGGTCACTCAGCTCCTGACCTCATTACAGCCTTGGTTCAAAAGTGGACAAAAAGGCTGAGCTCCAGAGGTGAGGTGAGACTGCGCTTGAAATCAAGGCAACATTTGACAGAGTGTGGTATCAAGGAGCCCTTGCAAAACTGGAGTCAGTGGGAGTCAGGGGAAATCTCTCCATTGGTTGGAGCCATGCCTAACACAAAGGAGGATGGTTGTGGTTGTTGGAGGTCAGTCATCTTAGCTCCAGGACATCACTGGAGGAGTTCCTCAGGGTAGTGTCCTAAACCCAACCTTCTTTAGCTGCTTCATCAATGACCTTCCTTCCATTATAAGGTCAGAAGTGGTGATGTTCACTGATGTTTGCACAATGTTCAGCACCATTCGTGACTCCTCAGGTACTGAAGCAGTCTGTGTCCAGATGCAGCAAGACCTGGAAAGTATCCAGACTTGAGCTAACAAGTAGCATTCACACTACACATGTGCCAGGCAATGGCCTTCTCCAACAAGAGAGAATCTAACCATTGCGCCTTGATATTTAGTGGGAGTAGCATCGCCGAATCCCCTACTATCAACATTTTGGGGTTTTATTGACCAGAAACTGAACTTGGACTAGCCATATAAAGGGGGCGCAGGGCGGGGGGTTGAGGCAGTAGCATAGTGATATCGTCACTGGACTGATATTCCAGAGACCCAGGGTAATGCTCTGGGGACCCGGGTTCGAAATAAAAATCTTGAATTGAAAGTCTAATGATGACCACAAAAAATCATTGCCAATTGCTGTAAAAAAAAATCTGATTCACTAATGACCAAAAAGGACTAATGTCCTTTTGGGAAGAAAATCTGCTGTCCTTACCTGGTCTGGCCTACTTGTGACTTCAGACCCACAGCAATGTGGTTGACTCTTAAAATGCTCTCTAAACAAAGGCAATTAGGTCTAGTCAGCGACACCCACATCCCATTAATGAATATAAATAAATAAATAAATAACTTGGCTACAAGAGCAGGTCAGAGGCTATGAATCTTATGGTGAGTAACTCATCTCCTAATCCCATAAAGCCTGTCCACAAGGCACAAGTCAGGAGTGTGATGGAATACTCTCCACTTGCCTGAATGAGTGCAGCTCCAAGAAGCTTGACAAGACCCAGGACAAAGCAGCCTGCTCGATTGGCACCCCATCCACAAACAGTGGCTGCAGTGTGTACCATCTACAAGATGCACTCTGCTAACTCACTAAGGTTCCTTAGACAGCACCTTCCAAGCCCATGACGACTACCATCCAGAAGGACAAGGGCAGTAGACACATGGGAACACCACCACCTGGAAGTTCCCCTCCAAGCCACTCACCATCCTGACTTGGAAATATGTCGCCATTCCTTCACTGTCGCTAGGTCAAAATGCTGGAACCCCCTCCCTGACAGCACTGTGGGTGTACCTACACCACATGGACTGCAGCGGTTCAAGAAGGCAGCTCACCACCACTTTCTCAAGAGCAATTGGGGATGGACAATAAATACTGGCCTAGCCAGTGACACACACATCCCATGAATGCAAACATTTTTTCAAGATTTCCTGTGAAGACTGGTTCATTCTTAGCCATTGCGTTACATGTAAATAACTTGACATACACAAATGGCATGCCACTGTCTCCCAGACAAATTAGTGAGGAAACTCTCAAGGAAGTGATGCTCAGTACAGCACTCAGTTGCAGTATTTCCCACATAGAACTAAACTGATTGTAGATCAAGGCTGTTTACTATGGGATTTAAGAGTCATTTTTCCACCAAGGTATAGAGAGATTGTTGGAGGAACTTCACCACGAGCGCACATAAATAATCTGTCAGAAAGCAGTAGCAAGAAGCTATTTTTGGTATGAAAAGATAGATAGAGATATTGAAGAGTTGGTGAAAAGTTGAGAAGTGTATCTCAGAATGAGAAATTACCCAACCAAGGTTCTCTTCATTTCATGGCCAAATATGAGGAAACCATGGGAACGAATACATGTTGATTTTTTTGAAGTGGAAAGTGTACCTTAGTTTGGTCAATAGCTATAGCAAATAGATAAGTGTTGAGCCTATGCACATTACCACAAATGCCAACACCCTTCAGCTTTTGGTTTACAGTTTATGGGTTGCCAGAGGTGTTGGTGTCAGATAATGGTCCACAGTTTACATCAAAATAGTTTGAAATATTTCTAAGTAAGAATGTAGTCAAACACACCCTAATACCACCATATCACCCAGCATCGAATGATGCTGCAGAAAGAAGTGTACAGATTGTGAAAAGGTCTTCGCATAAATATTGCTAGGTGACAGCTAGGCAGGAGCTTTCATGTTTCTCTTCAACACAGGCTAGACAATTTTCTCTTCTCATACAGAATAAACCACCGTCTTCAACAGGTTGCTCCCCTTAAGAATTAGTGTTTAAGCACAATCCTAGGACAAGGTTTAGTTTGCTTAAGCCTGACATCAATAGCAAACTAAGAGAAAAACAAGACAAAGTGAAGATGAGGCATGAGAATTCAATGCTAGTCAGAAAGTGATGCTAAAAAACCATTGGCGTGATAAGAAATGTGATTGGAGTTGTAAAGAAACTAGGTACGTTTACATAACTAGTGAAGCTTGGAGAGAGACTACGTTAGTGTCATGTCGACCATTTGCTTGAACGAGGAAATCTGACAAAGGGAGAGCAGCCCCAAGAGCACATCAGGAAGAAAGTGAAAGTCACAAAGAAACTGAAAGTTTGCTAGTATCACAGAATCCACTGATAGAGAAAAATGAGCCAGGGTCTTTGATTAAGACAAATTAGTCAATGCCGCAGTCCTAACCATTAAGTGGAGCTGGTAGTCAAAGCCAAAGTTCAGATTTAACACAGTCAAAGATGTTGAGAGAGCAGAGTGAAGCTAATGGGAATAGTAAGAGATACCCAGACAGAAAGAAAAAGAAACTAGATAGGTTAATTGGAAGTATGTAGGATGGAAGAAGAAGTATGTTGTCCTTTTCATTACTTTTTCCAAATGATTATATTTTTGTTAAACACTTACTGACTTGAGGAAGACCATTTTAAAAAATCTAAATTACTCTGGCAATGTCAGTGAGATATGTGTTTTAGTTCTGATTACAGTAAAAATAAATAAGCGACCCAACCCCTTGAAATTTTCAAGTATTGTTGATGTTGGTTTATCATTGTATTCTGGAAAATTATGTACATATGCCATTTTATTTTTTAAGCAAGGAGAGAGTAGTGTAGAGTCCTCTCTGCTGCTCTTTCTGTTGTAAATAAAATTGTTCGATAATGCTGCCTGCAGTTGAGCATGTGTAGTTTTCCTCTGCGCAATTATAACAAACTTGGTCTCCATGGAGCCAGAAAAATTTGTCTGTTGGAATCCCCATTCAAAATCAAATTAGTGAGCATTTATAAATGTTTAGGTTATGCAAAGAAAGCCAACATTCATTTGTTTCAGGCAAGTCATGTTGACAATTTAATAGAATATTTTGAAGTAGCAGGTGCCTAGAGTGATAGACAGGATACTGTAGATAAAGTGCTCATCGATTTTCAAAAAGCATTAAGTGAGGTGCCTGGCAAGAGGCAGGTTAGAAAATTTCAGCTGTATGAGATAAAAGAGAATCTTATGTTATATAGCAGCTTTCTCAGCTTCAGAATGTTCCAAAGTTCTTTATGGCAAATTAATTCTTTGAATTGTAGTCACCATTGAAATGTAAAAAATTACAATGATAAATGAGGGAATATATCAGCGTAGATAGAAAGTTGGGCGATTGAGAGAAACAGAGTTAAGATAAATAGATGTTGCTGAGAATGGAGAAAGGTTGGTGGGATGTACCCAAGTGGTCAGTGCTTGGTTCATTTCTGCTCTCGGTATAGATTCACGACTTACTTGGGCTTAGATATAGGAAGCACAGTCTTGGCAAGACTGTGTGTCAAGACCAAAGTATGTAATGTCCTACTCTGTAACTTGCTGTTTGCTGATGATACCGCACTGGCGTCCCATACTAAAGCTCACTTGCAGCAGTTTGTAGATTGGTTCTCCCGGTCCTGCAAGGAGTTTTGACTGACAATCAGCTTCAAGAAGACCAAAACTGTGGGCTTCATAAGAGACTCCACCTTCCATCAACATCGACACCCTCACTCTGCAGCTCGTCAACAGCTTCTCTACCTTGGATCAACAATTACCAGCAACCCTTAATGATGAAATTAGCACCAGTATTGCCAGGGCCACAACTGTTATGTCAAAGTTGAGAGGTCAGTGTGGACCAACAACAAATTAACCAAAAATACAAAGGTCTAGAAAATACAAAGTGCCAAGCTTGTGTTCTCAACTCCCTCCTTTACAGTAGAAAAGCATGGATAACTTATGTAAGTCAAGAAAAGCAACTGAACAGCTTCCACCTCCATTGCCTCAGATGAATATTGGGCACGTCCTGGTAGGACAGAGTGCTGAATTCAAAAGTACACCAGTGTGCAGGGATCCCCAGCCTGTTTGCTTTCTTGACTCCAATCGCCCGGTCATATACATCGAGTGGATAATGGCGAACTTGCTATTGGCATGAGACCAACAGGTCTCCCACGCCTGTAATACAAGGACGTCAGTAAGCAAGACTTCAACATGACCAGGACCGGAGGCGATGCGTTGGGAATAGTTGCTGCTGACCAGAGTGCCTGGAGACAAGCAGCCAGGAAGGATGTGGAAAAAGCAAAGGGCAAACAAAATTGCCAGATAGAAGAAAAGAGTTGGAAGGGAAAAACAGCAGTCGACTTCGGGCCAACACAATTCATCTGTGCCAGCTGCGGAAGGAATTGCCACTTGCTTATCAGCCTCTACACCCACAACAGATGATGCACAATACAGAAGTGACATACACCCTAGGTGCAGTCCATCTTCTCCCAAGACAGACGAATGCCGAAGACATAGGTCAGAATTTTCTGGCCCAGTTGGCGTCAGGGGTCATGGTTGGTGGGGCTGGGGGGAGGCGAAATATGGTGAGACGGCTAAAAATCATTTTCATGCTGGTGTGAAAGCACAGCGGGATCATCCAATGGTCTCCGCCATGGTGGAACGCCAAACACACTGGAGGCCAGCGTGAACCCGCTTTACATACCACTAATGCACGCAAAGTAAAGCTCAACCGGAATCATCCCCCCACACCAGAATTACTGTTACGCTGGCAGGAAAACATGTCAGCTCAGAACACGTCTGGATAACTGTGATGAGCAGAGGTTGGGACTTACTGTTAGGGCCTTGCTCACATCGCAGACATCCAAGGAGCAAAAAATGCTGGGGCCCTACAGCTGCCGGACCCTGGTTCATGCATCGCACACTGAGTGGATTCTTGCAGACATGGCTGTGCCATGAAGCAGCTCTCAGAAGGTGGGAAGTCTCCTGGTTGATGCCTCGGGTCTGCTTTGGAACATCGTGGCCTTGGCCTTGGGCTGACACAGATGAACGGTGATGGGGGAGAGAGGAAGGTCTAGGTGTATATAAGAGAGGAGTTGGCAAAGGGGAGGAGGGAGTATAGGGGAGGAAGGTGTAATGGGGCAGAATGCAGCAAGTGGGAAGGTAGGTGTAAGAGGGAGGAAGATGTAAGGGAAGGAGTTTGGAGGGGGAAGGAGTTCAGGGGGAAGGACTTCAGGCAGAGAAAGGTGTTCAGGTGGAAGAAGGAGTTTGGAGGGGAAGGATTCAGCGTGGAGGTGAAGGGTGGGGGAGGAAAAAAGGGTAGAGGAAGGAGTAAGGGTGGGGGGGTGGTGATCTCCAAATGAACATGCAAGGGAGGGGTCTGTGCAGACAATGGTTGCCTCCTGGGGATCAAACTGAGGGTGGGTGTGGTAGGAGGGAATAGTGAGTATGAGAGGGGACAGAGTAAGCCAGAAGGGTGGGAGGGTAAGGGCGCGACTTCTACCAGTAGTGGTAGAAGGGACAGTGAGGGTAGTTGTTGGGGACTCAGAGACAGACACCGATCCTGGGGATGGGAAGGAGGAAGATGGGGAGGTTAATGTAGACGGAGGTGGAATTCTCAGGAACGTAAGGAACGTGCATGTTCACCTGAACATCCTAGAAAGAAAGGGGTTCTAGTTGATAGTTGGTGGTGGGGAGGTGGAAGGTGATGCCGTGGGGGTCAACAGTGATGGGGGAAAGGACATGGATGACTGGGGAAAGGGAAAGAATGGGGGAGCTGAGCAGAAACGTGATGACTTCCATTTTTCTCAAACCAAAAGTGAGCGGAGCCACGTATTGGATAGGCACAGGTTCTGCATGGGAGCGTGATCAGTGTGTGAGTGGGTATGCAAGTCAGCTCAGATGACTGAAAGAGAACCTTAGGATCCCTAATTTAATTGTTTCAGCATTCGTGGCTGGTCTACTTTCAACTTACAAGCCCATAATCTCTGGACTTTTCTCCCTAAGCCTTCCATCCTCTGTGACCAATGTTTTGCTCATCTGCCTTATGTGGCTCAATGTCAAATTTTACTTCATAATACTCCTGTGAAGTGCCTTTATTCTGTTTAATTAAGCTAAAGGAGATATATAAAAACAAGTTGTTTTGTTGTAGTGCAGCAAGTATAAGGAAAGACAAAGAATGCTCAATGGAAAATCACTAAAGGATGTGGGTGAACAGAGAGACCCAGGAGTTAAAATGCATAGGCCTGGATTTTCACGGAGTCATGGAGATTCTGTAGCGTTTCTAAAATGGCGGAAGGACCCCAGATCCGGAAATTCTGGTCCCATATCTGGCAAAAAACACCTTCATTGGATGGGCGGGTGTGGTTGCTGGGTACAGCCGGGGCGGGGGTGGGGGCAGGGGGGGGGTGTGTAGAGGAGGTGGCGGGGAGGGGCGGCAGGACATGACTCATATGAAGGAAATCAGAACTCAGCAAAACCATTTGATCTCAGTGCTGAGTTCAAACAGGCCCCATTTTCAATTCTCACTGGAGCGAGGACCTGGTACCACAGTGCGTGAATTACAAATCTTTAGAGTAGACGTAAGTGCTCTTGAAGGGCATATAAGGTCTGTAGAAGTGTCAAGCTGTCAAGTTATTTAAATCTCTTGCCCTTTAAAATTAAAAAAAAATTCCTGCCCGTGTCTGAGTTGAAACAAAAATCTGTTCTAGCAATTTTAATAGCTGTTTGTTGACATAAGCCTAAGTGCTATTTTTTAGCATTATTAATGCTTTACTGCTTTCCACAGTCTATCATTTTCACAGTTTGATTGACAAATCAATGAGTTTATTACAGAATTATCTGCCTTTGATATGAGGTTATGAATAAAATGTTTGTTTTTATAAGGGTTTAAGTACTTGGGAAGATTCAAATGTATTGAATGGACTTTCATGAATGAGTGTTTTTTACATATAATAAAATCTCCAATAGATTTTTAGAACCTTATTTTATTGCATCTCACCTGAGGTCTGCCCATGGTGGATACAGGGTGAGTTGGCATGGAGGGTGCAAAGGGGCATGAGTTGGCACTAAGTCAGCATGGAAGCTGTAAGAAGCCATGGGGGTGGGTGAGAGGTCATGAGTTGGCACTAAGTTGGCATAGGAGCTACAAGAGACCATGGGCATGGGGAGCATTGTTGGCATGAGTTGACTAAACTTTCTCAGAGACTATAAGGGGTCATGGAGCGGGGGGGTGCGGGTGGACAGGATGGGTTGCATAATATGGCACTAAGTTGGTATAGAGGATATAAGAGACCATAGGGGTGGGTGGGGGGCATGGGCTGCCATGAGTTAGCATGTATGGGCATGTGGAGTGTGTGGGGATGTGAGGGGTGAGGGCGTAAGAGCCTAATGTTTATGAAAACAATTGGTACGAAGTCCCAGGGAACCGAGATGGATTTGTTAAACAGCCCGCCTTGGCACTCAGCAACCTGTGTGGCTGTCCCTGATCAGCATCTGGAAATGGCAGGCCCAAATCCATCCCGCACCCACCTCTTCCTGGGACCAAGATTCCACCATTTGGGGCAATTTTTCCTGAGGCAGGTGCAGCGGGCAGGAAATTTCCCAGCTTTGCACACCCACCTCGAGAGTGAAAATCCAGGCCATAATTTCTTGAAAATGCAGGTAGAAAACCTATAGAAAGGCCAAAAGCATTTTGGGTTTAATAAATAGGCGCATACAATAAACGGGCAAAAAGGTAATGATAGGTTAGTACAAAATATTGTTTAGACCATAATTACAATGCTGTGCTTTGGTTCCTCATTATATAAAGCATGATAAGGCCAGAGAGAGCATTCAACATACATTCAAGATGATCCAGAAATGAGAGACTGTATGGGTATTTTTTTCAATACTGGAGAGATTTTCGTGATTAAGATTAAAATTAATCTGATAGGAATGTCTAAGTAATGGACATTAGAATTGTTTTATCATTTGATAGCATATAGATGATGGATATAACTGAGAAAACATCGTGCACATTGAAGCAATATTCTGTTTGTGATGGTTCAGTTATACTCTAATTTTTATCAAAGATGGACACCAATATATGACATTTAAAAATGAACTTCAATCCAATTAAGATCATTCATTAGAAGACAGTTGAAACAACCTAATAGAAAAAGCATGTGATCAGAGTGTAGCCAATAACCTTGAGAAAATACGATGGATGTGTCACAAAGGAGTGGCAAGATACAAGACTAATAAAACCATGGTAACAGTCGTTGGGGCTGGTGTCCAAGGGTTTTATGACTATTATCAGGTTCGGCTAGAAGTGAAAGTGACTGTTCCTGTTTATTTCCCTTTTGAAGTAGTGCCTGCTCATCCTTTTGATAGCATTTCCATTCAGATGATTACAATGGGACATGATTAAAGTTCAGTTAAAAAATTTAGATGGTGTCCTGAATGTCACTAACATTTCTGTGATGAATGTTACATGTACCAGCTGACGTTTCAACTTGGAGGCATTTTAAGAGATGCTGATACTGATCGTTAGAAAATCTGAGATAGAGAAAGCTTCTTAAAGGCGAAACATAATGATTCCAAATTAATGATCATGAAACAGCAAATACTTGAAGTATCTATCACTGGAGAAATGTGTGTCACAGTGTCCTTTTTTAGATGTTCATTTAACATGGTGAGTTTATATGAAGGGACGTTTGATTGTACAATTCATGGCCAGGATCTTTAGGGCCCGCTCGCCGACGCATAAAATGACACGGGATGACATCGGGCAGAACTCCCGATGTCACCCCGCGTCATTTCAATGTTCAGGTTGGCGGGGACGCAGCCGAATCAGCTGTGTGCCCGCCGACCTGTCAATGGCCAATTAAGGCCATTTAAAAAGCAATTGAGATAATTAATGGACCTGCCCTGCAACCTTAAGGTTGGCAGGCTGGCCGGGAGCCCTGGTGGGCTTCAGAAAAAGCATGAAATCTCATCCATGGACAGGATGAGGTTTCATGAGAATTTTTAAAATTTTAATAAATGGATGCTTTAAAATGATGGACATGTTCCAACTCACGTGACAGAGGGGACATGTCAGGGAAATTTTATTTTTGCACCTTCACCATTTTTAAATTTGGTGCCAATCTCCCTAAGCAGCACTTAGCCTCAGGGAAATGAGTGCACTCCTTTGCACGCATACGCGAAAAAGCGCACTCTCAGCTGAGGAATTCCTCCCCCACCCCCGCCTGCACAGGGAGCGCATAGAGTTTCCTGGTGGACATCATGCTGGGTGGGCCTTAATTGGCCTGCCCATGTAAAATGGAGGCGTGCCCCCAGGCAGGGGTGCCGATCGGAGGCACGCCCACTCCTGCACTTCCACCCCCCGACAAGAGGAAAATTCTTCCCCATGTTACGATTCCAAATGACATTCTATCAGCATAGAGGGCTTTTAGAAAAGTTGATTATTTGCATGCTTATAAGGTTACTGGAGGACACAACAGCCAGAATTTAGTGACCTTCCCCATGGCGAGTTTGGTGGCAGGGGGAATTTAATCAGGCAGGTGGGTGGTTACAGGTGGGGAGCCTACCACCTTCCTGTCTCTGTCCCGATTAGGTCTGTGACTTTCCTAACTTGCCACCAATTGAGGCCCTTAAGTGGGCAGTTAATGCCCACTTAAAGACCTCATCCTGCTACCACTGGTATTCACCCAGCAGCGGGTGAGGGACTCACCATGCAGTTAGCTTGAAAAGCAAAATCTGCCAGGGTTGTCTGCAGGCTTCCAAGGCAGGTGGTCCCTTGTTCAAATGCACTCTGTGCCTGTTCGAGGGATCCAGTATCGGGAAGGTTGAGGCCCTCTGAGAGCTACCCTCCTGCCAACCCCATTCCCCCACCACCAGTAACTCTACTGCGCATTGAAAAGCTGCTGTCCTCTGATTAGCCAGAAACTCCCAGAGGGGACTTTTTCCCCCAGGGTCCTTGATCCCAGGAAAGACCCGCCACTATCCAGTTAAGTGCCTGGTTGGCACTTAATGAGGCAGGCCTTTAGCCAACGTGTGGGACACCCGTCACCCACATTAAATTCTGCCCCAAGTAATGAATGTTAAATAACACAGGGTGTGTGCTACAAAGCAGTTTTTGTAAATTTGCCATTGAAAAAATACGTTTTTGTTGTTTCATGTTATTACGAGGTTCTTGAAGAATTAAATAAAGCTCTTGTGTGTTTATTTTAATGAACTTGAATTTTGATCTTCTTTGTCACATTATTGTTCACCAATATTCTGAACGTACTCATATTTATGAAGAGTGACTTGGCATACAGGGACATCCAGTAGAGCAAAAAAGTCTTGACATCCAGTAGAGCGAAAAAGGCATAGCTAATAGTGTTTTTAAGTTGTGAAGTGTTTTGATAAGGTGAATGGGGAGAGGCTACTCCCTCTGGTTAAGGCATAAGTGGTAGTGTCGTAATTGTAATATCGTCATTAACAGCTTGAAAAGAAAGGTTAACATTATTTCTTTGCAGCATGAATTGGTTTTGCACAGAGTGCTTGAGACTATTGCGTCTTCTAAGAGTGGATAAATTTTTGAAGTACAGGAAGAATATGGGGAAGATCAAAACAGTGGAATTAGTACTATGTTGACTGCAATTTATTAGATTGTTATTTTACAGAATTTCTCTTAACCCCTGATTGAAGCATGGCATCCTTTGCCAAAATGAGTATTGAGGCAGAGACCAATGAATTTGAAGCAGAGGAAGATGCAAGGCTATAGAGAGAGAAAATGGGGGCTAGGATTAATTCAGCAAAGAGTTGGTGCAGACAGAATGGGCCAACTGGCAATCTTGGACACGTTGTAAAAATCCTCCCTTTTCTTGAGCAATCACATTGATTTTACTTTAGTCTATTTTCAGTATTAAAGTCACCCATTATTTGACCCTGTTATTTCTTCATATACTTTTTCTTAACATGTTCCTCTGTCTGCTTTCCACTATTCGGCAACCTATAGTAAGTTCCATAACTGTTCCTTAACTCTAATCATGTAGATTCAGCTTTTTCATGATCTCATTTATCACCCTTATGTTTTAATGCTGTCATGAAATATTTGGTAAATGCTGCCAAACCTGCAATGTCCCTTCTCCTTTTCTTTCTTACTCTGAATATTTTGTAGCCAGAAATGTTTACCTCTCAGCCCATCCTGCCCTAAGCTGCATCTCTGTTAATGCTATTTTATCATATCTCCATTTCAAAATATGCATCTAGCTCACCAACTTTATCTAGAATACTTTATATTTTTATATACATGCAATGTAAGCCTACCCTGAGCTGTTTGATAATCTAACTCTTTTTTTAATATCTCCCACGCCTGACCTGTTTTTATGGCTTTCTGTATTTCTTTTATTGTACCCCTGGCCCCTTCTGCTTTCCTCTCTGCTTTCTCATCTTTCTCTCACTTTTAAGAACAGAAAAGAACTTAAATTGCCAGCATATGACATCCTTTAGTAATCACTGCACCGTACTCTCTGAATTGTGCAGCCTCTGATGTGATTGCTTTATTTTTGGATGACTGGTTTTGTTTCACTCGGGTTAGATTAGTCCAATTCCATTTGTTTTATAGCATTTCGCCTCAGAAAAGTGATCTTTGCCAGAAGTCAGGGGGACTGAAAATTCATTCTGATAATGCGCATTTTGTTACACCTTTAACATTGCAAAATTTCTCAACGTGTTTCTCAGGAGGAAATCACCAGCAAGTAAGACTTAAAAGAGCAAGAGGAAACATTCATAGATGTGGCTGAAGGATAAGGTCTGAGGAGCCTTTCAAAGTTGGTGGCAATGGAGAAAAGTAGAGGAGTTTAGAAAGAAAACTCCAGAGAACAGGGACATGATGCCTGCAGGGTGTGCATTGAATGGTAAAGTGGGGGAGGGGTGGGGGGGTGGGGGGGAGGTGGGGGGGGGCGGTGGTGCTGTGGGGGGGCGGCGGTGTTGGGGAGTGGGTAGCATGGTAGCATGGACAATAAACCAGAGTCTGAGGAGCAGACTGTGCAGGCTGGAAGAGAGGGCTCCAAGAGGTTGCAGACAAAGATAAAGCTAGGCCATGGAAAAATGTGTAGCTATGACAAGGCTTTTGATGGGTAATTCCCCTGCTCCCCGGGACCCTCCGAAAAAGTCTCCAACTATGAGCTAGAGTCGGAGATTTCAAAAGGTTCCGACTTACATACCTGATTGTTGCTGAAGAAATATTAGATTAAACCTACTCTTACACCTGAGTAACTACACAAGTGAACCCCCAATCATTCACACTGACCCCCCCCCAAATCACCCATCGACCCCCGACTCCCTCCCAACTCAACCTGACTAGCCCCCACCACCCAAATCCCCCACTGACCCCCAACTCCCTACCTGATCTCCCGATTCCCCCCAAATCTGACTTGACTCAACCTCACAAACCTACCCACCTTCCACCCTACCCAGCTGCCACTCTACGTCCTCACTCACCCGACTCTCTTACCCACTTACCTCAGCCACCCTACCCCCTTATACACTTAACTTCTCTCCATAGCTTTTCAAAGAAGCTTTGGGACATTTAAACTCTTTACTTACCAGAATACAGCAGTTAGTGGTGTAAAAAGGGGGCGTGGTTTCTGCACGGATTCTCTCCGCTGCTCTCTCGGAGGTTTCCTGCGCTGACTGAGTTCTGCAGGATCCTCCACTGGAAGTTTGCCCAGAAAAATTAGAGGAAGGTGAATGTGTAATTTTTTGTCTGATCAGGGTCAGAAATTGAGGCAGGATTTCCAACATAGCAGCACTTATGATGAAAATGACGTCCAGTCAGACTTTTTAACAATATACAGATATTTAGTTTTTTCTCACTTACAGCAGAAAAACATACCACAAAATTACTATCATAACAAAATTATGCAAAATGCACTGAATATAAGAAAAGCAATTATGTTTTCTAGGCGTTACATGACATTGTGGCTTTCATTATATCTCATCAGAAGACTGGAACAATGACTAATGGTTGTGATTGAATTTAATCAAAATTACATTCATTTACATTGGATAGTTTGCTCCTTTAAATTTCACTTCATGAAATTTGTATATAAAATGTGTGTATTTCTCTTTCAGGTATAATACTTCTGAACATCATTAACGACATATAAAGGTGGACAACATGTGCAACTTTACCATGGTGTCTAAATTGCTTACTGAAGAGAAAAAGAATTATTATCACACACTGTACGTTAATTGAAGTAATTGGCCATGTGATTATGCAGACATCCCAGCATGAAGCTGATGGACCTATTCCTAGCTCGCCCCCTCTCTATGTATTTTCTGCTGCAGAGTTTTGTGCTCCTGATACTGTGCTTTCACTCAGCCAGCATGTGTCCAAAAGGCTGTTTGTGTTCTCATGTCAGTAGCTTAAATGTAAGCTGCAGCAATGCGAATCTTAAAGAGATTCCTAAAGACCTTCCTCCTGAAACTGCTTTACTTTACTTAGATTCAAATCAAATAAGGTCTGTTCCCAATGAGATTTTTAAGGACCTGCACCAGCTCAAAGTGCTTAATTTGTCCAAAAACGTTATCGAGTCCATAGAAGAACAGGCATTCAAAGGGGTGGCTGACACCTTGCAGACTCTTGATCTTTCGAACAACAAGATTAAAAGCGTACATAAAGACACATTCAGCAAACTCAAAGGCCGGGCGCAGTTTTCTGACAACCCATGGCACTGTGACTGCACCCTCCAGCAGGTGCTACATGGCATGCCCTCTAACCATGAAATGGCCAGCAACATTATCTGCGAGACAGCAGCTTTGAAGGAACATACTGGGAAATCCTTTATCAGCGCTGCAAATGAGGCTGACCTCTGTAATCTGTCTAAAAAAACAACCGATGTGGCCATGCTGGTCACTATGTTTGGCTGGTTTACCATGGTGATCTCCTACGTGGTATATTATGTACGTCAGAACCAAGAAGATGCAAGAAGGCATCTTGAGTATTTAAAATCGCTTCCAAGCAAGCAAAAGAAGCCAGAAGAATCAGATGATATTAGTACTGTACTGTAATTTGTTCAATTAAAGAAAAAGTTTTGAAACGGAGTTTCTTAAGTGTATATTTAATTCATCTCCACTTTCCAACAAGGTGGCTAGAAAATCTAACTGCAATGGAATTGAAGGTAGTGGAGCTCAACTGCTTCAAGGTGGTCGAAAACTCATGGTGCGTGTGAAAAAAAGAACAAAAGCTTCTTTTAGCATCTCTACAATGGTATTAATTAGTAGGAGGAAAATCAAGAGTCAGGCCCTAACTACAAAGCAATTGAGGATTTTATAAGCTTCATGTATTCATATGGTGTTCCTCTGCCTGGTATTTTAAAACTGTATGAATTAACACTTCTATTAAAATAACGAACAAAGGAATGACATACAAACATGCTAAGCATCCAGCTGTCAATGTCGCTGACAGTCATTTATAGGCTATAATCAGTTCATGGTGGAATAATTTGTAAGATTGCTTTTTGAAAACTGTGACTAATCATTGTCCCGCATGTATTTTAAGATGGTGCTGTAGACCTGAGGATAAATATTTAATTTGAAAGGTAATTTTGAAGTGACCCTATAATGTAGTTGGTAACTTCTCTGCCTCTACTCACAAGCATACATCCCAGATACAAAGTTTATCCTGCAGATTGACATGTAGATCGTGTTATATGAGCTGGCAATGGGGTAAAAAAGATATAAAAGTGATAGACCAACTTATTGTACTTCAGGGAAGTCACCCTTTCACTCATTGCAGACATGGCAGATAGTCTGCATCTTCTGATAGTTTTGTATATCAAGATAGGGTGCAGGAGGTGGATGGGTGCCTGTTTCCAGTTGCAGCTGATTGGGCACATGTGCCAGCAGATTGGTACTGAAGTAGCTCAGTTAACCAATAGACGGTCAAATGAGAATCACATGGAGAAGGATCAAAGAAAAGGAAAGATCAATGAGAAGGAAAAGTCTAGGATAACTATTTGTAGGAAATATTTTTGCCAAGTTCTACATTAAAACCATTCATCAGAGAATAGCGAGAATAGATCTGCTAGATTCGCTGGATATCTATAACAAACTGAGCTAAAGGAGTCAGCAGGCACAGCTAGCAAAGATGATAGGTCTCAATTCCTAACCTTTACACAGTCAATGATTAAATATAGGGCTGATTGGAATTATCTTTCTGGTAGCTGTTTACAGTCACAACAGAAATAATTTCCAGTGGTCTCAGTCTCATCACCTGTATTAATTAATAAAGTACAAAACTACTGGTCGTCTAACCCATAATAAACTTTGGTTGAACGTGTAGACTAGACCAAAAAGGAATGTAAGGTATCTATCAAAAGGGAAATAGAACCTTTTAAATTAACCATAAACATTCTCAACCTGTACGTGTCAGCAGTCTGCCCTGCACTCTGAGAATATAAAGCGCTCAACTGGCCCAAATGCCTGGCACTGTCAGTACCAGAATTCAATTATACTTCTGCCTGTCAGTCTTTCCTACAGGCTGGCAACGTAACTTCTTCAGCGTTGCCTGTTAATATCAGGGGTAATATGCGTGTAGGTCTCTAGCAGTGACAAGGGGACCAGAATTCTATATGAATTCCTGTTTTTTCTTACCGGACAATGCAAAGTAGAAATATAATCTACCCTTTACTGGTGTGTCGTGCAAAGTGTCCACGCTTGAATATATTGACATAGGAACAGGAATAGGTCATTCTGCCCTTTAACCTTTTCTGCCATTCCAATAAGTCATGGCTGATTTGTACCTCAACTCCATTTACTCATCTTTCCTCCATATTACTTGATACCCTTACAAATATCTGTTGATCTCGGTCTTGAAAATTACAATTGATCCAGTATCAACAGACTTTCAGGAAAAGAATTCTGGATTTCTCCTATCCTTTGTATGAAAAAGTGCTTCCTGATTTCACTCCAAAATGGCTTAGCTTTAATTTTATGATTATGCCCTTGTTCTGGATTGTATATAGTGACCTCCGGTTGGAAGGATGATTTTTATCGATATTGGCTGATGGTAGGCTCAAGTTTGAACATGATGCATCTGATGCAAAATTGACCTGTTAAAACCCATTGTCACAGTTAACAGATGGAAAATAAACAATTAAACAAGGTACCCTTGAGCACCTAGCACACTGTATCCTAATAAGATGTCAGCACCTTCAGAAGATAAAGTTGCTGGAAAGAAACCAGTGAGAAAAAATACAAAAAAAATCTTCTGCTAGATGGACCCCTGTGAAAATCACAAATGTAAAAAATGAGCAAGATACCTGGGTCATTCTTATAAAAAGTGAATTAAACATGAAAGGAGTTGCTGAGGTGGTTAGAAGGAGAGAAACAGCTGATGGCTCTCCATATCTGGGCATTCTGATCATTTGGCTCTCCAAATAGAAGTGACTGACCTGAAGAACAAGCACAATCTAGCACAGAATGAATCTGATCTCCTATTAAGTGCCTGAAATCTGTGTTGCCTGTTTATGCATTAAATCTTACATGATTTCTGTAAGAAAATCTGTTCATCAGATATCCATCTGATATCTATAGGAATTGCATTTGGAAATATGCTATTAATGTTGTCTAGCTAACATATTTGTCATACTCATATTTCAGTCTCAGAAGAAAATAAATGCCAGACAATTAACTCTTGCCGTTTCTTCCTTCCCATTTTTGTCTTTTGGATGAATTCAATAATTGTTTTCTCCTCCTTCAATAAAACTATTTACAATGACCTGTAGATTCTCTTTGAGATCAGTTGGAATGATAAACTCGGTATCAGTATTTGCATTTTTAAAATACCCAACATTGTTATTTCAAGTGATTTTCCTCAACAAGACCAACCTTGCAGCTGACCATTGATGGAACTGTAGATACATTTGTAAGTAGAATCACACTCGTAAATAAATAATGGCCTGGATTTTGCAGTCGGTGTTGAAGCAGCGATACTCATCCTAACCTTGAAGAAAGCTGCTCAGCGAAGACGTAACAATCTCTGTGGCATACTATGTAAATTTGGTGCCAAGTCAAGGGGATTTTCAAGTAACCAGTAACACTGACAGCATTAAGCGGTAAGCAGTCAATCGTACTGAAGAATTCTCAAGACAGCAAAGTAGGAAGCAAAAAGCACTGATTATCCTTCCATTTTTTTATTACATTTTACCAAGTGTGAAATAAATAATTGGAACATAGAGGTTAAAAGCTGAAATATCATAAACATTTTTTTAAAATTAAAAACTACAGATTTTTGTATCATTATGGAACAAAATGACACTACACAAGGATAAAATTAGTTTCCCGGAGCCAGTGAAATTGTTCAGCAGTAGCTGTGACTTAGTACACCGTTAAAAACCAGTTACACCTCATTAACAAGGGTGTTTTTTAACAGCAATACTCCAGTCATATAGGGGATGTTCTTGCCAGTTTGGTGATTTTAATTGACTGTAATCTGTAGACTTCAATATCGCAGTTGATGGAGAAGTGTAGAATTACTGACCAGTAATCCAGAGGACGTGAGTTAAAATCCCACAATATCAGTTGTAGAATTTGAATCTAGTTTAAAAAAGAACCTTGAAATAAAAAGCTGGTGGGAAACCTGCCCTCCTTACCTGATCTGGCAAATACTTGACTCTAGTCCCAGGCTAATGGCTAACTAAGTCACTCAGTCCTTCTAGGGATGAGCAATAAAAGCTGGCCTTGAAAGTCATGCCCACCATCCTGGGAATGAATAATAATTTTCAAATTAATTTGTATATGATTGATTCATTTAAAATGTCAGTTTGGTTGGCAAAAAGCCATTAATACAAGTTGTATTTCCTAAACATTCATTGTATTCCAACAGTACCAGTGCTTGGGTTCCAATGGCAATTATAATCAACCAATTTTATACCACAAAATAAAACTGAATAAATTGCTGTGGAAAACCTTTCAATTTAGGTTTACAAATGATATTTTAACAAAGTTTCACACAAGAAATTAAACAGAAGATTTAAGGTAAATATTCAGAATGGATAAGACATCTAATTTGTGGATAAAGGCAAAAAACTGCAGATGCTGGAAATCCAAATCAAAAACAAAAATACCTGGAAAAACTCAGCAGGTCTGGCAGCATCTGTGGAGAGGAGCACAGTTAACGGAAGAGTCATGCGGACTCGAAACATTAACTGTGTTCCTCTCCACAGATGCTGCCAGACCTGCTGAGTTTTTCCAGGTATTTTTGTTTTTGTATCTAATTTGTGGAGTTATGCCAGAGAAGAGGGAAGCATGGATTTGGGTGCCTCTGGAGATTGGTATTAGAACCATTATTGTTTTTAATTCACTTCAATGAGCTGGGGCTGAATTGTGTGGGTGATGCTGAAGTTGAACCATGATGGTGTTGGAAGAACTAAAGATGCAACTGGAAGAGACAGAGGAGTCTAGGTTGGCACAGTGCTCAACATATTCAACCAATGAAAATAAATTCTCAACAAAGCCAATAAGATGCTGAACTATTTAGCCAAAATAGTTGAACACAAGAGAGCTGTGATCAAACTGCATCTTGAATATTTGATGTATTTCTTATCCATTCCTGGGATAGCTTGAGTATCGGATTGGCTGTTCATTATACTTAGCTCCTGGTCAAGCAGGCTGCGTCGAAGGAAAACAATCAATACTGGCCACCTAACAGCCCACAAATCTAGAAATTATATCATGACCAATGAGGCTGGCGCAGGACCATGGCAACATCTTCCACCAGCTTCATTTGCTTATTATGGGTGAGCTATGGATGTCAGTAAGGGCTCCAGAGGCAGCTTGTTGGTCTCAGGAACAACAAACTTAGTGTGCTTAGGTCTCTGGCCAAGGTCAGGAGTGGGAGTGGGACGGAGTGTTGGAGGGTGGGGGAGGTGTGGTGATGGGGCAAGTGGTAGCTGGCAGCAGCTAGTGTATATAAGATGGTGAGTTAAATAAGTAAAAAAAAGAAAAAAACATCATTCATGTGGCAGCCTCTACTAGCAGATGTGGTGTGGCAGTCAAGCACCTGAAGAAACTGGCTGCATGGTACATATTTCGTGGAATTTCCCGGTCCCTCCAGCGACAGGGCTTGTGGTGGGTGGAAGTGGAAAACTCAGAGAGAGGCAAAAAGTCGGATTTCTGTTGGCAGGAAAAGAAGTCGGAATTTTCCCCTTAGCACTTTCATGGTGGTCTAATGGGTCGGATTTCCTGCTGATCCATATCAGGAAACTCATTTACGTGCATTAGCATTTCATGGTCACTCATTAAAAACACAAGCCGCTGGAATCATTTTCTCTCTCCCAGTTATGTGCCATACTAGCAGGGAATTAGAATGGTCTGAACCATGACTGGATATAAGTGGCATGCAGCTGTCCACCTTCACTTCGCTTGTAACTTCAAGGTGAGAGCAATCTTCAAAGACTACCTACAACAAAGCTGCTCTGGGACATCAGCAATGCCAAAACTGCTGTGCTAGGCCAGACTGTTAGGGATGTCTAGTTGGATTCCTCACGGTGGGTGCCTCGGGTTTGTAGCTGAACTCCTCATGGTGAGTATACAGGTGTGTATCTGGGCTCCTCATGGTGAGTACCCAGGTGTGTATCTGGGCTCCTCACGGTGAGTGCCGCGGGTGTTTATCTGGGCTCCTCACGGTGAGTGCTGTGCTTCTCTGAGAGGACAGCACTCGGTGTGTGCTGCGGGTCTCAGTCTGCACTCTACCAACAGGGACAAACATGGTGAGCGGGCTGGGGGGGAGGTGGTGGTGGGGTGAGTGGGTTTGACAGGGACAAGAGGGCGAAGAGTACAGGGGTGGGTTGGTTTGTTAGTGGGGGAAGATGGCAGGCAGCAGGAAGATTGGGGGCGGGAGAGCTGGAGCTCAACATGGAAAGGTAGAATTGAGACACAGCAGTGTTGTGGGTGGACTTTGTATGGCATGAGTGGATGAACACAGACTGTGAAGCAGGGAAGGGGGATAAGTGTTACACAAATGTGAAGGGTTGCACACACTCTCATGATTGAGGCGTGTGCGGGGGGCAGAGTAAGGCTTGCAGAGTAGGGAAAGGTTATGCAAAGACTCATGAAGGGAGGGGAGTGGCTGGAAATGGTGTTGTGATCATTCCTGAAAGAACCATGGAGCTGAGTGACAGGCAGTCATAGCCCTGGGAATGAGGGAAAAAGGGCAGGGTGAGAGGTTAAAGGCAGACCTGAGGCTCTGCAGACCTCAGAGTCGGGGTGAGAGATTAAAGGCAGTCCTGGGACTCAATGGACCATGTTACAGGGCTATGAATGGCACGCACGTCATGGTCCTGCTCCAGGGAGGGGCAAGGCCTGTGTGCTGAATGGCCGTCAGGCACAGCTTGGTGTGCAAGGTGTAGTCATTGCCTCACACTCAATGGCGATGGGGGGTGTCTGGCTCAGTACTGGGCTGCAACTGGGATTGTTAATGGTTAGGGGAGACATCTGCAGCCTGCAAATGGGGAAAAAGGTAATAAAGGGGGTACTGGAAGCATGGTGGAGTTGGGGGGGTTGCCTTTGTATGTGACCATGCACACAGGGTCAAGATGAGGAGGGGTCGGGTCCACATGGGGCATGGGGATACTCACAGTGATGGGTTGGGTGGGGGGAGGGCAGGAATGTCCACAACAATAACAATGGGCTTCAAGGTTACTTGGGGGGGGGGTGCTGAAGAATTACCGGAGGGAGGTCTACTTGTACATGGGGCTTCAGGATGATTGGACGGACATGAACACAGGGAGGGTCAAATCTGGTCTTGAAGTAGAAATGCAGCACCTTGAGACCCTGAAGCGATGACCCAGTATTACAATGAAACTGGAAAAAAGTTTCCACATGAGGAGTCTGGGGCTGTGCGGGAGGAGGCCTTGACTGGACTCAGGGGTCTTTTCAGGGGACACCCTCTTACTTATTAGTTTCTCAACATGGAGATGAGGGCTCAGCTGGTCAAACTCATGAACACTTTATTGAGAAGTTAGAGTTGGAACCACCAGCAAATGGTATGCTTTTACCCGAGACTGCAATAGTCATTGGGGTCACATTAAAGGTGACCAATCTGAGCATTTAAAAGTGGGAGGAATGTGAGAAGGGAAGATGTAGCCAGCCATTAAGGATAACAGCTGCTGGTTATCTGCAAGATAATCAACGCAATTCTCTAAAATTTATTGTCCAACTGACATGGGTTACGTGCCAAAGAGCATCCAGTTATTCCAAAAGTGCAAGGCTTAACTCTAAACCAAATCAGGCATCACCTGAGTGTCTTAAGTGAGGGTGAACGTAGCATGGCTGTGCTCAGGCCTCTTCCATTCTCAATGGGATTGAGATGTCAAGTTGTTGGGGTGGCTTCTTAGGTACCTAGGATCTGTGAGGATGCATCTCAGCTACAAGGCTGGAGCAGGGAAAGTACTAGGCCATGACAGTGGCTTTCTGGCTGTGAGTAGGAGGCTTCCGAGCACCAGAGACCTGAGCTGTCACTGCCTCCAATTGCTGTGAAAGTGTGCCAATGAATTGTTCACCAGAAAGTGACCCTGAACATAATCTAGGTCTATGACCCACCAGGATGTCTGCCTCTGTACTGGTGGAGAGTGCAGGTGAATGCAGTGACAGGTCTTCATCAAATGGATCCTCAGCTTCCTCCTCTGAGGTGACCCGAGGCTTATGTTAGCTCTGGTAGTCCATCTGGGCCTTCTGGAACCTGTAAGAAAGAGAGGATAGATTTAGTTCATGAGCAGGCTGAATGCAACAATAAATGTCAGGATGTGATCAAATCATGGAGGTCTCATTCATACTGGCTTGCTGGGATAAGCCGATCCCACCCCTGCCTTGGGAGTGATCTGCAACCTTCCCTGCCAATTCAGCAACATCCTCCTCGAATTTGGTCAGCTCAAGTATGTTGGCCGCCCATCCTCCGGTCTAGGATCTCTCCCTCCTGTTGTGGGCAAGTGTGGCCTGCATGAAGACAAATGGAAGGAATGTGATGAGAAGGGATGGAGCAGAGGTTGGGAACAAGCATGCCTGCTGTTTGTGCTGAGCCCTCGCCAGTAAGGGCTGAAGATGCTGTTTGTGCAAGATGATAGATGAGATGCTGGTGAATAGGCTTTCAATGCTGATATCCCCGCCACTAATATTGTGTGAGATCCCTGTGCTGTGTGACACCTTGAGTGCAGAATGCCATTATGAGAGTGTGAGTTTAAAGTGAGCAGAAGGTTTATTTACCCTGGCAGTGCGTATGAGGTCATTTATTCTCTTCATGCACTGGGTGGCATTGCTTTGGCGGTTGCCCACTGAGCTGACCACCTTCCAGGCTGGTGAGGTAAGGCTGAAGGACTCCACGTGATATCAAAAAATGGCTGAAGGCATTGGATACTGTAAAGGCTGTGGGCCATGACAACATTCCAGCAATAGTACTGAAGACTTGTGCTCCAGAACTTGCCACGCCCATAGCCAAACTGTTCCAGTACATCTAGCCAGCAATGTATAAAAGTTCCCAGATAAGCTGTCCACAAAAAGCAGAATAAATCCAACCCAGCCAGTTACCGCCTCATCTGTCTACTCTCGATCATCAACAAAGTGATGGAAGGGATCATCGAGAGTGCTATCAAGCGACACTTACTCGGTAATAACATGTTCATTAGTGCTCAGTTTGAGTTTCCCCAGAACCACTCATCTCCTGACCTCATTACAGCCCTGGTTCAAACATGGTCAAAAGAGCTGAACTCCAGAGGTGTGAGTGACTGCCTTGACATCAAGGCAGCATTTGACAGAGTGTGGCATCAAGGAGCCCTAGCAAAACTGGAGTCAATGGGAATCAGGGGAAAACTCTCCATTGGTTGGAGTCATACCTAGCACAAAGAAAGATGATTGTGGTTTTTAGAGGTCAATTATTTCAGTCTCAGGACTCACTGCAGGAGTTCCTCAGGGTTATGTCCTCGGCCCAACCATTTTCAATGTTCCATCACTGACCTTCCTTCCATCATCAGGTCAGAAGTGGGGATGTTCGCTGATGATTGCACAATGTTCAGCACCATTCACAGCTCCTCAGATACTGCAGCAGTCCATGCCCATATGTGGCAAGACCTGGACAATATCCAGGCTTGGGATGAAAAGTGGCAAGTGACATTCGCACCACACAAATGCTAGGCAACAGCTCTCTCCAACAAGAGAAAATGTAACCATTGATCCTTGACATTCAATGGCATTACCATCCCTGAATCTGCCACTATCAACAGCCTAGGAATTACCGTTGACCAGAAACTGAACTGGGCTAGCCATATAAATGCTGTTACTACAAGAGCAGGTCAGAGGCTGGGAATCATGTGACGAGTAACTCACCTCCTGACTCCCCAAAGCCCGTCCACCATCTACAAGCACAAGTTAGGAGTATGATGGAAAAGTCTCCCTGTAACTGGATGAGTGCAGCTCCAACAACGCTCAAGAAGCTGGATACCATCCAGGACAAAGCAACCCGTTGACTGGCACCCCATCCAACAACTTCAACGTTCATTCCTTCCACCACTGATGCACAGTGGCAGTTGTGTGTACCAATTAAAAAATGCACTACAGGCTCCTTTGACAGCATCATCCAAACCCATGACCTCTACTATCTAGAAGGTCAAGGGCAGCAGGTGCATGGAAACACTACCACCTCAAGTGCTCCGCCAAGCCACACACATGCCTAACTTCAAACTCTGTTGCTGTTCCTTCACTGCCACTGGTTCAAAATCCTGGAGTTCCCTTCCTAACAGCACAGTGGGTGTATATACACCACATGGACTGCTGCAGTTTAAAAAGGTGGCTCACCACCACCCTCTCGAGGGCAATTGGGTTTGGGCAACAAATAGCCAGTGATACCCACATCCCCTGAAAGAGTGAAAAAAAGGGGTCTTGCTGGATGGCTGAATTGAAGTAGTCTTCTTTATCCCAATTTGTGATCTCTAATCAGTTCTGATGTATCTGCCTTGTTATAAATCAAAAGGAAAATCCAATATGAGGCAGATCACACTGCTGTGCCTAGTTTAGAAGGCTGCACTGCCTGTGGCTTAATTGAGAACAGGTTACTTCTCTGCCCAGGGGAAGTGACAGTGGAGTAGAAAAGATTTATAATTGCAAACTATGAATTTCAAACAAATTGTTTTGTCATTCCTTAAATAAGTCAAGATTTTATTTCTTGTTAGTTTCATATTAACAGTTTGGAATTATAATGCTTTCTATTCAACAGAATTCATACTGCAATTAAACTTTCAAGCACATTAATGAACTGTAGCAAAATAACTATAATTGTCAACATCATTGAAGAGTATTGAAACAATAACACTTAAACAATGTAATTATGCTTCCTTTGAATTTGTTGTTCCAAATAAAGTACTTTATAGGCTAAAACATTTCTTTCGGAAAATAAAAAAACATTAAATTAAAACTGAATATGACCTGAAATACAAATTATTATAAAGTCTCTCTTCAATGTACATTAGAAATGAAAACGAGAGTAGGCTACATTGTTGATGATTCTTATTTCCAATAAAGCACAAATTCCATTTTATAGCATGTGAGCCTGTTTTGAAGCTATTTAGTGTTTCAAAATAATTACATGCAAGCATATATTAAAGGGCCAATCTATTTTTATTCATTTTCTTAAGAATACAAATAGGACTAAAACAGGAGAAGTTTAATTTTGAAAATTATACCCGAGTTCTTAAGCACATGGTGATTTTCCATATTTACACCAATGGTACCCAACTTTAAATCTCAGACATTACTCTTGTTTCCATAATTGTTGCCATACCTTCTGACTATCCATCAGATATAAAGTCATAAATGTGGATAAGTTTTATCGACCTATATATCAGCAAGGCTGAAGCCATCCTGTTTGGCTTCTGTCAGGGGGCTGCCATATTAGATTTAGTAATGAGTAATGGGCAAGAATTAATTGACAGCCTAACAGTGCATGAATATTTCTCTAATAGTGATCATGATATGATCAAGCTCAATATAATGTTTGAAACAGCTACTAAGAACCTAGACTTAGGCAAGGCTGATTTCAACGGGATGAGACGGACTGTCCACATTAAACCGGGCAAATTTGTTTATGGGTGAAATGACAGAAGTTTATTGAGAGGCGTCCGAAAAGAATTTAATGCGAAAGAGAACAAGTTTGTATTCCTGAGGAGCAAGAACTCTACTTGTTATGTGAAAAAAGCCATGGATGACTTAAGCATCAAGTGACAGCAAAAACCAAACGAAACTGTATACAAAAATGGGGAATAAAGCACTGATATTGGTGAATGGGAAAGATCCAAAGAACAGCAGAGAGTGACAAAAGAGATAGCAAGAGCTACAAAGTCAGTATGAAAAGAAACTTGCAAGGGATATCAAAATAAACACAAATCATTTTCATTATTACTCATAACAGTACTAATGAGATGATAAACCAGGTCCCATCTGCCTACTCAGGTGGATGTAAAAGATCCTATGGCACCATTTCAAAGAGCAAATGATACTAATTGACTGCAACAGGCTAGCAGAATGGGAAGACACTTGGCAGATGGAATTTGATACAGAGAAGTGTGAGGTGATGCATTTTACATCAGCAGGATAGGAGAGGCAATATGCATAATGAGGAGAATTTTCCCTATGGCGGGCGGGCTGGGCAGGGGCGGGTGCGAAGCCGATCGCTGCCCACGATCGGCTGCACACCCTCACTTTATGTGGGCATGCCAATTAAGGCCCACCCAGTGTAACATGTGGCTGGTAGCGCTCAGAGTAGCGCAGGTAGGGGGAGGAAGGAGAGTCGGGGCCTGTGCTCTTTCGCACTTGAGCGCATAAGAGCGCAGTAATCTCCTTGAGGGAGATTGAATGGATTATAAAACTTTTTAATAAATTAAGTAAAAATTTACTTAAACATGTCTCCTCATGTGACAATGTCAAATGAGCTGGGACATGTTTGTGAAGTTTGGAAAATGTAATTATTTTATAAAAGCTTCAGGGAACCTCATCCTGCCCGTGGATGGTGTTTCCTGGAAAACGCGAAGGCCACTTGGGCCCTTCACCTACTCGCCAACCTTAAGGTTGGATGGGCAGCATTCTTAATAAATTTAATTACTTTTTTAATGGCCTTAATAATCCATTGACATTTCGGCAGGCGCGCAGCTGCCTCTGGCGCGCGCCCACCCAACGAAATGTGGAAATGATGTCGGGGCACATGCCTGACGTCATCACGTGTTATTTTGCGAGTCAGTGTGTTGAGCCCGCCCCCGCACGCTGACCAGAAGATTCAGTCCAATGGCACAGTTCTAAAGAATGTACAGGGACAGAGGTACCAGAGTGATGCCTGTGTATAGATCTTTGAAGTTGGCAGGGCATATTGAGAGAGTGGTTAGCAAAGCATATGGGACCTTTGGATTCACAGAGGCATTGGGTGGAATTGTCCTAGATTTGCACTATGTGCGGTAGTGGGTGCGTAAAACTATGTTTTACCTGCTGGCTGCAATGGTGGCTTTTCGCACTGTAACGTCCCAAACCTGTCACATTAATTATACATTGTTGGGAAACACGTCGTTCCCATGGCAGGCAGACTCTCATTCGCCCGCCGTGCCATCACCTCACCGCTTCATCACGCCAGGCACCATATTTGAAGTCCAGCCATGCACACACTGCTCAGTGCTTCCAGCCCATGACATGACTGCTGCACAGAAGACAAGATGGTCCTGAAGGGCAAAAAGACTGCAGCCCCCCTTCCCCAACACGGTTTAGTGGAGCGTCCCATGAGCACCTTTTAGATGCCATGGATGCCTGCTGTGGTGTCCCCTACCCCAGCTCTGGCCACAGTGGCATCACCCATCCAGCATGGGAGGTGGTGGCAGCAGTGGTCAGTGCCAATGCCCTGCAAAAGATGACAGCCACCCAGAGCTGCTACAGGATGAATGGTCTCATCCATTCCACCAGGATAACTCACTCAACTCATACGCTCATAAACCCATCACACATCCACAGGGATCTTACACCGCAAGGGACAACACCACTAATTCTCAGACACACCCTCACATCTCCATCAGGCTCATACTCCCTCAACCTCGTGTCCTCATCCTCTCCATTGCTCCACTCACCACACAAACATTCCACGTAGTGCCATGTGTCCTGCTCATACTCTGTCCATCTATTTTCATGCAGGAGAAGCTGGCTGACATCAGCAGGGAGAGATCCCAGACCGGGACGTGGAGTGGCCCATATTAGGCCCCTCACTCACTTTGAGGAACATGCCATTGCACTGACTGGTGAGGATGTGGACAATACCTTTGGCGACGGTGAGGTCAGTGGTGAAAACCCACCTGAGGACCCTGCATCACATCATCCCTCCTTCAACACAACTGTGAGTGCCCTCTCTCCTGCTTTTGACTCTGCTGCTATGTACTAATTATCTCTACTTCGGTTCACAGGGCGCTCTGCCAAGCGATTGACACTCTCAGCCAGCCAGTCCCTCAGCTCCATTCATATCCTCAGCTCCAGCCAAGAGGAAACCCCCTCCATTGAAGAGCTGGAAATAAGCAGCCTGGAAGACCCATCACAGCGCTTACCCACACCCTCCACCAGTGCAGAGACACACACCCCAGTGGGATCTAGATCTAGAGCAGGTTCCGGTTCACAATCTGGTGGTCACCGCACGGACATGTGCCCGCAGCAGCAGGAGGCAGGTTCGGTCAAACCCCCTGGCACTTGGAGGACTGCCGAGGTCAGGATTCTGTAAGCTCAGAGTCAGATGATGACACTCCGGATTTGGCCTTCTAACTCTTCCTGAAGAGTCAGCAGAAGGCATAGGAACATCAGACAGAGATGTTGGAAGCCCTGAACAGAGTGGCATGTGAGTCGGAGGAGTGCTTCCGCCTGCTCTCTGATGAAGTGGTGCCCACATGTGCATATAAGGAGGTCTCCATGGGAAGGATGATAGATGCCATGGAGACCCTGGTCCAGCAAGACACAGAGATCTGTGCAAACCTGCACTCCATCCCGGGAGCCATGGGTGAGTTCCTGCAGTGGCAACGTGAGAGGGAAATGGGGCACCTCGATGTCACGCCAGGTGCTCCTTATCCTCAAGGAGTCAGACTGGAGCCCCCAGCACCCAATAGGAGGAGGACCAGCAGCTGGGCACCCCTAGGTCATCCACTGAGGAATCTCAGAGGCTGTCCTCTCTCTCCAAGACCCCTTTGCCTGTGAGCCCTTCAACCTCATCCTCTGTCAGCGCAGAGGGAGCAGCAGGCCAATGAGTGATTCTGGAGGGAGAAGTGTGTGTGGTCGGGCCTTTCAGAGCCCCGTGCAAGCTCTCTCCCAAGCACGTGGATCCTTGCAGTATCATAATCACTTCAACACCCTGAGCATTTTCAATGCTGCCTGCTGGGGTTTGCTTTCAGTTGCCCATCTGAGCTGACCTGCATCTCCGCCCACCCACTGTCACACTCCCATGCAGCACCTGATCTCGCTCACCATGATTCTCGTTTCACTTTCGATTTAGACAGTATAGTCTGGTTTCATTTTCTCGTAAGCTTCCCTGTCTTTTCCCCTCCCCCAGTCACCGATTTCCTTTGCCTCATCATTGTCGACTCCCTGGCATCACCTTTCACCTCCCTTCCATGACCTACCAGCCACAAAACTTTTCCTTCTGGAATGTCCAGGTGGACATGCACGTTCCCTTCCTTCCCGAAAATGCCACTTCCATCCACATTCACCTCCCTGACCTCTTCCTTCCCACCCCCAGGGTCCATGTCTGCCTCCAAATCCCCACCAACCACCCTCACCGTCCCTTCTATCGATACCGTTGCACCCTCACCCTCCCACCCTACCACCTCACTCTACCCTTGGTCATTCTCACCACTCCCTCATATCACACCTACCCTCAGTTCGCTCCCCAGGAGGCAGTCATGGACCTACCAGACCCCTGTCTTGCATGTTCACCTGGACATCCCCCCCACCGGACCCCTTCCAACCCTGGAACACCTTATCCCCTCTGGACCCCTTCCCCCGGAACCCCTTCCCCAACCGGATCCCTTCCCCCCACAATCCCTTTCCCCCTCCAGACCCATTCTGCCCCCCGGAATCTTTTCCTCTCCTTATTTCTTCCAAGCACCTGCCCCCGCACTCCCCCACCAGTTAGACCCTCCCCCTTCCTGACTCCCACAGACACTCTTACTTCTTCCGCCACCCTTAGTCCGTCCCCTCTCCCAACTCCTTCCTCCAACTTTACCTCTCCCTCCAGCTTCACTTCTACCTCCACCCTTACTCCCTCCACTCTCCACACTCCTTCTTCCACCCAGGCTCCCTCCCCTCTCCATACTTCCTCCCCATGGACTCCTTCCAGTCTCCACACTCCTTCCTGCCACTGAACTCCTTCCCAAACAACTTCCACCCCCATTACACTTACCTCTCCTGTTGCCATCTTCTCCCCTATTAACCCCTTCTCCCCCCATACTCCCTTTCCCCCATCCTCACCCCTGACACCTTCATTACCCCATCCAACCTCACCCCCCGACTCCTTTATTACCCCACTCCCAACCTCACCCCCCGACACCTTCATTCCCTGCTTCCCAACCTCACCCCTCAACACCTTCATTCCCCTCATCACAACCTCACCTCACAACTTTATTACCTCCCCAATGTCACCCCCCGACACTTTCATTCCCTCCTCCCAGCCTCACCCCAACTGTTGCCTTCATTCCCCCTCACAACATTACCCACCCAACAACTTCATTGCCCCCCTCCCAACCTCACCTCCAATAGCTCTTCCTCTCCCAGTTGATCCTGGAGCTTCCTCTCCCACCCCCTCAACCATCATCCATTGTGAGCATTAATGGTGACTTTCCAACACCTGTGAGCTGCTTCACAGCAGAGCCATATCCATGAGAATCCACCCAGTATGCCATGGATGTTCCTCCTGTGTGCCATTGCTGTTAGGCTCCAGCATCTTCTGCTCCTCGGCTGTCGGCAATGTGAGCAAGGCCCTGGCGGTAAGTCCCAATGTCTGCACGTCGCACTTGTCAAGAAGTGTTCTGCACCGGTGTGTTTTCCCACCAAAGTGGGAGGACGATCCAGCAGGGGATGATCAATCCAGCGGGCTTGCCTTATAATGATATGCTGATGTATTACACTGAGTTTCCCGATGACTGATGGCAGGAAACGTGTCCCACCAACGGCGGGCTGAGTGGATGATCATAAACTAGTTTCAAGACATTGTGAAACTGATTTTTGGTCTTCTCATCAGATTGTCTGCTCACCCCACCGAACACGCCCAATACCAGCGGGTATGGACCATTCTGCCCATTGCGGACAAAAGCAGGGAAGTTATTTTGAACCTTTATAAAGTTCTGCTTATTCCACAACTAGGATTTTGCATTCTGTTCTGGTCACCACCCTTTAGGAAGGATGTGAGGGTCATTCAGAAGGAGGGAAAGGAGATTTAACGGAATGATTCTAGGGATGAGGGATTTTAGCTACAGGATTATGTTGGAATAGGTGGGGTTGTTGTCCTTAGAACAAAGGAGATTGAGGGGAGATTTGATAGAAGTGTACAAATTCCTCAGAGTAGTGTCCTAAGCCCAACCAGCTTCAGTTGCTGAATCACTGACCTTCCTTCCATAAAAACATCAGAAGTGGGGATGTTTGCTGATGATTGCGCAATGTTCAACACCATTTGTGACTCTGCAGATACTGAAGCAGTCTATGTCGAAATGCAGCAAGACCTGGACAATATCCAGGCTTGGGCTGACAAGTGGCAAGTAAAATTTGCACCACACAAGTGCCAGGCAATGATAATCGCCAACAAGAGAGAATCTAATCATCATCACTTGACATTTAATGGCATTACCATCGCTAAATCCCCCACTACCAACGTCCTGGCGGTTACTATTGACCAGAAACTGAACTGGACTAGCCATATAAGTACTGTGGCTATAAGAACAGGTCAGAGAATAGGATTCCTGTGGTGAGTAACTCATCTCCTGACTCCCCAAAGCCTGTCCACCATCTACAAGGCACAGGTCAGGAGTGTGATGGAATACTCTCCAATTGCCTGGATGAGTGCAGCTCCCACAACACTCAAGAAGCTCAACACCATCCAGGACAAAGCAGCCTGCTTGATTGGAACCCCATTCACAAACATTCACTCTGGAGAAGCCGGTCCACTGACCCTGGAAGCAGTTTGGATGCAGCCATGGAGGTGGGCTGATTAGAAGGCCAATCTAGGCCTTCTAGGACTTTTCCCCAGTTGCATTAAAGACTATTAGGCCCTCTGGATCTTACCCCTCACGCCCCCTAATTCCCCCCCTAATTCCTCCTTGTTCCTCATCCCAATGCCATTCCCCCGTGCCCCCATTCCACTTCCATTCTCCCATACCCTCTCCAAACCCCCCCACATCCTCCATGCCCACTCACCCAGTAAGCACTGTAGAACCAAAGGGCCATATTACAATGGCAAGTCTGGAAATGTACTTAAACAAAGTCATTCAAAAATCTGTTTTGAAAAATGCTGCTGCTCATTCAACTCTGTAAAAGTGTCAGTCAGACAAAGCCACTATTAATATCAATAACAGAAGCTTTACCTCACTTCACACCTCTTAATTATGTCCAAATAAACATATAGAGATTATTATGATCCCCAGCTGAGGTTACCACTGGAACAAACCTGATCCCAGGGTGGAACCCAGCTTGATAGATCCTAAACAATGAAGAAGAGTCATACGGACTCGAAACATTATTTGTATTCCTCTCCACAGATGCTGTCGGACCTGCTGAGTTTTTCCAGCTATTTTTGTTTTTGTTTCAGATTTCCGGCATCCGCAGTATTTTGCTTCTATATTGATAGATCCTAACTTTATTTGTTTGTTGAGATACCTGGAGAAGGGCTACTGAACAGTCACTGGAGTCAGCTAATGGACTTTTAACAAAACCATAAAACATTTATTAAATCAGAAAAGGTGAAATGTGTTGCAACACTCCTTTACCCATAACTATCCCTATACAGATTGTGACTACTCACTGGGGATAGTGCTCTGTAATATCAAGACCTGCTGTTCTCCGAGCTGTGACAAATGTGAAAAGTTTGATCAAATCACCTGATTGTCCCAATTCACCTAACTGTTTAATTTAGGTTAACAGAATATGAGCACCAGGTTTGTAAACTTAATAAGTAAACTGTTTATTGAACAATCTGTCATTAACCACTGGCAAAAGAAAAAAATATGAACTACTAATTTCTACTAACTCTACCCCCTTCTTAAATCCCTATACACACACACAAGACACATAAGGCACCCAAAAACATGGATTTTATAGGTGGGATAAAACAGGTCAATAGCACAAATTCCAGAGTACAGGATTCGATAGGTTGATTTTGATCGATAGCTTCCAAATTCCTTCTAGTTCTTGTTGATGACACAAGGTGGTCTTCCAGCACTTTCAGTATTTAGTTCATTGGTTGAGCACTTGTCTTTCAATGTCTCCCACAGTGATTTTCCCCTTTGCCTCTTGACAGGGGTTTTCAGAGCGAGAGAGAGCAGGTTATAGTGATAAGAGAAGAAAAAAATTAGTTATTATTGTGGAATTACTGGAATATTTCATACATAGGAGAAAGATGTTTTAGGCCTTGTTCCTTTCAGGCTAGAAACTATTCAGCTGCACTGCTCTTCACAAAAACCATGGCCACCTGGCCAGGAGCCAATTAAAATGCTGTTGTCAGGTAGCTCCCTTGGTCCAGGACTCTTTTCTGGCACCATCCTGTCTTTCATGGCACACTCTGTTCCAGGACTGCAACATTGTATATATCTCTAATCCTGTTCCAGTGGACATGTCTTTCAAACTGCAGTCATTGTAAGTTTACCACAGTCCAACAGGAATAAAAGGATATGTTCCTTACATGCCTCCACCTTTAAAGGAGATGAAACACCATTCAAAAATGTGTTTCATCACAAGGTATGTGACATAGACAACAAAGCATGTGACTTACTTTCATTCATCCTTTCTCCCCCTTACATGATCTTATACAATCTTCAGCATTCCTTACCCCTTTAACTTATTTTAGTTTTTTACACCTGGGACAATGTATCCGTGGTCACATTATTTTTACCAGCAATGTGAGCAATCTTTACATGGAATGTTTGAAACAAAAGACTCCATCTATACCGTCTCGCATTTCAAGTTTTAAACTTCTCAATGAAAGCCAGTGGATTATGGTCAGTGCAGATTAGTGTTTCTTTGTTATTGTGTCAGACATAAACTTCAAAGTGTTGAAGATATTGCTTCAGCATGTTTATGTGACATAACAGTTTCTTCTTCTTCCTACACTCAGGAGTATCTATCAGGTAAGTCACTTTATTAACTATCTTGTAGGGGCCACTGAATTTCACTTTCAGGGATTCACCCTGCAAAGACAACAATACCAATAATTCATCTGCTGCTTTGAACGTTCTAGTTGTAGCATGTTTGTCTGCCCACTCTTTCATTTTGGCTTGGGAAATTTTTAGGCGCTCTCGTGCTTCTTCACGTGCTCCTGTGAGTCTTTCTAGAAACATGCACTCAAAATCCAACATAGAGGATTCATCTCACTGCCCTAGGAACTTTTGCTTAATCACTTTTAATGGACCTCTTATTTCATGACCATAGATCAATTCAAATGGACTAAATCCAATAGCTTCACTCGGAGAATCTCTGGTAAGAAATAGTAAGAAATCTAATCCTTTGTCCCAGTCCTTGGGTATTTATGGCAATACGTCTTAATCATGGTTTTGAGAGTCCAATAGTATCTATCTAAAGCTCCCTGTGTCTGTGGGTGATAGGCAGTAGACTTTAGTTGTTTGATACCCCAATAGCTGATTATGTCCTGGAAAATTTTAGACATGAAGTTAAAACCTTAGTCAGACTGTATTTCAATTGGTAGGCCATAACGAGTGAAAAACTGAGTTAACTTTTCCACTACCACCTTGGTTGTAATTGCCCTTAAAGAAATAGCTTCTGGAAATCAAGTTGTCATATCCATGATTGTAAGGATATACTGATGTCCTGCTTTCATTTTGGGTAATGGTCCTATACAATCTACCAATATCTGACTGAATGGTTCTTCAAAAACTGGTATGCGTATTAAAGGTGCTGGCTTGATTTTATGTTGAGGCTTACCTACTACCTGACATGTGTGACACATTTTACAAAATTTCACTACGTCCTAATGAAGTCTTGGCCAGGTAAAATGCCTGTTTGTTGATGCTTGGGTTTTCCATATTCCTACATGTCCTGCCAAAGGAATTTCCTGTGCTACTCGCAATAGCCCCTTACAATATTTGGGCAGTACCATTATCTGATGAACAACTATCCACTCCTCATCCACAGCTCTGTGAGGGTGCCTCCACTTCCTCATCAGAACTCCATTTTTAATAGCACTCCCGAGCTCCTTAAGCCTCAGCTTCAGTGTGAGCTGACTATGCTAACTTGTTTAATTCTGGGTCTGTTTTCTGAGCCTCAATTAATGAAGATATGCCAAACACTTTCTTTGAATTATCCTCATCCTTAAAGAAAATTTCGGCTACTCTAACATCTGCTCGTGACATTACTTTGACCTCTAGTGATGAACTTTGTTTAGTCATTGCTCTGGTCACCACACACGATGGAAAAATACCAGGAACTTGTTCTTGTAACTGTTCCATCTCTTTAGCCTCTCTCAGACTTTCCGTAATTATGGGCAAAGTTATAACCTTCACTCCTGCCAAATCATTCCCCAGGAGTAAATCAACTCCATCCACGGGTAATTTCTTAATCACTCCTACAGCCACCGATCCAGACAGCAAATCACATTCTAACTGCACTTTGTACAATGGAACCGGGATATACTCTCCACTTATCCCGTTTACCAATACTTTGGCTTTGATTGAACTCTCTGGGGGAAAACTAGGTCCTTCTCCAGCAAAAGAGTCTGATTAGCTCCTGTGTCCCTTTATATTGTTATGGGTTTAGCTGCATTATTTGATGAAAAAGGTGTTATCTTTCCTTTAGACAAAAACCCTTTATATCTCTCACCTGCCTTATTCACTTCACCTCCATTCACAGCAGTGTTTACCTCCAGACCCTTATTTGTAGTTAAAGATACAATTTTATCCATGGCATTTTCTTTTTCAGTTCCCTTTTTGGACTCACTCTTCTGAATTTCAATAAATCCCATGGGCTTCCCTCGCAACTTCCAGCATTCTGAATGAATGTGTCCCACTTTAATATAATGGAAGCACCTCCACTCTCAGTACCTTCCTTCCTGATCTGGGGAGGAGATCTCAAGATATTTCCAGCTATCCATTCTTTACCCTGGCTACTTGCCTTCCTTTCATTTGCCTTCACTATCTATCTTTTTCAAATTTACGGGGGTGATGGAAAAAAGGCTTAGTTTTATGGATCAGCTCATAATCGACCACCATTACTGCTGCCTGTCTAGCAGTTGCAACCCTTTGGCCTTCAACTTGGGTTCTTATTGCAGAAGGAAGGGAGTTTTTAAATTCTTCCGAGAGAATGGTCTCTCTGAGAACTTCATGGCCAGAATCTTCGTATCAGCGAGCGGAGGCGGGCCCCACTCGCTGACGCATAAAATGATGCGCGGTGACATCGGCATGCGTGCCGACATCACCGCGTGTCATTCGGATCTTGAGTTTGGCGGGCGCGCACCGGAGTCGGCTGCATACCCACTGAATTGTCAAAGGCCTATTAAGGCCATTTAAACAGCAATTAAACTAATTAACTGAGCTGCCTGTACCTTAAGGTTGGTGGGCAGACAAAGAGCCCAAACGACCTTTGCATTTATCATGAAACCTCATCCACAGGCGGGATGAGGTTTCATGAAGGTTTTTAAAGTTTAATAAAAATTTTTAATAAAATTCATTGATATGTCCCAACTCAGGTGATACTGTCACATGAGGGGACATGTCTTAAAAAAAAATTCTCTTTATTAAAATTTTAAAAAATCAAACTCATCTACCTGAGGCAGCTCTGTGCCTCAGGGAGATTTCTGCACTCTTTCACGCACGTGTGAAAGAACGCAAGCCTCGACTCAGCCTATTCCCCCTGCCCGCATAGGGAGTACACAGTGCTGCTGGGTGTGTGTCATGTTGGGCGGGCCTTAATTGGCCCACCCATGTAAAATGACAGCGTGCAGCTGATTGCGGGCAGCATGCAGCCGATCGCGGGCGGCGATCAGCTACGCACCTGCCTACGCCCATTCCCATCCAACCCCCATGATGGGGAGAAAATTCTCCCCCATAGGCGGTTTCAACTCCTAAAGCTTGTATCCACCTGTCAAAACTACCTTGCTTAATCCTTTCAAATCCAATGTAAGTTTGCCCAGGCTGTTTCCTTAAATTTCAAAACTTTTGTCTGTATGCTTCAGGATCCAACGCAAATGCACTCAAAATGGCCTTTCTCATCACATCATAATCCCCAGAAACCTCCTCTGATAATGAAGCATAAATTTCCTGTGCTCTACCCGTCAATTTGCTCTGCGTCTGCAATGTTCAGTTTTTCTTTGGTCAGTTCATCTGTTTAGCTATCTTCTCAAATGAAATAAAGAATGTTTTAACATCCCTTTCCTCAGATTTTGGAAGAGCTTGTACAAATTTAAACATCTCCCCACTGGATTCTGATCTGGAAATAAGTCCTGCCTCACCTACTGATGTCCCTTTTTTAACTGTCAGCATTTTAAGCTGGAATTCTCTCTCTTTTTCTCTTTCCTACTTTTCTAACGTCACCATTTCTAACTCCCTTTGGAGATCAAGTTATCACATTCCATTTCTCTTTCCCATTATGCTGTTTCTAATTCCAGTTTTTTATTTGCAACTGAATTTGAGCTCATTCCAATGAACCACCCCTTGGAGAACTTGGTCTTTCAGGTTTTACTTCCAATTTCAAATGCTGTGCCATCTCTTCAATTATCTCTGCCTTCCTAGCTTTGGCAGGCAAACCTACCCTTAATTTACTTGGCAATTTGATTAAACTGGCTTTTGGGATAAAGTTGTCAGGGACATCTCTTCCACTTGCATGAAAGCTTTAGTAGTTTCCAGTGCCATCTTATTGTTGACAGTGGAAACTTGGTGTTTCCTTTTAGCTTTTATTAATTATTAAATCTACACCCAAATTGTCATTGTCTTTTGTTCCAAAATATCTCGGTCAAGCCCCCAAACTTTGCCATGACTCACTGGGGATAGTGCACTGTAATATCAAGCCCCACTGTACCCTGAGCCATGACAAATGTGAAAAGTTTGATCAAAACACCAGATTGCCCCGGTTCTACCTAACTGTTTAATTTAGGTTAACAGAATGCAAGCACCAAGTTTGTAAACTTAATAAGTAAATAACTGTTTGTTGAACTGCTAATTTCTAACAGCATAACTTAAACTCTATGCCCTTCTTAAATCTCGGTCGTCTTCCAGCACTTTCAGTATTTAGTTCACTGGTTCAGCACTTTCCTTTCAACGTATCCCAGTGATTTTCCCCTTTGCCTCTTGACAGGGGTTTTCAGAGAAAGAGCAGGTTGTACAGATATGAGAAGAAAAATCAGTTAGCTATTATTGTGGAATTACCAAATCTTCCACACACAGGAAGAAGAGGTTTTAGGTCTTGTTCCTTTCAGGCTAGGAGCTATTCAGCTGCCCTGCTCTTCACACAAACCATGGTCACCTGGTTAGGAGCCAATTAAAATGCTCTTGTCAGGTAGCTCCCTTGGTCCAGGACTCCTTTCCGGCACCATCCTGTCTTTCATGGCACCGGGACTGCAACATTGTATATATCTCACGTCCTGTTCCAGTGGACATGCCTTTCAACCTGCAGCCATTGTAATTTTACCACGGTCCAACAGAAAAGAAAAAGATATGTTCTTTACAACAGTCCATCAGAAATAAAAGGATATGTTCCTTACAAGTTATATACAAATTTCTAAAGATAACACAAGGTACAAAAGCTATCTTATTTTCTAATGTCCACAAGTACACAGTCCCTGTACCAATAGGTGACCTGTGGTCAGACACACCACGCTCTGAAACCAATTGACAGATGCCGCCTCAACCAGAAGCTATGGAACTCTCCTCAACTAACACCACCACCACACCCCCTGCCCCCACCCTGCCGAGCCGCTTGTCACCATGAGCCAATCAGTCTCACTGAACTCCGTCATTCACATGAGAGTTACCAATCTCCATTCTCCAAGAACTCGCTTTGGGATCTGCCCACAACCAATGATTTCTCTCAGACACCTTCCGCAAGCATTCACCTCCAAGGTTTTGAACTCTTCTTCCAATGTTCCTCTTCCCTGGGTCACCACAAGCCTTCAAGCCATCTTCAATGCACACTCCCTCTCACCAACTCAGCTGACAACAGTGCACCACTGCTTCACATGTCCATAGCAAACAGTTACAAACCTTCAGTTTCAAGTTCTGTCGAAGGGTCATGAGGACTCGAAACGTCAACTCTTTTCTTCTCCGCCGATGCTGCCAGACCTGCTGAGTTTTTCCAGGTAATTCTGTTTTTGTTTTTGTTTTACAAACCTTCAGTTGTCTCTTTAAACATTCTGGTCTCTTGCAAGTTGTTCTCACTTTAAATCTGCTTTCTGCAGCTTTTGATTATTGAAATTTGAAGCTTGGAGACTTTTTCTCTGTCCTTGTTGTTAACTTCACTTAACAGGAATTTTTCCAGGCTCCTGTCCTTCCTTTGACTAGAAGGTCTGCTTGGGACTTCCTCCTGTTCCACTCCCCTGGATTTTGGGATCTTTTATTCAGCTCGGGACTGGCTATCTGTCCCCTTTGCTCCAGTCTCTCCTGGCAGCTACTTTCAAAACCAATTGAACTCAAACAGCTTTCAAGTAAAACCGCCGTTTCTAGTTTCTTGTGTGTATGACTGTGGGAGGGACCTGCCTCACTAGACGCCTATTGGTAGGCAACAGCTCAGTTTCTCTACTCTTGTTTGTTTAATGCAGCTTAGAGTTACAAAACTCTTATTAGAAATGCAGGTACCTTTTAAAATGAAACTAAAACTCAATGTGACCTTTCTTAACACAGAGATACAGAAATACAAATCAAACTTAAACATTAAAACTAAAACTCATTCCTAACCCCCTAAAATACAAATATAACTTACTTAAAATATCTCTATTTCCTAACATGATTGATAGAAACTGTTCGAAGAAAAAATAACTTACAGTCACTTGGTAGTACAGAACTTGAATATTGTTGACATGTTGAAGCTTTTCATCTTGCACTCATCAAGGAAAATGCAAGAATGCCAAATTTTAAACAAACACAACAATTTGTACCACGGGAGAACAGGGGTGCTGATCAGTTGGAAAATCAGCTCTTGATTAACCAAGTCATTTCATGGAGAAAACAGCAGGGAACTATAGCTCCCCAAGCTTCCAGATAATTCAAAAAACGTGCAAGGCTTGAACACATTCCTTTTGTTTGCAGCGAACAGGTCTTTGCATGTGAATACATATAGTTTCTAGCGAGCATAAAACAGCCACATTGCAAGGTCAACTGATTATCTTACATTGGTTGATAGTGTAGCTACTAGTCGCATGCCCAATGTCATCTCGTGTCATTTTACATGTCAGGCCCGCCCCAGCACACCAATGACAATATTCTGCCCCAAATGTTTAAGGGCAGTGGGGGTGGAGTGAGGCAGAGGAGGCAATCCTGGGACAAACCGCTGGATGAGAGTCTGTTGAAAGAATTGTGTATGGCAAGAGAACCATTCATACACTTATTGGACCCACGTGTTTTAATTTTGGGTGTTTGGAAGCAGCCTCCATCAGTACCTTCAACAAGTACCAGGTAGGTTATTCTACATGCAGCACTGACTTTGCTACCTGATAAATGAAAAAGTGTTTGGCCAGGATTGCTGACCACCCGATCGCTCAAAAATAAGAGCCAGGTGGACCAGTGGGCAGTAGGGTTTAAAGCATATATTTTGTCTGCTTACCAACTTGTTTTTGAGAAAAGGGATGGCTAGGCAAATAAAAATTGTTCTCCCTGAATCTAATTATTCTGTTGTCACTATTTCTCAAATGTTGTCATACTTTCACATCTGTGTCCCAAGTAGTTATTAATAACTTGACAACACACAGGTCAACTCGCAATGGGAATAGCTTCTAAATCAATCAACTGAGATAGTTCTTGTCAACAGTCCAGCTCCTGGTCCTCATTTTGAAATTTAATAAGGCAAAACATCTTTCATGTTAACTATAGATATTTCAAAACTATATGAAATAAAGGCAGACATGTCCCTTTTTTTCCACATAAGGGAGAGCAGAGGGAAGATAATAAATGCTGGTACAAGAATGGGGCTGTGCAATGGATGAGTGTGAACTAGCAAGAATGGAAAAAAGAAAATCATTTGAAAATGATTATCAACTATTTGTTGAAAATTTAGTTCTCTAACAGATGGCATTCTCTTCAATCCCTTCAGCTCATGAAAGAGGAAAAACAACTTGACCAGCTGTATTATCTTATTTAGCTTAGAACCAGTTGTATTAGTATGGGGAAAACTGGTGTAGGAATTTAAAACAGAGTATCGCCAATCTAAACTTGAACTGCCTTTAGGTGATGTCTTCGTGAATCTATGCTTGTTATATACAATAGATTGATGGTATAAGGAGTTACAGTTGACTAGGAGAAGGCCAAGCCTGTACTAAAATCTAAACTCTGCATTTCATGTAACTTTAAGATATTTGTGCACCATTATTTCTTATGGGATAGTAAATAAATCAAAAGAAAATTTTTGTAACTAACAAGAATTCTAAATAAAGAAGATAATTTAAAATCATAAGAAAGTATTGAAGCTAGATGTAATTGTCCTGTTGCACAACTTTTCAGCTACATTCATATGAAAACACCATTATTCAACAGCCAGATGACATAGAACAATATCAACAACAGCTTACATTTGCATAGCACCTTTAACATAGAAAAAACATTCCGAGGTGGCACAAGGAAAATAGACAGTGAGCTAAAGAAGGAGAGATTAAAAGGGGCGAACATTTGGTCAGAAGGGTATGTCTTAAAGGAGGAGAGGGAGATAGAAAACTTTAAGTGTGTGTATAAGAACTTTCCATAACAAGGGTTGGAGGACCAGGAGCCAATTTAGGTCAGTAATACAGGAGTGATGGGTGAGCGGAATAGCATACAGACAGCAGAGTTTTGGATCAGGTGAAATTTAAGGAAGGCAGAGGATGAATGGCCAGCTGGCGATCAGCTGGGTGGAATTTTAACAGCCTGCCCATCCCCATTCAACAGCTAAAACAAAGCAGGTGGCTTACCTGCTTGCCTCCCTCCCCATTCTGGAGGACTGCAATTCTAAAACTGGGTTCACTTTCGGACAAGCTTTGTCATGGCTGCCCCACACATGTCCAGGGGTCAGAGCCTGCTCTGTGTGTTTTTAGAAAGACCCCGCTTGCCCTGGACAGGTGTCCTTGGGACGTGCAATTTAAAATTTTAACTCAATTTTAACTGCTCCTCTGCAAAATTTCTACAGGACGGAGCAAGTAAAATTCCTCCCTTTAACAGAATAACAATCTGTTGAGCAATTTATTTGGAATACATGAAGCTGCGGATTTTAAGCAATCCTTCAAATCTATTTTTTGCATATACAGAATGTAGTTTGCAGCTCTCAATTGGATTTTATTCATAACACCAATATCATAACTTCACTTGATCCTGTGTGGTTTGATATAATAACAACTGATTTTTCTTTACACACGCTTTATTTTCCCCATGTTGAACTTTGAAAAATGAAAAAAAGTGAGTGAATGCTAAAATAATGAGTTATTGTAATGGATAAAATGGATAATGAAACATGGAAATATGATGGGGTGGTGATGAAGAAGTGAGGACAGAAGCCCAGGAAATGAAACAGGTTCAGTTAAAGTCCCTGTCAGTCAAGTGGAGAGGAATCCTCGGCTGAGAAAAATGAACATTGGTCTGGAAACTAAACATAGAGTTTTTTGCTGTAACTTCAGTGGGCCCCCAGAAATATGGTGTGAATGACCATTTTCAGCCATTTGCACCCATTTTCTAGGACTTCTGCTGGTTTCCGGACAAATTTGTGATGGGAAACCAGAAGAATCCTGGTGGAATTTCCAGGCCATTTTCTTTTCAATTTAAGAGGGGAATCGGGTATCAAGAAGCTGAGTTCCTTTTATTTTTTTGCTGAAATAAAGCATCTTAACTACCCAAGGATAAATATATTGCTGGTGCAACCTCTCCCTCAAATTTTACCAATCACAATTCCTAGAATGTGAAATTACATTGGCAAAAATATCAGATGTTAGTGCCACATGCAGGGTTTAGATTTTTTACCCTGTACTAATTCAATGCAGGAATTATCTGACAGACACAGAGCAAGAGAAAGAGTTGCCACAGGGGTATTGATTCATGGTATCAGACCATTAGTCTAACAGTGACAAGCAGATGGAGCCTTCCTTCAGCATTTGACATACATGCTGGCAGTTGGATTTTCGTGAAATATGAAGACAAATGGCATGTTCTCTGGTCCGTGACTGTCTCTACTGTGTGCCACAAGTAGTTACATAAAAATGAACAAGAATATCCGTGATGTATTTACCAGCATATCAAGCCCTGCTTGCTGTAAATCGAGACTGGAGAACTATTCATTTATGCCTAATGAATGTGTGCAAAGTGCAAGAGTAAGTAAATGAACCAAATACAGGGTTTAACATGATTGCACAGTGAAGATAATAGCAGAGGACTGTTTTGAAAGGCTTTCTTTTTAGGTTTTGTACCCGTCCATTTGTATTCTTATACAGCGCTGGCTCATTACCATACATATTCATCCAATATTAATAGTGAAATCAAATTTGGGAACTCTAACATTATTTTCACCTTACGATTCTGAAAGATAATTTTTTCAAAGATTTGTCAAATACATGAAAGCTGCAGTTTGAAACTGAGTGAATAAAATTAAACGGATTATGGCTCATTTGCTCGCACACTTGAGTAATGAAACTCAGGTCCTAAAATTAACACATGGGACACTAATTCATCTGAAATTCCTCCTTAAGTTGTTGAGCAGAGAAACTTATTTTAAATTGGTTAGGACCTTCTGTAAAATGAGGAAAAATATCAGATAAATGCACCAATATCTTATACATAATTTCAGGGTTTGGATTTTTTCTTCAATCTCACATATTTACATCTGATAAATCTAATGATATGATGTGCCCTAGCAGAGGTAGGGTTCAACAATAACAACTTGGATTTATATAATACCTTTAATTAAAAAAAATTCAAACAATTCTCACCAATATGCAATTCTGTGCAATAACATTTAACAGACGATTCAAGAGCTACCAAAGATTATCCTTCAGGCTGCATTTCCAAATGAGAAATAACAACATGAATACTTACATGTATATAGTGCTCTATCACATTGACATTTTTTGAAATACCTTAGACATGAATTACTTGGAGAGTGAAGTGGTTATTGTTCATACAAGTAATCTCAGAACTCAATCCTGCAACTTTCAAGTTCCTATATAAATCCAGCTTAAACAGCACTCTCAATTCTACCTGAGTAATGTGCCCAACCTCCATCAGACTCTCTGAATGAGAATAAAACCTGGGCCTGAATTTTTTGCCCCTGGATCAGGAGCACAAGAGTTGGGATTCCAGAAAGTGTTTGGAGGCTGTCAGTTGAGGAGATGGGCTGGGCAGAAAATCTGCATTGCTGCTCCAGCACTTTGTCCAAGATATTAAAAAATGAATAAAACAAAAAATTGCCCCTCCAGTCCTCACCACTCGCACCCCTTCACACTCCACACACACCCCATGCCCAATCCATGCTAACCCATGTCCCTTTACCCATCACCGCCTTAGCCCCCATATCCTCCATGCCAACTAATACCCCTTCACCCATCCCCATGGTCCCTCGTACCCTCCATGCCAATTTATGCCACTGCATTTACCTCCCATGGCCCTTTTTAAACCCTATGCCAACTTAGTACAAACTCATGTCAACCCAAGCCCTGTACCCACCATTTTTTTCCCTTACACCTACCATGCCAGCTCACCCAGTATCCACTATGAGCAGACCTCATGATCCAGCTGAGATGAGATTCAAATAGAGTTCAAAAATACCTGTTGAAGAATTCACTATTAAAGAAAATACCCATAGATAAAAGCTTATTCATTACATTTATCTTCCTTTAATCCCTTATGAAAACAAGCATTTGCATTCATGGTTCCACTTCAAGAAGCTTATAACTACTTTGAGTTATTAAACTGTGAACTGACTGACACCCAATATGATAATGATAGGTTGTGAGATCAGTTATGCAGCGCTAATCCTGTAGTTATAACAGTCAGGTTTATGTCAATAGATAGAATGAAATAGCAAGCTACTGATTTTTAACACTGCAGTTTTTTTTCTTATATTTAAACAGCAGAAGTTTTAAATGCCTTGACAGCTTGACAATTCTTTTGACAGTTCTTGACAGATCTCTTGACAGTTCAATGAGTTTCTCTGTTTTTTACACACATTCATGTCTAATTTTAACAATCCCAAACAGCACCTTACCACTCCTAAAGGACACCTTTCCTCTCCCAAAGGTGTCCTGGGACTATATCCAAAAGGGTATCCTATGTCTCCAAAGAACTCAAGCAACTTTAGACTTTCTCAAGTCTAAAGTGCATAAGTTGTGTATTAGACATCCCACAAGACAAAATTAGATCTGACTGAGGCAGCTATGCTTTAATATGTGCAGTTGCTACAATGAACCACAAATGTGCAATTAGAATCTGCCCCCATTCCCCTGCGAAAATGGCAAAGATCGGGTTTGTGGGCGGGGCTTCAAACCCGGGCTTCCACCAACATTTTCATTAAGACGGGGAGCCTCTTCATCAGTGCTTGATTCTTATTGATTATGGTTTATCAAAAGCCACCTCTTTGTCCATTGTATTTAGTTTTTAACGTTTTCACCTCCCCCTTCATTGCCCATGCCAAGGTCAGCCTGAGAGAGTGATGAAGAGATGGGTTCTGCACCCACAGCATGTGTTACACTGAGTCCCACATGACTGTTTTACGGGCAACCTGGAGGAGCTGCACCTAGGCGCTGTGCTTGAACTGCAGGATATGTCCAAGTCAGGGTGATGACCTGCTGGGAGGGGAGCTTCAAGGTGACGTGGCAATGAACCATCTGCTGCCCTCTGCGCTCCACGTGCTTGCACCTCCTTGCTGTGGAAGGATATACCGTGTGGTGCCTAATGTAATGTAGGCAACATGTGGCCAAGGAGAGCGTGGGGGATGGGGAACAGGCCTAGCACCTTTATGTGAATGTTCAGCAGCGGCAGGGTGAGGAGGCACTGGAGCCCTGATATGTCCCACTCTGGTTGGGGTGGGCCGTGTGTGAAGAGAGTCCATGTACAATTTGCACAAATCAATGCTCTTCTCTCATTTTCAGGAGAAGAATGCTCATAATGCTGCAGAGCGTGTGAGGACTGGTGGCGGCCAAGCACAGTTAGCCATTCTCAGCCGGTTTGAGCAGGAGGCCCTGGATTTGGTGAGGTGCTATACACCCTGGTCCACTGGTGTGAGTGAGGCTGGGGAGCCATGGCCAGGTATGTTCGCTGAGCAGTAAGGTCACCATTGTTCTCCCAACAGCCAAGGCAGTGCTGAATGTTCAGTGATTTAATTTTGCAACATGGCTTGACCATTGCTTATAGAAGGACGAGCGCATAATGATCCGGAGGACAGGGATGCACTTTGTCATTCTCTCCACATTAACTGATCCAATGTCCTTGTTCTTCCTTTCAGCACCAGTGGAGCAGGGCCGCGAGGAGGAGCAGCAGAGGCCCCCTCTCACACCTGAGGGCCCTGAAGTCTCACCAGCGTCACACCATCTCTGCCAGGCAGGCGCCAGCACAGATACCAGCACCTCGGTGGGAATTAGAGCATCGGTTAGTGTTCCGGGGCACAGCAGTGAGGACACTTCACAGTCACTGGAGGACCTGGCAGAGACAGAGAGTACCCATGGCGCCAGCAGAGGGAGGACTGCAGGGGACCTGGCACATGCTCAGTTGGTGCATGATGATGTGCCTCTGGAGTCGTCCTCGACGCAGCAGGTGCAGGAAATGTGGATGGGTGTTGGGAGCATCTGGAGGAGATACATGAGCCTATGCTTGGCTTGGTCTCCATGGTGGAGGAGTCTAAGCAGACTATCGCCGAAGCAATGAGCCACACAGCTGAGCGCCATGCGTCCTCCATGGAGGGTGTGGCAACTGTCGTGGAGAGGCTACTCCAGGAGACCCATCAGGGGATGCGCTCTGACCAGCAAGCCCTCACATGGACATTGACCTCAGCTGGTCCGTGCCAGTGTGGGACATGGTCTGGGCACCAGCTCGGTGTCCATCCATCCACAGTGAGCAAGGAGGTCCAAAGGGACCTCACGTCAGCGCAGCAGCTGCCTGTCTTCTCTGCAGGCACCTCTCAGAGCGCTCCAGATAAGGGCAGCAGCTCCTCCGCCCCTCCCCCAGTGCTCATAGCATCCAGTGAGTCTGCAACGATTGTGGAGATGCCAGCTGTGGAACTGGCAGATCCCTCCCAGGCAGGGCCAGCACAGGCTCCATGGGCCAGAGGACAACTGCCATGGTCATCGAGGCCAACTGGACAGCAGAGTCAGGAGGCTGTCTCAGATACCACTCCCAGCGATGGGGCACCACAAAGATGTAACAGCCAGAAACATAAACATAAGGCACCTTAGGCACACCACAGGTTTATCACTGGTGCTTTTGTGTTGGCTCGAGATGAGGCCTTTATGATTTGCTTTGAATTGGAAAACCATTGTCACCTTAGCTGAAGGGTCAGTCACAAGGGGACATAAGTTCAAGGTGAGAGGCAGGAGGTTTAGGGGTTTGAGAGGAAAAGCTTTTTTACCCAGAGGGTGGTGATTGTCTGGAATGCACTGCCTGGGAGGATGGTGAAGGTGGGTTGCCTCACATCCTTTAAAAAGTACCTGGATAAGCACTTGGCACATCATTACATTCAAGGCTATGGGCCAAGTGCTGGTAAATGGGATTAGGTAAGTAAGTCAGGTGTTTCTCACATGTCGGTGCAGACTCGATGGGCCGAAGGGCCTCTTCTGCACTGTGTGATTCTGTGATTTTTTTGGATTAAGTTTCTTTGCGTGTGATATTAATTTCAGACATGTCACCATGGCTGAGCATGCCTCTTTTCTTCCTTTTTTTGTTTTCCAAAAATGTTATGAGTGCTTTGTGGGACATTCAGCTTTATTAACAAAGCCCTTAGTTACTGTTCATAATCTGGCAGATTTAGCACTTAGGTATCAAGAGTGGAGCCTACACCCAGGCTTGTCCTGGAGGTCCATCTGTGTTGTGCTAGCTGAAGGTTCGTTGGATTAAAGCCTCCTGGGTGTCCTTGTCTCCCTGGAGGATGCCCGATTCAGTGTCTAAACCCTCAGCATTTCCCTGTGTGTGCTCATCCTTGGACTCACTGCTGGACTCATCGTGTTCAGCCGCCTGAACGGTCCAGGCATCGGAAGCGCAACTTGAGAAGACCGATGGCTCTCTCCACCACAGCCTTTGTGGAGCCTCGGCTCCTATTGTACTGCTGCTCAGATTCTGTTCTTGGATGGCGGAGAGGCATTCCCTTCTGAGGGGATAGCCCTTACCACCCAGCAGCCATCCATCCAGCCAAGCTGGAGCACTGAAGAGCCCCGGCACCTGGGAGTGTCTGAGGATGTAAGCGTCATGGGAGCTGCCTGGGTACCTTGCACAGACTTGTAGAATCAGCATCCTGTGATCACACACTATCTGCCCGTTCATGGAGTGGAAGCACTTCCTGTTGACGAAGGCACCGGGCTCACTAGATGGCGCCTTGATGGCCACATGTGTACAGTCTATTGCACCCTGGACATGGGGGAAGCCAGCAATGGCCGCGAAGCCTCTGGCTTATTGTGCCTAACTTGCCTGGTCCTAATGGTAGTGGATGAAGGTCAATGCACGCCTGAACAAAGCATCTGTGACCTGCTTGACACAAGTGTGGACAGCTGATTGGGAGACACCGCAAAGATCACCCATTGATCCCTAGGAGGAGCCAGAGGCATAGAAGTTGAGGGCAGCTGTGATCTTCAGAGCCACTGGCATGGGGTGTCCACCCACACAGTTAGTGGAGATCTCAGGCCCAATCATCCGACAGATATAATTGACTATCTCCCTTGAGAGATGGAGCCTCCTTTGGCACTGAGCCTCAGACATATTGAGGTAGCTGCTTCGCTGCCTGTAAATACTGGCAGAATCTTCTGCAGCCCCTTCCGCCTTGGACTACCTCTTGGCTATCCTGGAGGCTGAATGTGCACTCCTGGCCTCCTCCCCCTTCTAGCCCTCCCTTCCTCCTCAGAGGAGCTGCCTCTAGTGGACAGTTCAGCTCCCATTCCCAAGCTAAGGGAAGGCTTCCTGAAACCTGCTGGCCCAGAAAAGATTCCTCACTGCAGAGTGCTGACCTGAAGGTTAAGAGCCCAGACAAAGCAGCCGGAATGTATTTTGAAGTACTGCAGATCACACAGGCAAGTTTCAATAACCTTGAAAGATCAATATTTGACAGTGCACGCTCGCGACCCCACAGAGCCCTCGTCCTGCCCGTGGATGAGGTTTATACAAATGTCTCCTACCCACCTGCCTTTTGCGCCCGTGTGCCTACCCAAAGATTGTACGGGCGCCGAAAAATTGGCATCGGTTGGGGAGTCAAGGGCCTTAAGTGGCCCGTTAATTAATGGCGGGCACGCATCAGACATCATTGCATGCCCGCCCAAAGAAAAATCGTCATGGCACGTGGTAACCTCAGGACACTCGCCTGACAGTGCCACGCATCATTTCACGCGCTGATGTGCGGGGCCCACCCCCACATGCAAAAAATTGGAAAATTCTGCCCACAACTATCAAATGTATTCACAAAAGTGCAATTTCTTCACAGTAATAGCACCCGAGAACCACAAGTGACATCAATTTTTCTTAACATTCCTCACCCTACCACTATGCCTGGGTGCAGTCTTGACATCTGCAGCAGAGGTGGAGACAGCTTGCTGACTGCTATGGCCTGATGCCCGCGATGACCTTGGTGGACGTCCTCTGGTGGCCTGAGGCCTGAAAGGCCCCGACCTGATCAGGGTCTCCTGCTCAGGGGCATAAGCACCCTCAGCGGTCTGAGCAGTTGGAGTAGATGGGGTCACAGACACAGTGGACTGTGAGCAGCTGGGCACCCTTGGAGCATGGCCCCTGGGGTGTTGGGATGACACTCATCCTCCCTATGGGTGCCCGAGGGCCCGTCCTGACTCCTGCAAGGGATGATGCAACTGGAGGGAGGTCAAGATGTCTCATCTCATGTTGCCTACATCCTGTTGGTGCCCACCAGGGTGTGTGGCCATGGAGTGCAGGGATGTGCACAAATCCAGCAAGTCCTACTGGACTAAGGTCTCCATGGTGATCGCCAACCTTTCCAATTGTGACCTCGAGGCTCTCGCATGTTGGAGCCATAACATCAGACAAAACACAGACAGACTCCTCCATCGATAGCTCTAGTCTGCTGAGTGACTGTTGAATCTCTGTCTGATGTTCTGCTGCCTGTTGTCACATCTCCAGCATTGAGTTGGCAACTGCTTCCAGAGGCTCATCATCTGACTTGGAACTGAGCAGGTGTCTGTTCTCCAGCAGCCCTCCAAGTGCTGGAGACCTGTGCTCCGATTGCTGCGGGGATGTGTCAGTGAGGTGTTCTTCAAAAGTGAGCCTGAGCCCAATTTATAGCTGTGCCCTACTGATGTGTGTGCCTCAGTGCTGGTGGAGGGTGCGTGTGAGCGCCGTGATGGCTCTACCAGAGCTTCCTCTTCAGATGTGGTCTGGTGGCTTGGACTGGTGCTCAGTTGCCTTGTGGGCCTCGATCTGCTGGTGCCTAGAAAATAGAAAATAGAGTTTCAGTTGATGAGCCTGAGATAGGTAAGACTGCACATGACTCAATGTGAAGGTCAGGATTTGATGAAGTGATGGAGCTATGATCTGTATGGGGCTGCTGGGAGAGGCTGATCTCCCTTTCCCCACAGGAGCAATCCGTGTCCTCCCCATCCAGCTTGGCTGCAGCCTCCTCAAACTCAGTGAGGGCAATGATGTCAGCTGCCTGTCCCCCGGTCTGCACTCTCTCACGCCTATTGTGTGCCAGCTTGGCCTGTATGAAGAAGAAAGAAAGACATGTGATGAGAAGGGATGGAGCAGAGGTTGGGCGCGATGCATGTCCCCTGTGTGTGGTGAACCCTCTCCAGAAGGGCCAGAGGATGGGGTGTGAGCAACATGAAAGATGGGGTGGCGGTGATGTAAAAGTTACCTCATGTAGTGGCCCAAATGTGTAACTAACTTGCTGTAAATAAATAGTTCTGGTTAAGAAGACCATGGACTCAAGCAGCATACGTTTTGGAGATGAGACAATCCCCAAACCCCATCTAAACCCCTACCTCACAATAAAACACAGTTGTGCCAGAAAAAATTTAATATGATTTAACTGTCAGCTGATTCCAGTTGATATCTTGCAGTTTCATTCCATGCACAGAATCACACAGCGCAGAAGAGGCCCTTCGGCCCATCGAGTTTGCACCGACGCCGATTGCATCAGCACTGACTCGGATTTAAGATTATTTGCAAAAGGACTAGGGGGAAATGAGAATTAGCTTTATTCAGTGAGTTATGATCTGGAAGGCATTGTCTGAAAGGGTGTGTCAGGAAGATATAATGATCCTCATAATGTTATAGGAACTTATTGTAAAATTGTGGTATCCGTGTCTGTGTATGTGTGTGCGTGTGTGTGATTTAATTGAATTGAAGGCAGCTGATCTGAAGGCTTTGATGTAAACATGGTAAACATGGGGGAAGTTTATAATGTAAGGTGTAAACGGATATTTGCATTTTTAAATAAACCAGACTAGATTGTTTTCAAAGGAGGGGTGAAATGTGTCATCTAGCTAGGTGAAGTTTAGAAACAGTGGCCAGAATTTTCAAGTCAGTGTGTGGGGGTGGGCACTGTATGCCGATGCATAAAATGACACACGGTGACGTCGGGCGTGCATCCTGACCTCACCGGACATCATTCAGATCTTTCATTCGGCGGGTGTGCACCGGAGGTGGCTGCATGCCTGCCAAACTGTCAAAGGCCTGTTAAGGCCATTAAAAAACCAATTGAAATAATTAACAACACTGCCCATCCAACCTAAAGGTTGGCGGGCAGGCAAAGAGCCCAAGTGGCCCTCGTGTTTTTCAGGAAACCTCATCCACAGGCGGGTTGAGGTTTCCTAAAGGTTTTATTAAATAAATATTTTTCTCACAATTCATAATCATGTTCCAGCTCATGGGACACTGTCACCTGAGGGGACATATCTAAATAATTTTAATCTTTCTTTATTTAAAACTTTCAATATGAACTTAATCTCCCTGAGGCAGATCTGTGTCTCAGGGAGGCTTCTGTGCTCTGTTGCCCGCATGCATGAAAGAGCACAGGCCCCAACTCTCCCTCTTCTCCACCCACCCACACAGGTAGAGCTGAGTGCTGAGAGCCGTTTGTCACACTGGGCGGGCTAATTCCAGCACGCAGCAGATCGTGAGCGGTGATCGGCTTCATGCCCACCTGTGCCTGCTCCCGACCGGCCTGCCCAACAGGCAGAATATTCTGTCCAGTGTGTTTATTTTTCCCAGAGATTACTGTTAAAACTTAGTGCTATGAGAGATTTTTATTATCAGAAAGATAAAGCCCAAAGACATAGTGAAACAATGGGAATTTGCATTCAAAGTGGAAAATATGTACAAAGGAGAGAAGGCTGTGTGTAAGGGAAGGCATTTTTAAGCTCCAACAAGTGTGAAAATGGTTCAACACCTATGCCTCAAACTGCTATCTTCACAGGACTGGAGTTAAGAAAACTCACTTTGAATTTGACTGGTACAGGATATTGTGTTTCACCTTGTCTGGGTCTTTTAAAATCTATGTGTCTTGCTGTTGCCCTAATGAATGTGTATCCAGGAGTCAAATTAAGTAGGGGATTTAGGAGTTATCATAGTAGTAATTCGTACATCAATGCATGTGATTAAAATCATTTCTCTTATTAATAAATGTTTCATCTAGTTTTGTAAAAACCAATAGATTTGGTGGTTTTATTACAACTGAATTCAAGGCACGCATCCTGAAATTTATACAAATTGCAAAACAAGTTGTGGCAGTTGTTTCAAGTTCTCCTTTGGGAGAACAACTCAGCATTTACCATCGGCTGTGCCATAACAGGGCTTTTGAAGCAGATCCACTTGTAACTTTTCCATAGGAACTGATTATATACATGAAAAGGAAATGTTTACAGGGCTATGGGGAAAGAGGAAGGGATTGGGACTAATTGGGCGGAATGGCTTAATTCTGAACTGTAGGACTAAATGGCCCGGATCCTGCAGTCAGCGGCCGAGTGGGAGTGCAACCCTCTGAACAGGTTTAAAACTGCCCTCTTGTCTTTTTTGCGATGGAGCCTTAGGGCCTCTGGTCCTGGCTTCACTTTGGCTCCTGTGACATGCAGACTTTGGAGGCCTGGTGGTGAAGCACAGCTACAGCGAAGCCGTGCAAAGCCCTTTTCCCATCATAAACTGGACACGCCCTTTAAGATCTGTCTTCAGTTCATTAACTTGCGGAGTTTTTAAATAGACCTGTCACTCCCAACATTGTTCTCCCTCTCCCTACTGCATCCCCGCCCAACCAGGTTCACACCCTCCGCTAACGATATACACCCCCACGCATCCTCCTGACGCTACTCACCCCTATCCTCTCCCAACAATGCTCACAAAACCTCCTGACACTGCTCACCCCTCCCCCACATGGTTCGACACTGTTGTCACCCCCAACCGCATCCCCTCCCAAAAATGTTCACACACCCTCCTGGCAATACTCACCACCCCCACCCTCCACACACTCAATACTACTCACCCCCTTGCCACCCCCCCACATCCCAGGATTGCTCATCCTTCTGACATCGGCCTGACGAAGCAGACAAGGATTCCGGAAGGTGAGCCGGATATATGGTGTGGAGGGTGGAGAACATTGTCATGACTGCAGGGAGTGAGCAGTATTGGAGTTGCTGTTGTGCTGCAGTGCTTTGATATGCCACCTGATTTACTTAGAGCTGTGGTCCTGTTGGGACCAGGCAAGTCAAGCACCGGGTCAGAGGCTTCGCGGCCATTGCTGGCATCCCCCGTGTCCAGGGTGCTATAGACTGTACACATGTGGCCATCAAGGCACCAGCAGGTAAGCCTGGTGCCTTCATCAACAGAAAGGGCTTCCACTCCATGAATGTGCAGATAGTGTGTGACCCCAGAATGCAGATTCCACAAGTCTGTGCAATGTACCCAGGCAGCTCCCATGATGCTTACATCCTCAGACACTCCCAGGTGCCGGGGCTCTTCAGTGCTCCGGCTCGGCTGGATGGATGGCTGCTGGGTGAAAAGGGCTATCCCCTCAGAAGGTGGCTCATGACGTCTCTCCACCATCCATTGAGCAGCGGTACAATAGGAGCCACGGCACCACAAGGGCTGTGGTGGAGAGAGCCATCGGTCTTCTCAAGATGCGCTTCCATTGCCTGGACCGCTCAGGGGCCGCAGTCCTGAAACCCCCCAGATTGCATCTCTGTGATAGTAGTAGTCTGCTGCGCCCTGCACAATCCTTGTTCTGGAAAAGGGGTGATGCAGTGGACGATGAAGACCTTGATGCCCTGGATGATGCTGCACATGATGAATCCAGCAGTGCCTCAGAGGATGAGGAAGCACAGGGCGATGATATGGGGCAGAACGACAACCTGCTACTATACCAAGGAGGCAGGGACATCCAGGACATTTTAATCCAATGAACCTTCAGCTACCCCCACACACATGGATCTGCAGGACCAGCATTTCCTGGCACTTCCACACGTGGCACCTAGGTGCTACATCTTCCAACTCATCAGCTGCAACTAAGGGCTTAGTACAGAAACATCAATGTCCACTCAAACACTGATGATATATCTGTGAAACATTCAAATGCAGCACAAAGGAAACACCCTCAGCCATGGTCAGAAATGTGGACTTTATTGTCACCAAAATGAACAACAAACGTCACTCTGATGCAGAAAATGAAACATTTCTTAATCTAGAGCCAACACAAAATCACCAGTGACAAACCCGTGGAGTGCCTAAGGTGCCTTATGCTTACGTTTGTGGGTACTACCTCTTGGTGCTGCCCCATCGCTCGGAGTGGCTTGTGAGACAGCCTGCTGACTCTGCTGTCCTGTTGGCCTCGATGACCTTGGTGGCCGCCCCCTGGCCTGTGGAACCTGTGCTGGCCCCGCCTGGGAGGGAGTGGCCGGTTCCAGAACTGGCACCTCCCCAGTTGTCGCAGCCTCAATGGATGCAACGGTCACTGGCAGAGGGGCGGAGGAGCTGCTGCCCTCATCCGGAGCGCCCTGAGAGGAGACCATAGAGATGAAGGCAGCTGCTGCACTGAAATGAGGTCACATTGGACCTCCCTGCTCACCGCAGATGGATGGGCACCGAGCTGGGATACTTGGTGCCCAGAACATCACCCACAATGCCAGTGACCACCTGTGGCCATCAGTGCTGTGAGGGCTTGCAGGTCAGAGCCTAACCCAATCAGATGATTCTCAATCTGTTGGAAGCCCCTCTCCGTGAGAGTCGCCAATCTCTCAATGGAGGAAGCCTGAAGCTCTGTCCTGAGGTTCATGCCATCACTGACACTCTGCCTGGATTCCTCCACCACAGAGACCAAGTGAAACACACCCTCATGCAACCCTGCCAGATGCTCCCACGCACCCTGCTGCTTGTCCTGCAGCTGCTACATGGCTGACATCTCCAGAGGCACATCATCACTGCCCAACGCAACACGTGCCTGGTCCCCTGCAGTCCTCCGGCTACTGGCACCATCAGCACTCTCTGTCTGTGCCATCTTCTCCAGTGATTGTGAAGTGCCCTCTCCACTGTGCCCCGGGACACTAGCCAACGTCATAATCCCCACAGATGCGGTAGTCGCTGTGCTGGTGCCTGGCTTGCTGAAATGATGTGACACAAGTTGCAAGTGACGCCCTTCAGGTGTGAAGAGGGGGATCTGGACTTTGTGTTGGTGGCCATGTGGTGGCGATGCTGAAAATAACAACAAGGATAGTGCATCAGTTAGCGTTCAGTCAGCAACACCATTGATCCCTTTCCCCCCCAGGCTCATAATGCGCTCACCCTTCAAGAACCTAAGGAGACAAACATTGGTGGGGTGGTAAATAGTCAAGAGAAGGCCCAAACATTACACGCGCATACAGACTGGCTGGTCAGATGGCCTAAGGAACGCCACATGGAATGTTATGTGGATAAGTGTTCGGTTAAGCACTCGGGCAAGACAAGCAAGGTACGGGAATACACGAGAAATGGTAGGACCGTGGGAAGTCAGCACGATTACAGGGACCTTGCTGGGCAGACCCGTTAAGGTAGCAGAACAGGAACATAAGGTGTTTAACAAGGTAAAAGACAGACTTTATTAGCCAAGGAATAGAATATAGGAAAAGGGAGGTCATGTTGCAAGTGCAGAAAATGCTGTTGAGGCCACATCTACATTTTTGTGTTCAGTTGTGACCTGCGCTTCATGGGAGGGATGGCATTGGAGTGGGGAGAATGCAGAGGTTCCTGACCAGGATGCATGCTGGCCTGGAGAGTGGGAGTTATGAGGAAACATTGCATACACTTGTGACAGTTGCCATGGAACACAGGAGATTGACAGGTCACATTATTGACCTTCATACCGTAATGAGGGGCATAGACCGGGTGGACAGAAGGCAACATTTCCCCTTGGCGCAGGGATGACTAATGTGGTGGCATTTATTTAAGTTGAGTGCCATGAGGTTGACAGGTGAGGTACTGAGGACCTTTTGGACAGAGTAATATGGGATGCACTGGCTGAAAAGGTGGTGGAGGTAACCCTAATCCTAACCCTAACCTAACCTTAACCCTAACTCTAACCCTAACCCTCCTAAGATGCAATAAGTCTTTGTATGTGCAGCAGCGGTGCCATGGCATGTTAGGCCATGGGGATAGTGGTCACAAATGGGAAAAGGCAACTTTGGAAGGTGCTAGAGACGTGCATCCCCAAGGGGTCGAAGAACCTTTGTGCATGACCACATGTCTGACCGTATCAGTCTGTGAATGAGCAGTGTTGCTGCATTAACGATTGCAGCAAACATCAGTGCTTTGGATGATGGGGAGACAGAATGGATGGGACTGTGGCCCTCAAATACCTGGCCACTGCACCCCAGTCTTGCCAATACCTGCCGACCTGGCCGCCCGCCTCCTCCCCAGATCCATGGTCATCTCCTCATATGTGGTTATGTGCTGCAGCACGGCGTGCCCACCACCAGTCCACAAATGCTCCCAGCTATTGTTCTCTGTTTTTTCCTGCAGAACAGAGAACACCATTTATTGGGGCTGATCGTTCATGTACTCTGCACACGCATGCTGCACCCCAACCACAGTGGCCCATCTGAGGCCTCCAGCAGCTCCTGTCCACACTACTGGTGATCAGTCTCCAGAAGATAGTATGGCTGCTCCCAACCCCCTCCCACAATGGCCACCTTGGACACATTCAGCGTCCATCACTTTGAATATCACACAGGTCTTAGCGCCCATGGCAAGGAGGTGCAACTAGGTGCGGCGCCAAGGCCAGCAGATGGCTCTTGGGCCATGATACCTTGAGGCTCCCCTTCCACCATCTCACCACCATCAATAAGACATGTGTTGGAGTTCTGAGTATGTGTCGTGCTGCCTCCCCTGCCCCTAGACTACTCAAATGCGACAAATGCCAAAATATGCCGCGGAGAGAACCCATCTTCTCCTCAACCACTAAGACTGATGTAAGCATGGTCAGTACCCGTTTGCCCACTCAACGTGCGCCAAATGCCCAATGCAGTAACAACACTAAGATGTGGCAGGAGGGGGTTGGGGGGAAGGCCTCAAAGGCTAAGGCTACCTGATGGGTAAAATGATCAAGGCCAACATGGTACTCACCCTTCCAGAGCGCAACAAATCATTGAAGCGTTTGCGGCACTGGGTAACTGTGCATCGCACAGCATCTTGGGAGCTGACCACCTCCGTCACCTCCTGCCAGGCCTGCTTGGGAATGTGGGGGGCCCTCCTCCTCCCATCCTCGATGTGACACCTCTTCAAGGAGGGCAGCAAGGCAGACATCAGAGAACTGAGGGGCACATTGGTCCCCCATTGGTCTACCCTGCAGCCTGCCCCCTCCTCCTCTGCGCTGCCCTGCTCTCGAGCCCGCTGTGCAGACTGCTCGCTGGCTATGGTGAACAGCCTAAAGGAGGCTGCCTGGCCTTTCTTTATACCGAGTGCCGGTTCCCCATTGGAATTGGCGGTCTGTACACGCCCACCGCACATTTGAATTTCCCGCTGTACACGGGAGCCTGCAACGCACTGGGCAGGCCTTAATTGGCCCGCGGCATGGCCCATTTCGCTGGCGGAGATCGGCTGCCCGCCTGCCACCGATTGGGTTTGGCCCGCCCACCCGACAAACATAAAATTCTGCCCATGGAATGTATTCCAGTGAGATATTTAAAGTGGGCCATGAGTTTCAGCTAGTCAGTTAATGTTTGGCCTTGATCTTTTAATCAATAAACCAATGAAAAGGTGCAGACTAAGGACTCTGTTTACCAGCAGTGAGAGATGTATGCACTAGTATTTTACAATGAACACTTAAAGGAGTTTTTTTAAGGAAGCATTAAAATACAAATGTCTATTTAATGCATCTCTCTGAAACATTTCTCTGAAACAGAACCCTGGAGGTATGCAACAACTAGATGGTACTATTTGCAGGGGCTGAGGGTGCAAGAGCAGGGGGTCCTTGGGGACCCTATTCAAGAATCCTTGAATGTAGCTGGGTAAGGTGATAACGCAGTTAAGAAAGTGAATGGGATATTGCTTTGTAAATAGGGGCATTGAATTAAAAAAGAAGGAGCTCATGCTAAACCTTTACAAATCTCTGATTAGGTCTCAACTGGTATATTATGAACCAATCTGGGCACCACACTTCAGGAAGATTTTAAGACATTTGAGAGGGTGCAGAAGAGGTTTACCATGGTGATACCAGAGATAAGAGACATCAGCTATGTGGGGTGTTTGAGGAAGCCTGGATTGTTCTTCTTACAGTAGAGAAAGTTAAGGGAGCCCCAGTGGAGGTATACAAAATTTCAAGGAGTTTTGTTCGATCAAGTAAGGAGAAAACTATTCCTGCTGGCAAGTGAATTGGTAACCAAAGGCTTTAGATTTAACATAATTAGCAAAATAGCTGAAGGGGAACTGAGGAGACACTTTTTTCACAAAGAGGGTTGCTAAGATCTAGAACTCACTATCTAAAAGGGTGGGTGGATCAAATTTCATAGAGGTTTTCAGACAAGAAACGAACTAATTGGCAGGGTCATGGGGAATAAGATGGGGTGCAGCATTAAATTGGACAACTCTTTCAAAGAGCCAGGGCAGGCACAATGACTGAATGGTCTCCTTCTGTGATGTATAGTCCTATGATTTTATGTATATGCATGTATCAGTATGGCAATTCATGTCATATAGAGCACATTATACCCATTACTTTCATTTTCAAGTGCAATTAGGGCCTCTTTTCATTTACGGTTGTTGAATTGTACAATTTGAGCAATTAATAAATGCTTCTAGCAACTTACAGTGTGATTATATCCTACAGAAAAATGTAATAACAAGAAACAGTGCCAGATGCTAAAGCCCATTAAATAAATCTATGATTTGAAAAGCAAAAACAGATTAAATCAGCAGACCCTAGCAAAGAATAATGAGTAATTGGGCTTGTTGCTCATTAATGAGTCCAATCTATTGGATTTTAATATGCGTGCCACAACACTACATTTGGGGCTTGGCCTAAATAGCCAAGTGGTTATGGTACTGGGCTTGCAACCCCAAGATCAAGAGTTCAAATCTCACAATGGCAAACTATGAAACAATGTAACTTCATCTGAATAGGAACAGATGGAAACATGTTTATACTCAGAAGAGTTAACACTACATTTGGGAGACAAGGGCTGCCCTGCAGTTGATGGTAGTGTACAAGCACATGTGGGTTTGAGTGGAGAGAATCAGCTACGTGTTGGGGAAACCTTGTATAAAGTGACCATTCCTCCACAGCTTAGACAGTTCAGATGCAATCACATTAGCATTTGTGGAGTTGGGCCTCTAGCTTATCTGCCTACTCAAGCAATGCAGAAGCATGAAAGTGCCACCAAATACTCCTAAACTTTTCACCTCTCAGGCACAGATTGCAAAGTAATGAGCATTTTAGTGGATGATTAGGTACACTGTACAATCTCTTTGCAAAAGTTGGCCATGGAGCAGTTACTGGTTGAGGTGCTTGCAGCCCTTTGCAAAGTCATCATTCCATTTGGACCAATCTCCTCCATGGTAACAGTGCAGCCTAGCAGCGCAGGTTAGGAGAATGCCTGTGCCTGAGCTGAGAGCACAGCCTGCAGTCTTTTGGCAAAGCTGCTGCCAATTGCTCAGGTGGAGTGGGGTGAAGGAGGGTGGGGTTTCGGGCAGCCATGCAGCGCACTAAACTCTGGCCATCCAAGTAGTGGCCAATGCTCTACAGGATGCCTTAAGGGGCCTTCAGATTTAATCAGGACACCCGAGCTAACCCACACATCTCGCTCTTTCATCCTGCAGGAGGAGTACATCAGGATCATGGAGCCTAGTGAACTAACTGCATATCTTGTGGCATACAGAGAACAGAGATGACAGAGAAGAGAGTGACTGAGGCTCCTGGCTGCGTAGAGAGAGGAGCAGCACCCTCAGGAAGAAGGGGAAACTGGAGCTCACGCACACGCCGCTGAAGAGCCACAGTGAACCGTAACTGTCTGCACCAAGCTGGACCTAGGGGCAATTGATGCCATCATTCATTCCTGCAGATGACCGAGAACCAGTGTCACTGAAGACTGCACATGTCCAGAGGACTGGTCTGTCACATCTGCCAGCTGATGCAGGATTTGGCGCCATGGGGACACGGAGGGCATCCACTGCCAGGGACTATGAAAGTGACCGGGGTGCTCAATATTTACAGCAGTGACACCTTTCAGGGCTCCACAGGTGACCTCTGTGGGATATCGCAAGGCCCCACCCACAAATGCACCCATGGGGTCATGGATGCCATCTTTGCGAGAGCACACAACTTTGTGCATTTCGCCTGGGACCAGGACAGCCAGGATGCAAGAGTGATTGGATTTGCCCAGATCTCAAGTCTCCCATAGCTGGAGGGTGCCATCGACTGCACTCATGTGGTGCTCAGATCTCTGTCAACTATGTCAACTGCAAGTGATTCCACTCGCTGAATGTTCAGCTGGTGTGCGACCACCACAAATGCATCCTGCAGATCTGTGCACAATTCAAGGGAGGACTCCACGACTCCTACATTCTCAGTCATTCGCAGATCCCTGACACCTTCCAGGGTCCACAGAGGCTGCAGCAATGGCTTCTCAGGGACAAGGGCTACCCGCAGAGGCCGCGGCTGATGACACCTGTGCAGTGGCCTCAGACTGCAGCAGAGTGAAGGTACAACGCAGCTCACGCTGCCACTGGCACCTTGGATGAGCAAATCATCGGGATACTGAAAATGAAGTTCTGGTGCCTGGACCAGTCTGGTGGAGACCTACAATACAGTCCACAAAGGGTGTCATGCATTGTCATCATCTGTGCCCTTAATAACCTGGCACTGCAACGGGGAGAGGAGCTGGCTGAGGAGGAGATGGAGGAGCTCTGCGGCTCCTCCGATGAGGAGGACGTCGATGAGGATGAGGCGAGAAGGTCCTCGAAGGCAACGATCAAGGCAATGAAGCCATCGCACCAACCAGATGAGGCAGGCACGCTTGGGAGGCCCTCGTGGTTGCTAGATTTCTGGAGGATGATGACAACATGTAGTGAGGAGACACCATAGATCCTCACATCACATCTGTGAACATTTGGCTTCAGTCTGGCTGACAGCAATGCACATACCCTCTGTGAGAATGTGCCTGTCATGGAAATGCATTGGAGGCCCTAATACTTCTCAATTGCAGGAGGATGATGATGAAATGAGGACTCTTCATAGATTTTAACATAGCCTATGTGAATGTCTGACTCCTGTCTGGCCGAGGGTTGCTCGGAGACACAGCCATGAAACATTAAATGCACCTTTGTCAGCCTTCAGCACCTGACCCCTTCAGGAGCACAGTGTCATTGGTCACAGACACTAACAAGATGGGGACCAGAGAGATCAGAGAGAATGACGGAACTCTGTGACGCCTGCCCATTAAATTCTGGCAGCAATGACAAGCACCATGACACCATCAGTAATGTGTCCAGTGAGTATGAAACCAGACAATCACTTTTGTCTGAAGGCTGCATAAAGCATAGGGAACAAGCCATGGACTGAGGCACATGCCTTTATCTTGTTCAGGAACCAAGGCTTCACATCTGAGTGACACGGACACTGCTCATCAGAACAAGGAGCCATAGGCAAGGAGACATTCTTGGGAATGTTATGGCAGGTGGATGGTAAACGCCAAGCTGCTCAAATCCTAACTGAAGTCTCACTACCTCCAAAGTCTCACTACCTCCTGACTCACTACTTCCTGACTCACTAGTGTCAGGTATCACTTCCAACATTAAATGCTATGCTATCACTTCAACAATGTCTGCTTTCTTTGCCGCTACAGGTAGCCTCAACTGCAACTTATCTGCCAACTCTGTTAACTTACCCTTAGATACTTTTTGTAAGCAATCGGGGTTATATCTTCTACTTCCAAAAAGGTTTTAACCATGGCTATAGCCATTTTTGCAGTCTCACCAGTTTAATAATCCTTCACACCAACTCTTGAATTTAAAGTGTTTCTTGTACTTGTAACCTTAAGACTCACCAACTCCAAACCAATCAAGGAATTTCAAATATATCCTGGACGAGCCCCCAATTTTGATATTGCAGGCAGATGGTAAATGCCAAGCTGCCCAAATCCCAGACAGAAACTTGAAGCAGTTGCCACAACTATTTCCAATTTGTGCTTATTCCAAGATGTGGGCTTTGAGTTCAGTAAAAAGGCTACCAAAGCTTAGAGATTTCTTACAAAACAAATTTAACTTTTATTCATAACAAAAGCATGATTTGAGGCACATACATAGGATTACAAATTACTACTATAACTCCTAGCTCCCCTAGTTAATCAAACTCCCAGTTACACCTCTGTTAAGGCAACAGTAAAATGATTTCATATGGCCCAGGCAAAATAATATGATACCCTGAACAGTTGAATTCAAAGTGAGTTTTCTTAACTTCAGCTCTTTGTAGGGAGCAGTTTGGGCATAGTGGCTGGAGGTTTTTCACATTTGTTAGATCTTAGAATTCCTGCCCTTGCACACAGCCTTCTCTCCTTTATACATATTTTCCCCTTTAAATGCAAATTCCCATTGTCTCACTACATCTTTGGACTTTACCTCTCTAATAATAAAAATCTATCATGGTGCCAATTTTACCAGTAATCTTTGGGAAAAATAAACACACAGTTCCTTGACTTCTCCTGGCTAGGTGAAACATTTCACTTCTCTTTTGAATTCAAGCTAGTCTTGTTTATTTAAAAATTCAAATGTTCCCTTTACACCTCACATTCTAAAGTTTCACCCATGTTTACCTACTTAGCATTTCAAACCTAGTTTCCTATTTGATACATCAAAGCACCCTGCCCAGCTGTCTGTAATTCAATTAAAACCTCCTCCACCCCCCACCACACACAAACACATATACCCAGAACCCACTATTACTCTACTTTGCTGAAACATGACAAGGCTGCCATTTTCTCACTAAAAGATTACCCTTAATGTAATTGCGTTCCGATATACATTCTGCCTCTATTTCTGCGTAAGCTGTCTGATATAACTGTTGTAAAAGCGAATCCTTTTTCTGTAACCCTACAAAATGCTTTGAATTAAACAGCTCAGCTGCATTGTCTTCCAGTCTTTCTTCCTGAATAACCTTATCAAACACAGTGCCAGCTCATTGGACTTCTAAATCTTCTCTCTGCCTTCAAACTTCCTGTTCTTCTTGTTTCAACCTATGAGCTTGTTATCTTGTTATCACAATCTGGAAACAATCCAGGATGCTCTCTCTGCAACACATTTGTTCAAAACACTTCTACAGGCTGCTCAGCTACCAAAGGCATCACCCACATCTGGGACCCAGCTATATCATTACCCAAAATAAATTGAACCCCTGCAATGGGCAATTTTTCCACTACTCCAACAATCACCTCACCTGTTTTCCACTTTTTAAATTTACCTTCCACAAGGTAATTGGTTTAGCATCTCCATGAACCCCACTTATTATCATCTGTTTCTGCAATACTCCCTCTGAACAACAAATATCACGATCCCACAACAGTAAGAATTGACTAGCCCCTGTGTCTCTTAAAATTTTAATATCTTCACTTACTCCATCCTGTATACATGGAAAGACTTTCCCTTCACATACAAAATCTTTAAACAATTCTGCAACCTGCTCCTCAAAATTCTGTTGGGTAAATTGTGAAGACATTTGCACTTCTTTACCTATCACTGATTCTTATTGTTTTACCCATACACAAATCATTGGTTTTTCTTGTGTCTGAACCTCAAAACCCACAGTACTTTTACTTCCAGTGCTTTTCTACACCCCAATAATTACAACAGATTTTCCCTGCAATTTGCAAAACACTGACTTTGTGTGTCCAACTTTATTACAATGAAAACACTTCAATTTTCAAATGTCACTTCTATCCTCAGCACCTTCCTTTTTATTTTGAGAATAAACTTCTTGGGAATTTCTTCCTACTCCTTATCTTCCCTGGGTATCCACTTTCCTTTCACCTTCCCACTTTCTACCTTTCTCTGATTTAAAAGGGTGATGAAAAAGGTTAAGCTCAATGAACTAACTCGTAATCATCAGTTATCCATGCTATTTGTCCTACTGTTTGAACCCTCTGTTCCTCCACATGAGTTCTCACTACTGAAGGAATTGTATCATTAAATTCTTCCAAAATAATTACCTCTCTTAAGAGCTGCATATGCTCTCTCTGGCCAGGATTTTCCCATTGACAATTTGGGGGCGGGGCCCACTCGGCGACGGGAAAATGATGCAGGATGATGTCAGGAGGAACCCCCGATGTCATCCCGGTCCCTTTAAATTTTCAGGAAGGCCGGAGGACAGCAAAATCAGCTATCCGCCCACCAACATGTCAATGGCCAATTGAGGCCATTGACAGGCTAATTAAGATTGTTAAAGACCTGCCCATCCACTGGCAGGATGAGGTTTCATGTCCATTTTTAAAAAGTTTCATAAAGTTTATGTATTTCTTATTAACATGTTCCATCTCGTGTGACAATGTCACATGAGGGGGACATGTTAATAATGCTAATATTTTTCTATTTTTGAAGTTTTTTTACCTGTCAGTAATCTCCCTGAGACAGCACTTGGTCTCAGGGAGCAGTGCACTCTTTCGCGCAAATGCGCAAAAGAGCACACTTTGACAGTTGGGGCATTCCCTGCCCCCCCTCCGCACAGGAAGCACATAGCACTTCCCGTTGGGCGGACCGCTGCACAGGCCTTAATTGGCCCGCCCACTCAAAATGGCGGCAGGCCCTGTTTCAGCGGCAGGGTTCGGCTACCTGCCTGCCACCGAGCCGGTGGGGCCCGACGACCCACCAAGGGCAAAATTCTGCCCTCTATCTTTAATGCTTGTATCCACCTGTCAAAATTATTTTTTTTTACTCTCTCAAACTCAATATAAGTTTGCCCAGGCTGTTTTCTTGTATTCCTAAATTTCTGCCTGTATGCCTCAGGAACCAACTCATACGCATTCAAAATAGCCTTTTTTTTTTACCACATCCTAGTTCACCGACATTTCTTCTGACAGTGAAGCAAAAATCTGATGTGCTCTACCCACCAACTTGGATTGTAACAAGAATGTCCAGTTTCCCTGTGACCTTTTCATCGGTTTAATTATCTTCTCAAATGAAATAAAGAATGCTCCAAAATCCCTTTCCTCAAACTTTGGCAGTGCTTGTACAAATTTAAACATCTCCCCACAGGTTTTAGCTTAAAGGTATTTTTCATCATCAGAACTTTCCTCAGAATATGAGATCTCTTTTTTAACTTCCAGCCTTTTAGCTGGTATTCCCTGTCTCATCCCTTCTCTCTTTGCCTTGCCTCTCTTTCTTTATCCCTCTCTCTAACCTGGAATTTCGGTTCCAGCTTCCTTTCTTTCTCCTGCCTTTCTGCTTGCTCCATTTGAAATGCCCTTTCTTTTACTGTGCCTCTAGTTCATGTTTTTTCAGTCCCTTTCCTTGTTCAAATTGAAGCTTCTTCATTTCTAACTGAAGTCTCACTACCTCCAAAGTCGCACTACCTCCTGACTTACTAATGTCAGGTATCACTTCCAACATTAAATGCTGTGCTATCACTTCAACTATGTCTGCTTTCTTTGCCCCTACAGGTAACCTCAGCTGCAACTTATCTGCCAACTCTGTTAACTTACCCTTAGATACTTTTTGTAACCCAGTTGGAGTTATATCTTCTACTTCCAAAAAGGTTTTAGCCATGGATACAGTCATTTTTGCAATCTCATCAGTTTAAAAATCCTTCACACCAACTCCTAAGTTCAGAGTGCTTCTCATACTCGTAACCTTAAGGTTCACCAACTCTAAACCAATCAAGAAATTTCAAATATATCCTGGACGAGCCCCCAAATTGTTATGGCAGGCAGACAGTAAATGCCAAGCTACCCAAATCCCAGAGGGAAGCTTGAAGCAGTTGCCACAACTATTTCCAATTTGTACTTATTTCGATTTGCAGGCTTTGAATTCAGTAAAAAGACCATCGAGGCTTAGCGGTTTCTTACAAAACTAAATTAAACCTTTATTAATAAAAAAAAATGATTTTTAAGTTCATACATAGGTTTACAAATTACTACTATGATAACTCCTAGCTCCCCTGGTTAATCTAACTCCCAGTTACACCTCTGTTAAGGCAACAGTAAAAACACATAGGGTCGAAATCTCTGGTTGGCGAGCAGGGGCGGGGCCCACTTCCCGACGCATAAAATGATGTGTGGTGACGTCGGGCATGCGCCTGACATCACCGCACACCATCACGATATTTGGAAAGGCAGGCGCGCTATAAGTTCGGATGCACAGGCATCCAGTCACAAAAACACCCCTTGACCAATACCCTCTGCTTTCTGCCACTCAGCCAATTCTGGATCCAATTTGCCAAATTGCCTTGGATCCCATGGGCCCTTAACTTCATTATCAGTCTCCCATGCAGGACCTTATCAAAACACCTTGTTGTAGTCCAAGTAGACTACGTCAAATGTACTGCCCACATCTACACACCTGGCCACTTCTTCAAAAAATTCAATCAAATTGGTCAGACATGACCTCCCCTTAACAAAACCATGCTGGCTGTCCTTGATTATTCCCTACCTCTCCAAGTGTAGGTTAATTCTGTCCCTCAGAATTGCTTCCAATAGTTTCCTCACCACTGAGATTAAGCTGACCGTGGATAAGGTTTATACAAATGCCTCCTATCCGCCTGCCTGTTGTGCCTGTGCAACGTCCTGAAGATCACACGGGCTCCAAAAAGTCGAGATCAATTGCTGCCTCAAGGACCTTAACTGGCCCATTAATTGATGGCGAATGCGCATCTGAACTTATAGCGCGCCTGCCTTTCCAAATATCGTGATGGTGTGCGGTGATGTCAGGCGCATGCCCGATGTCACCACACATCATTTTATGCGTCGGCGAGTGGGCCCCGCCCCTGCTCGCCAACCAGAGATTTCAACCCTATGTGTTTTTACTGTTGCCTTAACAGAGGTGTAACTGGGAGTTAGATTAACCAGGGGAGCTAGGAGTTATCATAGTAGTAATTTGTAAACCTATGTATGAACTTAAAAATCATTTTTTTATTAATAAAGGTTTAATTTAGTTTTGTAAGAAACCGCTAAGCCTCGATGGTCTTTTTACTGAATTCAAAGCCTGCAAATCGAAATAAGTACAAATTGGAAATAGTTGTGACAAGTGCTTCAAGCTTCCCTCTGGGATTTGGGTAGCTTGGCATTTACTGTCTGCCTGCCATAACAACTTGGGGGTTCGTCCAGGATATATTTGTCGATTTTTCACAGCCCCTGCGATCTTCAGGACATTGCACGGGTGCAACTGGCAGGCGGAAGGACACATTTGTATAAACCTCATCCATGGGCGGGATAAGAGGGGTGAGCGGGGTCGTGAATGTGATCTTTCAGGTACTTAAATGTGAAAGTAACTTGTACTTGCCTATGTGATCAGGAAGACTTCAAAACTCACACCAGCTGCTTGGGCAGGAGTAAAAGCCTTGGTCAGGACTCTACAGCAAAGATCATTTTTGGGGCCTGAAACTTTCAGGAAGCCTTCCCTTAGACTAGGAATGGGAGTTGTGCTCTCCACCAGAGGAACATCCTCCAAAGAGGAAGGAAGGGCTAGATGGGGGAGGAGGCCAGGAATGCACATTCAGCCTCCAGGAGAGCCACCTTTGGGAAGAAAGGTGCAGGCATAAGGAGCGCAAGGCTAACAGGAAGTCCTAAGTGGAAAGGGATGCAGAAAGCACCACTATCCTGCTGCCAGGGTATACAGGTAGCGAAGCAGCTACCCCAACATGTCTGAGGTCCAGTGCCAAAGGAGGCTCCCTCTCTCAAGGAAGACAGTCACCTCCATCTGTCTGACGATAGGCCTTGACATCTCCACCAGCTGTGAGAGTGGACACCCCATGCCAGTGGCTCTAAAGGTCACAGCTGCCCTCAACTTCTCTGCCTCCGTCTCATTCCAGGGGTTGGTGGGTGACCTCTGCGGTGTCTCCCAATCAACTGTCCACACTTATGTCAAGCAGGAGACAGACGCTCCATTCAGGTGTGCATTGACTTTCATCCACTACCACTGGGACAATGCCAGTCAGACAGAACGAGCCAGAGGCTTCGCGGCCATTGCTGGCTTCCCCCGTGTCCAGGGAGCTATAGGCTGCACACATGTGACCATCAAGGCGCCAGCAGGTGAGCCCGGTGCCTTCCTTAACAGGAAGGGCTTCCACTCCATGAATGTGCAGATAGTGTGTGACCACAGGATGCTGATTCTACAAATCTGTGCAAGGTACCCAGGCAGCTCCCATGACCCCTACATCCTGAGACACTCCCAGGTGCCGGGGCTCTTCAGTGCTCCAGCCCGGCTGGATGGATGGCTGCTGGGTGACAAGGGCTATCTCCTCAGAAGGTGGCTCATGACGTCTCTCCGCCATCCAAGAACAGGCTGAGCAGCAGTACAATAGGAGCCATGCCTCCACAAGGGCTGTGGTGGAGAGAGCCGTTGGTCTTCTCAAGATGCGCTTCCGATGCCTATACCACTCAGGGGCTGCATACCAATAAGCCCCAGATCGTGTGTCGCTGATAGTGGCTGTATGATGCGCTCTCCACAATCTGGCGCTGGAAAGGGGGGACGCAGTGGACGAGGAAGACATAGACGCACTTCCTCTGGATGTACACAATGAGTCCAGCAGTGAGTCCGAGGATGAGCATGCACAGGGAAACGCTGAGGGGGTAGATGCTGACCTGGGCATACTCCAGGGAGGCAGGAACACCCGGGAGGCTTTAATCCAAAGAACCTTCAGCTAGCCCACCACAGATGGACCTTCAACACATGCTAGGGCTGCAGGCTCCACACTCGATACCTGAGTGCTAAATCAGCCAGGATAATATCATTAACTAAGGCTCTTGTCAATAAAGCTCAATGTCAAACAACTCACTCATAACATCATGGCTTCCTGTGCACATGCAGAAGTAAGGAATCACCCTGAGGCATGGCAACATGTCAAAATTTAATGTGGGAACAAATGTTACTTCGTAAAGCCAAAAAAAAGCGGTATTGGACATCACACCAAGTCTTCCAGAAAGTACTATGGGCCAACATAAAAGCACCAGTGAGAGATCCGTGATGTGCCTAAGCTGCCTTAAGTTTACATTTATGGGTGTTACGTCTAGTTCCTGTCCCCTCGTTGGCACTGATATCTGAGACAGCCTGCTCACTGTGCTGTCCTGTTGGTCTCGATGACTTTGGTGGACATCCTCTGGCCCGTGGAGCCTTTGATGGCTTCACCTGGGAGGGAATTGTCAGTTACACAGCTGGCATCTCCCAGTCGCCACAGGTTCATCGGATGCTACTGTCACTGGCAGGGGGGTGGAGGAGCTGCTGCCCTCATCCGGAGCGCCCAGAGATGACAGGCTGCTGCTGCGCCAACATGAGGTCGCTTCAGACCTCCCTGCTCACCTTAGATGGATGGGCACCGAGCTGGGATACTTGGTATCCAAACAATCTCCCACACTGGCACTGACCAGCTGAGGCCAGTGCTGCTGTGAGGTCTTGTAGGTTGGAGCACAACCCCAGGAGGCCCTGATTGGTCTCCTGGAGGAGCCTCTCCACGAAACTCGCCACTCTCTCCATGGAGGAAGCATGGCACTCGGCCATGAGGCTCATTGCATCGGTGATGCTCTGCTTGGACTCCTCAAGCACAGGCACCATGCCACACATAGCATCATGTATCTCCGCCAGATTGTCCCGCATACCCTGCTGCACTTCCAGCATTCACAGTCTCATGGAAGACTCCAGAGGGACATCATCAGCCACTGAACGAACATGTACCTGGTCCTCAGAAGTCTTCTGACTGCCAGCGCCCTGGGCACTCTCTCTCTCTGCCCACACCTCAAGCGAGTGTGAAGTGCCCTCACCGCTGTGCCCCGGGACACTAGCCGAAAAACTAATTCCCACCGAGGTGCTCATATCTGTGCTGGTGCCTGCCTGGCTGAGATGGTGTGACGCTGGTGAGTGGATTTGCTCTGGGGCTTCAGGGGTCAGTGGTGGGCCCTCTGCTTCCTCCTCCTGACCCTGCTCCAGTGATGCTGAAAGAAAGAAAAAGGACTTTTGATTAGTTACAGTGCAGACAATGTCAATTTGCATGCCACTCCCCTGGATCATTATGCGCTCATCCTTCCATATCAATGGTAAACCCATGTTGCAAACTTCGATCACTGAGCATTCAGCAGTGCCAAGGCTGCTGGGACAAACATAGTGATATGAGTGCTTGCCAAACATACCTCCCCATGGCACCCGAGCCTCACTGCCACAGGTGGACCTGGGTGCATGGTGCCTCTCCAGATCCATGACCTGCTGCTCGGAGGCCATTAGGATGGCCAACTGGGCCTGGCCTCCGCCAGTCCGCATTAGTTCAGAGGCACAGTGTTTTCCTGAAAAGGAGAGAGGAGCATTGATTAGTCCGGCCTGTAACTGGATTCCCATCGCATCCCTGCCACCCCAGCAAGAGTGGGACATTGCAGGACTCCAGTTCTTCATTACCCTGCAGCTGCCGCACACTCAGCCAAACAAGCCAGGGCTGACCCACCCCCCATTGCCCAAATGCTGCCTCCTTCACATGTGGCAGCGCGAGGTGTCACTTTGCTAAGCAAGGAGACACAAGCATTTGGAGTGCAAAGACCAAGAGATGGATTGGTGCCTTGCCAAATAGAAGCTCCTCTCCCAGCATTTTAGCACCCTGACTTTGACATGCTTCCCAGTTCCAGCACTATGCACGGGCAGACACTTGTCTTTCACCAAGATAAAAGGGATAAACTGCGGATGCTAGAAATCCAAAACAAAAATAAAAATAAAAATACCTGGAAAAACTCAGCAGGTCTGGCAGTATCTGCAGAGATGAACACAGTTAACATTTTGAGTCCGTATGACTCTTCAACAGAACTAAGAAAAAATAGAAAAGGGCTGAAATATAAGCTGGTTTGGGGGGAGGGGGCGGTAGGACAGGTAGAGCTGGATAAAGGGCCGGTGATAGGTGGAGATAGCCAAAAGATGTCATAGACAAAAGGACAAAGAGGTGTTGAAGGTGGTGATATTATCTAAGGAATGTGCTAATTAAGGGTAGAAAGCAGGGTGAGCAAGGTACAGATAGCCCTAGTGGGGGTGGGGTGTTGGAAGGGATCGAAATAGGCTACAAGGTTGAGATAAAACAATGGATGGAAATACTTTTAAAAATAATGGAAATAGGTGGGAAAAAAAAATCTATATAAATTATTGGAAAAAGGGGGATCGGAAAGTGGGTGGGGATGGGGGAGAGAGTTCATGATCTAAAATTGTTGAACTCAATATTCAGTCCGGAAGGCTGTAAAGTGCCTAGTCGGAAGTTGAGATGCTGTTCTTCCAGTTTGCATTGAGCTTCACTGGAACAATGCAGCAGGCCAAGGATGGACATGTGAGCATGAGAGCAGTTGGAGTGTTGAAATGGCAAGCGACAGGGAGGTCTGGGTAATACTTGCGGACAGACCGAAGGTGTTCCACAAAGCGGTCACCTAGTCTGTGTTAGGTCTCTCCAATGTAGAGGAAACCGCATTGGGAGCAGTGAATGCAGTAGACTAAACTGAGGAAAGTGCAAGTGAAATGCTGCTTCACTTGAAAGGAGTGTTTGGACCCTTGGACAGTGAGGAGGGGGGAAGTAAAGGGGCAGGTGTTGCACCTTCAGCAGTTGCATGGGAAGGTGCCATGGGAGGGGGTTGAGGTGTAGAGGGTGATGGAGGAGTGGACCAGGGTGTCCCAGAGGGAACGATCCCTGCGGAATGCCGCCGGGGGGGTTGAAGGGAAGATGTGTTTGGTGGCATCATGTTGGAGTTGGCGGAAATGGCGGAGGATGATCCTTTGAATGCGGAGGCTGGTGGGGTGATAAGTGAGGACAAGGGGGACCCTATCATGTTTCTGGGAGGGAGAGGAAGGTGTGAGGGCGGATGCGTGGGAGATGGGCCGGGCAAGGTTGAGGGTGCTGTATGTAGAACATTCCATGTTCCAGTCCTACTTCGGCCCCCTCCCACAACACTTTCTCCGGTACATCAATGATTGCTTCGGTGCTGCTTCATGCTCTCCTCTGGACCTGGAAAAATGTATTAATTTTGCTTCCAATTTCCACCCCTCCATCATTTTCACATGGTCCATCTCTGACACTTCCCTTCCCTTCCTTGACCTCTCTGTCTCAATTTCTGGTGATAGACTGTCCACCAATATCCATTACAAGCTTACCGACTCTCACAGCTACCTCGACTACAGCTGCTCACACCCCGCTTCCTGTAAGGACTCCATCCCATTCTCTCAGTTCCTTTGCCTCCATCGCATCTGTTCTGATGATGCCACTTTCAAAAACAGTTCCTCTGACATGTCTTCCTTCTTCCTTATCCGAGGTTTTCCACCCAAGGGCCCTCAACCGTGTCCAGCCTATCTGCCGTGCATCCGCCCTCACACCTTCCCCTCCCTCCCAGAACTGTGATAGGGTCCCCATTGTCCTCACATCACCCCACCAGCCTTCGCATTCAAAGGCTCATCCTCTGCCATTTCCTCCAACTCCAGCATGATGCCACTACCAAACACATCTTCCCTTCAAACCCTCCGGCAGCATTCCGCAAGGATCGTTCCCTCCGGGACACCCTGGTCCACTCCTCCATCATCCCCTACACCTCAACCCCCTCCCATGGCAACCACAGAAGGTGTAACACCTGCCCCTTTACTTACTCTCTGCTAACCGTCCGGGGGCCCAAACACTCCTTTCAAGTGAAGCAGCATGTCACTTGCACTTCCCTCAATTTAGTCTACTGCATTCACTGCTCCCAATGCGGTTTCCTCTCCATTGGAGAGACCAAACGCAGACTAGGTGACCGCTTTGTGGAACCCCTTCGGTCTGTCCGCAAGCATTACCCAGAGCTCCCTGTCGCTTGCCATTTCAACACTCCACCCTGCTCTCATGCCCACATGTCCATCCTTGGCCTGCTGCATTGTTCCAGTGAAGCTCAACGCAAAATGCAGGAACAGCATCTCATCTTCCAACTAGGCACTTTACAGCCTTCCGGACTGAATATTGAGTTAAACAATTTTAGATCATGACCTCTCTCATCCATCCCCACCTACTTTCTGATCCCCCTTTTTTCCAATAATTTATATAGATTTTTCTTTTCCCACCTATTTCCATTATTTTTAAATGTATTTCCATCCATTGTTTTATCTCTACCTCTTAGCCTATTTTGATCCCTTCCCCCACCCCACCCCCACTAGGGCTATCTGTACCATGCTCGTCCTGCTTTCTACCCTTAATGTCACCTATTAGCTTATTCCTTAGATAATATCAATGTGGTACTCAGCCTTCAACACCTCTTTGTCCTTTTGTCTATGACATCTTTTGGTTATCTCCACCTATCACTGGCCCTCTATCCAGCTCTACTTGTCGCACCCCCCCTTAAACCAGCTTATATTTCACCTCTTTTCTATTTTTCCTTAGTTCTGTTGAAGAATCATAAGGACTCGAAACATTAACTGTGTTCCTCTCCGCAGATGCTGTCAGACCTGCTGAGTTTTTTCAGGTATTTTTATTTTTATTTTAATTTTTGCCTTGTCTTCCACTCCCATTCTATACTCTGGGTGGCAGCGCCACACATGCTGCGGATGCTGAGCGAGGGATCCATGCCATGAGGGATTCAATGCCATTACTGTGCTCAGAGTTGCTGGGGTGGGGCAGGGCGGTGTTGGGGACGAAAGGGTGATGGCTGCATTAAGTGACTTGAGGCAATGTAGTACTCAGCCTTCCCGAACGCAGGATATCATTTAATCTTTTGCAGCACTAGACCCATGCGCACTGCACCATATTATGGGAGCTCACACTCTCGGCCATCTTCTCCCAGGCACGTTTGGTCAGGTTGGGAGGCCTCCGTTTCCCATCTCTCAGAAGAGGGACCTCTCGCCGCACTGCCACCTCCTCTAGGAGGGCAGCTAGGCACTCGTCGGAAAAATGAGGGGCACGCAGCCCCTATGGCCTACCCTCTGGCCTGTTCTGCCCCGATGGCCTACCCTTGGGCTTGCGTCAGGCACATTGCCCCTCTGATGTGCTCTTCTCCCAGCCAGGCCTTCATTTAAACAGGCCAACAGGTCACCATTGGACCCAGCAGTCCCTGCACATCCGTCAACACCCACCCACCTCTGTTATCCACAGGAGTCATCAACTACACTGGGCAGGTCTTAATTTGCCCACCCGCGTAAAATGGCGGCATGGACCTAATCGCAGGTGGCGATTGGGTCCGCGCCCGCCCATTTCTGCATGGCCCACCTGACATGGGGTAAACTCTCCCCATAGTACCAATTCTACCATTAATCTTTGGGAAAAATAAACACACTGCTTCTTGACTTCCCCTGGCTAGGTGAAACATTTCACCCCTTCTTTTGTATTCAAGCCAATCTTGTTTACTTAAAAATGCAAATGTTTCCTTTACATCTGATATTCTAAAACTTTACACATGTTTACCTCCTTAGCATTTCAAACCTAGCTTATCTTCTGATACATCAAAGCTTTCAGGCCAGCTGCCTTTAATTCAATTACGTAACACACACACACACACGCACAGGCACACACACACACACACACACACACACACGCACACACACATAGATACAGACCCCACTATTACTCTACAATAAGTTCCACTAACATTATAAAAATTATTATATTTTCCTGATAGGGAGTTTATTTACAATAGTGAACATTATGTGCAAGGGATTAACACCCATGCTCAGGCTGCGTAACACATCTTCTTAACCTTCCTAGCCCTGCTGCTTTATCTTGGTGCTCCCCCGACATCCATAGCAGAGGTGAAGGCAGTTTGCTGATTGCTAAGCCCTGTCTGTGATGACCTTGGTGAGCTTCTGGAGGGCCGAGACCTGGGGGGCCCCAGCTTGCTTTCAGGGTCCTGCTGTGTGGCAGTGACACCCTCCTCGTCCTGTGGAACTGGAGCTGCTAGGGTCACAGAAAGAGGGATTTTGTAGAAGCTAGACACTCCCAGAGTCCTGGTTGGCCAGCAGACGAAGATCCCAGGCAGCCTTCGCATTTTTCATGGAATCTCATCAATGGGCGGAATGAGGTTTCATGAAGGGTTTATTAATTTAATAAAATGTTACATGTAAATTCATAAACATGACCCACCTCATCTGACACTGTCACATGAGGGGACATGTCTGAGTAATTTTATTTTTTATTGTTCACATTTTTATGACTTTTCTTAGTCTACCTGAGGCAGCTCTGTGCCTCAGGGAGATCTCTGTGCTCTTTTAAAGAGCGCAGACCCCGACTCTCCCTCCTCCCCCCACCCGCACAGGTAGCGCTGAATGCTTCCGGGTGGGTGTCACGCTGGGTGGGCCTTAATTGGCCCACCCACATAAAATAGCGGCGCGCAGCCGATCCCGGGCAGCAATCAGCTGCCCACCTTCAGGTGCCCGCTGCTGCCCAGCCCCCCCTCCGATGGGAAAAAAATTTTTCCCCAAGGGATATGGAGATGGAGCAGGAATGTGGCATTGAGGTAGATGATCAGCCATCATCGAATTGAATGGTGGAGCCAGCTCGATGGGCTGGGTAACCAACCCCTGTTCCTATGTTCCTGGAGAGATCATTACGGATAACGGTTCACAATTTATTGGTATGCTATTTCAAGATATATGTGAGAAGTGGAATATCAATCACACTACTTCTGCTCATTACCTTAGATCTAGCAGCCTAGCTGAACAGTTGATTCACACAGTGAAATCCCTAATTCTCAAATGTAGACAGACCAAGCAAGACTTACACATTACAGTGTTACATCGGAGAGTAACACCTTTAAATGCAACTATTTCATCACTGGCAGGGCTCATGTTTGGCAGACCAGTGCATACCATTTACCTACTCTCTCTCAACCTGCTCTCTCAGAAACTTGAGAACAACTTTTATAAATACAAGGGAAGATGACAACGTGCACAATAAAAATGCAGGTACAGAATTGCCAAGTTTACAGTTGAGACAACAACTTCACATTCAGGGCCCCACAGAAGGTATGTGGCAATCAGCTGAGGTGACAAGGATTTATTCAGAACAAAGGTCCCATGAAGTCATTACACACAAAGGCACAACAGTGAGACATGACCAAGGACAAATCAGATTAACCACCGTTCAGTGCAATTGCATGTAGAACAAGATCTCAAATGCAACAAGCACAACATCCAAGAATGACAATAAGAAATATCTAGACAAGGTTACCATCACAAGGCCTAGTCATACCAGCAGATTATCTTTACACTTTAGAGGCTCATAGATTCACCAATTCTATGTGTTTATTTGATGGTAACTGAGCATGAACATGTATTGTAAATAGTGATACTTCTTTGAAAGGGTCCTTCTACCTTGGACTCTAGGTGTGGGACTTTGTTCTTAGACAGACTACAGACATTCTCTGGTATTTGCTTAACACTTGTTTATTCGTACTCCATCTAAACAGATCACAGGATAGGCACGTTGCATCTAGGCAGGGTTCCAATCTCTCTTCTCTTTCGAGTAACATCATCACGTACTTCATATATTAGCATATCCCATCTGTTCAGGCTTTGTACTATAGAGGACACAGGACAACTGGTAATAGATACAAAGCTTCCGATTATGTAATAAATTGGAACAACACTTTAATAAAAATCTCAGCAGAACCAGAACATTGAATTCTGGCTTGAAGTTTACCACTGGACAAAATTGTTCACAATTTTGAGCAGAGAACTGCACTGATCATTATAACATTGTTAAAGCAGCAACTTCACTGTGAGTACAAGATTTCTTATTTTATTGAATGTAAGCTTTTCCACAGATGGAAACGAGGCAGAAACAAAATGATTGTTTAAGGAGACTGGATAAATGCTTGAAAAGAAATTAAATATGGAAAGGGCAGGAGAATAAGACTTGACTACACTGCTGTATTGAAAACTGAACAGCAACACTGTCAACGGGCCAGACAACCATCTTCTGTGATGTACTTACTGTAGTTCTACAATTTTTACAACTTTTAATTGCATCATTCCAACTTCCTCACTGTTGTATGTGCACAATTCCAGATAACATTGTATTTCGTAAAAGAAAATGAATAATTAAAATAATTAAGCAAATGAAAAGTATTTCATGAGCATATTTGCTTTTGCATACTCTTTTTCCTCTGCATCCTCACCAGGTTGAAATTAAAAAACCATCACACTATTACTCAAACTTGTTCTTCCAAAACCTTGGATGAATTCCAGGTCACATACTGTACCAGTTCAGTGTAGCATCCCTATTACTGCATGGCTGCACACCTCACAGGTGTGCAGCCTGGTTTCAAACCACAAATGGTCATTACTGTTGAAGAATATGCCAGCCTAAGCTGGAGGTACCTTACACTGGATGGCATAGCTTTGCACTAATACCTCTCCTGACCCAACTTAGTGAAAATAAAACACATGGCCATTGTCATCGATTGTAACTCTAGCCTGAGTGCATAAACTGATGGAATATTCCACAGCACCCAACCTTACCAACACTCCCCAGGTTAAGGTAGCAGGAAGAGGCCAGGGCAAGAAAAAACATTAAGGCAAGCTACACAAACTGTGGGGCACCCTCCACTAGTGAAGCACATAGTGATCTCAGTGTGGTTCGTAAACTTGCAGGGTAAATAAATGTGACACATAATAGCAACAGCACAGAGATTCACTACACAACAGCCATCTTCCACACAGTTTTCAGTTTCTCACTGGAAGCAAAGAGTTCCAGTCTCCAATGCAAGACACTCCCTGGTTCATGGCAATAAGAGAACAGCAACATGAAATACTCATACCAATTGCTCTCAGGAAGGTGGAGATCTGACACCTTCCCGCACTCTCCATCACCATCCATACGACCAGCTCATCAGACCTTAGTCATCCTCTTTATTTCACCCACTTATTGATAATAATGAATATAATGAATCCATGAGATAAAACAAACATTTCATTTTTGCAAATAGTGAAGCAGTATTATTGTCTGCCCTTTATACACTTCCATTTGGACAATGAGTTTTGTTAAAGTTAGATATAACCTTCCATCCATCTCTCTTGCACTGTTTGCTACATAAGCTCCCTGCAGGATCTCATGACAGTGGATCACAGCCCCAAATCACTTATGGGCATATTGAACATTTTAAAGGAAGATATGTGTTTTTTTTTTAATGACATACAAGCAAAAAGCTACCTGAGAATGTAAAGTGACCACTTTCTGGAAAATTCCTATGTGATTATACTTGACCAACTAGCCCAGAGGGAACATAGAATGTCATACCTAAAAAGGTGTCAAGGCCTACTCAGACAGAGACACTTGAAAGGAAGAGATACAATGCAAAAGACTGAACTTTAATCTCCTGTGGTTGTGAAGACAATGGAGACTGATTACCACATCTCAGCAGAAACCTTCTTCTCATGTTGAGTTATGTCTCAGAGTGTGGAAATGGTCTGAGTTGAAAGAAAGCAAATTAAGACATGGCTGTTTTTCCCTTCCAGGACTACACAAGGAAATTGATTAAAAAGCCAGCTGCAAACCTGATCTGTGTGTTCTAGTTCTGGTATGCTAATGTGTGCTATGAAGGCCCCTACAGAAGAACATCAATTAGGTACTCCTGCAGCTTGCAGTCAAAAGTCTGTCCCCTCTCTCTGTAGTGGGAGGCAAGTCAACAAAGCCAGACTCAGGAAGGAAATAGCATAGATCCTTCGGCTAACCTGCAGAACCCAGCGTCTCCAAACCAACAGCTCAACTGCCAAAGTCAACTCCACCAGAATCACTCAACTTAACGGCCGCAATGTTTCATACCTACTTCTCATGGACAAGCCAAAGACTGATTCGTAGATCCTTTTCACTTGTATTTTTGGCCTCAACTTCTCATTTCTAATCTGTGTGAATTTGTTGCATTTCTATTATTTTTTGGGGGGTTTTTAGTAACTAATTAACTTACTCTTTATTTGAGTCAAGAAAGCCTGGTTAAATTGGTTCCTTCTAAAACATAAATATGCTCGGACTGGGAAAAGATATCCATGAAGGAAGGGATCCTTTTGAAATTAAGCTTGTTGCGACCAACACAGGGGTTTGAATAAAGAAGGGGAACCAGCTCATTCCTCCTCACCCAAAAGCATAATAAAATCGGGGGACCTTGTCCGGGATCATAACAAATTGGGGGACCTCACCCGGGGACCAGTCATAACAAAGAACAATGGGGAAACTTTGAGGCCTCCTAAATAGGGAAAACAGGGAACTAGGATCCCTGAAATTATGCAGAATGACTAACTGCCCCATGTCCAGTGACATTATGACTGATCCATCTTCCCAAGGACTTAACATTGGACAGTTAGAGCAATGGCTGAATTTCGCCCTTTACATATGCAATTTGGTTTCCTATAATGTATAAGGGACACTGATTGCCATTGTAATGGCTTGTAGCCAGAACTGTGCTTGAGAGCAAAACTGAGCGTCAATTGAAATGTGTATACTGATGCATACAGGATATATCAGAATTATATATAGCACAGATTTACAAATACACTAGACTTGTCCTATAGTAATATCTGATAAAGTAAACCTCCAACTCAATGAGAAGGACTCAATGCAATCTTAGTCTGGGAAAAGATATGCAAATAAGCCAGACTTCATGGAGCCCAATACAGGAGAACATGAGAAGTTTATTCATGGGATGATCTTCACAGTGAGTAGATTATTATTTGACCTGCTTGTTCCTGTAATGAAAATACTACAAATACTACCAATTTTCTGCATTTGCATTCCAAGTCCAGGGTTTAACTTGGCAGGAATGTAAATCATGAAATCACAAGTATGCAATCTGCGATTTTCCATCCTCTACCTCTAATAACTGGAAAATCTTGAGTAAAAAGCTTGATTTTTTTTTTCTGTCTTCAAGCACAAGGATCATGATTTGCAATCCTCCCATGCCTTGTCCTGTTAAGGCAGGCAGCAGCATACAAACTTTGTGCCATCCCTTCATTTGAATGAATGCAGCATTCAGTGAGCTGGCTCAATGCTCCACAGAGACCTTAAGCACTGCAAATGTCTGCATTGGAAACAAAGCTCATGGAGTATCCAGGAAGAGAATAGAGGACTCCCAGATTCATGAATGCAGCACTGGAGGCCTTAGTCATTGCGGTCGATAGGAGGGGAAAGGTCATGTTTCTGAGGTGGAAGGTGGAAGCGGGGAGGGCAGGTGGGCAGCAGGGCCTCAAGGAATGTACTCCAAAGGGGCTGGGAGCAGGTTACCACAGAGGTCAGCTTCCTGAGTCTGGCTGGAGGGCCTGACAGCAGAAGAAGTTCAATGGCCTCATTCGGGTAGTCAAGGTGAATGGATATATCGTCACATGACATCTCCCAGCCAACCAGGGCACGAACCTTTCACACCAGAAACATAGAAAATAGGAACAGGAGTAGGTAATTCAGCCTTTCGAGCCTGCTTCACCCTTCAAATGATCATGGCTGATCTTCTATCTCTATGCCATACTCCTGTGCTTGCCCCTTACCCCTTGACGCCTTTAGAAATCTACCTATTTCCTTCTTAAATATATTCAGTGACTTGACTTCCACAGCCTTCTGTTGTAGAGAATTCCATAGGTTCACCACCGTCTGAATGAAGAGGTTTCTCCTCATCTCAGTCCTAAATGGCCTACCCCGTATCCTGAGATTGTGATCCCCCTGTTCTAGACCCCTCCAGCCAGAGGAAACATCATTCCTGCATCCAGTCTGTCCAGCCCTGTCACAATTTTATACATTTCAATGAGATCCCCTCTCATTCTTCTAAACTCCAGTGAATACAGGCTTAGTTGACCCAATCTGCCCTCTTATGACTATCCTGCCATCCCTGAGAAACCGTCTGGTGAACATTCGCTGTACTACCTCCATGGCAAGTATATCCTTTCTTAGGTAATGAGACCAAAACTGCACACAATACTCCAGGTGTGCTCTCACCAACGCCCTGTACAGCTGCAGTAAGACATCATTGCCCCTGTACTCAAGTCCTCTCGCAATGAAGGCCATCATACCATTTGTCTTCTTACTGCTTACTGCACCTGCACACTTGCTTTCAGTGATTGGTGTACAAGGACACCCGGGTCCCTTTGTACATCAACATTTCCCAATCTATTGCCATTTAAATAATACTCTGCTATTCTGTTTTCCCTACCAAAGTGAATAACTTCACACTTATCCAAGTTATTCTGGACCTGCCATGTATTTGCCCACTCACTCAACCTGTCGAAATCACCTTGAACCTTCTTAACATCTCCCTCATCATTGACATTCCCACCAAGTTTTGTGTTGTCAGCAAACTTGGAAATATTACATTTGGTTCCCTCATCCAAATCATTGATATATATTGTGAATAGCTCCTAGCTGCTCAATGCACCACAGCCCCAGCACCATTCCTAGCATTCAGAACTCAGGCCTAATATTCAGATACTCCACCTCACTCTCACATGTTTTCCAATGATGCTGGCATCACAGCCCCTCTTGCTGCTTCAACTTTCCTCCAGCTATTCAAAAGTGATGGGCACATCATCGAAACATAGGGCAAAATTTTACATCCCACAGGTCAGTGCAGGCCCAACCTAATCGGGTGTAAAATCGTGCGAGGAGACGTTAGGTGAGTGTCCCAATGTCATTGCTCACTCGCACGATATTTTGCCTTGCGGGCATGCACAAAAGTTGGAAGCGTGCCCCAACAATTAAGACCATTAAGAGCACAATTGTCTGCGAGTTTTTTGGGGCCCTTCCAGCCTTACAGCTGGCAATAGGTGTATCAGCCAGGCGCCATTACATTTTTCAATAAATCTCATCCAAGGGTGGGATGAAATCGCCATTAGGAAATAAAATGAAAGGAAATATCTGGGGACAGCATTTTCATGAAGTTTGCTTTCAGGTTCTTGATTGTGATGTATGGGCATATTTTTTGCAGCTCTTGGGAGCTTTAGTTTATGATTTGCAGGTCTGCAGCTCCTTGAGGCAGCTGTCTGTCTTCAGGGAGCTCACCCACGCCCACAGTGACATCATCGCCTGCCCTCTTCCCACTTCCAACCCGGCAGTGCTGAACTTTTCAGCACATGTTTCACACTGGCTGTCCGTTAATTGGCCAGCCAGCATGAAATTTTGGTCAGGGGCCCGTTTCCCAGCCACTCCCAGGCCCGCTGACCGCGTATGCCCAACAACCGAAAAATTCAGGCCACATTGTTACACATCACTGTCATTCTGCTCTCTCTTTTGCAGGACAAGTTACCCACAATAGAAGGGAGCAAAGCTGAACTGTTTCCCACCTTATCATCATTTGGGATGCCCCATTACAGGATTCCCTTGGCCAAGATCCTGCAATACAAGCCTCAAAATATAGCTTTTTAAAGCATCTTTATCCAAAGACACATCCAATTATACAAACAAAAATGAATTATTCTCCCTTGTGCATTCTTTTAATGCCTGCTTTGCCTTTACCTATCCTAATGTTCCTGTACAGTATCACCCTAGTGGCTGCAGCATGGCTGGTTGAAGACTTTCCCCTGGGGAGACTGCAGGTGACCTAGTGGGATGGCCTAGTGGCCTTGAGAGGCTATGGGCTTTGAGTGACTGACTTCAGACTGCACCCTCTCGGTATGGGTGGCAGCAGTCTGGGCCACTAGACTAAGAGGCAGGAGCAAGGGCACTGGCAGGTTAGCAGTGGTAATTGGAACATGATGCTATGATCCTGAGAGTGAAGAGCAGGTACATGCTCGACAGAGCCACTGCCACTCTCAAGTCATCAGCACATTATCAATCCTGGCAATCTTTTGTTTTTTAAGATGTGGGTGTCTCTGGCAAGACCAGCCCTTGTTGCCCTTCCCTAATTTCCCTTGAACTGAGTGGTTTGCTAGGCTATTTCAGAGGGCAGTTTAAAAGTCAACCACTTTGCTGTGAGTCTGAAGTCACATGTAGGCCATGCCAGGCCAGGTAAGTATGGCAGATTTCCTTCCCTAAAGGACATTAGTGAACAGATAGGTTTTTATGACAATCAACGATAGTATCATTATTGAGAGTAGCTTTGTATTCCATATTTATGAATTGAATTTCAATTTCACCAGCTACTGTGGTGGGACTTGAACCCATCTCCCCAGGGCATTAGCCTCGGCCTCTGGATTACTAGTCCAGAGATGTTACCACTACATCACTGTCTCCCCATGGAGAATACATTGCTGGACTACCACCAGAACCAACATATCCCTTTGAGCACTGTGATCCGCAGTCATGATGGTGGCAGTCTGAGTCTGCATGGCAACGTGTATGGATCTCATGTCTTCAGCCAGAGCTTCTACTGCAGCACTGAGACACTGGATGGCTTCTTTCTGGGTTGCTTTAGAAGTTGAGAGTGATCACCAGACGGTCCAAGAAAGGAGGATCCATAAATACAGTCATGGAGTTGGTCACCATTTCCACACTGGAAAGGATGGGATCCAAGCTCTGTGCGAAGTGCTGTACTATGTTGGAGCCAGACTCCTCTGTGCACCTTGACAGTGACAAGAGGCTGTCTGTCAAGCCTGCCAACGTACCCAACATTTCTGTGTGAATGAGCATCAGCCTTTTCCTGTTTGACACCCCAACCAAGTCTTCATCAGATTCCTTGCAGAAGAATCTTTGTGGGACCTCAGCCTCTGGTGAACTGGTACATATTCTGTCCTTTCACCCACCTTAGTTGCAGGCCATTTGTATCCACTGATGCACCACGTGTTGATCCCACCTCTATAGTATCCTCATAAAGTATGAGATGTACCAGAATTTGAGTTGGGGGCTGCAAGTGTCATATAAAGTGATGGTGCTTCTTCGTTGGATGCCTATTGTTGCCTGTGTCCTTCATCGCTAAGCTGCACTTAGTGGCCAGGTGACAGTTCTTGTGCATCTGAAACATAAATGCAGAAAGGGATAGCTGGGGTGAGGGTAGGGGGTTTGGGTGGAAAACAAACACTGCATAGTCACACAATTTGCAGCTTGTACTTCGTGTCAGATAACAGGATGAGTGTGAGAAGATATATTCACAGGGATGTACTGTTATTCTGAATGGTTTTGGTGATGCTGGTTGCAACATGATGGCCACGCCAATAATTCATAGCACCAACTTCTCCAAAGGGCTCAGGAGATGTAGCCATGCCTGTCTCTGCTGCTTCCTTCTATTGTGTGCCAGTTTGCACTGCAAAACAGAGGGAGGGTGTCAGTAAACATGTTGTAATATGTTTGAGTGATGTGCCTATTAGAGCTGAATAGCTGGGTGTAATTCTCACATGAATAGTGAGATCTGGATGTGAGACTTATAGTAGTTTTAAGTATGTGAAGTTGAGAAGGAGCACGTGAATGTTATGCATGAGGTCTGATTGCAAGAGATTGTGAATAAATGAGTAATGAAGGTGTGGTACATTGAGCAGTGTGTAAGGTTTGTGATGCCATCAGTAAGATATGGCAATTTAAAATACGTTCACTGACTTTGACCACTCATGTGAGGTCATTGATTTTTTTTTCCAGCGCTGCAGTCAGGTCCTTTGGACCAGACCACTTGCATTAACTTCCATGGCTACATGGTCACATTCCCTTAGCATGGAGGACCTGGAGGGCCTCCTGGCCAAATGCGGAAGCATGACATCGCTCTTCTTTTCTACCTCCTGGCCAAGGCCTCCAGTACTGTATTGGAGAATCTCTCATTGGTCTGTTACACTATTGGTATCCTGCTTCCTGTGAGAAGCATTTCTTGAGACAGTTCCTACACCTGCTGAAGCTAGAAATGCAGGCTAACTGTAACTGCTGCTAGTCTTGCACAAACCTGGCCACTCTGCTTTGCATGCAGCTATACAGGAGCATGCTTAGACCAGGCTGCACAGTGCAATCATGGAATGAACAAGTAGCATAAGGTTTGTATGCTGTCTGCATCATCTTGATCAAGAGTAAGGTAATAGTGCATTACAATCCCCATGCCTACAAATGGGCCATGCTGTAAAACCAACCAATTGAATCTCCATTTTTTCCTTCTGAAAAGATTAAAATGATTACAACAGCTACCACACAGCCACATCACTCAGTTTATTTTTCTCAAATTTGTTCCAGCCACCATGTTCCTTTCTGCTTGAGCTATGTGCGGTATAATTTTAGTTAAAAGGGAAAATTCGATAACCCAGGTACATCCATTTGGGGCACAGGTTGGAGACAAGACCATGGTTAGGAAACAACCAGACTCCAATTGCTGATCTTTCATGCATTCATAGGGAATTGTGGTCTGTGGCTTGCCAATGCTCCCGGTGAATAGGGCTAAGCCAGACCAAGGAATTAGCCCAAACATTTTGTCACGGGCAGTAGAGGGGTAAACCAAATAGAAAAAGGCCTGAATGGGGGAAAAAATGGTTGCACATTTCTGATCAGTTCAGACAAGTTCTCTTCTGGAAAATGTTAAATAGTGTTGGAGTTTATGGAACAGTAACTTAGTTGGATATCTCTCCTGTCTGTCCATGTTACTGATGGTTCCCTAATGAATTAATGGTAGGCACCAGGATGTGGTGGTAATGGTTTTGAAGTTCTCCTTTGTAACAGCTTTTCCACTTCACCACCAGTACCTAGCTGCTGAAAGCCCCAATCTCAACCGAAGTCTAGTAGGCTTAGAGGTTAGAGGGCTTCCTGGACAGTGTGTAATTTCCTTTATTGGTGAGGTGTGTGCTATAATGACAAATACTGAAATGTTAGTTTAATTAGTTTTCTCGGTAGTTAGGACTTCCTTACAAGTGTTACCTAGCAGCCAAGTATACCCACCGGATCAATTATTGGAGGCATTATGTCAGAAAGACTGAAGAAATTAACTTGTGAACGCCACAAAGAAAACCACTATCAGACAAACCAGAAAATAGAAAGTATGCCACATACAAGTTTTTGCAGCTCTGACATAAATAACACACCATTCCTAATGTTGAAATGGGCATTAATGGCTCATGCTATAAATAATGAGGGACTCAGTGGTCTCCAAATATTAAAGCAGTCAGGAAAGATTTTTACATGAAGATATAAGGCTTTTTAAAGAGCTCTGGCAAAGAATTATCAGATATTTTGTAATCTGTTGGGTTTATGACAGTGATTTCTTATTGCCCATGGTAATCAAAAGTTAGTGAGATTCGAAGCTAGACTAAACTATTCTCTGAGTCTATGAGAAGAAAATAAGCAGCTAAACCAAAAGTAACTGTTGCCATGAAGCCATTAATGTATATAATAATATTGGAAAATATTTTTCATTTAAAATAGAGATTTAGTCTGTGGGTGAGTCATAATTGGATTAAAGCCAGCTAGTCTGGGTGCTTTTATGTCCACTAGCTTTGAGATGTAAACAGAAAGATAGTGTACATTTGCATTTTTTGAATTTAACATTCAAGAAGTGGGGTGAAAACTACCACCTATCTAGCAGACACTAAGCAATATGTTTATATTACTAATAAAATTAGTACTATGAAAGGGGTTTTATTGTTAAAAGGTGGAGTTCAAAGAGGCTGATGATACAATGAGAATTTACATTCAATGGGCTGTGCTAGGTATAACTTCAGCAGTTTTGTGTGTGTAGAGCAGAGGCAATGTGAGATCAAAAGCAGCTGTAAGCCGACAACTATCTCCACAGGAACCAAAGTGAAAAGAACCTAATTTTGAATTTGTAAGGTGAAAATGCTTTGCCTGGTGTCTGGTTAAGCCTATGGGTTACTGTTGCTGGAAATTAGTTTGGGAATTTGTTAAAAGGTATGATCAGAGTAATTTGAAGCCACGTGTATATATTTAACTTGTGTAAATTAATAAAATTCTCATTTAGCTTAATATAAATCCTCTCAAGAACTGGTGGTATGATTCCTGAAGTTAGAGTTGCATCTCAAACATAACACTTAAAGGTATAGGTTATGACAGTTGTTTAAGATTTCCCTCTGGGATTTTTTTAAAATAACTTGGCTTTACCACCTAGAGATAAAAACAAAAAATTGCGGATGCTGGAAATCCAAAACAAAAACAGAATTACCTGGAAAAACTCAGCAGGTCTGGCAGCATCGGCAGAGAAGAAGGGTCGTGAGGACTCAAAACATCAACCAGTTCTGCTGAAGGGTCATGAGGACTCGAAATGTCAACACTTTTCTTCTCCGCCGATGCTGCCAGACCTGCTGAGTTTTTCCAGGTAATTCTGTTTTTGTTTTGGCTTTACCACCTGTTCTGTTATAATAATATGGGGCTCGTTCAGGATGAATTTCATTTCTAATTCCTTGATTGGTTTGGAATTGGTAAAATTTAAGGTTACAAGTATGAGGGACACTTTGAATTCAGGAGTTGGTGAAGTATTTTAGACATGGTGAGACTGAAAGATGGTTTAGGCAATAGCTAAGACTTGTCTGGGAGCAGAAGAGATAACTGTGATTGGGTTGGCGAAAATAACCAAAAGTAAGCTAAGAGTTGGCAGATAAGTTAAAATTGGGGTTGCCTGAGGGTGTTAGGAAATCAGATATAATTAAAAGTATAGCACAGCATCTACAGTTGGAAGTGAAGTCTGACATTTGTGAGTCACAGCTGGAGGTAGAGACTTCAGTTGCAAATGAAAAAGCTTGAATTCAATACAAAGGACAGAGAAATGGTTTTTGCCAAGGAATTAGAAATTGTGAAGGTGAAGAAGGAGGAAAGGTAAAGGGAGAGAGAGAGAGACAATTCTAACTGAAAATGTTGGCAGTTAGAAAAGAGGTACCAGTAGGTGAGGAAGGATTTATCTCTAGTAGATTCCAGTGGAGGTATGTTTAAATTTGTAGAAGCTCTTCCAAAGTTTGAGGAAAAAGATATTGAAGCATTCTTTATTTCATTTGAGAAGCTAGCTGAACAGATGAAATGGCCACAGGAAAACCGGACTTTATTGTTCCAGTCTAAGTTGTTAGATAGGGTGCATGAGGTATATGCTTCACTATCAGAAGAAATGTCGGTGAATTATGATGTGTTGAAAAAAGCTATTTTGAGTGCATATGAGTTGGTTCCTGAAGCATACAGGCAGAAATGTAAGAATATGAGAAAATAGCCCAGGCAAACTTACATTGAGTTTGAGAGAGTAAAAACAAAGTAATTTTGACTGGTGGATAGAAGCGTTAAAAATAGAGACAATCTGTGCAGCTCTTTTAGAAGAATTTAAAGATTCAATCCCTTCCTTAGTGAGAACTCATGTGGAGGAACAAGGGATTGATGCTGTAAGACAAGCAGCAGGGATAGCTGATGATTATGAGTTAGTTCACAGAGCTAAATACTTTTTTCATCACCCTTTCAAACCGGAAAAGGATGATAAATGGGAAGGTGAAAGGAAAGCAGGTAGTCAGGGAAAAGAAGGAATAGCTGGAAGTTCCCATGAAGCTTTTCTCTCAGAATAAAAAGGAAGGTGCTGAAGATAGAAGTGACATTCGAAAATTGAGATGTTTTCATTGTAATAAAGTGGAGCATACAAAGTCAGTGTGTTGGAGGTTGCAGAAAAAACCTGTAGGAATTGTTGGGGTACTGAAATGCTCTGGTAGTAAAAGTACTGTGGGTTCTGAGGTTCAGGTGCAGGGGAAACCAATGGTTTGTGTTCAGGTGAAACAGGGGGAATCAGTAAAAGGTAAAGAAGTGGGAATGTGCTCACAGTTTACTCAAGAGAATTCTGGGGAGCAGTTTGCAGAATTTTTAAAGACTTTGTATGTGAAGGGAAAGTTTTTCCATGTGTACAGAGCGGTGTAGGTAAAGTTGTTAAAATTTGCAGAAGCACAGGGGTTAGTCAATCTTAAATGTTGCGGGATAATGATATTTGTTGTTCAAAGGCAGTATTGCAGGAGAAGGTAATAATAAGTGGGGTTCATGGAGATGTTAAATCTACTCTGTTGTGGAAGGTAAACTTAAAGAACAGCTGGAAAACGGATGAAGTTATAGTTGGAGTGGTGGAAAAATGCCAATTGCAGGTTTTCAATTTATTCTGGGTAATGATATGGCTGGATCGCAAATGTGGGTGATGCCTATGGTATTTGAGCAGCCTGTAGAAGTGTTTTTTTACAGAGGTGTTACAGAAGGAACACCCTGGATTGTTTCCTGATAGTTTTATAATGAAGTCAAAGGCTCGTCAGGAAGAACAAGATAAACAGCAGTTCAAAGGCAAGAAGAAGGTGTCAAAATCCAGTTAGCTGGCACTGTATTGATAACATTATTCAGGAGGAAGGAATGCAGGACATTTCAGTTGAAACGTTTAACTCAAAGAGGTTAGTGGAGTTACAGAAAAATGATTTGTAATTAAAACAGTTATATCAGAAAACTTATTCAGAAACCGAAGCAAAGTGTATTCCAATATGTTATTACCTTCGAGGGGATATTTTGATGAGAAAATGGAGGCCGGATTATGTCTCAGCAAATGAAAGCTGGAGGGAGGTGCATCAGATTGTTATTGCATTAGGGTATAGAAATGAGATTCTGAGGATAGCTCATGAAATTCCAATGGGGGTACATTTAGGAATTAGGAAAACACAGGAAAAGTTATAGAGGTTTTTTTTCTGGCCAGGATTGCATGGAGGTATAGTCAAATTCTTTAGAACCTCTAATACGTGAAACAGGAAACCCACAAGCAGTTATTAAGCAGGCACCTTTAATCACAATACCAGTATTTGAAGGTCTTTTTCCCAGGGTCATGATTGATTGTGTAGGACCCCTCTCTGAGACTAAAAGTGGAAATCAGCATTTATTGACAATAATGGATGTGCCTACCAGGTTTCCTGAAGCAATACCTTTATGAAATATTACAACTATGAAGATTGTGGAGAAGTTAATTACATTTTTACAAGTTATGGTTTACCTAAGGAAATACAATCATATCATGTGTCAGATTTCATGTCACAGCTGTTTAAGGAAGTAATGAACAGTTTGGGGATAAAACAGTTTAAGTCAACAGCTTGTCATCCGGAGTCACAAGGAGCTTTGGAAAGGTGGCGTCAAACTTTAAAAACTATGATAAGAGCATACTGTCTTGGTTATGCACAGGGTTTGAATACACAAATTCCAATTTTGTTACTTGCTATTAGAGACTCTCCTAATGCATCGACTGGTTTTAGCTCTTTTGAGATAGTTTATGGCCATGGGGTAAGGGGATAACTGAAATTGATTCATGAGAAATTGGTAGGTCAAAATTCAGAAACTACCTTCCTGGATTATGTATCAAACTTCAGGGAAAGGTTGAAAAGAGCATGTGAGCTGGCTAGGGAACATTTAAAGCTATTACAGCAAGTGATGAAAGTGAAAGCAGATAAGAAAGCCAAAATTCAGTTTTGTTTCTGGAGAGAAAGTAATAGTTTTTTTACAGTGGTAGGTGATTCATTAAATGCAAGTTTTGGGGGTCTTACAGGGTTGAAAAGAAATTGACTGAAGTAAATTATTCAATAATACTCCAGATAGAAGAAAGAAGCAGAGGGTGTGCCATGTAAATATGCTTAAAAAGTACTTTGAAAGGGAAGAGGAACAAAAAGAGGTATTAGTGATGGTGGATGATGAGAAAGAGTTAGGAGTGCAGGAAAATTGATTTTCCTCTGATCAAATTGGATAATGAGGGGATGCTTGAAAATTTAAATGAAATATTGAGTTACCTTCCAAGCAAGTGTCAAAGTGATTTGGAAAAACTATTGCAGTCACATTTGTGAAAATAAGTTGAGAAAGACACAGTTAGCTATACATGATGTATGTATAGAAATATCATCTTCAGTGAGGCAACAACCTTATAGATTCAATCCAAAGTTATCACAATTAGAAAAAGAAATTGATTTCATGTTTCAAAATGATATTGAGTCCAGTTGCGTAACTGGAGTTTGTCTGTTGTGCTGGTAACAAAACCAGAAGGAACACATAGACTGTGGCCAGGATTTTACAGTTGGTGTGTGTGGACGGGCCCGACACACATGTGTGTAAAATGATGCACGATGATGTTGGACGTGCATCCCGACATCACCATGCAACGCAATGTTTTGGAAGGCAGGTGCAATATGAGTTCGGAGGTGCGCCTGCCATTAATTAATGGGCCAGTTAAGGCCCTTGAGGCAACAATTGATTTCCATACTGCACAGTCCGTGTGATTTTCAGTGCATTGCAAGGGTGCAATGAGCAGGCGGGTAGGTCACGTTTTCAAAAACCTTATCCACGGGCAGGATAAGAGGGGTGAGTAGGTTTGCTAATGTAAGTTATTAAAGCTTTAGATTATAACTTACTGCTGCTTGCTTGTGTGAACAGAACAACTTCATTTCACTTCAGAGCTCCTTTGACAGAAATAAGAGTTCAAGACTTTGGAGGAGTCATAACACTTGGGGCCTTCCCTTACACTGGGAATGGGGATTGTGGTCTCCACTGGAAGCACCACCTCTGAGGAGGAAGAGAGGGCCAGAAGGGGGAGGAGGCCAGGAGTCCCTTTTCAGCCTCCAGGGGAGCGAATTATGCGAGGGCAGGCACAGGCACAAGGGGGGGCAGAGCCAACAGGAAGCGCAAGGTAGAAGGGGCTGCAGAAGACGCCACTATCCTGCTGCCAGGGTATACAGGCGGCGAAGCAGCTACCTCAATATGTCTGAGATGCAGCGCCAAAGGAGGCTCCATCTCTCAAAGGAAACAGTGACTTCCATCTGTCAGATGATCAGCCCTGAGATCAGCTCCAATTGTGTAAGTGGATACCCCATTCCAGTGTTGTTGAAGGTCACAGTGGCCCTCAACTTCTATGCCTCTGGCTCTTTCCAGGGGTCAGTGGTTGATTTTTGTGGCGTCTCCCAATCAGCTGTCCATAGTTGTGTCAAGCTGGTGACAGGCACTCTGTTCAGGCGTGCATTGACTTTCATTCATTACCACATGGACAAGGCCAGCCAGGAAGAATGAGCCAGAGGTTTCACAGTGATTGTTGGCTTCACCAATGTCCAGGGTGCAATAGGCTGCACACAAGTGGCCATCAAGGCGCCAGCAGGTGAGCCCGGTGCCTTCGTCAACAGGAAGGGCTTCCACTCCATGAACATGCAGATAGTGTGTGATCACAAGATGCTGATTCTGCAAGTCTGTACAAGGTACCCAGGCAGCTCCCATGACGCTTACATCCTCAGATACTCCCAGGTGCCAGGGCTCTTCAGTGCTCCAGCCCGACTGGATGGGTGGCTGCTGGGTGACAAGGGCTATCCCCTCAGAAGGTGGCTCATGACGTCTCTCTGCCATCTAGGAACAGAGGCTGAGCAGCGTTATAATAGGAGCCATGCCTCCACAAGAACGGTGGTAGAGAGAACCATCCGTCTTCTCAAGATGTGCTTCCGATGCCTGGACTGTTCAGGGGGCTCACCCTAGTACCCCCCCAGATTGTGTGTCACTGATAGTGGCTGCATGCTGCGCTCTGCACAATCTGGCGCTGGAAAGGGGGTGACGCAGTGAATGAGGAAGAAGATGGCAGCAAACAATGAGTCCAGTAGTGAGTCCGAGGATGAGCACACACAGGAGAATGCTGAGGGGATAGACGCTGACCTGGGCAACCTCCAGGGAGGCAGGGACACCCGGGAGGCTTTCATCCAATGCTCCTTTAGCTAGCCTACCAACAATGAACCACCACCACATGGCAAGGCTGCAGGCACCATACTTGATACCTAACAGGAACATTTACCTGGTCAATAACATGAACCACGTGCCATTTCAATAAAGCTCAATGACAAACAAGTCACTCATAATATCATGGGTTCCCCTTCACCTGCAGAACTAATGAAGCACCCAGAGGCTTGTTAAACACAAACACATTTATTGCTTTGGAACCGGGCATACAGAAATCAAACTAAATGAAAAGGTGTTGAACATCACACCAACTGAACAGTAACTTAATGTGGGGCAAAAGAAAATCACCAGTGATAAGCCCGTGTTGTGCCTAAGGTGATTTATGTTTATGTTTGCGGTTGCTACATCCAGGTGCTCCCTCCTCGCTGACATCGGCATTGGAGACAGCCTGCTCACTCTGCTGTCCTGGTGGCCTTGATGACCTTGGCAGGCGTCCTCTGGACTGTGGAGCCTATGCTGGGCCCGCCTGGGAGGGAGCAGCCAGTGGCATAGCTGGCAACTCCCCAGTTGCCGCAGTCTAATCAGACACCACAGTCACTGGCAGAGGAGCGGAGGAGCTGCTGCCATCATCCGGAACACCCTGAGAGGTGCCAGCAGAGATGACAGATCATGTGTGCCAACGTGAGGTCGCTTTGGACCTCCCCGCTCACCACTGATGGACGGGCACTAGCTGCGATAATGGGTGCCCAATCCATCTTCCACACTGACACTGACCACCTGAGGTCATTGCCACTGTGAGGGCTTGCAGGTTCGAGCGCATCCCCAGAATACCCTGATTGTTCTCCTGAAGGATCCTCTCCATGAGAGTCGCCACTCTCTCCATGGAGGAGGCATTGTGCTCAGCCGTGAGGGTCATTGCATTGCTCATGTTCCGCATGGACTCCTCCATTACAGAGACCATGGCACGCATTCCCTCGTATCTCTGTCAGATCCTTCTGCACACCCTGCTGGACTTCTAACATCTGCTGCCTCAGGGACGACTCCAGAGGCACATCATCAGCCTCCGACTGAGCATGTTCCTGGTTCCCAGCAGTCCTCCAACTGCCGGTGCCTTGGGCACTCTCTGCCTCCGCCTGCACCTCAAGCGAGTGTGAAGTGCCGTCACCGCTGTGCCCCGAGATACCAGCCAACAATCTTATTCCCACCAAGGTGCTGATATCTGCGCTGGTGCCTGACTGGCTGAGAGGGCATGACACTGGTGCGTTCAGATCATCCTTCTCCTCAAGGGTGAATGGCGGTCCTTCAGGCTCTTGAGACCGAGGGTGTTCTGGAGAGCCTGAAAGGAAGAACTAGGACATGTGACTAGTTGAAGTAGTTACACTGTTAATGTGCATGCTTGGCACCCGGATCAGGGTGTGTTCCTCCTTGCATTATCAATGGGGATTCCATATTCAAGGTTCACATCAATATAGAGACAACATTGGAATGTTTGCACTGACAGACATTGTGACCTCCGTGGACGGCACTCTTACCTCCCTGTGGCACCCCAACCTCACCGCCGCCATTTGGCCTGGGTGCATGGCGCCTCTCCAGCTCCAGTGCCTCCCCAAATTCTTGAAGGCGAGGCCAGTCCCCTATGCATTATGAGAAAAAGTTGATGTCAAATTAGACAGGCAGGAAAGGTTGGGAGTCTTCCAACATGTACAATTTTCTGAATGGGCAGCACCCATAGTTCCAGTGCTAAAGCCTGACCAGAGTGTGCGAATGTGCGGGGGCTACAAGTTGACTGTTAACAAAGTGGCCGGACTTGACAGGCATCCTGTACCAAAAAGTGATGAATTGTACTCCAAGCTGCAGGGGGAACCGGATATACAAAACTCGACATGAGCCACGCTTACCAACAAGTTGAGCTAGAAAAGGCCTCTTGGGATTTTGCGACTATCAACACAAATAGGGGGTTATACCAATATACCAGGTTACCCTTCAGAGTCTTTTCAGCTTGTGCCTTTTTCCAATGGACAAAGGAAAATTCACTGCAAGCTTTGCCCTATGTTGTGGTTTATCTCGATGATGTCCTAGTAACAGGACTAATTGATGAAGGACACCTGGCTAACCTGGAAGAGGTGTTGAAGCGTTTCTCACAAGCCGGAGTACATTTGAAAAGAGAAAAATGTATCTTCCAAGGAAAAGTGTTTCACCTGGGTCATAGGGTCGACTCGCAGGGCCTTCACCCAGTAGAAGACAAGATGAGAGCTATTAATGAGGCGCCAGCACCAAAAAATGGCTTAGAACTCAAGTCCTTCTTGGGAATGATTAATTATTATAGTCAACTTCTCCCAAATTTGTCAACAGTACTAGCTCCATTATACGGTTTACTCAAGAAAAACGAGAGAATCCAACTGTCACCCCTTGATGTTCAATGGCATTTCCATCACTGAATCTCTCACTATCAACATCCTGAGGGTTACCATTCAGTAGAAGCTGAACTGGACTAGCAATATCAATACTGTGACTGCAAGATCAGGTCAGAGGCTAGGAATCATGCAACGAGTAACTTACCTCCTGATTCCCCAAAGCCTGTCCGCCATTTACAAGGCGCAAGTCAGGAGTGTGATGGAATACTCCCCACTTGCCTGGTTGAGTCCTGCTCCCACAATGCTCAAGAAGCTCGACACCATCCAGGACAAAGCAGCCCACTTCATTGGCACCACATCCATAAACATTCACTCCCTGCACCACTGATGCACAGTAGCAGCAGCATGTACCATCTACAAGATGCACTGCAAGGAATTCACCAAGTCTCCTACGACAGCACCTTCCAAACCCACGACCGCTACCATCCAGAACAAAGGCAGCAGATAGATGGAAACACCCCCACCTGGAAGTTCCCCTCCAAGTCACTCACCACCATGACTTAGAAATATATCGCCATTCCTTCACTGTCACAGGGTCAAAACTCTGGAATTCCCTTCCTAACAGCACGGTGTACCTACACCACATGGACTGCAGCGATTCAAGAAGGCAGCTCACCACCATCTTTTCAAGTGCAATTAGGGGTGGGCTATAAATGCTGGCCCAGCCAGTGAAGCCCACACCCCATGAATGAATTTAAAAACCCAGATGTGAACTTGGCAAGCTCCACAACAGCAGGCTTTTACGCCAGTAAAGCAGTTACTAAATTCATCATTGGTACATTTTGACCCAAAGAAAGAGTTCATTTTGACCTGCGATGCATCCCCTTACAGAGTAGGGGCAGTACTCTCCCACTGTATGGCAGATGGCTCCCAACAGCCCATTGGTTACATCTCAAGAACACTCAGTGTTCCAGAACAAAGATACTCACAAATAGAAAAAGAAGGCTTATCGATGGTATTTGGCGTTTAGAAGTTCCACCAATACATCCATAGTCGCCACTTCACCATTGTATCTGATCACAAGCCACCACTAGACTTGTTCGGGGAAGATAAGGCAATATCCACAATTGCCTATGCACTCATCCAAAGGTGAGCACTGATTCTAGCTGCTTACAAATATACTTTTATCCACCAGCCAGATTGAAATTGCTGATGCACTGAGCGAATTACCTCTAAAAGACAGCAATGTGAACGCCCCAATTCCTCAAGAACTTGCCTTGTTATTAAACTTTATGGATTCATCACCTGTACATTTTTTTATTATTTATTCAGGGAATGTGGGTGTCACTGGCTAAGCCAGCATTTATGACCCATCCCTAATTGACCTTGTTCAGATGGCATTTAAGAGTCAACCACATTGCTGTGGGTCTGAAGTCGCATGTAGGCCAGACCAGGTAAGGGCGGCAGATTTCCACACCAAATAAATAAGAGAGTGTACAGACCATGATCCAGTTTTGTCTCACGTAAGGGAACAAGTCTTACAGGGATGGTCTAATGAGCCAAAGTCTGATGAAATGAAGTCGTATTTTAAGAGGAGATATGAGTTCACCTGCCAGGATGGTATCTTGCGGTGGGGAATGAGAGTCATTGTGCATCTGAGATGAAGAAAGCCATTATTGACCAAATTGCATAGTACTCGCCCTGGCATCTCTAGAATGAGAATGTTGGCACAGAACTACTTATGGTGGCCAGGAATGGATACAGAAATTGAAAACTTAGTCAAGAGCTGCAAACAGCTTCAACAGGTACAGAAATTGACCCTTTCTGCTCCGTTGCATCCCTGGGAATCACCAGGAAGGCCATTGGTCTATCTTCATGTTGACTACAAGGGTCCTTTTTTGGGCACAATGTTCCTCTTGATTATAGATGCTCACTCGAAGTGGATGGATGTATATGAGGTGAGATCACCCACATCTGCTGCCACCATAGACAGATTGTGTCAGAGTTTTGCGATACATGGGTTACCAGGGATAATAGTGTCTGATAATGGAACAACATTCACCAGCGGGGAATTCCAAAGGTTTACTAGTCTCAATTGCATAACATATGTTAAGGCCTCGCCATACCACCCTGCATCCAATGGGCTGGCTGAGAGGACAGTCCAGACCTTCAAGTCCAGAATGCAAAAACTGGATGGAGACTCCATTGCAACTAGATTATCATGTTTCCTACTCAGCTATAGGACTACGCCACACACACACACACACACACACATGACCACTAGTATTGTCCCCACAGAGTTTTTGATGAAGAGACGTCTCAGGATGCATTTGAGTCTCATAAGGCCGAATTTAGCGGGGGAGAGTAGAGAGAAGTCAAGAGGCCCAGAAAAATGGACACGATTACCGCAATCGTGAAAGAAACTTCACTGTTGGAGACACATCTTTTGCAAAAAACTTTGGAGATGGGCCAAATGACTTTCAGGTGAAGTTAGTGCAGTGACAGGACCCCTTTCCTATCACATATTGGTCGAAGGTCGGATACTTCACTTGGTTTGGAAGTGCCTTTAGGATCCATTGAACCTGAGAGAGTCAAAGAGAAAATCTTAAAGGTTCCACTGGAGCCTAGTAGACAGATGACACCTAAGAAGGAGGCCTTGGATAAACCATCTGAAGTCATAGAACTGCGACGCTCAGCATGTTTGAAGAAGGTTCCAGAGAGACTGAATTTGTAAATCGTTTATTTATGTAAATAGTTGATATATTTTAAAGATTGTAAATTGTACCTTCGAGTAAAGGGGGAGGGATGTGGTAATCTGAGGTGCAATACACCTTTTGGAGAATGTGAGCAGATTGACCACATGAATGTATTACCCAAGTGCTGTTTAGAGTGAGCTACAACAGTAATTTAGAATAGGGTCTGGTTGGAGAAACGCCCATGTTAGTGCTCTGTGACTTGTGTTAATAAACAGCATGTGCTTCATCTTACATTGGTCTCTGCATCTGCAGTATCTTGTTTACCAACTCACTCCCCAGTAGATAGACGTGCAACTGTGTTCGCTGAGCAAAGCAACTCAGCAGAGAAGGAACATAACACCTTCTAGAGCCAGAGTTGCTCAAGGATATCCTCAAGGCCATTTGCAGTTTCCCTCACTGAAAGTCAGCAGCCTTCCACCAGCAATGCTGCAGCTACTGGAGTAACACAGTGTACAAGCATTAGGGCAGGCAAAGGCACATGTAAGACAGGCACAAAGGAAGACACAATAGTAATTAGTTGACTACTGTATGAAATACTGGACAATTTGATTTATAAAGCTGGTTTGAATTGTTTGCGTTGTGGTTTCTTTTATTTCAGTATTTTGGCCAAGATGGGCTATAACAGAGAAGGTAAGATATGGGTCTATTATTGAATGGGGAATTGGGGTTACATTCACTGGTACCGCAATTGAATGAGCTGATCAAAGACAGCCCAGCCAGGAAAGGAATGTGTTGGCTGCCTTCTCACTTCCCTCATCTCCTCCTCTTTCTCTGTTTCCTCTTCCTCATCCTCTCCTTCCTCCTTCTCCACATATACTCACCATATACCTGGTGGCAAGGTCTGTGTCCTTGTAATAATTAGGTTGTGCAGCATGCAGCAGACCACAATGAATCATGACATGTGCTCCAGCAAGTACAGCAGGTCTCCTCCAGAGTGGTCCAGGCAACGGAAGCTGCTCATTGCTATTCCACGAGAAGCATAGCTCTCACTATGTGTACGCTACCCATATGTGGCAGGGTTGCAGGCCAAGACAGCTGGTCAACATTAAGTCCTTGTCGGTCAGTGGCCAGCCTCTGGTCTGTTGTGGACTGTCAGAGAATGAAGGCATCATGATTGCTGCCAGGATACTGGGCATTAACCTGTATGATGTGCTGAGTATGGTCATGCACAAACTGGTCACTGAGCGAGTGGAATCCCTTCCGATCACAGTACATCTCAGAATTTACGTGCATCGCCAGCAAAGCAACATGCATGAAGTCAATTGCATTCTGCACCATGGGGAAGCTTGCAATCCTTGCAAAGCTAAATGCTCTCACTCTGTTTCTCTCGGGCAAAAGTCAGATATATTCAGCTCCCTTGGAATACAAAGGCTCAGTGACCTCCTTTCAACAATGGGCAGCAACTTAGAAGATGTTACAGGTATCATCTAATCCCACCTGCAAAGAGCCCAACTCCTAAAACTTCATGGCTATAGTCACCTTCACAGCCACTGGCTATCCCATCTTCATCCTGCTCTGAAGCTACAAGTCTGACTGCACCAGGTGGTGGTGTTCTGTGATTACATTCTTAGTGAAATACTGTCATTGGACATACTGTTGGGCTCTGAGATTGAGGTAGGAGGATTGTTCCCTGAAGTCGCTAGACAGATACAGCCTCCTTCTGAGAGCCCCTCTCCCCTTTCTCCTCCTCCCTCTTTGAGCAGCTTGTCCACCTCTGTGTTGCCTCTGCTCAATATACCTGCCATGCTGCAAGTCAAAGGAGTAGAAACTAGAGCACTCATGACTGGGAGCAAGTGGCATGAAGAGTCAAAAATGGTATCACTGGTGTTACACACTGACTGACATCACAATATGCCTAATTTGCATACAACCAATGCTAATGCCCTTACCAAAATAGCGACAATGCATCCAACAGTAGAAGTGTGTGCGTGGGGCATGGGCACCATTTTGGAACCAAAATGGCACCCATTGCGCTGAAGATACAGGCATTATTGTGGCCTATGTTCTCTCAATTTAGGGGATGCAATTTCTTTTTAAAGATACTGAAAATGCTGAAATACAATTTTGTCAGCATAGGTTAGTGTTTTGCATCGAGACCTTCCTTCCATTCTGAAAAGTGATCTGCGCATGATGGCAACCTAACTTTTCTCTTTTCAGGTGTTGATGAACTTCTTGTTTATTTTTACCACTTGCTGCTTTTATTTACACCGCAGTTTATTAGTGGCGGCCCTGCGAGGATGTCTTATATATTCAAGTGCCAGGAATTTCTTCAGCAGTTCACCTGCTTTCCTCTGTAACCCCGATGGAAGATTAGGAGAAAAAGACAGGTACAGTTGTAACCAGGCTTTCCTTTGAATCTATGTTGGCCAATCAGAAGCAATGATATTTTCAGCTTGTCATTGCTTTAACCTGAAAGTACAGGATAAAATGACAAACGATGCAAATATTTCTGAAAGGGCAGTAGCAGTGACCAAGTCCTGGACTTCAGTTCAAAGAAAGATCTTCCAGCACAACATATAAATATGCCTGTCTTAGCACAGCTTGTTTCCTGTTTGACTGTTTATGCTATAAAGAAAATTCAAATTCAATCATACAATTTTAATAGCCAGTTGAACGTCACCAGGTATAATAAAAGGTCTATTATTAACCTGCTTCCTGAGTACATAATCATTCATAATGCAAAGTTCAGACTTGAACAGAATTCTGTGCTACTATTTTCCTAGCCAGTGCAACAAATATCTTAGTGACCTTGCTTTCTATGGTAACATACACTCTGCATACACACTTGAAGATGCTTACGTCATATGGAACGCTTTCTCATCGGAATGGCCTATAGAATCAGAGACAGGTTAAATGAATGAGCTACCAGTTGTATAGGTGGAGTATAGTCTAAGAAAGTGTGAAATTGTCCACTTTGATAGGAAGAATAGAAAAGCGGAATATTTTTTAAAAGATGAGGCACCAGTAAATTGTGGTGTGCAAAGAAATTTGGGTACCCTTGTAGATGAATCACAGAAAAGTTAACTTGCAGGTATATCAAGTGATTAGAAGTCAAATGGTATATTGGCCTTTAGTGCAAGGGAGGTGGAGTACAATAGTGAGGAAGTCTTGCTGCAATTAAATTGGACTTTGGTGAGACCACACCTAATGTATTGTGTATAGTTTTGGTCTCCAGATCTAAGGAAGGATATATTTGTCGTTGGTGCAATGAATGTTCGCTAAGCTGATTCCTAGTATAAGACAGTCGTCCTATAAACAGACATTGAGTAGAATAGATCCATATTTTCTGGAGTTTAGTGAAAGGAGAGGTGATCTTACTAAAATATATAATATTCTTAGAGCATTGCTTCCCAAACTATTTTCCAACGTGACCCCATTTTAACACTTGAAAATTAACGTGACCCATCCCCAGCAAAAAACAAAACACCAATAAGCCAGCATAGTAACATTCACAATAGTTATGAAAGTTCCTATATTGTAGATCAACATGTAAAACATCATATAAATAAGAAAATCTGAGTTTTTGAAGTACTTGGTAAAAATGTTAATGTATGTACCCACATTATTTTCATCCAAGTCCCCATATTCAATGGTGGCAGAACATTCGGTGAAGTCCCTCTCCCCCCTTTACACCCTCCCACACACACAGTAATCAGTCCCTCTCCCCTTCCCCCACAAATAATGTAATCAGCCCCTCTCCCCATCCCTCACACACACTGTAATCAGTCCCTCTCCTCATCCCCCACAAATAATGTAATCAGCCCCTCTCCCTATCCCCCACGCATACTGTAATCAGTCCCTCTCCCCATCCCCCCAACACACTGTAATGAGTTCTTCTCCCCACCCCCCACACACACTGTAATCAGTCCCTCCTTTCATCCCCTTCACTCACTGTAATCAGTCTCTCTCCCTATCCCCCACACACACTGTAATGAGTTCCTCTCCCCACCCCCCACACACACTGTAATCAGTCCGACCCTCCATCCCCTTCACTCACTGTAATCAGTCTCTCTCCTCATCCCCCCACACACACTGTAATCAGTCCCTCTCCCCATCCCCCACACACACTGTAATCAGTCCCTCTCCCCATCCCCCACACACACTATAATCAGTCCCTCTCCCCATCCCCCACACACACTGTAATCAGTCTCTCTCCTCATCCCCCACACACACTGTAATCAGTCCCTCTCCCCATCCCCCACACACACTGTAATCAGTCTCTCTCCTCATCCCCCACACACACTGTAATCAGTCCCTCTCCCCATCCCCCACACACACTGTAATCAGTCTCTCTCCTCATCCCCCACACACACTGTAATCAGTCCCTCTCCCCATCCCCCACACAGACTGCAATCAGTCTCTCTCCTCATCCCCCACACACACTGTAATCAGTCTCTCTCCTCATCCCCCACACACACTGTAATCAGTCCCTCTCCCCATCCCCCACACAGACTGCAATCAGTCTCTCTCCTCATCCCCCACACACACTGTAATCAGTCTCTCTCCTCATCCCCCACACACACTGTAATCAGTCCCTCTCCCCATCCCCCACACAGACTGCAATCAGTCTCTCTCCTCATCCCCCACACACACTGTAATCAGTCTCTCTCCTCATCCCCCACACACACTGTAATCAGTCCCTCTCCCCATCCCCCACACAGACTGCAATCAGTCTCTCCCTCCATCCCCTTCACTCACTGTAATCAATCTCTCTTCCCATTCCCCCACACACTGTAATGAGTTCCTCTCCCCACCCCCCCCACACACTGTAATCAGTCTCTCTCCCCATCCCCCACACACACTATAATCAGTCCCTCCCTCCATCCCCTTCACTCACTGTAATCAGTCCCTCTCCCCACCCCCACACACACTGTAATCAGTCCCTCTACCCCCACATCCCCCCACATTGTAATCAACCATTTCCTGATCCTCCCCCACACACTGTAATAAGTCTCTACCCCATACCCCAACACTGCAATCAGTGCCTCTCCCCATCCCCGACCACACTGTAATCAGTCTCACTCCCCTTCCCCGCCAAACTGTATCAGTCCCTCTCCCCCCACAACCCACCCCAACACTGTAATCAGACCCCCTCCCCATTCACCACACACACTGTAATTAGTTCCCCTCACCCCACCACCCCCCACACAGTAATCAGTCCCTCTCCCCCAACAGCACCCTTCCCCACTGTAATCACTGTCCTCCCCTTCACCGCAACACTATAATCAGTCGCTCTCCCCATTCCCTACACAGACTGTAATCAGTCCCTCTCCCCATCCCCCACACACACTATAATCAGTCCCTCTCCCCCATTCCCACACAGACTGTAATCAGTCCCTCTCCCCATCCCCCACACACACGATAACCAGTCTCTCTCCCCATCCCCCACACACACTGTAATCAGTCCCTCTCCCTTTCCCCCCACACACATTGTAGTCAGTCCCTCTCCCCATCACAAACACTGTAATCAGTCCCTCTCCCTTTCCTCCAACACACACTGTAATCAGTCCCTCTCTGTTCCCCCCCCCCCACACACTGTAGTCAGTCCCTCTCCCCATCACAAACACAGTAATAAGTCTCTCTCCCCATCCCCCACATACACTGTAGTCAGTCCCTCTCCCCATCTCCCACATACATTCTAGTCAGTCCCTCTCCCCATCCCCCCATGCAAGGCAATCAGTCCCCCTTTTCTTACCCCAACACAGTAATCAGTCCCTCTCCCCTTCACTCCGCATCTGTAATAAGCTCCCCTCTCCCTTTCCTCACAAACATAGCAATCAGCCCCTCTTCCCTGATGCTATCATTCCCTCTCACCTACCCCGACGCAATCTGTCTTTCCCTTCTTCTCTCCCCAACACTGTAATCAGTCCCTCTACCCACCCCCATGCATTGTTTTCAGTGCCTCTTCACGACCCCCACACAATGTAATCAGTCCCTCTCTTCTTCACCTCCCCACCGAACCCCACCCCTGCAGGCTGTAATCAATTACTCTTTCCAAACCTGCCCCCCCATGTACTGTAATCAGTCCCTGTTCCCAAAACACACACACACACACGTACACACACACACACAAACACACACTAAACAGTCCCTCTCCCCTCCCCACATTGTAATAAGCCCCGCTGCCCCACACACTGTATCTAGCCCCATCTCCTCCGATACATTGTAATTAAACCTCTCCTCTTCCCCCATACACTGTAATCAACCACTCCCCCCACACGCACTATAATCAGCCCCCTCCCCACACACACTGTAATCAGCCTCATCCTCCCACACACACTGTAATCAGCCCCAACTTCCCACAGACTCTGTATTCAGTCCTCTCCCCATCCCCATAAACACTGTAATCAGCTCCTCTTTCACCACCACCAAACAGCACACCCCCACTGCCCCCTGTGGTTGATCAGATGTTGAGTATATTTAAGACAGAGATCAATAGATAAGGAATTAAGGAATATAGGTATAGGGCAGCAAAGTGTAGTTGAGGTTGAATGTCAGCCATGATCATATTGAATGGTGGAGCAGGCTTGAGGGGCTGTGTGGCCTACTCCTGCTCCTTTGTCTTATGGTCTTAAGCCTTTCGGTCTTTGTGTTAATTCTTTGAAAGAGCTATCAAATTAGGCCCACTCCCTGTTCTTTCCTCACAGATCTGAAAATGGTTCCCTTCAAGTATGTATTCAATTCCCTTTTGAAAATAACTATTGAATCTGCTTCCACCAATATTTCTGCATTCCAGATCAATACAAATCATTGCATAAAAACATTTTTTGTCATTTTTCACCTTTGGTTATTTTGGCTGTGGTACTTTTCACAGTCCCCACCACCTGCTCTCCACTTGTTGCATCTATCTTTTAAACGGAAGAAGCCGTTCCCAGCCTACCCAGGCCGAGGTGAGAGAGGAGGTAATTGGTACACTAGAAGAATTTACAATTGAGAAGAAGGAGGTGTTGGAAAGGCTATCTTTACTTAAAAAAGATAGGGTACCAGGACCGGTTGAGATGCATCCAAGGGTAATGCGGGTAGTGAGTAAGGAAATTGCAGAGGCACTAGTGATAATCTTCCAGTCAACCTTAGACACAGGGGAGGTGCCAAGGACTGGAGAATTGCAAATATTACAACCTTGTTCAAAAAGGGGTGCAAGCGTAAAGCAGGCAATTACAGACCAGTCAGCCTGACCTCATTGGCAGGAAACTTCTGGAAACTATAGTTTGGGATAAAATCAATAGTCACCTTAGACAAGTGCAGGATAATTAAGGAAACCCAGCATGGATTCATTAAGTGAAAATCATATTTAATTAGCTTGCTGAAGCTTTTTGAGTAGGTAACTGAGAAGGCTGATAAGGGAAATGTTGTTGATGTGGTGTATACAGATTTTCAAAAGGTATTTGAGACAGTGCCACACAACAGATTGGTAAGCAAACTTCTAGGTCATGGAATAAAAGGGAAAGTAGGCACTTGGATAAGAAATTGGCTGAGTGACAGGAAACAGAGAGTAGTGATAAATGATTGTTTTCAGATTGGAGGAAGGTTTGTAGTATAGCCCCCCAGAGGTCAGCGTTGGGACCCTTGCTCTTCTTGATATATTAATAACATAGATTGTGGTGTGCAGGGCATGATTTCAAAATTTTCAGATGAATCAAAAATTGGAAATGTTGTCAGAATAGTCTTGAACTTCAAAAGGACTTGGACATGTTGGTGGATTGGGCAGACAAGTGGCCGATGAAGTTCAATGCAGAGAAATGTGAGGTGATCCATTTTGGCAGGAAGGATATGGTGAGACAGTATGTGAAATAAAGGGAGGGACTCTAAAGGAGGTGTAGGAACAGAGGGACCTTGGCATATATGTACATAGGTCATTGAAGATGGCAGGGCATGTTGAGACTGCAGTTAAGTAAAGCATATAGTATCTTAGGCTTTATTAATAGGGGCATTGAGTACAAGAGGAGGGAGTCATGTTGAACTTGTATAAGACACTAATTAGGCCTCATCTGGAGTACTGCATTAAGTTCTGGGCATCATACTTGAGAAAGGATGTGAAGGCCTTGGAGAGAGTACAGAGGAGATTCACAAGAATGATTCCAAAGATAAAGAACTGTAGCTATGCGGATAGATTGGAGTGGATTGGGACTCTTTTCCTTGGAGAAAAGAAGGCTGAGAGAGGACTTCATAGAGGTATTCAAGATCCTGAGATGTCCAGACAGGGTAAATAGTGAGAAACTGTTCCCACCCAAGACAGCATCTAGAACTAAAGGGCACAGATTCAATAAATGTGACGTGAGGAAAACTTTTTTCAGCCAGAGGGTGGTTGGGGTCTGTAACGAGCTTCCTGAAAGGGTGGCGGAGGCAGGTTCAATCGAGGTATTCAAAAGGGAATTGGATTGCTACCTGAAAATAAATAATGTGAAAGGTTACAGGGATAAGGCAGGGGAGTGGTACTATTTGGAATGCTCTTTCAGAGAGACAGTGCAGACTCGATGGGCTGAATGGTCTCCTTCTGCACTGTAAAAATTCTGTGATTCTGTGATTCTTATGCATTTGTCCCAGCTTCCCACCGCCTCAGTGCTATCTTGGAATGTTCCAGGTCACATTTCTTCTACAGCTGCATTGATAATTCTGAACCAATGTTAATAATGCCCTTTACCATTAAAGCAAAAACTTCAGGAACTTAGGCAGAACTGCTTCCATTGCTCCACTTAACTGAAAGAAAGCTAAAGCACTGGGGATCTTAGAAGCATAGACAGTAGTTAAAGGAATAGCCAGAGCAGCAGAAGTAATTATACTGCATTCTGAAACTCATAACCCACAGTAATTAAATACTGCCCTATTGGATTATTAGGCAAATTCTTCAATTTATGCTAAATAAACAATAATTACAGTGGGTAGATTAAAGGACATCAATAAAATGTTCTGAAAATACTCAGTCTCCTGAAGCCATTGACTCAGATGATGGAGATTAATTCAGGAACAATTGGGGTAAAATTTGTCTTGCTGGTGAACAACATGGGCAGAACAAATCAACAGTTTGATTTACACTCTGACTACTTTCCTCGTCCATTGGTTTCAATATGCAGTTTAAAACAGCTAGGCTGCCAATTCACGATCAGCCAATTTGTAGCACCAATAAAAACAAACCTCACCCCAAAGAACCTAGCTAAGGAACATAGACAAAGCCATAATAGCTTATCATGAAAATATGTCACAGTCAGGATTTAAATCGTCATGATACAGACTTTGATATAAGGCTACTAGGTACTGAGAAATCAGTATGAATGACATGAATTGAGGGCATGTGTGCATCAGTCCAACTGATGATTTGATTGAAAACATAAAATGCTGGAAAAACTCAGCAGGTCTGACAGCATCTGTGGAGAGAAAGACAGAGTTAATGTTTTGTCTTTCTCTCCACAGATGCTGTCAAACCTGCTGAGTTTTTGCAGCATTTTTTGTTTTTGTTTCTGATGTCCAGCACCTTTATCTTGATGATTTGATTGTTTGTGTTCCACTGGACTTGTATTTGAGGGGAAATGATATTTTCATCAGAACTTTTATGCTGACCTTGAGCGGTCAGCTACATTCAATCAAATTGTGCTTGTTTGGAAATCATGGAGATGTGTTTATTTCAAAGGAAAGAATTTGGCAAAAGGTCAATGAAGCAAGAGTATTTTGAATGGCTCCTGGAAAATAAACTTCAGTGTTTGAACAACTCATATGTGCAAATTGATTGCTACATTTGTCTATACTTCAAAAGTGAAATACTTCAAGATGTCATTGAGGCATCCTGAGAAAGTGATAAAGTACAATATAGACGCATGTCCAATTGAACATTACACAAAACAATTCTAAAGTTCGTGTTTCAGCTTGGTTTTCATCTACACACTGCACATGCTCAGACTGTAGCATCCTGGAAATTTCACACACAGGTATAATTGGCAATTGTTTTCAGCAAACAGTGTTATCTTCGAAGATTATCAAATCGAACACCAGGTTGTTGAAATAAGTTCTGAGGAAAAGATGTTAATTATAGGATTCTAAAACACAACAACAATTTTACTAGTAAGTTTAATAATATTATTTATAAATAAGTTAAATCATATTTTAGAAATTTTGGGGGCAAATTTCTTCTGTGATTTTCCTTCTTGTCTGCTGTAAATTCAGTAGAAGATCTTTTGCTTCTTCTACTTCAGCTGTGTCAGAATCACAGACTAATATCCGTATTCTGCCAACATTTGTATGGGTAGCGCCAGCTAAACCAGGCATGGCCAGCTGAGATAGTAGTCCTGATAGTGAAAACTTTGAAATGGAAATAATTTAAAGATGGGTCTTGAAAGTTTCAAGTGCTGGGTCTGTGACTATTTCGTTTGGCAGCTTGATCCATTCTGGATTGTCCTTGGGAAGAAAGGTTAATAATTCCTTCGCCTCCGTCGCACCTGTCCGATGATGCTACCTTCAAAAACAGTTCCTCTGACATGTCCTCCTTCTTCCTTAACCGAGGTTTTCCACCCACGGTCGTTGACAGGGCCCTCAACCGTGTCCGGCCCATCTCCCGTGCATCCGCCCTCACGCCTTCTCCTCCCTCCCAGAAACATGATAGGGTCCCCCTTGTCCTCACTTATCACCCCACCAGCCTCCACATTCAAAGGATCATCCTCCGCCATTTCCGCCAACTCCAGCATGATGCCACCACCAAACACATCTTCCCTTCACCACCCCTATCGGCATTCCGTAGGGATCGCTCCCTCCGGGACACCCTGGTCCACTCCTCCATCACCCCTTACTCCTCAACCTCCTCCTATGGCACCACCCCATGCCGACGCAAAAGATGCAACACCTGCCCCTTCACTTCCTCTCTCCTCACCGTCCAAGGGCCCAAACACTCCTTTCAAGTGAAGCAGCATTTCACTTGCATTTCCCCCAACTTAGTCTACTGCATTCGTTGCTCCCAATGTGGTCTCCTCTACATTGGAGAGACCAAACGTAAACTGGGCGACCGCTTTGCAGAACACCTGCGGTCTGTCTGCAAGAATGACCCAAACATCCCTGTCGCTTGCTATTTTAACACTCCACCCTGCTCTCTTGCCCACATGTCTGTCCTTGGCTTGCTGCATTGTTCCAGTGAAGCCCAACGCAAACTGGAGGAATAACACCTCATCTTCCGACTAGGCACTTTACAGCCTTCCAGACTGAATATTGAATTCAACAACTTTAGGTCTTGAGCTCCGTCTCCCATCCCCACCCCCTTTCTGCTTCCCCCTTCCTTTTGTTTTTTTCCAATAAATTATATAGATTTTTCTTTTCCCACCTATTTCCATTATTTTTAAATATTTTAAAATCTTTTATGCTCTCCCCACCCCCACTAGACTATACCTTGAGTGCCCTACTATCCATTCTTAATTAGCACATTCATTTAGATAATATCACCAACTTTAACACTTATGTGTTCTTTTGTTCTATTGTTGGTGACATCTTTTGATGATCTGCTTCTATCACTGACACAAAAACAGAATTACCTGGAAAAACTCAGCAGGTCTGGCAGCATCGGCGGAGAAGAAAAGAGTTGACGTTTCGAGTCCTCATGACCCTTCGACAGAACTTGAGTTCGAGTCCAGGAAAGAGCTGAAATATAAGCTGGTTTAAGGTGTGTGTGTGGGGGGCGGAGAGATAGAGAGACAGAGAGGTGGAGGGGGTTGGTGTGGTTGTAGCGACAAACAAGCAGTGATAGAAGCAGATCATCAAAAGATGTCAACAACAATAGTACAATAGAACACATAGGTGTTAAAGTTAAAGTTGGTGATATTATCTAAACGAATGTGCTAATTAAGAATGGATGGTAGGGCACTCAAGGTATAGCTCTAGTGGGTTTTTTTTTTATATAATGGAAATAGGTGGGAAAAGGAAAATCTTTATAATTTATTGGGAAAAAAAAAAGAAGGGGGAAACAGAAAGGGGGTGGGGATGGGGGAGGGGACTCACGACCTAAAGTTGTTGAATTCAATATTCAGTCCGGAAGGCTGTAAAGTCCCTAGTCGGAAGATGAGGTGTTGTTCCTCCAGTTTGCGTTGGGCTTCACTGGAACAATGCAGCAAGCCAAGGACAGACATGTGGGCAAGAGAGCAGGGTGGAGTGTTAAAATGGCAAGCGACAGGGAGGTTTGGGTCATTCTTGCGGACAGACCGCAGGTGTTCTGCAAAGCGGTCGCCCAGTTTACGTTTGGTCTCTCCAATGTAGAGGAGACCACATTGGGAGCAACGAATGCAGTAGACTAAGTTGGGGGAAATGCAAGTGAAATGCTGCTTCACTTGAAAGGAGTGTTTGGGTCCTTGGACGGTGAGGAGAGAGGAAGTGAAGGGGCAGGTGTTGCATCTTTTGCGTGGGCAAGGGGTTGTGCCATAGGAGGGGGTTGAGGAGTAGGGGGTGATGGAGGAGTGGACCAGGGTGTCCCGGAGGGAGCGATCCCTACGGAATGCCGATAAGGGGGGTGAAGGGAAGATGTGTTTGGTAGTGGCATCATGCTGGAGTTGGCGGAAATGGCGGAGGATGATCCTTTGAATGCGGAGGCTGGTGGGGGGATAAGTGAGGACAAGGGGGACCCTATCATGTTTCTGGGAGGGAGGAGAAGGAGTGAGGGCGGATGCGCGGGAGATGGGCCGGACACGGTTGAGGGCCCTGTCAACGACCGTGGGTGGAAAACCTCGGTTAAGGAAGAAGGAGGACATGTCAGAGGAACTGTTTTTGAATGTAGCATCATCGGAACAGATGCGACGGAGGCGAAGGAACTGAGAGAATGGGATGGAGTCCTTACAGGAAGTGGGGTGTGAGGAGCTGTAGTCGAGATAGCTGTGGGTGTCGGTGGGTTTGTAATGGATATTGGTGGACAGTCTATCACCAGAGATTGAGACAGAGAGGTCAAGGAAGGGAAGGGAAGTGTCAGAGATGGACCACGTGAAAATGATGGAGGGGTGGAGATTGGAAGCAAAATTAATAAATTTTTCCAAGTCCTGACGAGAGCATGAAGCAGCACCGAAATAATCATCGATGTACCGGAGAAAGAGTTGTGGAAGGGGGCCGGAGTAGGACTGCAACAAGGAATGTTCCACATACCCCATAAAGAGACAGGCATAGCTGGGGCCCATGCGGGTACCCATAGCCACACCTTTTATTTGGAGGAAGTGAGAGGAGTTGAAGGAGAAATTGTTCAGCGTGAGAACAAGTTCAGCCAGACGGAGGAGAGTAGTGGTGGATGGGGATTGTTCGGGCCTCTGTTCGAGGAAGAAGCTAAGGGCCCTCAGACCATCCTGGTGGGGGATGGAGGTGTAGAGGGATTGGACGTCCATGGTGAAGAGGAAGCGGTAGGGGCCAGGGAACTGGAAATTGTTGATGTGACGTAAGGTGTCAGAGGAATCACGGATGTAGGTGGGAAGGGACTGGACAAGGGGAGAGAGAAGGGAGTCAAGATAACGAGAAATGAGTTCTGTGGGGCAGGAGCAGGCTGAGACAATCGGTCTACCGGGGCAGTTCTGTTTGTGGATTTTGGGTAGGAGATAGAAGCGGGCCGTCCGAGGTTGGGCAACTATCAGGTTGGAAGCTGTGGGAGGGAGATCCCCAGAGGAGATGAGGTCAGTGACAGTCCTGGAAACAATGGCTTGATGTTCAGTGGTGGGGTCATGGTCCAGGGAGAGGTAGGAGGAAGTGTCTGCGAGTTGACGCTCAGCCTCCGCGTGGTAGAGGTCAGTGCGCCAGACAACAACAGCACCACCCTTGTCAGCGGGTTTGATGACAATGTCAGGGTTGGACCTGAGAGAATGGAGTGCAGTAAGTTCAGAGAGAGACAGGTTAGAATGGGTGAGAGGAGCAGAGAAATTGAGACGACTAATGTCGCGCCGACAGTTCTCAATGAAAAGATCGAGAGAACTGAGAACTGAGAACTGTCGGCGCGACATTAGTCGTCTCAATTTCTCTGCTCCTCTCACCCATTCTAACCTGTCTCTCTCTGAACTTACTGCACTCCATTCTCTCAGGTCCAACCCTGACATTGTCATCAAACCCGCTGACAAGGGTGGTGCTGTTGTTGTCTGGCGCACTGACCTCTACCACGCGGAGGCTGAGCGTCAACTCGCAGACACTTCCTCCTACCTCTCCCTGGACCATGACCCCACCACTGAACATCAAGCCATTGTTTCCAGGACTGTCACTGACCTCATCTCCTCTGGGGATCTCCCTCCCACAGCTTCCAACCTGATAGTTGCCCAACCTCGGACGGCCCGCTTCTATCTCCTACCCAAAATCCACAAACAGAACTGCCCCGGTAGACCGATTGTCTCAGCCTGCTCCTGCCCCACAGAACTCATTTCTCGTTATCTTGACTCCCTTCTCTCTCCCCTTGTCCAGTCCCTTCCCACCTACATCCGTGATTCCTCTGACACCTTACGTCACATCAACAATTTCCAGTTCCCTGGCCCCTACCGCTTCCTCTTCACCATGGACGTCCAATCCCTCTACACCTCCATCCCCCACCAGGATGGTCTGAGGGCCCTTAGCTTCTTCCTCGAACAGAGGCCCGAACAATCCCCATCCACCACTACTCTCCTCCGTCTGGCTGAACTTGTTCTCACGCTGAACAATTTCTCCTTCAACTCCTCTCACTTCCTCCAAATAAAAGGTGTGGCTATGGGTACCCGCATGGGCCCCAGCTATGCCTGTCTCTTTATGGGGTATGTGGAACATTCCTTGTTGCAGTCCTACTCCGGCCCCCTTCCACAACTCTTTCTCCGGTACATCGATGATTATTTCGGTGCTGCTTCATGCTCTCGTCAGGACTTGGAAAAATTTATTAATTTTGCTTCCAATCTCCACCCCTCCATCATTTTCACGTGGTCCATCTCTGACACTTCCCTTCCCTTCCTTGACCTCTCTGTCTCAATCTCTGGTGATAGACTGTCCACCAATATCCATTACAAACCCACCGACACCCACAGCTATCTCGACTACAGCTCCTCACACCCCACTTCCTGTAAGGACTCCATCCCATTCTCTCAGTTCCTTCGCCTCCGTCGCATCTGTTCCGATGATGCTACATTCAAAAACAGTTCCTCTGACATGTCCTCCTTCTTCCTTAACCGAGGTTTTCCACCCACGGTCGTTGACAGGGCCCTCAACCGTGTCCAGCCCATCTCCCGCGCATCCGCCCTCACTCCTTCTCCTCCCTCCCAGAAACATGATAGGGTCCCCCTTGTCCTCACTTATCACCCCACCAGCCTCCGCATTCAAAGGATCATCCTCCGCCATTTCCGCCAACTCCAGCATGAT